>NC_062268.1:13996021-14624138 GCF_916048215.2 Malus sylvestris
ATCTTTGTCGACAAAAGTAGCTGGAAGATTCTAGCAATTTAAGTTGGTTATCCACCTAAATATCTAAGCTAAAGAATGTATTAGAAGCTAGGAGAACTCAAAGCTTTTTAGGAAAGCAAGTCGGTTTGCTGTGTGTGTAATAATATGCTAGAAAATTCTAGCATTATTTATGTCGGCAACCACACCTATAAATAGGTGTGTGTGTGTGTGTGTAAGCTTGTAACAAAGTGTGAAAGCAACCAAGAAGAAGTAGGCAACCAAGTGAGAGTGAGAAGTAAGAGTAGTCTTGTGAGGAGTGTGAGTGATCAAGAGTTTGTCTCTAGAAAGTGAGTGAGTGTCATAGCTTCTCAAGTGTGTCCTTGAGAGTTTGAGTGTTGTAATATTTTGTGTATGTAATACAAGTAATTTGTTTACTTGTGTTGTCTCTCCAACACTTGTGTTAGAGTTGTGTACTCTAAGTTTTTCCTCAACACAAGACATGAAAATCTCTGATTGACACTTAGATGCTGTCAAGAACATAGGGGGCAAAAGGCATAAATGTCAGTGACTCAGTGGTGTTCACCAATTATCACAAACCCCAAATATCTTAAGATATCTTCAACAGTACCAAATTATACAGTATACTCTTTTGTTTTTTTAAGTATTGAGATGGACATAATAATATATTGTGCAATCTCTGCAAGCTAAAAATAATCACCTTAGCAAAAATATATGATATAAGCACCTTAGCAGAAATATATGATATAAGCCCAGCCTGATTTTCTGCAGAGAGAAAAAGAAAACCCATTAAAGCACCAATAGTTTCAAATTAGTAGCCAGAACTAATATGTAACGAATTAACACTGCATCTTCCGCTAAAAACCAAACTTTCATGAAGAGAACTATACGGACAAGAATGAAATAAATACAAACTGTCCTAGTCCCCTAGACAGTGAGCAGCTTCCCATGAGCACAAAGCAAAATATATTTTAATTTATTTCAATCTACCATTCAAGGCTCTCTAGTACAATATTTATAAGCGTTTACAAATTAATAGACCTCAAGTTTCCATGACACCCTTACAACTCCAAAAATAACTTTAATAAATTCCTAAGTAATTAAAATACAAAACCTTTGTTATTCCAAAGCATATTAATGGTTTCAAAGGTTTCAAATTGTTTTCTCGGAGTCTTCCTCCTGCATCATTCTCCTCTTCTCGAAGAAAATTCGTCCTCAAATTTCATTTGCTCTTCCTTGATCTTTCGGATGCCCAACCAATGTTTCCCATAGTAGAGATTTTAGTAAGAAAATCACAATTCGTACAACATTGCAAAGAGCACAAAGTTCATAATATATTTTTTGTTTCCATTGTGTATAGACTGATCCCCTTTTTCTTCCAAAAGAATTGTGATGCATGTAGGCTTCCAAACGTATTGCTTCTGGGAGACCGTAAATACTCATGAATGAGAAAAGAAAACTCCAATAATGAACAAAAGGTAGTTCCTTATCCAAGCATTTTCTCTTAACCAAAGCACGATCAATGAATTCATCCCAAATATAATCATGAAAACAGAATGCAAGAGGCTTCACATTCTTTGTAAGTTGTCCACATCATTGTTCAACCCATGAACTCTTACTTGCGTCTACATGGCAGTCAACAAAAATTGGGGCAAAATTCCAATATGGAGAACAAGTGACCTCAAGCTCCTACAACACTCTTGATTAGCCACTAAAATCAAATACTTGTAATAATCATTTTTCTTGTCAAAGATTGGTGTAGAACTCCAATCAACAAAGTTCTCATTGACTTCTTCGTCGTCATCAATGTACTTGTCATAAATTGACGGCGAATTCCAATCGACTGAGCTAGTCTCTTCAACCAATTGATTTTCAAACGGATGGAAAATCTCACCCATGATCTTCATACACAACGGAAAACTTGCTCTGATGCCACTTGATGCAGGAAAGACCAAGGGTCTCGAAAAGACAAGGGATATGTAACCTGGGAATCACTCAACCAGGGGTAACGAAGCTCGCTCAAGTCGCTAATCATGGATTCGCTCACATGACCAAGCCAAATGCTTGATTGGGGAAGGAGAAATCACTCACTTCAATTGCACAAAGCAAATATATTTTAATTCATTCCAATCTACCATTCAAGGCTCTCTAATACAATATTTATAAGCGTTTACAAATTAATAGACCTCAAGTTTCCATGACACCCTTACAACTCCCAAAATAACTTAACAAATTCCTAAGTAATTAAAATACAAAACATTTGTTATTCCAAAGCATATTAATGGTTTCAAATTGTTTTCTCCAAGTCTTCCTCCCGAATCATTATTATGGTACAGGTACACTGATTTAGTTTCCTACATAACTTTACTTGTATTATGCATACAGATACCGGCCAATGTTTATCCCACTTGGAAGGCAAAGTATTATTACATTTGCAGTGTGTACGCAAAGATACTAAAACCAATCAGAAGTGTTTATGCCTCGAATTCGAGGTGACTCAAATATTCTAAGAATCGCATTGCTCAACAAATAGAAATATTTAAAAAAATGAAAGACAGAATAGGGGAAAATTAAATTGAAACTGCAGAATCTTATTCAAAAAGCAAAACTCTCTGTTAAGACAGTAATGTCTTAACAAGGCCCCAATTTAAATTTCTAGAAGGGACCTTTCATTTTCTTAGTAAACTCTACCCAAGGCTATTTTGTTTCCTTTTTAATGGCCAATGATCCCACTACGTAATTATCATATAATCAATGAGACTGAAAGCACAAATGAATACAATTTTAATACATTAAGACAAAGCTCTATACTAAACTGATTATAGTTTAATAATTTATGACCTTGGATGTTTGTTCCTTCGATTCAATATAAAGACACGCTTCTCTTTTGTAACCTTCTGTAAATTCACTTCTTCTTTTTAAGGTAGCACTTTCACACCCATTGTTTCTTTTTTCTTTTTTTCTTTATATCTCACACTTGTGTCAATTTCCTGCTAATTTCAAACATCGTATGTATCCCATTTGTTTTCATGAAGACAAGGATGTGTAGAGCAGTGCGGCCCTTCCTAATGCTTTTCCTTTTGGTGTAGCTCTTACATAGAGTACTTTTATGGTTTCATTTAGGATCTCAACAGAGTGTCGTTCATGCTTTGCTACACAGTTTTCACTCCTATGTTGTTGGAGAACAATTCAGAAATAAACAAAATAACAGAAATTATACTATTTTATTAACCAAAATATACTTGCTGTGCAGAATGAAAATTATACAATGAATACAGAAATTAATGTTACTAACTTGATTACAGAAGGTAGAGGTTAGCGTAAAAGCTATGTCCTTCGAACAGTATTTTCCTCCCACTCCTGTGCTTGTGGTTCTACGATGTCTGCTCGACCAGGATTCAACTACCTAATTCTACAATCCGCATTGGATTCTAGAACTCTAGCGAATTTGCTTTTTGTGTGTTTACTCTCTAGAAATTCGTACAGAAGAAAGGAACAAGAAAGGATGATTCATTTGGAACTGTGATTGCAGATATATAGGCTGTTTCACACCCTTTCAAATACATGTTTAGTGTATTTGAAGGTACACAACTCTTTCTAAGAGCTGTCTTTTAATCAAAACGTTTTTAATTAATAAATTAATTAAAAACTTAATCCGAAAATTAAAATTAATGAAACAGATTAATTTTAAATTCCAAGGCCCCAAGGCCCAAGAAGGCCCAAGGCCCAAGGCCCTTGTCTTGATTAATTAATATTAATTGTATTTAGGCTATATTATACAAGCCTAATCCACACAACCATAAGGCCTAAGCCTTCAATCCATTTCCAAATGGCCCATGTTGTAATTACTAGACTAAAGCATTAAATCTATATAAAGGCCCTTGGGAATCTTGTTTTCCCCAATGTGGGACAAGAGTCTCAAAACTTCCAACAATACCCCACATTTTGAGACGACTATTTGGTCCTAGAGAAATTGAGACACGAGAGTAAACAATGGATGTGACATATATCGGGAGAGGTGTCTTTTAGACTTGAACCTACCTTAGTATATACTTATCGGATTTACTAGATGACGCAGTGAATATAAAATCTTGAACTGTTCATCTCCGCAGTAAATCAAGACAATAAGCAAAACAAATGTCACACCAACACATCGCAAATTCATACGTTTGTGTTCATTTTGGTCCTGAACAAATCCTGGATTCATGAGAGCTTTAGAGAATGTAGCCATGTAATTCTCATAAATGCGACCCCACATTTACTCTCATATAGGTGATATTGATTATAAATAGGCTGCTACTATTCCACGTGATTTACAAGTACCAATATCATTAAACTAATGTATCCTATACTATCAGCAGTCACCGCACTTCTTCCATCATAGGAATAGGTATGTAAGTGTGTTTCTTCTTGAATCTAGCCAAACCAGTTTGCCTGTTGAACCCAGACCATGGGATCTCCAATCAACTAGGTTAGGTTTCCGTTTGGCAGTTTCATTTTACTCTATTGGCTTTAAACCCATTCCCTTCGATGTATGCTTAACTTGCTCTCTAGATAAGCCTTTAGTAAGCGGATCCGCAATATTATCTTTTGACTTCACTTAGTCAATAGAAATTACACCACTAGAGAGCCATTGCTTTATTGTATTATGCCTTCGTCTAATTTGTCTAGACTTCCCATTGTATACACTATTTTTAGCTCGATATTGTGCAGCTAAACTATCATAGTGTATACATATTGCCGTTACAGGTTTAGGCCATATGGGAACATCTTCCAAAAAATCTCTTAGCCACTCAGCTTCTCCTCCAGCCATATCGAGAGCTATAAATTCCGATTCCATAGTTGATCGGCCTATGCATGTTTGTTTGGAAGATTTCCAAGATATTGCTGCTCCTCTCAAAGTAAATACATATCCACTTGTGGATTTCGTATTAGTACTATCCGATATCCAATTCGCATCAGTAAATCTTTCAAGCACAGGAGGATACCTCGTATAATGCAATCCATAATTCATTGTATGCTTTAAGTATCTCAAAACTCGAATTAAAGCTTCCCAATGATCATGCCCAGGATTGCATGTATATCTACTCAATCTACTCACGGAATATGCTATATCAGACCTTGTACAGTTCATAATGTACATAAGGCTTCCAATAACTTGTGAGTATTCACGTTGAGATATAGCATCACCTTTATGTTTCTTAAGTTTGCTATTGGCATCAAAAGGAGTAATTGCATCTTTACTTTCCAAATGATCATATTTCCTAAGTGTAGCTTCTATATAATGGGACTGAGTAAGAATATATCCTTCTTGGTTTCTTTTTATTTTTACACCAAGAATCACATCAGCTAGTTCAAGATCTTTCATATCGAAATTTGATTTCAATATCTTCTTGGTCCAATTTATTATCTCTTTGTTAGTTCCCATTATAAGCATATCATCTACATATAAAAACAATATAACGCAAGCATTATTTTGAGTTTTTGTGTAGACACACTTATCACACTCATTTATCTTAAAACCGTGTGTGATCATAACTTGGTCAAATATTTCATGCCATTGCTTTGGAGCTTGTTTAAGCCCATATAGCGATTTCACAAGTTTACACACTTTGTGTTCTTTACCTATAACTACAAACCCCTCGGGTTGTTCCATATATATTTCCTCATCTAAGACTCCATTTAAGAACGTAATCTTTACATCCATTTGATGTATTTCCATGTTATGGAGTGCAGCTATAGCAATCAATAGTCTTATTGAAGTAATTCTCGTTACAGGTGAGTATGTATGAAAGAAATCCAAACCATGTTTTTGACGGTATCCTTTAGCTACCAAACGAGCCTTATATTTGTCAATTGTACCATCTGGTTTTAATTTCTTCTTAAAGATCCATTTGTACCCAATTGGCTTATTGCCAGGGGGCAAATCGACTAATTCCCATGTATGCTTTTGCATAATGGAATCTACCTCACTGTTAACTGCATCCTTCCAAAATGGAGCTTCAGGAGTGGACATGGCCTCCTTGAATGATTGAGGTTCTGTCTCGGTTAATAAGGTCACAAAATCAGGCCCAAAGTCCTTTCAAATTTTTGTCCTTTTACTTCTTCTAGGTTCAAGTTCTTCTTCTTCTTGAACTCTAGACGAGGTTGAACCTTCATCATGTTCTCTAGGTTCGTCAGTAACCTTAGATATATCATCATGTAATCTCTTTTTCAATAAATTAGACTTGCCTAATTTGTATGGAAAAATATCCTAAAAAAATATTGCATTTATAGATTCTATAATAGTATTGACATGTATATCACTTATTTCGGAATGAAAAACTAAGAATCTATAAGCTGAACTATTAGATGCAAAACCAATAAAAACACAATCTATAGTTTTAGGCCCTAATTTTGTTCTCTTTGGCAATGGAACTTGTACTTTTGCAAGGCAACCCCACACTTTAAGCAATTTAAACATTGGAGTTCTTCCTTTCCATAATTCATATGGTGACTCCTTTCTCTTTTTAGATGAAATTCGATTCAAAATTTTATTTGCAGTAAGTAAAGCTTCACCCCACACATTGTGTGGAAGCCCAAAACTATTCAACATAGAATGGATCATGTCTTTAAAAGTCCTATTTTTTCGTTCGGCAACACCATTTTGTTGTGGTGTATAAGGGGCTGTTGTTTGATGAATTATGCCATGTGTGGCACAAAATTCAGCAAAAGCATAAGACTCATATTCTCCTCCTCTATCGGATCTTAAGACTTTAATCTTCTTGTTAAGTTGATTTTCAACTTCTGCCTTATATGTCTTAAACATATCCAAGGTCTCATCTTTGCTATGAAGTAAATAAACATAACAATACTTACTGAAATCATCTATAAATGTTACAATATAGTTTTTTCCACCACGAGTTGGATATGATCTAAAATCACACAAGTCACTATGAATTAAATCTAACAAATCATTGAATTTTTCATGCACTGATTTAAAGCTTTGACTTGCAAATTTCGATTCTATACAAGTTTCACATTTAACATTATCTAGATAATCAATTTTGGGTAGCAAACCTAAATTATGCATTCTAAAAAGAGAACGGAAATTTACATGTCCTAATCTAGAATGCCTTAAATTAGACGAATCAACAATATAAGCAGAAGCATTATTTATTTCATTCATAGCATTAGCAAGTACATTTAGTTTGAATAATCCATCAGCAAGGTAACCCTTTCCCACAAACATTCCCCCTTTAGTTAATACAAACTTATTGGACTAAAAAACTAGTTTGAATCCTTTATTACTAAGGATAGGACCAGAAACAAGATTCTTCCTTATATCGGGAACATGCAGCACGTCAAGAAGGGTTAATTCCTTTCCAAAAGTGAATTTCAGAACACACTTCCCTATTCCAGCCACAACAGATGCGAATGCATTTCCCATAAACAGCTGCTCGTTTCCCTCGATTTCTGGTACGAAGAGAACATATTTCTGTCACCACAAACATGGCGAGTAGCACCGGTATCTATCCACCAATCAGCGTGGTCAGATACAAGGTTGATTTCAGAAATCATTGCAGCCAGGGCATCCACTTTGTGTTCAATAAGGTTTGCGCTGTTGTTGTTGCCTTGATTTACAGGACCTTGATCCTTTTGATGGCGACATTCTTGAGCCCTATGACCTTGCTTTCCACAAACCCAGCAACTACCTTGATTTTCTTGAAGTCTTTGCCTTTTGCACCAGGGATAAAGTGGCTTTCCTTCTTCTTAGTTTTCTGGAATTTCGGCCTTTGCTTTGATGAACTTCCTTCAACGACATTCACCTTGGCTTCCATACTCGAAACCATGCCCTTCTCATTCTTTCTGTTATCTTCCTCAATTCTCAGTCTTATAATGAGATCCTCAAGGGTCATCTCCTTACGTTTGTGCTTGAGATAACTCTTGAACTCTTTTCAAGAAGGTGGCAGTTTTTCTATAATGGACGCCACTTGGAAAGACTCATTGATTATCATTCCTTCAACATGAATGTCATGGATGATTTTTTGGAGATCTTCAGTTTGAGAGACAACAGACTTGGAATCCACCATTTTGTAGTCCAAAAATTTGCCCACGACAAATTTCTTTGAACTAGCATCCTTGGTTTTATATTTTTCTCAAGTGATTCCCAAAGTTCCTTGGCTGTTTTGAATGCCCCATAGACATCATACAACGAATCATCTAATGCATTGAGAATATAGTTTTTGCAGAGGAAATCATTATGTTTCCAGGCATCAATGGCCGTTAAAGTTTCTGCAGAAAAAATATTTTGTCCATCTGTAGTAGGCTCTATCTCGCGCAGAACATTAGCCAAGTTTAGTGTTGTCAAATAAAACAACATCTTCTGCTGCCATCTTTTGAAATCTCCGCCCTTAAATTTCTCAGGCTTCTTAGAATGAGGTTTAGTTCCTGATTGTTCCATATTGTTCGAAGATTGTAGCTTTTACGCTAACCTCTACCTTCTGTAATTAAGTTAGTAACATTAATTTCTGTATTCATTGTATAATTTTCATTCTGCACAGCAAGTATATTTTGGTTAATAAAATAGTAGAATTTCTGTTATTTTGTTCATTTCTGAATTGTTCTCCAACATATGTTTCATTGGATTTGCCAACTCCATTCTTCATGTTGCTTTCCCTTTGTGGTGGTGTTAGTCCTTGGTCCCTCTGTCGTGTTGTTCTGCATCTTGCTTGGGTCTTAGCCTCTTTGGTTTTTTATTTACGGTCTCTTTTTTTAACTTTGTTTTGCTTGTGAGGTTATTTTATTAGAAAAAGCACTCCAATAACTGTAAATTTTTTTACAAAACTAAGACACGATTCAAAGTGAAACAAATTTCTAGTTTCGCCATTCAAGCTATATTGTCCTTTTGATCAAAACCATATATGGAAATTATGAGTTATTGTTGACCCTAAAAACTACCAAGCCTACGTGGTGCGCAGGCCGAGTAATTAATAAGGTAACTACGTCATTTGGTTATATGCGGGGCATGCCAACTTGTCGGCCGAGCTCGGCCAAGGAGTAAAACTTGTTGATGTTGCGTTAGGTGTGCTGCTGACTTCTCAATCTTGCGACTGTGGCCGAGGAAGGAACACTCTCAGCCTTTGGGTTATAGAGCTTGAAGATAAGGCTACTAGTTCTACGAAGTTCACAAATCGTCGGTGTCGGATTCGGTTACAGTGATTATATTCATAAGAGTATAAGCACACCGAATCGACACCAGAGTATAGGGACACAAGTACTCAAAAAAAATATACGTCTTGATTGTGAAAGTGGTTCGACCGTCAGAATGCCGAACTCTAAAACCTACTTGTGAATAACCAATCATAAACAACTCAGCGTTCGATGTGCCGAACCCAGTAACTCGTAACACCTCACCTTGCCGAAGAGGATAATGAGATGACCTCTGCCGATAAGGATTCAAAAATCCTTCTCGACCGAGACTTGGATAGATAACCAGTCGGCCTTATCACAGTGCTGTTTATCCAAACTGAAGGTGCTTCACGGTCGGCTGATTCTACGACAACAGTGCTGTTTATCCAAACTGAAGATGTTCGTCGGTTGCCTCTACAATGCTGTTTATCCAAACTGAAGGTGTGTTGGTGAAGAAAGGAAAACAAAAATCTCAAGGTTGTTGAGAGGTTTCGCGTAGAGCGAGAGAATGCGCAGGGCAATTTGTGTGTTGAATTGGAGGGGCTTGTTTCGATGTCTTCCCTCCCTATTTATAGTAGCCAACTTGTATTGAATCCCAATCATTCCAGGATTAGAACTCATTTCCCTGATCCAGCTTTATCTCGGCCATTCCTACTCCTACTAAGACTTTGAACACAACTCGTTATCAGGCCGTATTCAGTTCCAGCATCCTGATCCTGTCGAAACTCCTTCTCATAATAGGACTCATCCACATACCCAATTCTCGATGGGACATGGCCAATTTCGACTGCGCAGCCGATAAACTAGAAAACCCCCAAGGATACCCATACACGGCCTCTGGGCCGAGAAGGACTCTGAACTTGTCCCAACCAACACTGGGCCGAGATCATTCTAAACTTGGCTCAAAACAATATTTTTGGGCTCAAACAGTTATAAAACCAGAGTGTCACACTTACATCAACCCAACAACAAATAACAAAATTAGCAACAAATATTATTGCCTAAAATTGGCATATCCCATTACATTAAATAGGAACTTTCTCAATCCCATGATATCATCACCTCCTCCAAATCCTATCTGATATATGAATAGCCTCTATAGAGACTAAGTTGAACCATTTGGTTTTTTTTTTTTTTATTCCTGAAGAAATGGCTATGTCCAAGACGTTTACACTTTGCGTTGTTGCTCTCTTGCTTGGTTTGCATTGAAACAACGAATGCAAAGATTGGTTATCCAATTATGAGGCACGACCAGCCGATTCATTGTAGGGAGTCACGCTGCTTGCCGCTGCCATCTTGTCGTTATACCAGAGGTTGTGAGAAGGAGATGAGGTGCCAGAGTGGTCGTAAATTAAAATAAATCTTTAGAAACATAAGAGATTGATGAAAATTCAAGCCATTACCAAATGTTTACCCTTTGCAACTAAAGAGGGTGTCCATTCTTATGTATATACATATATATATATATATACATATATATACATATGTATTTATATATATTGTTCTTTATCTAATCTCATTGCTTTTTGAGATTAGCATGATGTAATAGCAAAAATTCTCTTATTAATAACTAAATTCATAATTGTTTCTAAATCGAATCAAGTTCATATTTCTTTTTTTATTATCCGCATCAATAATTGTTACACGAACCTGGGAAATATTGAGCTCAAGACAACGCATGTAGTGAAGAACTATTGAAAAACTATTGACTTTTGGTTTTTGAACTGGCGATACACATTTGGAAGAGAAATGACTCTAGACTAAGAACTAGTTGATTCTTATTAACCAAGTTTATATGTCATATTCGACCACGTATTCAAGTAACTAGGTCGCTAGAAGATAGATAACTCTAGACCAAGAGCTAGATCATTCTTGTTAACAAACTAATGCCATATTTGATCACGTATATTAGTAATTGGGTCGTCTTGTTCATTTTGAGTGATTTGAATTAGAATAAGTCTTTTGAAACACGAGATAATGATCTTCAAGACATTACTTTTATGTATATATTTAGTTTATAGTTCTCAATCTAATGATTTTGCAAATATGATGTAATTATAAAGTACAATCTTTTTTCTTCATTCATCAAATGACGTCATTTCTTTGAAAACTAATTCTTCGTTGATCAAGTGGTCAGTGATTTTGAAACAAATGTGGTAAACACATCGCTCTCGTTTGTAAAAACTGATCATGAACACGCAATCTTGTGAGAAATTGAAGGGATGGATTGATCTTTTGAACCGGTAGATATGCGAAAGCTACAAATATATGCTAACACAGCTACCATCAACTAGTCTATTACAATATGGGACTAATTGGCTAATACATGAGCACAGAAACATGCTGCAAACAGTTCAAACTAGAAAATCTTAACATTGCGTTTTTTAACTTGTAACTTCGCTATATGAATGGACACAGACCTCTCCATTCGTGGTCATTTGCTACTGTCTTGGAAAACTTGCAAATCAGTGTCCTTGTTAGTTTGTCGACATTTTAAGGTTTTAACCGTGCAAAAATGATCAGCTGGATATCGGCCAGCAATATATATGCTATAGACAGCTTCAGCTTAACCAGTTTAGGTGCTTATCCAAACAACTTTAAGACACCAGTAGAATTTTGGCCGAAAACACACAAACTTGAAAGTTCAATCACCAAGTTCTTGATTTAGCTCAATTACACTTCAAAGCAAAAAGTCAAAATTTAACTGGTATCGGCGCTTGAGATTTTAAAATTTTACGAGTAACTATTGACTAAGCTCACTACTTCTAAATACTGCCAGAAATATACTGATATGTACTCGATTGTCTGTGTGAGGATCCATGAAATTTCTTAAAACATGTGTACTCAGTTTACGGAATCTCTAGAGAAGGCAAGTTCATACTGTCTCAACTTCCACGGATCATTACCCCAAAGAATAAAATAACGAAAACCAGAATGAAAAATTCATCAAACCAAATTGTATACCATAATTGTTGACACACATCTTAGTTACCAGCTTAACCTTTTAGGAAGAAGAATAAACCAGCAACGTTCCTCAGACCCAAGCTAAATTATGTTCCTAAACCTATTGAGCCACATATATCAACCAGTTGGACGATATCTCTTAAAGGCCATAAGAAATTTTGAGAAGTTTATGGAATTAGATAAAACTTGTAATATCATATATCTCACAAATGAACACATTGTGTTGTTACCTTCAGGAATCAAGGTGAGCATTCTGAAATACATGTCGAGCATTATGCAGAAGAACATTGGCATCCTCGTTTGACGGATCATGCATACGCAATTCTCGGATCTCTTCCTGCCATTTCTCAATTTGTTCCTAATGCACCCTGAAGGTGTAGTTGTACGGTTGTACCATAAAAATGAATGATAGGGTGAAAATGATTGAAATATCTGAATTACCCATGCATAAATACTGAATTGAGATAACGTCGATATTTGTTGGTACGATGTCCATATTGTATTGAGAAAGTATCGATATTGTTGATAGAGTGTCTATAAACTTTTGAGATAGTGTATATATTGTTGATACAATTATTATCTAGTATTTGACATAGCGTAGACAGTTTTCTATACGAGATTGCTATGTCGTTGATATGTCTTGGATAATTTTCTTTCTAGCATTTGTCTACCTCATCTTCATCTCAATGAATTTCTCAAGCTCCTTCCAGCTTTCACTGCTTTCCATGATTACCAATAACGAATATCCCGACCCCAACAGCCCAATTCCATATTAACATACTGTAAAATTAAAAAGAGGACAAGGTGAGATTTAAAATTAGTGACCTAGCTCCATTGATGGAAATTGTTGGGATTGGGAAGGAGAGAGATCGTGCTGCAGAATGTTAGAAACTGTATGGGGTATTTGGGAGTTTGAATAAAAATATGAGGGTATTATTGACACAAAAATTGATTTCGGATGGACACCATTTCCAGAAGTCCAAATACCTCCTCTCACCCAAGAATCCAATTCCAGACATTTCAAGAATTGGATCCCTGATTCCCACTATTTCTGATTCCTGACGTCTTGGTAAACACTTAAATGACTAGGGGTATATGCAATTCTGTTCCCCACCATTCCATTCCCCTTTAGTAAACATGGCATCAATGTTATTAAAGTGCCACAATCCCTCTTTTGGGACACTACATGGAAAATGTCATGCATGACATGCAATCTTAACATGATTGGGAGAAGTAAGAAATTAGAAAACTTAAGAATTAAGGACGCAATGAAACCAACTAGCTAGTTTTAATCCTCCCTAGTTGATATGATTTCTAATTTTCAAGTGTTGGATTACAAATTTTAAGAGAAAACTCATACTTTTCTAATTCCATGTGTTAGCAAACATATGGGAGCTTAGGAACTGCAATGATTATTATACCCATAATTTAATGAACCTAGAGTAATTAAAAATATAATTATTTCCATTTTCATTCTTTGTAAGTAAATATGTCTGAGTTTGACAATAAATGGTATTAACACGTAAAACTCTCTAAACATATATTACTGAATTTCCGAAAAAAAAAATTATGTGTGCAATTAATCAGGTTGTTTTAAATGGAAACAGTTGAGTAAATTATGTTGAGGATTAATGCTAACCATATTGTTTGTATATGTTGTAAAATGAGAGCTTCTGGTTTCAATTACCAAGATCAAGCCAGACTGTCTTATTACAAATTTACAAGCTACCAAGTCAAAATTAACAAACCAGATTGTATCATCCAATTGAACTTAAAAAAGAAATATAACGAATATTTCAGTTTATCATTCTGCAGCCACATTGTCTATAATCTGCAAAAGACGCTGCACCCACATTGTCTATGATCTGCAAAAGACGACCACAATAAATAGACACCATCCCAATCCCATAATCATCACCTCCTCACCACTTCTCCAAACCCCCACCAATACAATATCTATATATTATTAATAATGTTTCTCATACGATATGGCCGTGGATTGCACAAGCTCCACCCCACTGGAATTCCGCTGCATGCCAACGACGCTAGCGACATGGAGAGCGATGTAGATTACATAATATTGTGCGAGAGTGCTGACGCTTTCTGGAGATTGACGGATGATAAGGTTTAAGATCGGTTTCCTTCCATAATTGTGTGCAGACAGACACGAAAGGAGCCTGATTTGGCCACCAAACTCTTTTTGACGAGGATGAAAAAGGAGTTGAGTATTCTGGTGCTGGCAGCGGTGGACAGTGATCCACGCGCCGTCATGAATTTCTGTCTTTACGGATGTGATCCTGCCGAGTGATTTGGAGAGGTGTACATTGCCAATGTCGGAGCTGATGGTGAGCACCTGAGGCAAGGTAGAAATTGTGGCCTTGAGCTACTTGGGGATGGGATTCTTGTCCAGGGAATATTTTCAGCAGAAACTGCAGGATCAGGATTGGACATGATATGATTCATATCCTAGGTACTGTCTTATTCTTAAAGTTCGTAAATCGAGTTTTTGAACTATCGAAGCACTATGATTTGATGTTTTGTATTACATTATGGCATTTGATATACAAATTTTAACTTTTTGCATGTTGAGATCTTAGTAGAATGTTTTGCTAGCTTACAGCAGTTTGAAGCACAGTTAAAACTTAAGTTCATAGACTCAGTTATACAAGTCGTTATAGATATATGAATTTTATCTTGTGTGTTGTTCTGCTATGATGTAGATTATTACGTGTTATACGAGTCGCTATGATGGGACTTGGTAATAAACTGCTAGATTAAGCTCTATAAGTTGTATTGTTGTACATTATCTTCAAGCCAAACAGCTTCATGTATTTGATCTTTGGATTGGCATAAATATTGGTACGTGGATAAATCGAATTGAATCCCCAACCGGCTGATTCCTGAGGACAGAACTAAGACATTGATACTATCATACTGACAATGTTAAAATGATAGTGTAACGCAATGCAAGATTAAGCTCTATATTAAACTGATTATAGTTTACTAACTTATGACCTCGGATGTTTGTTCCTTCGATTCAATATAAAGACACGCTTCTCTTTTGTTACCTTTTGAAAATTCACTTCTCTTTTAGTTAACACTTACACACCCATTGTTGCATTTTTCTTTATATCTCACTGAAATAAAAAAGTAAACGCTCGACATTTGTCAAATTTCCTCTAATTTCAAACACCGTATGTATCCCATTTGTTTTCCTGAAGAAGAGGATGAGCATAACAGTGATTGTGAACTCCTGTCCCCTGATTTCATCATTCAAATTTCGTATTTTGTATTCATAGTTGTCATGATGCGTTCCTAAATTTCGGTGTAGAAAACGTTTCGATTGCAAAAGGACGAAAATGCCCTTGTTGGGCTAGCGGAGTTTTATGTGGACGTTTTAGATTCCTTCATGTTTTACCTCATTTCTTGGCATATTTGAATAATACGTGTTGATACAAATGCACGGGCACAAGTGGAACACAATTTGGTGCTAGAACAAAGATTTTATGAGGCTTTGAAGTCGAGAGTATTTTGATCATTTTGCCATTAATTGGATTTCTTGTTGTTTGTCTTGTTCTGACTTTGTTTTGTGTGCCAGAGGTACACACATCTCATCTTTCTTCTTCTGGTTCCTTCTCTCCCTCACTCGGTCTCAATCCTCTCTCTCTTCCTGTTTCTCGTTCTCTCCCTTTCTATCGTGAAAACACAACACCACCACCACTTTAAACTTTGGCGAGTTGAGCACCATTACCTTTATCTCCTCACTACCACAAACTCATTTTTGAGCTTTGTTTCATCGAAAATGCACGTAGAACATGGAAATAAGAAGATCTGACGAGGGTCAAGTTTTCTGTCCAATTTCAGGCCCTCTCCGACCATTTCTTGGACTTCAAACAGATATAAGATTGTTCTCCTCTTCTCTTGCTCCATTTTGACATCAACATCATCTAGCTTGGTTGAGATTTGAACAAGTTATGGCTCGTTGAAGTTTACCTAGAAATTTGACATTTTGCTACAGAATCTGGCAAAGTTGATTGTCATAGACGGCGGTAGGCGAGGGCGCCGATGACCAAGGGAGGAAGAAGAAAGGGAATATTACGTTAACTCTTTGAAATATTCCTTAACTCTGTCAGGTAAATAATGGAAAATTTGTTAGATTTAGTGGAATATTCTATCTCGGTGATGGAATATTCCACTTGCTTCAGCCAAGCGAGTGAGGACGTTGATGCGAAAATTAACTTAACACACAAATTAAACCCTCTTGTTGTCAAATTGTAGTATAAATGCAAGTAGGGATCGTTCTAAACCGGGGATTAGGAGGGCTTGCTAAAGCATCTAAACTGACTTAAAAACATATAAACAAAGTTAAAAATACTAAACTAGACTCAAAGAACTTAAAACAAACTCAAAGGACTCAAAACAAGCTAAAAACGCTCAAATCTGCCTAAAAACACAAACTGGGCAGATTTGAACTCTAACACACTTTTGGGACACCTAAAAACACAAATCAAAACAGATTTTGACTAATAAAACATTTTAAAGTAAATGGGGTTTTGGTTTTGACGAATTTGAAAGCAAAACAAGTAAATTAAAGAACTAATGAAATCTGCACGGATTTGAGTAAATTGAATGGATGGAAAGCTAGCTAGGAGGTTATTCTCCACACATGACATACTTGCACATAAACCAATTTTCAGTTGTTCTTTCGATCAATCATGAAACTCAACACCCCAGGTTAATTAAGTCCGCTTAAATTATCCTTCAAGTTCTCCTTAAGTTATTGAATTGGATGGGAAAGTGCAAACAACAATTCAAGCATTCTTCAAAAGTTCTTTACGTGAACAACACAATAAAGATACAATCAAAGATCATTAAGCATTATGAAAACTATAAGTATTGACGAGGCATTCGTTACTATGATGAGCATGAAACTCCTACGCGATCGTTTATAAGCGACCTCCACTACTTGTGAATATAAGTTTGTAACTATTAGGTGAAACTCCCTTATACTCTAGCATCATATTCATGCATGCAAACTAAGTGTGCACTCTTAATAAACATACACGAATAAGTTATCAATCAAGCAGTTAAACAAATTGAATTCACAACTTATGAAATCACAACTGAAGGTAATCAAATCATATTGCAAGCATGAACATGGTTTCGAATTTCCCCCTAGCTAAGGGGGGTTTAGTTCCTCATACTCACAAAGCAAAGATAAACAAATTTAGACATTGAAAACAAAGAATGAAAACACCTAAAAACACTCCAACAATCCAACTTGAATGGCAAGCACGTCCAAGGGTTCTCCTTCTTCTCTTTGTTGCAGCACAAGGTGTGGTTTTATGGATGAGTGGTAAATTATGGTGGTGGATGGATATAGGTGAGTTATGGTGAAGGGTGGATGAGTGGATTGTGTTCTCTCCCAAGAAATGAAAGTGTAAGTGTATGGAGTTGTGAGATGTGAATGTAGTGTCTTTGGATGGATTTTTTCTCCCTCTTCTCTATTATGGTGAAGGGTGGATGTATTTATTGGCTAGGGAGAGGACCACCATCTAATTAAGGTGGTAGTGGTGTATGTTGTGGTAATGAGTGGATGTAATGGGTGTAGTGGGTGAGTGTTTGGTAACGAGTGGATGTAATGAGTGTAGTGGATGGATGTTTGGTAATGAGTGGATGTAATGGGTGTAGTGGGTGAGTGTTTGGTAATGAGTGGATGGATGTAATGGGTGTAGTGGATGGATGTTTGGTAATGAGTGGATGTAATGGGTGTAGTGGATGAGTGTTTGGTAATGAGTGGATGTAATGGGTGTAGTGGGTGAGTGTTTGGTAATGAGTGGATGGATGTTTGGTAATGAGTGGATGTAATGGGTGTAGTGGGTGAGTGTTTGGTAATGAGTGGATGTAATGGGTGTAGTGGATGGATGTTTGGAGTTGTAGGTCAACACACTTGCACACACACATGCTGATTTCTAGCCTTCAAATCTTCAAAAACGTCCATCCTCATGTCTCCATGCTTGCACTATCCAATCTTGGCCCAAAAATGCTCCAAAATGCTCTAAATAGCACTTTATTGCTAACTTTGTTATTTGAACCTACAAACACACGAAAATAGCTTAAAATACATAATTGACTAAGAAATAACAACATAAATGCACAAGAACAAGCTAACTAAGTCGCATAAATATGCTCCTATCAAATTCCCCCACATTTAGCTTTTGCTAGTCCTTGAGCAAAACAAAACAAACGAAACAAACAAAACATAACCTAGACCTTCCAACATTTGCCCCAGGGATTTTCAATGAAACATGACATGCCAAAGATCACCACTTACATAGATTTAAACAATCCTTACCCTCAAGCATACTTAATCATAGTCAGCATTCACTAGTTCACATTTTATCAATTAAAACAACATTTCGAATGTAGTAACATGCCTTAGAGAATTCCCTCAATTCCTTACTAGATATTCTCTATTTTAACACACATTTTCTGACTACACACCCTACACTAGTTATATGTGAGAAGATTGATGTAAACATGAGAGACTAGTACTCACATATGTTATAACAAAGAAATCAATTTCTGGAGTTAATAAGCATGTTTAGATATGATCTCATGAATGAAATGCTACTACTTAGATGCGAGATCCAGTGACACCATATGCTCATACCAATTTCGAACTCCACAAATTGAAACACACAACACTCAAGATTGAAGTCAAGGGTTGTAACATGGCTTGAGGGTAATGGCTAACAAAGAAAGGATAGGAATAACAAACATTCTTAAAGCGATAGCAAGCAAGGTAATGGAATCGACACTTGGAATTTACTTTAGAATGCAAAAATCAACTTTTAAACACAAAGGGAAGATTCATGCAACACTTAGAGTCGAATTCAATCCTTTGGACCCTTTCTTCAACAACCAACACTTTAGAGCTCTTTCTCATAAATTTTTCAACTCTTTTCACAACTTTTCTTCTTTTCATTCTATTTTCCACGAATTTTTTCTTTTTCTTTTCCTTTTCTACCCGTGCCTTATGAAGGACTTTGACACACACACACACAAGAATCACTTCCCCCACACTTGTTTTTCTGTAAGAGTTCAACAAAAGGAATTCCTTCTAAATTATGCTTTACTATGCTTCAAGAACAAGGGTATGGATGGTCCTAATCTAGGCTAGGTGAGGATAGTGTGGGTAACAAAGAACATAGGCAACACAAGGCTCAACGGGGTTAAACTTAAACACATAATGAACGGGATAGGCTTTTTGGCTCTTGGCTCACTAAACAACTTCATCTTGAATATGTGTTATACAAATCAATAACATGCTTTGAATGAAATAGGCATGAGTTCTAGCATTTGGAACTAAATGATGAAACGCCTTCTAAGTAGCAACCAAGCAAAGAATAATGAGATCATGCAACGACTTTAGATATAACTGTAGACAAGAACTAGGTTATTGTTGGTGACCAAGTAATGCCATATTTGACCATGTATAAGAGTAATTGGTTTAGAGAAATTTGAACAATTTGCAAATCAAATGTCATATTTTTTGGATTGGTGTGTGTACCAAAGAGCTAGCAGGTTCTTACAATTTTTATTTCATTTATCATTTCTTAATCCGAAGATATGTATTCCATATCTTCGAATCTTGTTTGATAGTCCCTATTGTCCTCTAGTTATCTTAATTGTTCCAAAGATCAATTGACCTTGTCCAACACATTTACCCTTTGTGTCGTTGTTGTGCTCTGTCTACATTGAAAAAACAAATACAAAAATTCTTAAATATCTACCCATGGATCACGGCCAGGCATTTCGTTGCAACGGGTGACGATGAATGCTTCATTATCGAACCCATATACAATGATTGTGAGGGGGAGAACAGGTGAGTTGGTCTTAAATTAGAATATTTTTTCATAAACACAAGAGATGCTCTTCAAGACGTTACCATTATGTACAAATGTACTATATAGTTCTTCATCTAACTATTTTTGTAAATAAGATGTTATAACGCACAATCTTTTTTCTTCATTCATCAAATGACGATAGTTCTTGGAAAACTAATTCTTCGTTTACCAAGTGGCCAGCGATTTTGTAAATAGATGCGGTAAACATATGACTCTAATTTGTAAAAAATGATCATGAACACATACTCTTATTAGAAATTCAAGGGACATATTGATCTTTGTAACCTGTAGATATGTGAAAGCAACAAATATACGCAAACATAGCTACCATTTGAACTTGTCTTTTACAATAACGGGCTAACTGATTTATACATTAGCATAGAAATTGATTGCAAACAATTCAAAATAGAAAATCTTAACATTGCCTTTTTAATATGTAACTTTGCTACATCAGTGGAGACAGACCTCTCCTTTTGAAACTAGCAGAATGGAAATATGTGGTCATCTGCTACAATGTTGGAAAACTAGCAAATCAGTGTCCTTGTTAGTTGGTCGCCATTTAAGGTTTTAACAGTGCTGAAATGATCAACTGGATATCGGCCAACAATATATATGCGACGGGCAACTTAACCTTAACCAGTTTAGCTACTTATCCACACAACTTTATGACACTAGTTGAACTTTGAGGAAAAAACACACAAACTTGTAAGGTTTAGTTCAATGTTCTTGTTTTAGAACAATTACACTTCTAAGCTGAAAGTCAAAATTTAACTGGTTCCCACGCTTGAGATTATCAAATGTTATGAGTACTTGTTGATTGAGATCACTACTTCTAAACAGTGCAACAAATATACCCATACATACAATATTTTCTAAACAAGATCCATGGCATTTCTTAAAACATGTTACAATTTTGCAGGTTTCCTGTTTCATCCACCTGATGATGTATCTATTTTTCTTTTCAAAAATGGAAGGACAGTGGCAATGGAGGAAACATTGAACATAATGGATATTCCAAACCCTTAATTATGCTTCACTAATACTAGCTTAAATAGTTTGTATGATCAAGCTACGAAGTAATGAAATTTTGCGGTAGAAGATAAACATCATAATATATGTTCTGGTGTACTATGACCTTAAGTTTGCAGCTGCAAAGATATGGAAAGTTGGTAATTAATGTAGTGTCATGGAAACGTTGTTTTTTTAATATCTTCTTGCCATCCCTTAATTTCACTTTGGTTGCCCATTTGTTCATTTTTTGTTTTAAATTTTTTTAAATTAGAAAAAAAAAATCATTTCTACAACTGTATATTTTCTACAAAACCAAGACCACGGTTCAAAGGCGAAACAAATTTCTAGCTTCACCCTTCAATCCAGAGCTGTTGTGTCATTGAAAATCATATATAGAAATTTTGAGTTAGAAAACAAGATGTCACAATGACATTAAACCAACAATGAATAGACAAAATTTCAACAAATATTGCCTAAAATTGCCAAATGCCATCACATTAAATAGGGAATTTCTCAAATCCATGACATCATCACCTCCTCCAAATCCCATCTGATTTCCCACCATCGTCATTATCTGACTAGTCCTTATAGAGACTAAGTTGAACCAGTTAAAATTTGTTCTGAAGAAATGGCCATGTCCAAGACGTTTACACTTTGCATTGTTGTTGTCTTGGTGTGCTCGGTTTGCATCGAAACAGCGAGTGCAAAATCCATTGGTTATCCAGTTATAAGGCATGACCAACCGATTCATTGTAGGGAGTCACGTTGCCTGCCGCCGCCATCTAGTCCTTATAGCAGAACTTGTGAGCCTGAGGAGAGATGCCGAGGTGGTCGTAAATTAAAATAAATCTTCACAACCACAAGAGATTGGTGAAACTTCAAGCCATTACCAAAAGTCTACCCTTTTCAGCTGAAGAGGCCGGGTATCCATTCTTTTATTATATACTATATATATTGTTCTTTATGTAATCTCATTGTGAGATTAGTATGATGTAATCGCGAAAATCCTCTTATTCATAACTTTTTAATTCATAATTGTTTCTAAATACAATCAGGTTCAGCTTTCTTTTTGTATTATCCGCATCAATGACTATTACATGAATTTGGCAAATATTGAATTCAATACAACACGTGTAGCGAAAAACTATCGAGTTTCGTAGTTTCTAAACCAGCGATATATTTGGAAGAGCAATGACTCCAGACTAAGAACTAGTTGATTCTTATTGACAAAGTTTATATGTCAACCGATCTCGTATTGAAGTAACTAGGTCGCCAGAAGAGAGATAACTCTAGACAAGAACTAGGTTATTGTTGGTGACCAAGTAATGCCATATTTGACCATGTATGCGAGTAATTGGTTTAAAGCAATTTGAACAATTTGCAAATCAGATCTTATTATTTTTCGGATTGGTGTGCGTACAAAAGAGCTAGCAGGTTCTTAAGATTTTCATTTCATTTATCTTTTCTTAATCCGAAGATAAGTATTCCATATCTTTGAATCCTGTTTGATAATCCCCATTGTCCTCTAGTTATCTTAATTGTTCCAAAGATCAATTGGCCTTGTCCAACAAATTTACCCTTTGTGTCATTGCTCACTTGTTGTGCTCTGTCTGCAATGCAACGACGAATACAAAAAATAGTTAAATATTTGCCCTTGGATAACGAGTAGGCGTTTCGTTGCAAGTGGTGGGGAGGCATGCTTCTTCATCGAACTCATATACAATCATTGTCTGGTGAACTGGTCTTAAATTAGAATAATTCTTCTGAAACACAAGAGATAATGATCTTCAAGACATTACCATTCTGTACAAATTTACTTTATAGTTCCTTACTAACTATTTTGGTAAATATGATGTGATTATAACACACAATCTTTTTTCTTCATTCATCAAAATTTAACTAGTTCCCGCGCTTGAGTTTTAAAATTTTACGAGTAATTGTTGATTGAGCTCAATACTTCTAAAGAGTGCAACAAATATACCCATACATACCACATTTTCTGGATGAGGATCCATGGCATTTCTTAATACAGGTTACCAATTTTCGGGTTTCTTGTTTCATCCACCTGATTATGTGTGCATTTTGTTTTCACAAATGGAAGGACAGTGGTAACGGAGGAAGCATTGAACATAGTAGATTTTCCAAACCCTTAATCGTGATTCACTAATACTAGCTTAATTATTTTGTATGATCAAGCTACGAAGTAATGAAATTTTGTGGTAGAAGATAAACATCATAAGATATGTTCTAGTGTACTATGACCTTCAGTTTGCAGTTGCAAAGATATGGAAAGTTGGCAATTAATGTTGTGTCATGGAAACGTTGTTTCTTTAATATTTTCTTGCCACCCGTTAATTTCAGTTTGGTTGCCCATTTGTTTATTTTTGCTTTAAATTTTTTAAATTTAAAAAAAAAAAAAGCATTTCGACAACTGTATATTTTCTACAAAACCAAGACCCCGGTTCAAAAGCGAAACAAATTTCTAGCTTCACCCTTCATTCCACAACTATCGTGTTGTTGAAAACCATATATAGAAATTTTGAGTTACAAAACAAGATGTCACAAAGACATTAAACCAACAATGAATAAACAAAATTACAACAAATGTTGCCTAAAATTGCCAAATGCCATCACATTAAATGGGGAAATTCTCAAATCCATGCCATCATCACCTCCTCCAAATCCCATCTAATCTTCCATAATCGTCATTATCTGACTAGTCTCTATAGAGACCAAGTTGAACCATATAAAATTTCTTCTAAAGAAATGGCCATGTCCAAGACGTTTGCACTTTGCATCGTTGTTGTCTTGGTGTGCTCGGTTTGCATCGAAACAGCGAGTGCAAAATCCATTGGTTATCCAGTCATAAGGCACCACCAGCCGATTCTTTGCAGGGAGTCACGTTGCCTGCCGCCGCCATCTAGTCCTTATAGCAGAAGTTGTGAGACGGAGGAGATGTGCCGAGGTGGTTGTAAATTAAAATAAATCTTCACAACCACAAGAGATGGATGAAAATTCAAGCCATTACCAAAAGTCTACCCTTTTCAGCTGAAGAGGCCGGGTGTCCATTCTTTTATTATATACTATATATATTGTTCTTTATGTAATCTCATTGTGAGATTAGTATGATGTAATCGCGAAAATCCTCTTATTCATAACTATTTAATTCATAGTTGTTTCTAAATACAATCAGGTTTAGCTTTCTTTTTTTTATTATCCGTATGACTATTACATGAATTTGGCAAATATTGAATTCAATACAACACGTGTAGCGAAAAACTATTGAGTTTCGTTGTTTCTGTACCAACGATATATTTGGAAGAGCAATGACTCCTCACTAAGAACTAGTTGATTCTTATTGACAAAGTTTATATGTCAACTCGATCTCGTATTGAAGTAACTAGGTCGCCAGAAGAGAGATAACTCTAGACAAGACCTAAGTTTTTGTTGGTGTCCAAGTAATGCCATATTTGACCATGTACACGAGTAACTGGTTTAGAGCAATTTGAACAATTTGTAAATCAAATCTTATTATTTTTCGGATTGGTGTGTGTACAAAAGAGCTAGCAGGTTCTTAAGATTTTCATTGCATTTATCATTTCTTAATCCAAAGATAAGTATTCCATATCTTCCAATCCTGTTTGATAATCCCCGTTGTCCTCTAGTTATCTTAATTGTTCCTAAGATCAATTGGCCTTGTCCAACACATTTACCCTTTGTGTCATTACTCACTTGTTGTGCTCTATCTGCATTGAAATGACGAATACAAAAAATTGTTAAATATCTGCCCTTGGATAACGAGCAGGCGTTTCATTGCAATGGGTGAGGACGCATGCTTCATCATCGAACTCATATACAATGATTGTCAGGTGAGTTTGTCTTAAATTAGAATAATTCTTCTGAAGCACAAGAGATAATGATCTTCTAGACATTACCATTATGTGCAAATTTATTATATAGTTCTTTACTAACTATATTGTAAATATGATGTGATTATAACGCACAATCTTTTTTCGTCATTCATCAAAATTTAACTGGTTCTCGCGCTTGAGATTTTAAAATTTTAAGAGTAACTGTTGATTGAGCTCACTACTTCTAAACAGTGCAACAAATATACCCATACATACCACACTTTCTAAATGAGGATCCATGACATTTCTGAAAACATGTTACCAATTTGCGGGTTTCTTGTTTCATCCACCTAATGATGTGTGTATTTTTGTTTTCAGAAATGGAAGGAGCTTAAATATTTTGTATGAACAAGCTACGAAGTAATGAAATTTCGTATGAACATCATAAGATATGTTCTGGTGTGCTATGACCTTTAGTTTGCAGCTGCAAAGATATGGAAATTGGTAATTAATGTAGTGACATGGAAACATTGTTTCTTTAAAGTCTTCTTGTTGTCCCCTAATTTCACTTTGGTTGCCTGTTTTTCATTTTTGTTTTAAATTTCTTAAATAATTTACAAAAAAAAAAAAAAAAAAAAAAAAAAAAAAAAAAAAAAAAAAAACCAATTTGGAAATTGTATATGTTTTACAAAACCAAGATCCCAGTTTAAAGGCGAAAAAAATTTTAGCATCACCCTTCAATCCAGAGCTGTTGTGTTGTTGAAAAACATATGTAGAAATTTTGAGTTGTAAAACAAGATGTCACAAATATATTAAACCAACATTGAATAAAAAAAATTACAACAAATATTTCCTAAAATTTCCAAACGCCATCACATTAAATAGGAAATTTCTCAAATCCATGACATCATCACCTCCTCCAAATCCCATATGATCTCCCACAATCCTCATTATCTGACTAGTGTGTATAGTGACCAAGTTGAACTATTTATAATTTGTTATGAAGAAATGGCCATGTCCAAGATGTTTCCACTCTGCATTGTTATTGTCTTGGTGTGCTCGGTTTGCATCGAAACAACGAGTGCAAAATCCATTGGTTATGCAATCATAAGGCACGACCAACCAATTCATTGTAGGGAGTCAAGTTGCCTGCCGCCGCCTTCTAGTCCTTATAGGAGAGGTGCCGAGGTGGTCGTAAATTAAAATAAATCTTCACAACCACAAGAGATTGATGAAACTTCAAGCCATTTCCAAAAGTCTACCCTTTTCAGCTGAAGAGGCCTGGTGTCCATTCTTTTATATATATACTGTATATATTGTTCTTTATCTAATCTCATTGTGAGACTAATATGATGTAATCGTGAAAATCCTCTTATTCATAACTAATTAATTCATAATTGTTTCTAAATACAATCAAGTTCAACTTTCTTTTTTTATTATTTGCATCAATGACTATTACACGAATCTGGCAAATATTGAATTCAATACAATGCTTGTAGCAAAAAACTATTGAGTTTTGTTGTTTCTGAATCGACGATATATTTGGAATAGCAATGACTCTAGATTGAGAACTAGTTGATTCTTATTAAACTAGTTTATATGTCAACTCGATCTCGTATTCAAGTAACTAGGTTGCTAGAAGAGAGATAACTCTCGACAAGAAATAGGTTATTGTTAGTAACCAAGTAATGCCATATATGACCATGTATACGAGTAAATGGGTCATCTTGTTCGTTTTGAGCAATTTGAACAATTTGCAAATCAAATGTTATTATTTTTTGGATTGGTGTGTACCAAAGAGCTAGCAGGTTGTTAGGATTTTCATTTCATTTATCATTTCTTAATCCGATGATATATTTTCCATCTCTTCGAATCCCGTCTGATAATCCCCATTGTCCTATAGTTATCTTAATTGTTCCAAATATCAAATGGCCCTGTCCAACACATTTACCCTTTGTGTCGTTGCTCACTTGTTGTGCTCTATCTGCATTGACTGGACGAATACAAAAATTCTTCAATATCAAACCAGTAATCACGACCAGGCGTTTTGTTGCAAGGAGTGACATGGAAATGTTGGTAATTAATGTAGTGACATGGAAACGTTGTTTCTTTAATATCTTCTTGCTATCCCTTAATTTCACCTTGGTTGCCCCTTTGTTCATTTTTGTTTTAAATTTCTTAAATTAAAAAAAAAATCATTTCAACGACTGTATATTTTTTACAAAACCAAGACCCTGGTTTGAAGGTGAAACAAATTTCTAGCTTCACCCTTCAATCTAGGGTCGTCATGTTGTTGAAAACCGTGTATAGAAATTTTGAGTTATAAAACAAGATGTCACAAAGACATTAAACCAACAATGAATAAACAAAATTACAACAAATATTGCCTAAAATTGCCAAATCCCATCTGATCTCCCATAATCCTCATTATCTGACTAGTCTCTATAGAGACCAAGTTGAACCATTTAAAATTTGTTATGAAGAAATGGCCATGTCCAAGACGTTTACACTTTACTTCGTTGCTATCTTGGTGTGCTCGGTTTGCATCGAAACATCGAGTGCAAAATCCATTGGTTATCTAGTCATATGGTACGGCCAGCCGATTCTTTGTAAGGAGTCACGCTACCTGCCAGCATCATCTAGTCCTTATGGCAGAGGTTGTGAGAAGGAGTAGAGGTGCCGAGGTGGTCGTAAATTAAAATAAATCTTCAGGACCATAAGAGATTGATGAAACTTCAAGCCATTACCAAAAGTCTACCCTTTTCAACAGGCTATTAGAAATTGTAAGGGGTATTTTGGAGTTTGCATACAAATGTGAAAGTATTATTGATACAAAAGTTGGATTTTTGATGGGCACCATTTACAGGAGTCCAAACAGCTCCCTCACCCAAGAATCCAATTCCAGACATTTCAGGAATTAGATCCCCGATTTTATGTGGATCCCAACATTTTTTTGATTTCTGACATCTTAATAAACACTTGAATAACTAAGGATATTTGCAATTCCGTTTCCCACTATTCCATTCCCCCTTAGTAAACATGGCATCAATATTAGTTAAGTGCCACAATCCCTCTTTTGGCACACTAAATGGAAAAAACGTCAATGATGCATGGCATGCATACTTAACATGATTGGGAGAAGTAAGAAAGTGGAAAACTTAGGAATAAATGAGACCAACTAGCTAGTTTTAATCCTTCTTAGTTGATATGATTTCTAATTTTCAAGTATTGGATTACGAGTTTTAAAAGAAAATCCACACTTTTTTTTTTATTCCATACGTGTTAGTAAGCATAATTGGCAAAGACGACCACAATAAATCGACAACTTCTCAATCCCATAATCATCACCTCCTCACCACTTCTCCAAACTCTCCACCAATACAATATCTCTATATTATTAATCTGCAATTTGTTTTGAAGGAGAAATGGCCGCGTCCAAGACATAGACAGTTTGCATTGTTGCTCTTTTGGTATGCTCACTCTGCATTAAAATGACGAATGCCAATTCCAGTCGACCAGTGACGATGCCCGACAGTCTCCTTGCAGGGAGGTAAGCTGCATGCGGCCTCCATCATGCAGTCCTCCACCACCCCTTCTTTATAACAAAAATTGTCAGATGGTGAACTTGTACAACACGGGTGGTCGTAAATTGATATAAGTCTATGGAAAGGCCACCAAACAATATAACAATGTGTTGGAAAATATTAGTATATTTAGGTTTATTTGAATGCTTAGTTTTCTAGGCTTAGCCCGTTAGTATTGGGGTTTTGATTTCTTACTTTTTAGGATTAGGGTTAGTTTATTATAATGTAGTCTCTTAGGGTTTTGTAGCCGTTTCGGCATTTTCAGTTAGTTTAATAATATTCCTATTATTTTGTAGTCACATTCGTTGCGCATTCTGATATTCAACTCAATGTTCTATTTATATAGTGTCTCATTTATTCAACCTTATTGTAAACATGATGTATGTTTGATTCTTTAAGGTTCTATCTTAGACTGCAACATGACCGTCTTCTCTTTGTTTGTTTTTTTTTTTTTCTTGAGCAGTATATTCATTAATGGTTAGAAGAATATGTCGACAGAGGATTGGGTGTAAAAAATGTGGCCTCATGAAAATCTTATCAAGGCTTTTCATTCGACGAAAACGAGTACTACGCACCAAAAATTAGAGATTGATATTAACCCATACTGTGTGAGTCGATGCGCCACTTCATTGGCTTCCCTCTTTACATTTTGCAGTCTCTTCATAAAAAAAAATCTAGTGTCATTAATATATGAACAATTTTCATTTTTCGTACTCAAACTGAATTAGGTGCGTTTCTTCTCTACTTGAATTAAATTGATCAAATTACATAGAGAAAGTTTTTTTTTTTTTGTCGAAAGATAGAAATTTATTGAACATAAATACGAATGGTTACATTTGCATATTCTGCTAAAATATTAAAAAGAAACTCTAGACCTAACTCATCCCAGCCAAATTGCCCATCATGCTTAACTACGTGTGCCGCCACCAAGTGAGCTGCACAATTGCATTGCCGAGGGGTAAAGCAAAACTTCACCAATTGGAACAAGCTCGCCATCCTCCAAATATCTTGGAGATAAACATCGAGTGCCACATCAGCCATGACCTCCTCATTAATCATTTGGATCAACCCCTTTGAGTCCGATTCCACCACCAACCTAATCCCAAGCTCCATAATATCACTAGCAATAATCATCTCCATCCCTTACCCAATTGCCTCAGCCTCCACCATAATCGCAGCAGCAAAACGCTCCCCATCCACCCCACCCGCAAGCTTTGTTATCCCGACAAAATCCCAGAGCACCCAACCCACACCACCACCTTTGTAGCTTTCCGCCATGCAGCATCACAGTTGAGCTTTAAAGTGCCAAATCGTCCATGTGAATCCATCACCCCCAACCCCATCCGTCTCACTACTACCCACCATTGGGTCCCTACTTTTTTTGCCTCTCCCCCACCTCCACTACCATAGCCTCCTTGAACTCGCTAACCTGCTGCTGCCATAAATCAATTGCAACATGGGGTAGGATTCTATTTCCATTGAATATAGCTTCATTCCTACACTTCCACATTCGCCCTAAACCAAACACCACCTGCTGCAGTACCAACTCTGTGTCCACCTCTGTATCCAATCGCTCTGCCAACCTCTGCCAACCCTCCATAAAATCATTCGCCCCCATATGCCATATCAATTTGCAAAGACTTCCCAAACTAGAAAGCATGACTAAATTCACACCCAAAGAACAGGTGAGCCTCAGTTTTGTCAGGTACACCACATAGTTTACACTTATTCACAACCCGTATTTGCCGTTGCTCCAAATTATGCCTCACTTGCAACGCCTTTCGACAGGCCTTCCAAATAAATCTAATTTTATTCGGCACCAAAAGAGACCACGTTATCTTCCACATCCCTACCATCGAACCAGACGAAGTTAACATTCCCCCCCTTTTACAGTCAAACTCACCATTCTTCATCATCTCCATCGCTACATAGTATCCCGAGGGCCTAAAATAAATCCCATTCTTCGCATTGTTGCGAGTTATATATTAGTTAAAGTATAAATACTAGTTTATTTTCCCACATTGGTGAAGTACATATGTAATACCAATTGTAACTCGTATATATACTCCATTTTGGAGATTAATGAACATTCAAGAAATTCTCAAATATTGTCATATATATTTTTGGTATTTACCATGTTTAGTTTGATATGGCATCAGAGCAGTTCGCTCTTGGTGACCTGTGTGGTTTAATTTTGTGCCCACTTTTGTCGTGATTTCCTTCATTGAAAAAAAAAAATGAATAGTGTCGCGCTACAGTACATAGCTTTTGCTACATTGCGTGAACAGTGGTTTGCATTGTGAACAACACTGATCCTCCATAGTGTCGTAACAGTGATTGCTAGTGCCGTGAACAGTGATTGCTACAGTTTTCTGGTAAATTGTTTTCATTCCGCTACGTATCTTTTGTGCCTTTATTGTTCGTGATTTAGTTTAATGGCTCAATATAATCATAGTATTGTTATGCATCTTGGTGGAACGAATAAATGGATAATTAATACTGGGGCCACTGATCATGTGACTGGTGACCCTAGAGTGTTTGATGAATTATATGACTATGTTCGTGATTCGTATATTACTAGTGCAAATGGAGCACCTTCCCATGTGAAGGGTGAAGACACTATCTCTCTTACTTCGACCTTATCATTGGTCCGTGCTTTACTTGTTCCTGATGTTAAGTGCAATATTTTGTCGGTAGGAAAACTTCTTGATACCTTATATTGTTCTGCTCACTTCTACCATACGTATTGTTATTTTCAAGACATTCAAACTCAGAAGATAATTGGTCGTGGTAAAAGAAGAGGGGGTTTGTACATCTTGACTATGGAGGATACTGTTGTTTCCGGTTTAAATAATCATCAAGTTTTAAGTGCTATAGTGGATGACAGACATCAAATTTGGTTGTGGCATCAACGATTGGGACATCCATCATTCAGTTATATGAAGCATCTATTTCCTTCTTTGTTTCGCACTTGTAGTGATTCAGAGTTCAATTGTGAAACATGTGTCATGGCTAAGAGTCATCGTGCCTCCTTTCCCGTAAGTGATTCTAAAGCTACTTTGCCATTTGATTTGATACATTCTGATGTGTGGGGTCTGACGAAAGTTACTTCAATTGGATTCCGTTGGTTTGTTACTTTTATTGATGATTGTACTCGGTTAACTTGGGTGTTCTTGATGAAGAATAAGAGTGATGTTCTGTTGCTTCTTCAAGAATTTTGTACAATGGTGTCTACTCAGTTTCAGACCAAAGTTAAGGTCTTCAGGTCTGATAACGGAGGAGAATATGTGAATCACACTTTGGCATGCTTTTTTCGTGATCATGGTATTATTCACCAGATGACTACTCCATTTACACCCCAACAAAATGGTGTGTCCGAATGGAAGAATTGTCAAATAATGGAGGTTGCTCGCTCCATGATGTTGGATAAATATGTTCCTAGTCATTTGTGGGGACATGCTGTTTTGGTTGCTATGTATTTGATCAATCGTGTTCCAAGTAGGGTTCTTGGTTTTCAGACACCGCTTGATGTGCTACAAAAACATGTTTTTCTTGTTTCTGTATCAAAGCTTCCTCCGAAAGTGTTTGGGTGTATTGTGTATGTGCATGTCTACTTTCATCAGTGGAGTAAACTTGATGCATGTGCTATTCGATGTGTCTTTATTGGGTATGCTAACAATAAAAAAAGGCTATAAGTGTTATCATCCTCTAACTCATAAAACTTATATTACCATGGATGTCACCTTCCACAAGGAAGTTTCGTATTTTGTGAAACCCTCTTCCGACTCTCCACTTTAAGGGAGAAGGAGAGTGAAGTGCAGATTCGAAGATGTGGTATGGATGATGTGTTACAGGCAGAGTTGGGAACATAACCTATTATGTTGCGTGATACTGATCAGTCGGCTACAGATAGTGATCGGTCACCTGTCATTCCCGGAACTATTTCTACTGACGACAGATCAGATGTGCCTAGAGAGTTGCCTGTTAATATGTTTGACGAATTACCTTTTGATGATCGGTTGCTTGCTGCTGGTATGTCTAATGAGTTGCCTGATGATGGTTCGTCCAATGATGATTCTTCTAACAGTTTGGTACAAGATGGTGGCATACATAAATTTTGACGATTATTCTACTTATCAGTTGCCTCCATGAGCTAATTGTAGAAAACCTAAAGTACAATATGAGCCTGATATGCATGCCAAAGCCAAATATCCTATCAACAATTATGTGTCTACTCATCGTTTGTCCAAACCTTATGCATTTTACATATGTCAGCTATCTAGTGTATCAATTCCAACAAAATTGCAAGATGCTTTGTCTGACCCTAAGTGGGTTAATGCCATGAAAGTTGAGATGGAAGCTTTGGAAAAGAATTCTACCTCGGATTTGGTCCTTTACCAAACGGGAAGAAAGCTGTTGAATGTAGATGAGTGTTCACTATTAAGCACAAAGTAGATGGTTCTATTGACCGGTATAAAGCCAGATTAGTTGCTAAGGGTTATACTCAAACTTATGGGGTGGACTATCAAAAGACTTTTGCTCCTGTTGCCAAACTTAATATTGTGCGTGTTCTTCTGTCCTTAGTAGCAAACCATGATTGGCCTTTGTTGCAGTTTGATGTTCAAAATGCTTTCCTTCATGGTGATCGTAAGGAGGAAGTTTATATGGATCTCCCACCTGGTATCGAAACATCTCCTGGAAAAGGTGTTGTATGCAGGTTACGAAAGGCTTTGTATGGTTTGAAATAATCTCCTATAACATGGTTTGGGAGGTTTACAAGTTCAATGAAGAATTTTGGGTATATTCAGAGCCATTCAGATAATACTTTGTTTCTAAAGCGACAAAATGGTAAGCTAACTACATTGATTATTTATGTTGATGGTATGATAGTGACTGGTGATGATCAGAAGGAGATACAACACCTTCAAAAGTACCTAGCTACTGAATTTGAGATGAAAGAATTGGGTGAATTGAAGTATTTTCTTGGAATCGAGATTGCACGATCCAAGCATGGTATTTTTCTGTCTCAACGAAAGTATGTTCTTGATTTGTTAGCTGAAACAGGTATGTTAGATTGCAAACCTGTTGACACTCCGATTGAGCAAAATCATCGTCTGGGCTTATTTCCAGATCAAATTCCTACTCATAAAGAACGGTATCAGAGGCTTGTGGGGAGATTAATTTATTTGTCTCACACTTGCCCTGACATTGCTTATGCAGTTAGTGTGGTAAGTCAGTTTCTGCACTCACCTAGTGAAGCTCATATGGATGCAGTAACCCGTATTTTGAGGTACTTGAAAATGGCTCCTGGTAGAGGCTTGGTTTTCTCCCATAATGGTCATTTGAATGTCGAAGGGTATACAGATGCAGATTGGGCAGGTTCTATCACTGATCGGCGTTCTACATCTAGATACTTTACGTTTGTAGGTCAAGTGTAGAAGCTAAGTTTCGTGGTATGTCTCATGGTGTATGTGAGTTGTTGTGGTTGAAAAAATTGTTGAGAGATCTTGGGTTTAAACCCAAGGGTGCTATGAAACTTCATTGTGATAACAAGGCTGCTATTGAGATGCTGGAATTATTATGTTTCCGTTTGTGGGATCTGAAGATCAACTTGCTGATGTTCTTACTAAGGCTGTGTCTAATAGTGTGTTTTCCAACTCGCTTGACAAGTTGGGCATGCGTGACATCTTTGCACCAACTTAAGGGGGAGTGTTGCGAGTTATATATTAGATAAAGTGTAAATAGTAGTTTATTGTCCCACATTGGTGAAGTACATATGTAATACCAATTGTAACTCCTATATATACTCCACTTTGGAGATTAATGAATATATAAGAAATTCCCAAATATTGCTATATATATTTTTGGTATTTACCATGTTTAGTTTGATACGTATAATGCCAGGATCGTTTATCATCACATCCACACCAACTAATGGGAATTGTTTGAATCAGCTCCACATCCTCAGGTGCAAACATAGCAGCTAGCTCATCTTTTTTCCACCCTTGCCTATCCGTAGCAATTAGTTCACTCACCCTTACATTAAGAGCCCCATCCCACAACATTGGTTTAAAAGAATGAGGCTTCAGTATCTATGGATCACAAGCCACCCTGATAGATTCACCATTACCAACCCACCATCAAAGCCCACGGACCAAAACTTGCCTCCCCAATAATATACCTTTCCATCCCCAAGACGATTTGTTCTGTTTGTTGGCCTCTAGAAAGGTAGAGTTGGGGAAATATTTGTCCAGAAGTAAAATCCCAAGAACTGAGTTAAGATTATGTAGAACCCTCCAACTAATCTTGGCAAGCATAGTTAAATTAAAACCATTAGATCTTGGAAACCCAACCCTCCAACCTTTTTACTCATCGTCAAGTTGTCCCATGCCACCCAATGACACCCTTTGGCCTTAAATTGCCCTCTCCACTAAAATTGTGAAATAACTCGCTTCATTTCCTTACAAGTGCCCATGGGCAATTTAAAACACGCCATAGCATGGTTCGGCATCGCCATAGCAACTGATTTAATCAACACTTCCTTCCCTGTAGGGGGAAGAAATTGCTTAGCCCAACCATCAATTTGGCTTTCAATACCATGACGTACCGATTCAAACACTGCCTTCTTAGAGTGCCCAAAATCCCAAGTATTTGCCGAAACCATCTCTAGCTTGAATATTCAATTTCGTAACAATTCGTTTTTTCTTCTTCTTCAGACAACCCTTCCCAAAGAATATTGAACTTTTCTCCAAGTTAATAATTTGCCCAGAGACCTTACCATAATCCTCCAATATTTTAATCACATACCGGCCTCCGTCTCATCAGCATTACAAAAAATCACCAAATCATCCGTAAAAAAACAGGTGAATTATAGGTGTAGCAACCACCCCCACCCGCACCCCATTAATTAACCCCTGCACCTCATGCTTGTGAATATATGACGAGAGAGCTTCCGCACATATAATAAATAAGAATGGTGACATTGGATCTCCCTGTCATGAGCCCCTCTCAAGTCGGAAATAATCTGATGGTACACCATTCACCATAACACTGTAGGACACCGTAGATATGAATTCCCGAATCCAATCACACCGTAGATATGAAATCCTAAATTACCCATAACCTCCGTCAAAAAACCTCACTTCACTCGATCATAACAACCTCAAAGTTTTGAGCGACATCCACGAAGAGACGTACGGCAATCATTTAGGAAAAATAACACTAGATCACAAGGCACTTTCCGCAAGTTATTACTGGCCAACCATGCGAGAAGTTGCGAATAAGTATGTACAAAAGTGGGATCTATACCAACGCTGTCGTTAAAGGATACTATAAGAATCATATCCAGGTAAGAAATTTCTATAGCTATTTTGTTCACAACTAAGTAATTACACCCATTAATTATTTTCCTAATTAACCACTTCTCAATTCTCAATTATATGTTTTTTTTTCCTATTCTTCTTCGTCTAATAGAGAAAAGACAATAGAAGGATCTCTCCGTATGGAATAGTACTAAAAGAATTTACTCTTTGTTTAACTATGTAGGTTCAACTTAAAATCATTAATTAGAGCAAAATGTAGCAATGGTTCCTCAACTTTAACTTAATTGGAGTAATGGTTCCTCAACTAAAAATTTATGACCATTGGTCCCTAAACTCTTCAAAACATGCAGCTATTGTCATTTTCGTCAATTGTGTTAAAACTTCCATCAAAATAAGTGTCACGTGCCACACACGTGAGGCTAAATCAAGGGGCAAATATGGAAAACAAAATGAGAAAAATCGTAGCAATGACCACTCAACTTTAACCCAATTGAAGAAATGGTCCTTCAACTTTAATCTGATTGGAGCAATGATCTCTTTACTTTAATCCAATTGTAGCAATGACCCTTCCAACATGACTCATTTTGACGGAATTCTGACTTAGTTGACAAAAAGGATCATAGCTACACATTTTGATGAGTTAAGGGACCAATTGTCATGTATTTTTAGTTGATGGGTCATTGCTCCAATTGGGTTAAAGTTGAGGGACCAGTGCTACAATTTTCTCCATTAAATTAATATATCATAGATAATTTTTCCCTGTTTTGCTAGTTAATCTTAACTATATATTAATAAAACCCTATTTGTGAACCAAAACTCCAGCAAATTACCATGCTAACCCTCTCACCAGAACTGAACAAAAATAAAAAACATGGACAATTTAGTAATTATGCCTAACACAAATTTTACTCTTTTTATACTAACATCACAGCCATGTAAATATAGCATACCCTATTTAAAATTTTAAAAATAAATAAATAAACCCCAATTTTCTCCTCATCTTCCTCTCTCTCCATTCCCCACATTCTCCTACCTTTTCTCTTCCCTTTTCTTTATTTGTCTTTTTCTTTTTTGAATAGTCATCCGTGCTATTAATGAGAAGCTGTAGCAAAATAAAAAACAAATTTAGTTGCACACGTGGAGGACGTGTGCCGATTGCTAGTTATATGTTACAGATTCACATCCACTATTATTACATTTAACGACCCAGTGACATATCTCTCTGCTATGTGGAAGGTCTTATGTTTGACTCTCCAACCCTGTATAGTATGTTGGAAACCAAATTACACATGACTTATTGTGAGACCTAACTCAAATACTACATACCCTAATATTTTTGTATCTCAAAAGAGAGCAAAGATTCACATGAATGCTATAATTATAATTATACTGGGTGGGTTTGAAATCTAATATAATATAAGTCGATGTTCCAAATATTGTTTTTCATAGGAGTAATCATAATCCTTCAATGTCATTATAAGTCAAAGACTAAAAGATGCACTGATAGTTGATACATATACAAGTCAAATATAGAAGGCTTGAGTCTTTTCTTTTTCGCTTCAATGTAGATTCAGTTTTATTGTTTATGGCGTGTTGGCTTTTATGTAAATATCCTATACAGACTGTGCTCAAGAGAACGCAACTCGATAAAGAACGTGGCTTACAAAGATGATCCAACCATCTTTGCGTGGGAACTAATAAATGAACCTCGTTATTTTGAGTTATGACGGGACAAGTGGTAAATTTACACATATATGAGTGGTGAGAAATTTTATTTTTTAAGTTATTAACTTTTTAGCATACATATCCTACCATTTGTATAGTGCCACGTGGTGTACCATCTCGTGTACCGTTTACATTGAAAAATCTCTCGTCAATCTGATGTCTCCAGTTTTGTATTTTTACATTTATGTTTTGCTTTTCAACTTTTTTAGTTGTAAAATACGGTTTAGTGGAATCTGAACACCTTAATAAGTATTAATCTGTACAGCAATGGGTGAAAAAAAGGGAGGCAGATTCTCTGCCCGTGCCCTCCTGGTTGTATGGTTACGGTTAAACCACGTCAATATTTTATATTACTATTCTTTTTTGTCTTATTATCTCTATAAAAAAATAAAATAAAATATTGATGTGGCTTAACCGTGACTATACAAAACAGGAGGGTATGGGAGGACACGGGAAGTGGGAGGGCAGAGAATCTGCCTCCGAAAGAAAGGTGCTGCACACGTTAAGTCCATTGACAGTCAGCATTTACTAGAGATAGGGCTTGAAGGATTTTACGGGCAAACAACGCCGGACAAGATGCAGTTCAATCCTGGTAACGAAGAGTATGGATCTGATTTCACTGCCAGCAACTTGCTTCCCCAGATCGATCTCGCCACTATACATATCTACGCTGAGCAATGGTACATACAAAATCGCTAAAATGGACAGTTCACGCTTTAAATTATTCAAATTGTTGGGACTCATTCATTGATTCCAATAATAGGGACCGTCAAGTTTATAAAATCTTTTTACGTACCATGCATATATACAATAATATTAAGAGTCACCAACTATACGAGAACCGCAACTGCAGGTTATCGGGGTCAAGCGAAGAGGCTCAAGAGGCTTTTGTAGACAAATGGGTGCAGAAACACATTCAAGACAGCAATACAGTAGTTAAGAAACCACTGATTTTGGGAGAATTTGGCAAGTCTTATACATTACCAGGGTACAGCATAGAAAAGAGGAACACCTACATTGCTAAACTATACAATGGCATATACAACAGTGCCAGTACCGGTGGCTCATGTGTGGGTGGGCTTTTCTGGCAGCTGATGGCTCAAGGAATGGAGAATTTTGGGGATGGATACGAAGTCGTTTTGGAGGAGAGCCCTACTACTGCCAATGTCATTGATCGGCAGTCCAGGAAGCTTGGTGGGTTATAGACTAGTATTCTTGCAATTAATGTCTCAATAATTGACATTGTGCATAATAATCTCTATGATTTTAGCTTTCTTAATTAAAGAAGCTTGAATGTAATGGTGGTGGGTTTTTCATCAGCAATATATAAACTGCTTCGTAGATTAGTTAACTTTTAGGTGGTGAAAATGAATAATTTCATTTAGCATGAAAAAGTAACATTACTGTTCACACACGCTCTAATATAACTGGAACTCTTTTGTATAGAGAGTGAATTATCAATGACAATTGATAACATTACTCAGAGAAAATTGTCAAATTTTACACAAGCACTACAATGTTTTTGCCAAGAAATTGTATTAAAACAAAATAAATCTTTTGAGAAATTTTTACATGTATGGGAACTTTCTACTATCATTCATACGTTATAATATAGGTGAAAAACATAGTTAACTTAAAGTATATAATAAAAACTAATAAATATGGAAACTTTAAACAACATTCCAAAAAATTATTTTGCACTCATCACAAGTGTAGTTTTCTTTCTAATTATAGAAATTTTGGAATGCAAAATGGATTTTGAGAGTGTTAATAATAATTTTCGTGAAAATTATATATATCATATTATTATGTTAGTATAATAGTAAAACCACAACTTTTCTTTTCCATCAAAAAATAAAAAATAAAAAAAGTAAAACCACGTGTTGAACCTAAAAACTAACAAGCCTGAAACGCCCTGATCCTGATATTCCCTGAACACCAGGATAGGCACATGCTGGCCGACATCCGAGGGTGACGAAAGCCATTTGTTGAATGCAAATGCCGAGAACTATGAATATATATGAGACTTGTAAATTTAAATATAATGAATATGCATTTAAGGAACGTGTTCAGAGCACATATCTAATCTAGAACACTAAAAGAAATAATATAAAAATTGAATGAACAATGAATGGGTCGTACACTAAGAGGACTCGAAGATGCCGATGCGGAAGTGCCTTGACATCAAGATTGTACGCCTCAATTCTAAGTCCTGAGGGGGCACAAAACAAACATGAGTGGACCAAGTTGACATATATATAATAAAACAGTTATCAACATACTAGCCCCCAAAGTTTTATGAAAACTAATAGTATAATACGTAATAAGTTTTCCGAAAACCCTAGCATGTCATAAAACCTTTCATAAAACGTATTTTGTATATAGTGTGCTAACTAGTGGTATCATAATCGACCTGAAGGCCCCTACATCACCCGACCCGAAGGCCAATATAATAATCTTCAATCGTCCCGGAGGCCCCTACATCACCCGACCCGAAGGCCAATATAATTACTTCAATCGACCCAAAGGCCCTTACATCACCCGACCCGAAGACCAATATAATATCATTGCCCAAAGGCAGAATAGTGACCACTAGATAAACACAAAACATTGAAAATAGGCTTTCCAAACATAGGCATATATATATATATATATATATATATATATATATATCTCAAAAACATCTTCATAGTATAAAGTCATCCATCATCTATACTATAAAGAAAGGTGTAAAAACATGTTTTAAATAGCATATCGTCATCCATCAGATATCCTACGGAGAACATGGGTTCAATAGAAAATATGGTATTCCAAAATATTCTAAGTAAGCATGATAATCATATAAGGTAAATCCAATTTACTAATAAAATGTTATCTAAAACGTGATCATTAAATCATGAATTTCATGTATGCATTCCTACTATTAAAACATGCATTTAGAAGGGGTCCACTCATAGATACTTTGTCGCCAAAGAGCAATGCAAACTAGCGAAGACGGAAACGCCATAATAAATGCACCTAAGCACATAAAGGGTCCAATTAATAAAAATTTATTCAAATGATTGAATTTGGGAAAACAGACGTCAAAAACGGATTCAGGACGTAGAATTACCCTAAGAAGGGTCGCATGTAAATTTCGAAAAAGTCAACACAGAGATATTCCAGAGAATATTCTAGGAATATTACTGGGAATGTTCCGAGATTATTCCTTGGAATTAGATCTGGGCTGGGTTGGTAACCGGGCTTGGATTTAAAGGATCTGCTGGGTTAGGCCGAGTCAAGGGTTTTAAGCCCAAAGGCCTAATTTCAAAAGGGTTTTGGGTTAGGCTTTAAAGGGTTGGGTGTAGTTTTCAACGGGCTGAAGGCCCTAATTTGTTTGGCCCAAGTACCTAGTTCAAAGGAGCTTTGGGGATTGAAAGCCCAGCCCGAGTTCCAATTGTGGGTCACCAGAACCATTTGAAAGAGAAGGCCAAAATTCGGCCTGAAATTCCTCAAGCTTTGATGGAGCTCGAAACTTAACGAAAACATGCGATTTAATACACCAAAATGAAGCTCAGACGATAAGGAAGAGATCTATACCATTGGGAGATTGAGAGGTGGTCGAAGTTGGTAAGAAAAATGTCTGTAAAGGTTGAGTTCTCGACAGAAAATATCGGAGAAACTTCCTGAGCTGTTTTCACGTCCAAACCTTCCCTAAAAACCATTGTTTAGCAACCACTACACCCTTTAGACTACTAGGGAGAAAGGTGGAAAGATGTTTTTGACCTACCTCGTTGGAAATCACATGCACCGTGACTGTACACAGTGCCAAGAAGAGAAAGAAAGTGAGCTCAAAGAGGTGAATGAGAGAAGGGAAGGTGCGAGTAATGGTGATGGTGTGAACGTGGTGGAAGTTGCCTGTGTGTATGTCTGTAAAGGTGTGTGTGTGTGTGTGTGTGTTTGGTGCTCGTGGGAAAATAGGGGGGTTGCAGCAAGGGAAAGAGAGCCAGAGATAGAAAAAGAGACAGATGTAAGGTGCACGGGAAAGGGAAAAAAGAAAGGGATAGGGACTTGGGCCCCGGGGGACAAAACTAAAACACGTGGGCCCCACGGGCACACCATTAAGACCTAAAACAATTTTTAAATTGGGGGTAGGGTTTCACAAAGCCTATATGGCCCTTAGGCCCAATAATTAATAAACTAACTACATCATTTTAGTAGATGTAGGCATGCCAACTTACGACCGAACTTAGTCAGCAAGTAGGATGGTTGTGGTGGTGGTGTCTAATGCACTGCTGACTTCTGTACTCGAGCGTTCATAGTCGAGGAAGGAACGTGTCTCAACCTTAAATTTTAGAACCTAAAGGTAAGGTTTCTTAAATCACTGCGAAGTTCAGGATCTTTTGCACCAGGTTCGGTTGCCTCTGATATGTTCGTGAGAATATAGGTGCGCCAAATTGGTATCAGGCTGTAAAGACACAAGTGTCTTTATGGTGAATGTTGTTTGGTTGTCTGAATGAAATGGCCTCGTTTAGCGAAAGAATCAAAGACTCATCGTCAACTGAGACTTGGATAGATGATCAACCTAGTTTGAAGTAATGATGTTAATCCCAACTGAAGATACTTTGTGATCGCTTGATTCTACGCCTACAATGCTGTTAGTCTAAACTGAAAATATCACTGGTTGTCAACACTGTGTTGTTACCCAAACTGAAGATGTGTTGACGGAATTAGGGTAGTTGGTAATTTCCCAAAGTGTGAGAAAAGTTCGCATAAAGCGAGGTTTTATACAGAGCATTTGTGTGTTGAGTTAAAGGCCCTCTTCTCGTTGCAGAAGAACTTCTATTTATAAAGGTGAGTTTCATGGTGACCAAGCCTGCTGAAGTAGAATCCCAATAGAACTATACTTCTTCAATGCTTTCTTGGATATCTACGATACTATCATTTCATTAAACAAAACCAATCTGCACATGATCTCGGCCACTTCAACTTTTAATAGGTTTCCGAACCTAGGCCTTTTAGCGTTCGATTCACATCTTATTTGATCGATCATAAGTCTTGATTCTTGAAATAATTCAAATCTGATCAAAACCTATTCTGATCGTTGGCCATTTCATTTCAAGGACTCAGTCGAATCATTCCTTAATATAATCTTTAAGAATCTTACCTCTATTGGGACTCAGTTGAATTCTTCCATAGGATGAAAATTATCTGGCATGAGATTGCATGACGAAAACCTTTGTCGCCTAATGTTTTCACTTTTACCGCTCGAACGTTTTCACATGCCGATATGTTTATTTTGTTGTGCAAAGAAACCTTGAACGACGAAACTGCTTCGTCACCTAAAGTTTGGCCGTGCAAGTAGTTTTTGTCTACTAGTGTTTCCTAATAAATTGTCATACATACGTTGCCTAAAATATAGACACTTTCTTAGTCCCATGATCATCACCTCCATTAATTAATCTTGTCTTATCCCCCACAGTCCTTCTCTTCTCATTATTTGACTACTCTAGAGAAACCAAGTAGAGCCATTTGTAACTAGGTTTTGAAGATTAAATGGGCATGTCTAAGACATTTGCATTTTGAGTTGTTCTCTTTTGGTGTGCTCACTTTGCATCAAAATTACGAGTGGTGATTACATCACTTTAAAGGGATCACACTGCATGCCTCCATCATCCTATCCTTATTACAAAGGTTGTGAGTAGGAGAACAGGTGCAGAAGTAGTGGTCGTAAATTAAAATAAGGGTGCGTTTGTTACACCAGACTATCTCGGACTGGATTAGCTTAGGGGATTAAGCTAGATTGGCTTGGTATGGACTAAGCAGTATTAGAATTGAGAAGTGTTTGGTGCAGTGCCGGACTAGCTAGAACTAAATTTTTATTTTGTTTTTTATTTTTAATTATTAAAACTTCCACTTTCTTGTCTTCCTTGGGGATGTGTTGTAAACTTTCCTAGTTTAAGTGAATCTTAGTATCTTCTCTCATTTTACTACTATAAATAAAGGCACAATGTAGAAGAGATAACACACACATTCCCCTACAATTCTACAAACACATATCTCTCAATTTCTCTACCCTTGCCGCCAGCCCTATTCCCTTTGTCAGATAAAATAGGCTACAACACGTTATCAGCACGCTCCTGCAATTGCACTTAGGAATCTGACGTTGAAGAATTTTTCTGCATCAAACCAGTTCAACCATATCATCACGCAATCAGGTTCTTTCAAAATAGCGATTTTTCTCTCGATATTTTTGTAGCCTTGATAGCATGAACACTCACTATAATGCATAACACAACTTTACGTTTTTCTAATTTTAGATTCTACATAAATTGTGTATGCATTATATTCATAATTGTTGAATTATGTGAATTTGATATTTGCCATGAATTGAATCAAATATATGTACATGCATTAAAATTATTTGAATTAAATATGCATATATTGAAGGGAGTTTTAACGAAAAGTCCGCGGTACTGTTCACTTTAACGAAAAACCACATTTTTACACTAAAAAGTCAAACCTGGTACTATTCACTTTACCCTTTATTTTGTCCTTATCATTAAAATTCAAAGTTTTCAAGCGCTTTTCATTAATTTTCCTTATATTGAATTGCATTGAGTTGAATTGAAAAAAAAAATTAATATCAGAAAAGGTAGCGCTAGGTTTCTTCTGACCCAGAACCTTGACTCGTTTAGCCCCACAGCCTGTGTGGCTGAGCTAAGCCAAGCTACCAGCCAAGAAGAACCAGCAGCTCTCTCTCTCCATGAAAGCCAGAATAACGTCGTCGATGGCATCGTCCCCAAAACCCCACTCGCCTGCAGATGAGTCACTGCACCACCAACGACTTCCTTTGAAAACCACAACCTGAAGTTGTGATTTTTGGGATAAATTTATAGTCTCTGACGATATTCATTGAATTTCCCGTCGAATTTCATTAGGTTTTCAAGGATTTCGATAAAAAATCCCTATGGTTTTTCACACCTAAATGTCGAGAAATTGAAATTTCTCCGTTCGATAGAGGGTTCCAGTTCGAACCCATGCTTCCCCTAACCGATATTCACCCAGAACACGACCACCAAAAGTGGCGACGCTCCGGCGACCTCACCTAGCAAACGCTGGGATGTTTTGGCTCTGACCTGAGCCCACTTAGAGCTCAACTGCATTCAGACCGCACACCAGCCCCTTGGGCTTTGGTGTCATTTTCTTTGAAGCTCATTGGAGAGATATAACAATATGGGCTCCCAGATTGCAGCCCATAACCTAAAATCTAGCCTAAAATGTGTCACCAACTTGAGGGCTATGGTGTCTCATACGTTGCGCCACACCATATCATACCCTTTTATAGGCATTTTGTTCTGATCCGACCTCCCCATCTGGGCCACCCTTTTTCAGCCCAATTGTTTCCTCCAGCCCGTGCCAGAGAAACAAAAAACTAAACAAAATTTTTGGGCCTGCCCAAAGCAAGCCATGTGCATTCTTTTTGGGGGCTCGTTTTTAGCGACCTGATGTTTTTTTCCCTCTCCCTATGGGCCTGTAGTCCTACCCCGAGACACCCCAGCCCAATTTTTGGGCCTAGATCACATAGACTAAAATTGCTCTGCCGACCCGTGGGCTTAGGTCTATATTTTTGGGCCCTGAACTTCGATTATTTAATATTTTTAAAAAATTTGGGTTTTATATTTTTTTCACCCACACTTTAATTTTAGCCCGAAGTCCAAATACTTAATTCAATTATAATTGTCGACCTGAAGTTCTAGTTGTATATTTTTGTGTATATATTTATGTTTGCCTACAAGAACATATGAACCTAAAGTTCATAATTATTTTGAAACCTGAAGTTTCTTACAAAGATGCCTTGTTTGAAATCCTGAAGTTTTCATTTAAAACATCACCCATGAAAACCTGAAGTTTTTTCATGCAAAATTAAACCAATACATGTCTATTAGAACCTATATGCTCTACTCCTATGTGAATGGATTGATTTTTTCTCCATTACACTAACCACATCTTGTCCATCTATTTTGTGATTGGAACATGTTGAATTTGAGCAAACTTGACTTCCCTGCCTTGGAGGTCTTTGGAAGGAACTACCTCAATTGGGTTCAAGATGTGGACCTCCACCTCACTACAAAGAACTTGCGTCCTGCCATTGAAGAAGAGATGGATAACCCTGTTGGCGAAGCTAAATAAGCCACTGCTATGATCTTCATCCAAAGACATATCTATGATGCTCTGCAAACTGAGTATCTTGCTAAAGAGGATCCACATGCACTATGGGCCGCTTTGGTTGATCATTTTGATCACCAAAATGACATATTCTTGCCTGAAGCAAGACATGACTGGTAGCATTTGTGCTTCCAAGACTTCAAGTCTGTGAATGAATATAATTCTAAAGTTTGTCAAATCCGATTACTTCTCAAGTTTCGGAACGAAACTTTGACCGAAGAGGATCTTCTGGAGAAGACCTATTCAACCTTCTCTGCTTCTAATATTGTCGTGCAATAACAATGTAGAGCTCAGAAGTTCACTAAGTTCTCGGATTTGATCTCTGTTTTACTTCTCGTTGAAAAGGAGAACCAGCTATTGATAAAGAATTATCAAGCTCGACCTAGTATGGCGACTATTGTGCCTGAAACACATTATAACACAAACCAATGCCCAAAAAGCCAAAGAGGCGAGATAGGGGCGGCCATAAGCCACCCCACAAAGGTCAACAGAGTCAAGGCCCATCCAAGGGAGGAAATAAAGCCCAGAAACGCTCAAACCTCGCTCCCAAGGTCCCGAACATTAAGAATAAGGGCAAAGCACCTGAAACCATGGATGCAGATATGTGCTATCATTGTGGTTCAAAGGACCATTGGTCCTGTGTTTGCCGAGCTTCCTATAAGGTTGTTGCTGAATATCATTCTCGTCATAAGAAGTTTGAATCAAACTTCGTGCAAGTGGACAAACCGGAGGCTACAAAGATGAAGGTTTCTGACTTTCAAGAGGATACCACCCCTATGGAAGATTAGAATCTTAGACATAGACTTATTTTTTCATTGAAATAAGACAATGGGGCCGAATTCCACCTAGTGGCCGAATCCCCCCTTTGTTTTTTGGTTTATTTTTGGACAATTTTCCTTTATGTTTGGATTATATGTTGGTGATTTGTTTTTGGATATTAAGTTTTAATTACCATCCTTGAATAAATGAAATTATTTTGAATTGATATTGTTTTTAGAACTTTTATGCATGTGATCGATTCAAATTAATTTTTCATTCTAGGTATGACTATTGGGGAAGTTAGTTGTCTGGCAGATAGTGCAACCATGCACACCATTTTGCATGAACGAAAATATTTCACTAACTTCATACCTAAGAATACACCTCTGACAACCCTCTCAGGCCCATCCAACTTGATAGATGGATCCGTTAAGGCACGTATAATATTGTCCAATGATACAATATTCTCCACGTTCCAGAACATTGTTAAGTTTCAAGGACATTAGAAATAACAATTACCATGCTAAAACCTATGTAGAAAACGGAGTTGAATTTATGTGCATAACTTCCTACGAATATGGTCAGAAGTGTATTATAGAAAAGATGGAGCGTATCCCGAGTGATTTTTATACTACGACCATATGCCCCATAGAATGCCACTATGTGTCCGACCCTACTACTGGGACCGCGCACAAAAGTACACCTTGGCATGATCGTTTGGGACATCTTGGACGAATAACGATGCACTGTATCCTCTAATCTTCATATGGGAATCCACTAACCCGAAGTTTAGGTTCGATCTAAGGAATCATATGTCAAACATGTTCCATGGGAAAGCTTATTACCAAGCCTTCTTATGACAAGATTTGTTCGAATCCTTCCATTTTTCTACAATGGATTGAGGGGGACATTTGTGGACCAATTCACCCTCCCTACGGACCATTTAGATACTTTATGGTTTTGGTTGACACTTCTAGACGTTGGTCACACATGTGCTTGTTGTCCAGAAGGAACGATGCATTCTCTAAACTGTTGGCTCAAGTTATCAAACTCAGTGCTCACGACCCTGATTATCCGATCAAATCTATTCGATTAGATAATGCTGAACATCTCTTACCCTATGTTGAACATCTCTTACCCTATGTTCACACCCAGAACAGCCTTGTAGAGGTTTTCATTAAGCATTTACAAATGATTGCTCGATCGATGATCATACGTACAAAGCTCCTCATCGCTACTTAGGGTCATGCAATATTGCACGCAACAAAGTTGGTCCGCCGGAAGCCTGTTGGGACACAACCATTTAGTGCCTATCAGTTGGTTACCGGACACGAACCCAACATATCGTATCTGCGCGTTTTCGGTTATGCGGTATATGTGCCGATCTCCCTGCCCTTACGTACAAAAATGAGGCCTCAGCGAATGATGAGAATCTATGTCGGATATGATTCTCCTTTGATTATTCGTTACTTAGAACCTTTGGCAGGCGATCTGTTTATCGTTCGTTTTACAGATTGTCACTTCTACGAGACAGTCTTCCCGTTGTTAGGAGGAGATAAGAACGTCAACGTTCCTGAAGAATGACGTCAATTATCGTGGACGACTCCCATTTTCTCTTATTCAAATCCCTGCACCGCTTAGTCTGAAACTGAAGTGTAGCACATAGCTTAGAGCATGCCAGATGCTTTCATTGATCTAGTACGCGTGACAAGATCACATATTCCAGTTGTGGATACGCCTGCAAAGATGGATGTACCAAATGTACAACGAACTTCCCTCCTGGAAACCCGGGACGCCAATCTTAGTGATCCATGTACATTAGCGGCTCGCCAATCATCTACCCCTACACAAAATCATGGCAGATCTCTTGGTTCAAAGGATTCACACCCTTTAAAGAGGAAATCCACGGCACAAGGTCCCGAATAGCCTACCGTGAATCTGACTATCGTTTACTTATTCTATCCAATTCATGAGGAAATTCTAGATTATGGAAGCGTCCTTGAAGAGACAAATCCTCCTCCCGAGAATCGTGAGATTTTAGTCTATTATGCTAGCTTAGATGATGTGTGGCTTAGAAATGAGATGATTGTCGATGATGCATTGGCATTTGCAGTAGCTACTGAGATCATGTTGAGTGATGACATTGAATCGCGTTCTGTTGATGAATGTCAACGTAGAACTGATTGGTGAAACTAGAAACAAGCAATCTAAGTCAAACTCGATTCGCTTGCGAAACGTATGATATTTGGACCTGTAGCTCATACTCCTCCATATGTGAAGCCTGTTAGTTACAAGTGGGTTTTCGTTTGGAACCGTAATGTAAAGAACAAAATTGTGCATTACAAAGCTTGTCTTGTTGCACAAGGCTTCTCACAACACCTTGGGATTGACTATGATGAAATTTATTCACCCATTATGGATGTGATTACTTTTCACTACCTTATCGGTTTGGTAGTTTTCGAAAAACTGAGTATGTAGTTGATGGACGTAGTAACCTCGTATCTCTATGGGGATCTTGATATCAAAATTCATAGGAAAGTTCCCAAAAGACTTACATTGAGTGGTTCAAATATTTCCAAACCCCGAAACACGCTCTCAATTCGGCTAAGGCGTTCACTCTACGGTTTGAAGTAATCCAGAAGAATGTGATATAACCGTTTGAGTGAGTATTTTGACTAGTCAGGGATATGTGAACAACGAACTATACCCTTGTGTGTTCATTAAGAAGTCACATTCCGGATTTGCAATTGTTGCAATATATGTCGATGATATGAATCTCCTCGGAACTCCTGAAGAGCTTGCGAGAACAGTCGTGCACCTGAAGTCAGAATTTGAGATGAAAGATCTAAGTAAGACTCGATATTGTCTCGGTCTCGAGATAGAGTACTGTTCGGATGGAATGCTAGTACATCAATCGAACTACACCCAGAAGGTGTTGCGCTGCTTTAATGAGGATAAAGCGAAGCCTTCGAGTACTCTTATGGTCATTCGATCGTTAGATGCAAAACGAGATCCCTTTCGTCCGAATGATGATGATGAATAGATTTTGGAGCCTGAAGTTCTTTATCTAAGTGCGATAAGTGCTTTATTGTACTTAGCTAAATGCACTACACCGGACATCTCCTTCGCTATTAATCTTCTGGCAAGATACAGTAATGCACCTACACGCAGACATTGGATTGGCATGAAAGACATCTTCCGTTACCTTAAGGATACTGGAGATTTGGGCGTGTTCTATGCCTATGAATCCTCGAGTGATGCCACACCCTATGTTTCTCAAGTCGATTCTCGCCTTGTTGGTTATGCCAACACAGGATACTTATCTAATCCACACAAAGCGCGTTCTCAAACGGGTTATGTCTTTACCGTTTGAGGCACTGCAATCTCTTGGAGGTCAACTAAACAGACCTTAGTTGCCACTTTGTCTAACCATGCTGAAATTCTTGCTTTACAAGGTGCAAATCCTTCACCTAACGACGAACAGCTCTTGCGATCTCTATATTGATATTATGTTGCAGGTTATTTTGAACAAAGAAACTACAAGATTAGATAGCAAGTCATTATCTAATGATGAAGATGATTTACAAGGTGCAAATCCTTCACCTATTCTTTGGAAACTTCTCAGAGCCATGATGACTTTGAGATTGACAAATAGGTGAAGGATTTGCACCTTGTAAATCATCTTCATCATTAGATAATGACTCGCTATCTAATCTTGTAGTTCTTTGTTCTCCATAAGCTGTAACATAATATCAATACAGAGACATGAGATGAAATATGATATCCATCATTTCTTTGCTTTTATTCTGTTGCATCTCAATATGAGACAAACATAGCCTACTCATACTTTTTCAAAAATAACAACCCCTTCCCTGTTGTCATTTCGTTCCCCTTTCAAACCAAAATCCACAAACTTTTTCAAACATAAAACCAACCCAAAATTTTAAATGCAAATTCATATTATATACAAAGACTGAAAACATGCCATCAAAGAATACACAGAGAAGGGATGGTGGTCTAAGCGTGGAGTTCACCGATAGGGCTCGGAGTTCGCTGTCGATGCTCTAGGTGATGGTGGTCTGAGCGAGAAGGAGAGGTAGTCTGAGCGAGAAGTAGTCTAAGAGAGAGGAAGAGAGACGCTTGGAGTTCTACAGAACATGCCGTTAACGTTTAAGCTTCAAAGCATGAACTAGGTCAGGTTCCTTTTTTCTTTTTTCTTTTTAATTAAACATGTTAAATTTTTATTGGTCCATGTAATTTAGTCAGTAATTTGGGTACTCCCCAATGAGTACCCAAGTATTTTCCCATTGGAAATTGCTTCTCTTTTTTATTTTGATGGGATTTGAGATTGCTTCTCTAAAAAGCACTTTTGTACATAACATTTTTTATAGAACTACTTTTATTAGAGATTTGTTTAAATTTTAATGTTCTACTTGCGAAAGCATATGACAATTGAGTTTTTGGTCAATTTGAGTTAATCAAGTTTTTTTTTTCTTAAATTTTCCATAAGACAAATATTTAAACTTAAATTTATATAATCAATAATTAATCATGTGCAAATAACTAGGTAAAGAATGTAATGTTAGTTAATATGCAAGAAAAACCTAATAGAACATGAAGAATGTGTGTAACCTGTTCGGTCATGATCCCTAATCAACAAAAACCCTCCACCAAAAGCCATGACTACTAGAGAAGGACATTCTGATACAAGCACTTCTTAACATTGATATTACAAGAAATAATAAAATTCACGTCCCATGCACCCTATGCACCCTTGACCCTGGCTTAATTTTGGAGGACTCCATGTATCATCCATAGACAAGAGAGGAGAAGTGATCGGAAAGAGTAGTTTCCCGAATCAGCTGATTGGTTCGAACCTCCACATTGTGCTTCAACTTGTACATGGCTTCCCTGTACTCTTCTAACTCCTCCAAACTACTCATCATTCCAATCGGTCTCTCCCACCACCCATAAGAACAACCTCCTTCATCTCCTCCTTCCCACCCTTCAATATTTTCTCTTCCTTCAAGAGTCTCGAAGCTTTCTCGTAATCTTGTATTTGCTTCTTACTATACTACTCATATTAAGAATTAGTAGAACGATGAGTGTTGTTTATTTGAGGATGATAATTATCTGGTTGACCTGCAGATAATGAGGCATTGTGACTAACGTAGCGTTCGATAATGGCGTCAGGGGAGGGACTTACGAAGCAGAACACCTTGCCACTGTTTGACACAACGATTGCTCCCGCCTCAGCACCAGTCAAAACGCTGAGCTCTGCTGTTTTGTTGAAGAGACCCCTTTTGCGCTTGGAGAAGGTCACGTGACGCTTGTTCTTGTCTTCAACTTTCTTTATTTCAACACTTCTTCGGCTTTTGCTCTCCTTTTTCCCATTCTCAGTATCTTTGTTTGTGATCCTATTATCAGGACTCTTAGCCATTAATTGTAAGTAATAGTACTTGTGATATCAATGGCAAACCCAGAGGGGGAAGGGAAATTAATGGCAAACCCTAGAAAGAAGGAAAGTGATGGCAAACCCTGCTAGATAGAAAACTAATGTAAAACCCTAGAATATTGTTAAGCAATCTTGGAGAGAATATGGAAAACCCTAGAATATTGTTAAGCCTCGATCTTCAATATTTCTGTTAAATATTATTTCATTGTTCATACGCTGTTTGCATTTTATTATTTATTAGCATATATAAATTTATCACAGATTGTTGACATATCTCCAAAACTTATTAAGAAATGTGAACGGGTAGGTAATCTCTAAAATGCAGGCTAAAAATATGGACACGGTGATACTACAGATAATTACATATTTTTATCTGACTCTACCCCATTAAATCTTAGTCCTTTTCCAATAAATATTTCTAAACTTTCTAGCCGATTAACCGAATCCTAATCCGTTTCTTATAATTACAAACGTTTATTAATTAATTAAAATATTCCAAATTATTACTTGGCGTTTTGAAGGGAGTTTTAACTCTCGAGTTATTTATGGAGCTTTGAATATCCTTAAATAGAATATTTTTAGCCATGCAAGATAGGCTAAAAGATGCTGATTTAGGAAGTCACGTTGGTTACCTAGTTATAAGGCACGACCAGCCGATTCATTGTAGGGAATCATGTTGCCTGCCGCCACCATCTAGTCCTTATAGCAGAGGTTGTGAGACGGAGGAGAGGTGTCGAGGTGGTCGTAAATTTAAATAAATCTTCACGACCACAAGAGATTGATGAAACTTCAAGCCATTACCAAAGTCTACCATTTTCAGCAAAAGAGGCCGGGTGTCCATTCTTTTATATATATACTATATATATTGTCCTTATCTAATCTCATTGTGAGATTAGAATGATGTAATCATAAAAATCCTCTTATTCATAACTATTTAATTCATAATTTTTTCTAAATACAATTAAGTTCAGTTCTATTTTTTTATTATTTGCATCAATGACTATTACACGAATCTGGCAAATATTGAATTCAATACAACATGTGTAGTGAAAAACTATTGAGCTTCGTTCTTTCTGAACCGGCGATATATTTGGAAGAGCAATGACTATAGACTAAGAACAAGTTGATTCTTATTAACAAAGTTTATATGTCAATTCAATCTCATATTTAGGTAACTAGGTCGCCAGAAGAGAGATAACTCTAGACAAGAACTAGGTTATTGTTGGTGACCAAGTAATGCATTATTTGACCATGCATACGAGTAACTGGTTTAGAGGAAATCAAATGTTATTATTTTTCGAATTGGTGTGTGTACAAAAGAGGTAGCAGGTTCTTAGGATTTTCATTTCATTTATCATTTCTTAATCCGAAGATAAGTATTCCATATCTTTAAATCCTGTTTGATAATCCCCATTGTCCTCTAGTTATCTTAATTGTTCCAAGGATCAATTGGCCTTATCCAACACATTTACCCTTTGTGTCGTTGCTCACTTGTCGTGCTCTTTCTACATGGAAACGACGAATACAAAAGTTTCTTAAATATCTGCCCATGGATAACGAGCAGGCGTTACGTTGTAAGGGGTGACGATGCATGCTTCATCATCGAACTCATATACAATGATTGTGAGGGGGAGAACATGTGAGCTGGTCTTAAATTAGAATAATTCTTTTGAAACACAAGAGATAATGATCTTCAAGACATTACCATTATGCACAAATTTACTACATAGTTCTTCATCTAACTATTTTGTAAATATGATGTGATTACAACGCATAATCTTTTTTCTTCATTCATCAAAGGACGATAGTTCTTTGAAAACTAATTCTTCGTTGACCAAGTGGTCAGCGACTTTGTAGACAAATGCGGTAAACACATCACTCTAATTCGTAAGAAAATGATCATGAATACATACTTGTATCAGAAATTCAAGGGACAGATTGATATTTGTAACCGGTAGATATGTTAAAGCTACAAATATCACAACATAACTAACATCAGAACTTGTCTATTACAATAACAGGCTAACTGGTTTATGCATGAGCACATAAATAGGTTGCAAACCGTTCAAATAGAAAATCTTAACTTTGTTTTTTTAACGTGTAACTTTGCTACATCAGTGGAGATAGACCTCTCCATATGAAACTAGCATAATGGAAATATGTGGTCATCTGCTACGATCTTGGAAAACCAGAAAATCAGTGTCCTCGTTAGTTTCTCACTATTTAAGGATTTAACAGTGCTGAAATGATCAACTGGATATCGGCCAACAATATATATGCTACAGGTAGCTTAACCTTAACCAGTTTTGCTGCTTATCCAAACAACTTTATGACAGTACTAGAACTTAGAGGGCAAAAACACAAAAACTTGTAAGGTTTAGTTCAATGTTCTTGTTTTAGAACAATTACACTTCCAAGCTGAAATTCAAAATTTAACTGGTTCTCGCACTTGAGCTTTTCAAATTTAATGAGTAACTGTTGATTGAGGTCACTACTTCTAAACAGTGCAACAAATATACCCATACATACCGCATTTTCTGAATGAGGATACATGACATTTCTTAAAACATGTTACCAATTTGTGGGTTTCTTGTTTCATACACCTGATGATGTGTCTATTTTTTTTTCCAGAAATGGAAGGACAGTGATAACGGAGGAAGCATTGAACATGTGGTGTGAAAATTAACTTGACACACAAATTAAACCCTCTTTTTATCAATTGTAGCAAAGTATGTAAGTAGGGATCGTTCTAGACCGGGGATTAGGAGGGATTGCTAAATCACTTGAAAACTGACTCAAATACGTAAAAACAAGTTTAAAACACTAAACTAGACTCAAAGAAAGCAAAACTAAACTCTAAAACACTAAAACAAACCTAAAGACTCAAAACAGCCCAGAAACACTCAAAACTGCCTTAAACCCCCAATCTGGGCAGTTTTGAACAATAAACACAACTTGGACGAAAATTGGTTTTAACTTGACTTAAGACACTTAAAAACAAAAACTAAAGTGATTTCTAACTACTATGACTCAACAAAATAAAGGGGGATTGATTTTGGACGAATTTAAAAACAAAACAAAACTTGTAAACTAGAGTAGATTTTAAAACGAATTTGGTGAAAGAGAATGGATGGAAAGCTAGCTAAGGGGTTCTTCTCCACACATGTTATACTCGCATACAAAACGATTTCTAATTGCAATTCAATAAACCATGAATACTCAACACTCCAAGTTAATTAGATCCGCTTAAATTAACTTTCAGATTTCCCTTATATCAATGAATTGGACGGAAAAAGCGCATCGCAACCAAATTATTCCTCAAAAGTTCCCTACATGAAAGCGCATAATAGAGATACAATCAAAGATCATTACCTTCAATGGAAGTCATAAGCATTGACGAGGCACTCGTAACTATGAAATCGCATAAAACTTATGCCAAGAATTCACTTAACGCAATTGTGATCAACAACTTTTACTACTTATGAATATAAGTTCATAACTATTAGGTGAAACTCCCTTACATTTTAGCATCAAACTTATGCATGAAAATTAAGCGTGCACTCTCAACCAACATACACAAATCAGTTTTAATTCATATAGATAAGTAAATTGAATCCACAACTTATGAAACGCAATTAGAAGTAATCAAATCATATAGCAAGCATAATCATGGTTTCGAATCCCCCCTTAGCCAAGGGGGGTTTAGTTCCTCATACGTACAAAACAAAGATTATAAAACTTAAACATTGAAATCAAAGGAAAGGAAACACCTAAAACTCCCAGCAACTCGGACTTGAATGGCATGCACGTTCCAAGGTTCCTCCTTCTCTTTGCCACGACACTTGGACTTTGGACAGGTTCTTTGGGTTCTTTAAATGGTGGAGAATGGATGGGGAATGGGTGATGGTGTTTAGTGTTGATGGGGGATACGGCTAGGGATGATTTTGGGCAGAAATTAGGGACTATGGTGATGGAAAGGTGCGGCAGAAATCAAGGATTGAATTCTGGCATGAATGGTTGTGTATGAGAGGTGGTGATCTGATCTAAGGGTTTATATGAGTATATATAGGCACTTAAAACCCTAGGGGAATCAGATATGGACTTGAATAACCCAAATCCACAAGGAATTAGGCTTAGAAATCAGAATCCACAAGGGAAAAGGTTCACCAAGGTGCGGCAGGAATTATAGGATATGGATAGGCCTTCTAGAATGCCTTGCAAGGCAAGGAAAACAAGTTCTAGAAAGGGGATAGGTGCGGCACCTTATATGTGCAGGGATAGGGCTTCTAGAAATCTAGTTTTAAGCATTCTAATCTAGTTATGAACCCCCCTTCTCAGCTAAAGTATCAATGGATTCAGATTTGGATAAGATAGGATAGGATAAGGTTTGTTTGGATAAGATAAGGTTATGGATGATGTTTTGGATAAGATTTCTTCACTTGAGCTGATTTTTTTACTTTAATTCTCCTTCGTCAAGTAGGAAACCTTGCTTGAGTAGGAATCCTCATCCTTCTAGGAATCCATTTTTGACTACGAATCCATCCTTCGCTAGGACTCCTCCGTTGATTAGGAATCCTTCTTTAATTAGGAATCCTTCGTTGATTAGGAATCCTTCTTCAACTAGGACTCCTCAAATCTTCAAATCTTCATTCTCGTCCATTCCCTTGGCTCCAAGTATGTGACTTCCATTCCAAGCTCCATTTTGCTCCAAAAGGCTCCAAATTGCATCATTTTATGTAATATGCCCTTAAAACCTGAAAACACATGAAACTAGCTTAAAAGACTACTTTAAACTAAGAAAACATAACAAACATGCATAAGAACTAGCTAACTAAGGCGCATAAATATGCTCCTATCAACATGGTTGATTATCCCAACCCTTAATTGTGCTTCACTAATACTAGCTTAAATATTTGTATGATCAAGCTACGAAGTAATGAAATTCTGTGGTAGAATATAAACATCATAAGATATGTTATGGTGTACTATGACCTTAAGTTTGCAGTTGAAAAGTTGGTAATTAATGTAGTGTCGTGCAAATGTTGTTTCTTTAATATTTTCTTGCCATCCCTTAATATCACTTTGGTTGCCCATTTGTTCATTTTTGTTTTAAATTTTAAATTTTTTTTAAAAAAAAAAAAAAGCATTTCGACAACTGTATATTTTTTACAAAACCAAGACCCCGGTTTAAAAGCGAAACAAATTTCTTGCTTCACCCTTCAATCTAGAGTTGTCCTGTTGTTGAAAACCATATATAGAAATTTTGAGTTACAAAACAAGATGTCACAAAGACATTAAACCAACAATGAATAAACAAAATTACAACAAATGTTGCCTAAAATTGTCAAATGCCATCACATTAAATGGGGAATTTCTCAAATCCATGGCATCATCACCTCTTCCAACTCCCATTTCATCTCCCACATTCATCATTATCTGACTAGTCTCTATAGAGACCAAGTTGAACCATTTAAAATTTGTTCTGAAGAAATGGCCATGTCCAAGATGTTTACACTTTGCATTGTTGTTGTCTTGGTGTGCTCGGTTTGCATCGAAACAGCGAGTGCAAAATCCATTGGTTATCCAGTCATAAGGCACGACCAACCAATTCATTGTAGGGACTCACGTTGCCTGCCGCCACCTTCTAGTCCTTATGGTAGAAGTTGTGAGCCTGAGGAGAGGTGCCGAGGTGGTCGTAAATTAAAATAAATCTTCACAACCACAAAAGATTGATGAAACTTCAAGACATTACCAAATGTCTACCATTTTCAGGTGAAGAGGTCGGGTGTCCATTCTTATATATATACTATGTATATTGTTCTTTATCTAATCTCATTGTGAGATTAGTATGATGTAATCACGAAAATCCTATTATTCATAACTATTTAATTCATAATTGCTTCTAAATACAATCAAGTTCAGCTTTCTTTTCTTATTATCCGCATCAATGACTATTACATGAATTTAGCAAATATTGAATTCAACACAACACATGTAGTGAAAAACTATTGAGTTTCGTTGTTTCTGAACCGGTGATGTATTTGGAAGAGCAATGACTCTAGACTAAGAACTAGTTGATTCTTCTTGACAAAGTTTATATGTCAACTCGATCTCGTATTGAAGTAACTAGGTCGCCAGAAGAGAGATAACTCTAGACAAGAACTAGATTATTGTTGGTGACTAAGTAATGCCATATTTGACCATGTATACGAGTAACTGGTTTAGAGCAATTTGAACAATTTGTAAATCAAATGTTATTATTTTTAGGATTGGTGTGTGTACAAAAGTGCTAGCAGCTTCTTAAGATTTTCATTTCATTTATCACTTCTTAGTCTGAAGATAAGTATTCCCTATCTTCGAATCCTGTTTGATAATCCCCATTGTCATCTAATTATCTTAATTGTTCCAAAGATCAATTGGCCTTGTCCAACACATTTACCCTTTGTGTCATTGCTCACTTGTTGTGCTCTGTCTGCATTGAAATGACAAATACAAAAAATTCTTAAATATATGCCCATGGATAACGAGCAGACGTTTCGTTACAAGGGGTGAGGATGCATGCTTCATCATCGAACTCATATACAATGATTGTCAGGTGAGCTGGTCTGAAATTAGAATAATTCTTCCGAAACACAAGAGATAATGATCTTCAAGACATTACCATTATGTACAAATTTACTATATAGTTTTTATCTAACTATTTTGTAAATATGATGTGATTATAACACACAATCTTTTTTCTTCATTCATCAAAATTTAATTGGTTCCCGTGCTTGAGATTTTAAAATTTTACGAGTAACTGTTGATTGAGCTCACTACTTCTAAACAGTGCAACAAATATACCCATACATACCACATTTTCTGAATGAGGATCCATTACATTTTTTAAAACATGTTACCAATTTGCGGGTTTCTTGTTTCATCCACCTGATGATCAAGCTACGAAGTAATGAAATTCTATGGTAGAAGATAAACATCATAAGATATGTTCTAGTGTACTATGACCTTTAGTTTGCAGCTGCAAAGATATGGAAATTGGTAATTAATGTGGTGACATGGAAACGTTGTTTCTTGAAATTCTTCTCGTTCTCCCTTAATTTCACTTTGGTTGCCCGTTTGTTCATTTTTTTAACCGGTTAGAACTTGTCTATTGCAATAACGGGCTAATTGGTTTATACATGAGCATAGAAATAGGTTGCAAATAGTTCAAAATAGAAAATCTTAATGTTACCTTTTTAACATGTAACTTTGCTACATCAGTGGAGATAGACATCCCCATCTGAAACTAGCATAATGGAATTATGTGGTCATCTGCTATGATCTTGGAAAACCTGCAAATCAGTGTCCTCGTTAGTTTGTCGCCATTTAAGGTTTTAACAATGCTGAAATGATCAGCTGGATATCGGCCAACAATATATTTGCTACAGGCAGCTTAAGCTTAACCAGTTTAGCTGCTTATCCAAACAACTTTATGACACTAGTAGAACTTTAAAGAAAAAAACACACAAACTTGTAAGGTTTAGTTCAATGTTCTTGTTTTAGAACAATTACACTTCTAAGCTAAAAGTCAAAATTTAAATGCTTCCCGCGCTTGAGATTTTCAAGTTTTACGAGTAACTCTTGATTGAGCTCACTACTTCCAAATAGTGCAACAAATATACCCATACATACCACATTGTCTGAATGGGGATCCATGATATTTCTTAAAACATGTTACCAATTTGCGGGTTTCTTGTTTCATCCACCTGATGATGTGTGTATTTTTCTTTTTAGAAATGGAAGGACAGTGACGACGGAGGAAGCATTGACGACGGAGGAAGCATTGAACATAGTGGATTTTCCAAACCCTTAATTGTGCTTCACTAATACTAGCTTAAATATTTTGTATGATCAAGCTACGAAGTAATGAAATTCTGTGGTAGAAGATAAACATCATAAGATATGTTCTAGTTTACTATGACCTTAAGTTTGCAGTTGCAGAGATATGGAAAGTTGGGTACTTTTTGCTATCCCTTAATTTCACCTTGGTTGCCCATATGTTCATTTTTGTTTTAAATTTCTTAAATTAAAAAAAAAATCATTTCAACAACTGTATATTTTTTACAAAACCATGACCCCGGTTCGAAGGCGAAACAAATTTCAAGGGTCACCCTTCAATCCAGGGTTGTCAAGTTGTTGAAAACCATGTATAGAAATTTTGAGTTATAAAACAAGATGTCACAAAGACATTAAACCAACAATAAATAAACAAAATTACAACAAATATTACCTAAAATTGCCAAATGGCAACACATTAAGTAGGAAATTTCTCAAATCTATGACATCATCACCTCCTCAAAATCCCATTTGATCTCCCACAATCCTCATTGTCTGACTAGTCTCTATAGAGACCAAGTTGAACCATTTAAAATTTGTTATGAAGAAATGGCCATGTCCAAGACGTTTACATTTTGCCTCGTTGCTGTCTTGGTGTGTTTGGTTTGCATCGAAACATCGACTGCAAAATCCATTGGTTATCTAGTCATATGACATGACCTACCAATTCATTGTAAGGAGTCACGTTGCCTACCGCCATCATCTAGTCTTTATAGCAGAGGTTGTGAGAAGGAGGAGAGGTGTCGAGATGGTCGTAAATTAAAATAAATCTTCAGGACCATAAGAGATTGATGAAACTTCAAGCCATTACCAAAAGTCAACCCTTTTCAACAGGCTGTTAGAAATTGTAAGGGGTATTTTGGAGTTTGCATACAAATGTGAAAATATTATTGATACAAAAGTTGGATTTCTAATGGGCACCATTTACAGGAGTCCAAACACCTCCCTCACCCAAGAATCCAATTCCAGACATTTCAGGAATTAGATCCCTGATTTTATGAGGATCTCAACATTTTTCTGATTTCTGACATCTTAATAAACAATTGAATAACTAAGGATATATACAATTTCGTTTCCCACTATTCCATTCCCCTTTAGTAAACATGGCAACAATATTAGTTAAATGCCACAATCCCTCTTTTGGCACACTAAATGGAAAAAATGTCAATGATGCATGGCATGCATACTTAACATGATTGGGAGAAGTAAGAAAGTTGAAAACTTAGGAATAAAGTAAGGAAGGCAATGAGACCAACTAGCTAGTTTTAATCCTCCTTAGTTGATATGATTTCTAATTTTCAGGCATTGGATTACGAGTTTTAAAAGAAAATCCACACTTCTTTTTTTATTCCATATGTGTTAGTAAGCATATGGGAGCTTAAGAATTGAAATAATTATTATATCCAAATATTAATAAACCCAGTGAACTCTAAAATATAATAATTTCCATTTTCATTCTTTGTAAGTAATATGCCAAAGTGTGCCAAGAAATGGTATCAACACATAAAACTCTCGAAAAATATATTGCTGAATTTCGGGAAAAAAATGTGCATTGTCGTGTACTATTAATCAGGTTATTTCAAATGGAAATAGTTGAGAAAATTATGTTGAGGATTATTGCTAACCATATTGTTTATATATGTTCTGAAAATGGAGAGCTTCTTGTTCCAATTACCAAGATTAATTCAAAAGTTGAAACAATTTTCTTGTTTGGCCCTTCAAGTCAGACTGTCTTCAAGTCAGACTGTCTTATTATAAATTTACAAGCTACAAGGTCAAAATTAACAAAGCAGATTGTATCATCCAATTGAACTTAAGAAAGATTGATAACTAATATTTCAGGTTATCAAATGTGCTGCCACATTGTCTATAATTGGCAAAGACGACCACAATAAATCGACAACTTCTCAATCCCATAATCATCACCTCCTCACCACTTCTCCAAACTCTCCACCAATACAATATCTCTATATTATTAATCTGTAATTTGTTTTGAAGGAGAAATGGCCGCGTCCAAGACATAGACAGTTTGCATTGTTGCTCTTTTGGTATGCTCACTCTGCATTAAAATGACGAATGCCAATTCCAGTAGACCAGTGACGATGCCCGACCAGCCGTCTCCTTGCAGGGAGGCAAGCTGCATGCGGCCTCCATCATCCAGTCCTCCACCACCCCTTCTTTATAACAAAAATTATCGGATGGTGAACTTGTACAGCACGGGTGGTCGTAAATTGAAATAAGTCTTTGGAAAGCCCACCAAACAATATAACAATGTTCTATTAATATAGTGTCTCATTTATTCAACCTTATTGTAAACATGATGTATGTTTGATTCTTTAAGGTTCTATCTTAGACTGCAACATAATCGTCTTCTCTTTGTTTTTTTGTTTTTTGTTTTTTTTTTCTTGAGCAGTACATTCATTAATGGTTAGAAGAATATGTCGACAGAGGATAGGGTGTAAAAAATGTGGCCTCATGAAAATCTTATCAAGGCTTTTCATTCGACGAAAACGAGTACTACGCACCAAAAATTAGAGATTGATATTAACCCATACTGTGTGAGTCGATGCGCCACTTCATCGGCTTCATTTGGATCGACCCCTTTGAGTCCGATTCCACCACCAACCTAATCCCAGGCTCCATAACATCACTAGCAATAATCATCTCCATCCCTTGCCTAATCGCCTCAGCCTCCGCCATAATCGCAGCAGCAAAACGCTCGCCACCCACCCCACCCGTAAGCTTTGTTATCCCGGCAAAATCCCGTAGCACCCAACCCACACCACCCACCTTTGTAGCTTTCCGCCATGCAGCATCACAGTTGAGCTTTAGAGTGCCAAATAGGGGTTTCGTCCATGTGAATCCATCACCCCCAACCCCATCCGTCTCACTACTACCCACCTTTGGGTCCCTACTTTTTTGCCTCCGCCCCACCTCCACTACCATAGCCTGCTTGAACTCACTAACCTGCTGCTGCCATAAATCAATTGCAACATGGGGTAGGATTCTATTTCCATTGAATATAGCTTCATTCCTACACTTCCAAATTCGCCCTAAACCAAACGCCACCTGCTGCAGTACCAACTCTGCGTCCACCTCTGTATCCAATTGCTCTACCAACATCTGCCAACCCTCCATAAAATCATTTGCCCCCATAGATGCCATATCAATTTGCAAAGACGTCCCAAACCAGAAAGACGACTAAATTCACACCCAAAGAATAGGTGAGCCTCGGTTTTGTCAGGTGCACCACATAGTTCACACTTATTCACAACCTGTATTTGCCGTTGCGCCAAATTATGCCTCATTGCCAACGCCCTTCAACAGGCCTTCCAAATAAATCTAATTTTATTCGGCACCAAAAGAGACCACGTTATATTCCATATCCCCACCATTTAACCAGAAGAAGATAACATTCCACCCCGCCTCCCCTTTACGGCCAAACTCACCATTCTTCATCATCTCCATCGCTACATAGTATCTCGAGCGCATAGAATAAGTCTCGTTCTTCGTATAATGCCAGATTTGTTTATCATCACATCCACACCAACTAATGGGAATTGTTTGAATTAGCTCCACATCCTCGGGTGCAAACATAGCAGCTAGCTCCTCTTTTTTCCACCCCTGCCTATCCGTAGCAATTAGTTCACTCACCCTTACATTAAGAGCCCCATCCCACAACACTGGTTTAAAACAATGAGGCTTTGGTATCTATGGATCACTAGCCACCCTGATAGATTCACCATTACCAACCCGCCATCAAAGCCCACGGACCAAAACTTGCCTCCCCAATAATATACCTTTCCATCCCCACGATGATTTGTTCTGTTTATTGGCCTCTAGAAAAGTAGAGTTGGGGAAATAATTGTCCCGAAGTAAAATCCCAAGAACTGAGTTAAGATTATGTAGAACCCTCCTACTAATCTTGGCAAGCATAGTTAAATTAAAACCAATTAGATCTTGGAAACCCAACCCTCCAACCTTTTTACTCATCGGCAATTTGTCCCATGCCACCCAATGACACCCTTTGGCCTTTTATTGCCCTCTCCATCAAAATTTTGAAATAACTCACTCCATTTCTATTGAAACCGGTTTGTATGGATGGGTTGTATGTATGAGTCATCAACCTTTCTTTCCATAGCTTGTCATTCACCTTACATCAACCTCACTTTCCATAGCTTGTCATTCACCTTACATCAACCTTTCCATAGCTTGTCATTCACCTTACATCAACCTTTTTTAGTTGCTTGTAAAAGCTTCTTTACTTGTAATTTGGTTTTTGCTTTTCCACTTGTTAGGGCAGATTTTAGGGATTGTGTTGGTGTAGTTATCCTACAATCTATTGTAGCTTTCTTTTGGCTCTCTATAAGAGTTGCCTTTACTCTCTTGTAACATTCATAATGAAATATACAACAAATATTAAAACCAAAACTCAACATGGTATCAGAGCAGGAACCATAGAGTCCTGACTCTGTTCCTTTTTTTTTTACTTCTTCATTTGCTCATCATCGATAGATATGGCAGAAGAAAATGTGTCTAGTGCCGACAGTGCCTCCTCCTCCTCCCCAAACTTAACCCAAGGAGTTGAGAACAATCCAAATCAACGACTCTACTTGGTGCTACTGAACGAGTTCAACTACCTTCCTTGGTCAAGAGCTGTGTCACTTGCTCTAGGAGGAAGATCGAAGCTAGGGTTTATCAATGGAAGCTCTAAGCCCCCAGAATCCACTTCACTAACTTACGATGTATGGCATACTACTGATCAGCTGGTCATGTCCTGGTTACTTAACTCCATGCAGCCAAAACTGTTTGAGCTTTTCAGTTACTCAAAGTCTTCCCTTCTCCTATGGGAGTCTGTCAAAGACGTGTATGGCAACCAAAACAACTCAGTTCGCATCTTTCAACTGAAAAAGAGTATGGCTAGTTTAAAGCAAGGTGATCACTCATTTGTTTAACACCTTGGAAGTATGAAATCCATGTGGAATGAACTCGATATGTATCGTCCACACACGACTGATTCCGCTGTGCTACCGAAGAGGGTCGATGAAGACAAGGTTTTTCAACTCTTAGCAAGCTTAGGAGCGGAGTATGAAGACATGCGTAGTCACTTGTTAATGACTCAAGAGTTGCCCTCCTGTACCACTGTGTGTCATGCAGTCCAGAGAGAAGAAACTCGACGAAGAGTGATGAAAGTTGAGCCCAAATCCAACTCTGAAGCTAGGTTTTTCATGACAAATCACAAAGCAACTGGTGATAGGGTGCGTGGCAAGAAAGCAGACTAGAAATGTTCTTATTGCAACATGAAGGGACATTTGAGAGAAAAATGTTGGATTCTTCATCCGGAGTTAAAGCTTAAGTTTGATAGGGAAGGCAGGATAATCAAATATGGGAAGGGTGGAGTCACTCCAAAAGCATTTCATTCAGCTTGTTCCTCAACTGATGGGATGGCCAATTTCTCAACAAATCCTGTGTCCTTGATTAACAAGTTTGCTGCTTTTCTTCAAAAGAAGCAATGAAGCACTGAACCTAATGAAATGACACCTGAAAACCCTACTTCAATGCTAGGGAAATTTGCTGGATTCTTGGCTGACTCGGAGAACACATCGAAAGGCAATATTCCAGGTATTATCAGTGCCATTTCCACTGCTCTTAATGCAAATGTTATACATGATTTTTGGATTATTGACTCTAGTGCCATTGATCATATAACTAATAAATCCTCTAGTCTCCATGATTTTCAAAGAACTATTGATCCAATTCATGTATCTGTTGCAAATGGGAAAGAGGGACCTATTCTAGGGAAATGAAGGATTAGAATGCTAAGTGAGCATACTGATTCCACTGCTCTCTATGCACCTTATTTTCCTTTTCAGCTCTTGTCAATAGGAAAAATCACAAAAACCTTAGACTGCCTTGCCATATTTTCCCCTCACAATGTTGTGTTTCAAGACCGAGTTACTCAGAAGAAGTTTGGTGAAGGGTTCTTCTTGAATGGACTCTACTATCTCTCAAATGAGTCTAATTTTGTCAAAAAGCTCAGTGTCAACTTAAGTCAAGTTCAGGAACACCAACTTTGGCATCAACGCCTTGCCCATCCCTCAGAACATGTGATGACCAAGTTGTTTCCCTTTTTTTGTAAAAACACACTGAAGTGTGAAACTTGTCAAATGTCAAAAGCCATTAGACTTCCTTTTGTTTCCTCTAATTCTAGAACTAGTAAAGTTTTTGAGCTTGTTCACTCTGATATTATGTTACATTTATTTATGACTATTCTAGAGTAACCTGGTTGTATCTTTTAAAACTTAAAAGTGATTTGTATGATGCTTTTAAGGACTTTCCCAACCTAATCACCAATCAATTTTCATCTGAGTTATATATGTTAAGGTCAGATAATGGTACCGAGTACACTTCCAATAATATGAGTAATTACTTAAGCAATCATGGCATTTTGCATCAAACTAGCTGTGTTGGTACACCACAACAAAATGGTGTGGCAAAGAGAAAGAATCGCGACTTATTGGAGAAAACTCGATCACTTATGATCCAAATGAATGTTCCTAAGAAATTTTGGTCTCAAGCTCTACTCACTGCCATGTACATCATTAATAGACTGCCAACTCGGGTGTTGAATACTAAATCTCTTTTTAAAGTCATGAATGGCAGGCTTATAAGCTTGTCTCACCTCAGGACCTTTGGTTGTACTTGTTATGTGCATATTCAAGCTCTCCATCGTGACAAACTCAACCCTCGAGCTGTCAAATGTGTGTTTATGGGATACACCAGTTCTCAAAAGGGTTACAAAGTGTACAACCCAAACACGGGGAAGCTGACAGTCTCTAGAGATGTGCGATTTGATGAATATTCACCTTATTTTCACAAAGGGTTGGAGACTAATGCTAATATGGAAGATCTTATGGACCTATTTCCACTACCTATTCCAGCAGAAATTCATGAAGTCACTCCTGCTCATATCAGCATTGATAATTCTCAACCCACTGAGAGTGTAACTGATGCAGTGCCAAGCTCCTCTGAACCATCAGAAGCTCAACCAAATCAGCAAGCTATAAGTGCACCAAGAAGAAATCCTACACGAGATAGACATCCACCAGTGAGGTTACAAGAGTATGTTACTTACACTGCAAGGCATCCTATCTCTGCAACCATTTCTTATCACAGATTCTCATATTCTCATACTTCTTTCCTTAACAAAGTGTCCCACACTTTCGAACCAAGGAATTTTCATGAAGCCACATGTATGCCTGAGTGGCAAGATGCTATGACTAAAGAGCTTCAAGCTCTGAATGACAACCAGACATGGAGTGTGATAGATCTTCCAAATGGCAAGAAGGTCGTGGGAAGTAGGTGGATATATAAGACCAAATTCAACTCCAATGGAAGCATTGAAAGACACAAGGCACGGTTAGTAGCTTAAGGCTTTACTCAAACCTATGGCATTGACTATAAGGAGACCTTTGCTCCTGTTGCCAAAATGAACACAGTAAGGGTATTGTTGTCTGTGGCAGTCAATAATGCATGGCCCTTATTCCAAATGGATGTGAAGAATGCATTTCTTCATGGGGATATTGAAGAAGAAATGTACATGAAGTTGCCTCCTGGTCATCCAAGAGAAAATGAACCCAACAAGGTGTGCAGACTTTACAAAGCCATATATGGTCTTAAACAGTCCCCTCAAGCTTGGTATTCGAAGCTTAGTTCAGTCTTTGAAGTTGCAGGGTTCAAAATGAGTCATGCTGACTCTTCTTTGTTTGTTCGAAGTAGTATTGCTGGCAAATTGGTTGTGCTTATATATGTTGACGACTTAATTATTACAGGTGACAATATAAGTGAAATCAAGACGCTTAAGCAGTCACTTCACCAAAAATTTGCCATTAAAGACTTGGGGCCCTTAAAATACTTTCTTGGAATTGAGGTGGCTACCTCTTCAAAGGGATTGTTCTTGAATCAAAGAAAGTATGTTCTCGATCTTCTAGATGAAGCTAACATGATGGAATGTAAACCAGCTCGGACACCCCTAACTAGCAAACTTCAATGGCATGAAAAAGGTGAACCTTTCTCGGACCCTAGTGTTTATCAATGAATGGTTGGGAAACTTATTTATCTCACCATTACTAGGCATGATATCTCATATTCAGTTAGCCTAGCTAGTCAGTTCATGCACTCTCCTACTTTAGTTCACTGGGAAATCGTCAAGAGAATACTTTGATATCTCAAGGGCTCAGTAGGAAGGGGGATAATTATGAAGAACAATGGATCAAATCACATCTTGGCCTACACAGATGCTGATTGGGCTGGAAATGCCCTTGATAAAAAATCCACAACAGGTTTTTGCACATTTGTTAGAGGGAACCTTGTCACTTGGAAGAGCAAGAAACAAACTGTTATTGCTCGATCTAGTGCCGAAGCTGAGTATAGGGCTATGGCAGCAACAACCTATGAACTCATATGGTTGAAATGTCTTATTTCCGAGCTTGGCTTCACAAGCATGGCATCTATGTCCTTGTATTGTGATAACCAAGCTGCCATGCACATTGCCTCCAAGGTGATAGACACCATGTTCACACGCAGCCACGATCAACTTGCTGATTTATTCACAAAAGCACTACACTCTACTCAGTTTCAGCATTTGTTGTGCAAGCTTGGATCAATCAATCCCCTTGATCCAGCTTAAGAGGGTGTATTGAAACCGATTTATAAGGATGGGTTGTATGTATGAGTCATCAACCTCACTTTCCATACTTGTCATTCACCTTACATCAACCTTTCCATAGCTTATCATTCACCTTACATCAACCTTTCTTAGTTGCTTGTAAAAGCTTCTTTACTTGTAATTTGGTTTTTGCTTTTCCACTTGTTAGGGCAGATTTTAGGGATTGTGTTTGTGTAGTTATCCTACAATCTATTGTAGCTTTCTTTTGGCTCTCTATAAGAGTTGCCTTCACTCTTTTGTAACATTCATAATGATATATACAACAAATATTAAAATCAAACCTTAACAATTTCCTTACAAGTGCCCATGGACAATTTCAAACACACCATAGCATGGTTCGCCATCACCATAGCAAATGATTTAATCAACACTTCCTTCTCTACAGGGGAAAGAAATTGATCGGCCCAACAATCAATTCGGCTTTCAATACGACAACGTACCGATTCAAACACTGCCTTCTTCAAGTGCCCAAAATTCCAAGTATTTGCCGAAACCATCTTTAGCTTGAATATTCATTTTCGTAACGATTCGTTTTTTTTGCTTCTTCAGACAAACCTTCCTAAAGAATATTGAACTTTTCTCTAAGTTAATAATTTTCCCAGAGACCTTACCATAATCCTACAATATTTTAACCACATGACCGGCCTTCGTCTCATCAGCATTACAGAAAATCACCAAATCATCCGTAAAAAAACAGGCAAGTTATAGGTGTTGCAACCGCCCCCACCCGCACCCCATTAATTAACCCCTACACCTCATGCTTGCAAATATATGACAAGAGAGCTTCCGCATAGATAAAAAATAAGAATGGTGACATTGGATCTCCTTGTCGTGAGCCCTTTTCGGGTTAGAAATAACCTGATGGTACACCATTCACCATAACACTGTAGGACATCGTAGATATGCATTCCCGAATCCAATCACAAAATTTATGATGAAATCCTAAACTACCCATAACCTCTATCAAAAAACCTCACTTCACTCGATCATAACGACCTCAAAGTTTTAAGCGACATCCATGAAGAGGCGTACGACAATCATTTAGGAAAGATAACATTAGATCACAAGACACTTTCCGCAAGTTATTACTGGCCAACCATGCGAGAAGTTGTGAATGAGTATGTAGGGGTGGAATTTTTTCCGAAAATCCCGAACCGTCCTGAATCCTTCCCGAAATTTGACCAAAAAAATGCCCAAACCGAATTTCCCAAAAATTTCGGTTAGGGATTCGGCCACATCTTTGAGAGTGTTTGGTAATCCCGAACCGAACCAAATATTATATACATATATATAATTTATAAATAGAAATTATTGGGACCGTTGGATTAGTTAAGATCTAATCCAACCGTCTATGTGAGTTAGGTCTTTTATATTGCTCGCTTCCTCATACTCTCTCAGACTCTCAGTCGCTCACTCTCACTCTCCCGATGCTGCACCCATCATGTTGGTACTGCCATCATCTACTCCAATTCCTCTCCACCAAGGTCACTTCCAGTACACCTGAATGGGCTTTCTTAATGAAGAGTTAACCCTAATTCCCCAATTCCAATGGTGGATGACCTAGATGAGCTCAGCGATTACACATCAGAAGACGAAGGCACCGAGGATTACAAGAAGGGAGGCTACCACACCATCTCTATTGGGGACTCCTTCAAGAATGGCTACTATGTGGTGCAGAGCAAGCTTGGGTGGGGCCACTTCTCCACCGTCTGGCTTGCGTAGGACACAAAGAGCTCGGTATGTATCTGTCTTTTTGTGAAGAATGCTGCTTGTTTGGTTACTGAGAAACTGAGGGAAAATGTAAAGAGTAAAGGAAATGAAATGTTGTGTTTTGTATGATTCTTTGGGAAATGAAATGTTGTGCTCTGTATGATTCTTTGGGAAATGAAATGTTGTGTTTTGTATGATTCTTTGGGAAATGAAATGTTGTGCTCTGTATGATTCTTTGGGAAATGAAATGTTGTGTTCTGTAGATTGCGAACGGGAAACAGTTTTGGGTATCCTGAAATCCCAAAACAGTTTCGGGTATCCCGAATTTCGGGAATTGCATATTTTCGGTTCGCTTTTGGGATATAAAATCCCATCCCAAAATTTTTTGATTTGGGATTCGGGTTGGAGGTTTCGGTTTGGGATTCCGACCCGAACCAGCCCTATGAGTATGCACAAAAGTGGAATCTATACCAACATTGTCGTTAAAGGATACTATAAGGATCATATCCAGGTATGAAAAATGTATAGCTATTTTGTTCAAAACTAAGTAATTACACCCATTAATTATTTGCCTAATTAACCACTTCTTAATTCTCAATTATATGTTTTTTTCTTTCTATTCTTCTTCGTCTAATCGAGAAAAGAAAATAGAAGGATCTCTCTGTATGGAATAGTATTAAAAGAATTTACTCTTTGTTTAACTTTGTAGGTTCAACTTAAAATCATTAATTAGAGCAAATTATAGCAATGGTTCATGAACTTTAACTTAATTTGGGGTAATGGTTCCTCAACTAAAAAATTCATGACCGTTGGTCTCTAAACTCTTCAAAACATGTAGATATGGTCATTTTCATCAACTGTGTTAAAACTTTCGTCAAAATAAGTGCCACGTGCCACTCACGTGAGGCTAAATCAAGGGGTAAATATGGAAAACGAAATGAGAAAAATTGTATCAATGGCCACTCAGTTTTATGAAAACTAATAGCTTAATATGTAATAGGTTTTCCGAAAACCCTAGCATGCCATAAAACCTTTCATAAAACGTATTTCGTATATAGTGTGCTAACTAGTGGTATCATAATCGACTCAAAGGCCCTTACATCACCCGACCTGAAGGCCAATATAATAATCTTCAATCGACCCGGAGGCGCCTACATCACCCGACCCAAAGGTCAATATAATATCTTCAATCAACCCAAAGGCCAATATAATATCATTGCACAGAGGCAGAATAGTGACCACTAGATACGCACAAAACATTGAAAATAGTCTTTCCAAACATAAGCATATATATATCTCAAAAACATCTTCATAGTATAAAGTCATCTATCATCTACACTATAAAGAAGTGTGTAAAAACATGTTTTAAATAGCATATCGTCATCCATCAGATATCTTATGGAGAACATGGGTTCGATAGAAAATATGGTATTCCAAAATATTCTAGGTAAGCATGATAATCATATAAGGTAAATCCAATTTACTCATAAAATGTTATCTAAAACGTGATCATTAAATCATGATTTTCATGTATGCATTCCTACTATTAAAACATACATTTTAGAAAGGGTACACTCACAGAAACTTTGCCGGCGAAGAGCAACGCAAACTAGCGAAGATGGAAACACCATAATAAATGCACCTAAGCACATAAAGGGTCCAATTAATAAAACTCTATTCAAATGATTGAATTTGGGAAAACGGACTTCAAAAACGGATTCAGGACGTAGAATTACCCTGAGAAAGGTTGCAGGTAAATTTCAAAAAAGTCAACACGGAGATATTCCAGAGAATATTCTAGGAATATTCCAACCAGATCTAGGCTGGGTTGGTAACTGGGCCTGGGTTTAAAGGATCTGCTGGGTTAGGCTGAGTCAAGGGTTCTAAGCCCAAAGGCCTAATTTCAAAAAGGTTTTGGGTTAGGCTTTAAAGGGTTGGGTTTAGTTTTCAAAGGGCTAAAGGCTCTAATTTGTTCAGCCCAAGAGCTTGGTTCAAAGGGGCTTTGGGGCTTGAAAGCCCGGCCCGAGTTCGTCATCGGAACCATTTGAAAGAGAAGGCCGAAATTCAGCCGAAAATTCCTCAAGCTCCGATGGAGCTCGAAACTTAACCAAAACATGTGATTTAATACACCAAAATGAAGCCCAGATAATAAGGACTAGATCTATACCATTAGGAGATTGAGAGGTCGTCGAAGTTGGCTGGAAAAACGTCTGTAAAGGTCAAGTTCTCGACAAAAAATATGGGAGAAACTTCCCGAGCTATTTTCACGTCCAAACCTTCACTAAAAATCATTTTTTAGCAACCACAGACTACTAGGGAGAGAGGTTGAAGGATGTTTTCGACCTACCTCATTGGAAATCACTTGCACCGTGACTATGCACAGTGCCAAAAAGATAGAGAGTGAGCTCGGAGAGGTGAGGGAGAGAATGGAGTGTGTGAGTGATGGTGATGGTGTGAACATGATGAAAGCTGCCTGTGTGTATGTTTGTAAAGGTATGTGTGTGTGTTCGATGCTTGTGGAAAAATAGGGAGGTTGCATCAAGGGAAAGAGAGTCAGAGATAGAAAGTAGAGATGTAAGGTGCACGAGAAATAGAAGAAAGAGAGGGAGAGGGACTTGCGCCCCAGGGGATAAAACTAAAACACGTGGGCCCCACAGACACCCACATTAAGACCTAAAATAGTTTTAAAATCGGGGGTAGGGTTTCACAAAGCCTAAGTGGCCCTCAGGCCCAGTAATTAATGAACTAACTACATCATTTTAGTAGATGTAGGCATGCCAACTTACGATCGAGCTTAGTCGGCGAATAGGATGGTTATGATGGTGGTGTCCAATGCACTGCTAACTTTTGTACTCAAGCGATCATAGTCGAAGAAGGAACGCATCTCAACCTTAGGTTCTAGAACCTGAAGGCAAGGTTTCTTAAATCACTGCGAAGTTCATGATCTTTTGCACCAAGTTCGGTAGCCTCTAATATATTCGTGAGAATATAGATGCGCCAAACTGGTATCAGGCTGTAAGGACACAAGTGTCTTTATGGTGAATGTTGTTTGGTTGTCTGAATACCGAACTCTGAAGTGCAGTTAGGAATAACCAATCACATAAAACTTCACCCGGTTGGGAAGCTGATTGAAATGGCCTCATTCAACGAAAGAATCAAAGACTCATCGTCAACTAAGACTTGGATAGATGATTAACCGAGTTTGAAGTAGTGATGTTAATCCCAACTGAAGATACTTCGCGATCTCTTGATTCTACGCCTACAGTGCTATTAGTCTAAACTGAAGATATCAATGGTTGTTAACACTGTGTTGTTACCCCAAACTGAAGATGCATTAACAGAATTAGGGCAGTTGGTAATTTCTTAGAGTGTGAGAAAGGTTCGCGTAGAGCGAGGTTTTATACAGAGCATTTGTGTGTTGAGTTAAAGGTCATTTTCTTGTTGCAGAAGAACTTCTATTTATAAAGGTGAGCCAACCATGCTGAAGTAGAATCCCAATAGAACTATACTTCTTCAATGCTTTCTTGGATATCTACGATACTATCCTTTCATTAAACAAAACCAATCTGCACATGATCTCGGCCACTTCAACTTTTACTAGGTTTCTAAACCTAGTCCTCTTAGCGTTCGATTCACGTCTTATTTGATCGATCATAAGTCTTGATTCTTGAAATAATTCGAATCTTATCAAAACCTATTCTAATTGTTGACCATTTCATTTCAAGGACTCAGCCAAATCATTCCTTAATATGATATTTAAGAATCTTACCTCTATTGGGACTCAGTTGAATTTTTCCATAGGATGAAAATTATCTGGCATGAGATTGCACGACAAATTATCCATTTCATCGTGCTAAGCCTTCTTGCACGACAAAAATATTTATTGCCTAATGTTTTCACTTTTACCGCCCTGACGTTTTCACGTGCCGATACGTTTATTTTGTCGTGCAAAGAACCCTTGAACGACGAAACTGCTTCGTCGCCTAAAGTTTGGCCGCGCAAGTAGTTTTTTTCTACTAGTGTTTCCTAATAAATTGTCATACGTGCGTTGCCTAAAATATAGACACTTTCTTAGTCCCATGATCATCACCTCCATTAATTAATCCTGTCTTATCCCCCACAGTCCTCCTCTTCTCATTATTTGACTACTCTAGAGAGACCAAGTAGAGCCATTTGTAACTAGGTTTTGAAGATCAAATGGGCATGTCTAAGACATTTGCATTTTGAGTTGTTCTCTTTTGGTGTGCTCACTTTGCATCGAAATTTCGAGTGGCGATTACATCACCCTCTATCCAAGTCTGCCACATGTCATTTTTCTTAACCATATAGTTAATAATATCTTAATTAGGGGAGAGAAAATAATTTCATATTAAAAAAAAAACTGTGTGTCCCTTCTTCCTCCCCAAATCAGAAGCCATGGCTGCTTCATACCATCATCCTCTTCGTCTTCTCTGAACCTTAATTAAGATATTACATTTAATTTGGTCAATTACAGTAAGAGTGATATATGTGGCAAACTTCTTATTGTCCTCCTCCACGTCATTTTCATCTTTCTTCTTAGCCAGTGCTCCTCTGTCTGGTGATGCCGTAGCCACGGGTATCGATTCGTCGTCATTCTCCTTCTACTTCTCTTCCTGCTGCTCCTATTGGAATTGTGGCTCATTGTAGTTTGAGCTTTATTCTCGTTGGCATAATCTTTGACTTTGACCAAAAGGGGATTGGGATGTTTATAACTAAAAATTTGTCCCAGAGCAACAGCTTGAGGCGGGACCGGAGAAGAAGAAAGAAAGCTTGAGATGGGACGGCGGAAGAACAAAGAAACCCTGAGGTGGCTACCGCGGGCAGTCATTTTTGGGTTCGGCTGATATTTTATTTCTTTATAATTAATTTTAGTTTTATAAAAATCATTTTTAAAAGAAAGTTTTAACGAAACATTTGAGGTACTATTCATTTTTAATGAAAAATCACATCCCAGGTAATATTCACTACACCTAAGAAAATTTTCCCTGTTCCAGGAACTCCACTTCCTAGGTTGAGTACTGAACCAATAGGCATCTGCAACGTAGCTTTTTTTTTTTTCCCACTCAAATTCGCTTTTTTATTGTTTTAATTTTTTATGTTGAAAAGTAGTTCATTCTTTATTATTTTTATCAGAACGGATTCTAAAAATTTTGAAACTCATCTTCTTTGTCTGCAACCTTCTTCACATTTTGATTTCTTAATAACTCCACAACCTTCTTCACAGTTAATTCCCAATCCCGTCGGTTGTGCACTCTCAAAATCCCCCAACATCGCCATCTTCAAAGTCTCCATTGCCAAATCAACGGCGAGATCTTGTCGTCCATAAAATTCCCACCCTCCTCACCAGCCTAAAATCGACGGCACCCCATTGTCTCCATTTTGCTTACCTGCTCTCTATCAGGTCCTCGGTCGTGCTGTCCACCATATGCAACACCAACTAGGGCTTGAACCCCAAAAAGAAAAATGGTTCACTATATTTAGGAGTTTGGTGAATATGCAAATCTACAAAGGAATAAGATAAAAGGGGTGAATCTACAAATCTACCAAAGAATAAGATGCACACACTAAAAAATTAATGGAGCTAAAACTTTTTTTTTCTATTTCCAACCGTTGAAATGTTTTGTTAATAGACTTTATCTCAAACAAAACAAATTAAAAAAAAGCAAGAGATTTAATAAAAGATAGATTTGCCACATGTTAGATGTTTATTGGTGGTACACCAGATGTTTAATGTATCGGGTACCCTGAAAAATTTCTCCACTACATCTTTATTTGTCCTTTTTCATTAAAACTGAAGTTTTTTTTTTACTTTTCATTAGTTTTCCTGTTTTAAAATTCATAAAGGTTTTTTTTTTAAACTATGATTAAGAAAAAAAACTAGTGACAGGCTTTTGGGGTTAGGGTTGGGGGGCGCTAGTTAAGCATCCACCAAAGTTAATTGTGGTGAATAAAAATGCTCCCTTACATTAGTAATCTAGTGAGTAATGTAGTGAGTAATCTAGTGATGGGATGTGACCAACTGCTTGGTTGCAGAAGGATCACATTGCATGCCTCTGTTGTCCTATCCTTATTACAAAGGTTATGAGTAGGAGAACAGGTGCAGAAGCAGTGGTCATAAATTAAAATAAGGGTGCGTTTGTTGCACCAGACTATCTCGGACTGGATTAGCTTAAGGGAATAAGCTGGATTGGTTTGGCATGGACTAAGCAGCACTAGAATTGAGAAGCGTTTGGTGCAGTGCCAGACTAGCTAGGACTAAATTTTTATTTTATTTTTTATTTTTAATTATGAAAATTTCCACTTTCTTGTCTAAAAAACTGAAATGTATGGTTGAACCTGTGCTTCCCCTGACCGATATTCACCCATAACATGGCCACCAGAAGTGGTGGCGCTCTGGCAACCTCACCCAGCAAATGCTGGATTTTTAGGCTCTAACCCGAGCCCACTTAGGGCTCAACTGCATTCAGACCGCACACCAGTCCCTTGGGCTTTGGTGTTTTTTTCTCTGAAGTCCATTGGAGAGATATAACAATATGGGCTCCCAGATTGTAGCCCATAACCTAAAATCTAGCCCAAAATGTGTCACCAACCCGAGGGCTATGGTGTCCCATACGCTACGCCACACCATATCATACCCTCTTATAAGCTCTTTCTTATGATCCGGCCTCCCCGTCTGGGCCACCCTTTTTCAGCCCAATCGTTTCCTCCAGCCCGTGTAAGAGAAACAAAAAACAAAACAAAATTTTTGGGCTCGCCTGAAGTAGGTCATGTGCATTCTTTTTGGGGGCTTGCTTTCAGCGACCTGATGTTTTTTTCCCTCTCCCTATGGGCCTGTAGTCCCACCCCGAGACACCCCAGCTTAATTTTTGGGCTTGGATCACATGGACTAAAATTGCTCTGCCCACCCGTGGGCTTTGCCCTATATTTTTAGGCCCCGAGCTTCGATTATTTAATATTTTTAAATAATTTGGGTTTTATATTTTTTCACCTTCACTTTAATTTTGGCCTGAAGTCCAAATACTTAATTCAATTATAATTGTAGACCTGAAGTTCTATTTGCATATTTTTGTGTATATATTTATGTCTGCCTACAGGAACATATGAACCTGAAGTTTCTTACAAACATGCCTTGTTTGAAAACCTGAAGTTTTCATTTAAAACATCACCCATGAAAACCTAAAATTTTTTCATGCAAAATTAAACCAATACATGTCTATTAGAACCCATATGCTCTACTCCAATGTGAATGGATTGATTTTTTTTCTCCATTACACTAACCACATCTTGTCCATCTATTTTGTGGTAGGAACATGTCGAATTTGAGCAAACTCGACTTCACTGCCTTGGAGGTCTCTGGAAGGAACTACCTCAAGTGGGTACAAGATTTGAAGCTCCAACTCACTACAAAGAACTTGCATCTCGCCATTGAAGAAGAGATGGACAACCCTGTTGGCAAAGCTAAAAAAGCCACTGTTATGATCTTCATCCGAAGACATATCCTTGACGCTCTGCAAACTAAGAGTCTTGCTAAAAAGGATCCATATGCACTATGGGCCGCTTTGGCTGATCATTTTGATCACCAAAATGACATATTCTTGCCTGAAACAAGACATCACTGGCATCATTTGCGCTTCCAAGATTTCAAGTTTGTGAATGAATATAATTCTAAAGTTTGTCGAATCCAATCACTCATCAAGTTTTGTAACGAAACTTTGACCAAAGAGGATCTCCTGGAGGAGACCTATTCGACCTTCTCTACTTCTAATATTGTCCTACAATAACATACATAGTTCAGAAGTTCACTAAGTTCTCAGATGTGATCTCTGTTTTTCTTCTCGCTGAAAAGTAGAACCAGCTATTAATAAAGAATCATCAAGCTCGACATAGTAGGGCGATTGTTGTGCCTGAAACACATTATAGCACAAACCAATGCCCAAAACGCCAAAAGAGGTGTGCTAGGGGAGGCCAGAAGCCACCCCACAAAGGTCAACAGAGTCAAGGCCCATCCAAGGGAGGAAACAAAGCCCAAAAGCACTCAAACCTCAAGAATAAGGGCAAAGCACCTGAAACCATGGATGCGGAAATGTGATATCGATGTGGTTCAAAGGACCATTGGTCCTGTGTTTTCCAAGCCCCTCATAAGGTTGTAGCTGAATATCATTCTTATCATAAGAAGTTTGAATCAAACTTCGTGCAAGTGGACAAACCGGAAACTACAAAGATGAAGGTTTCTAACTTTCAAGAGGATACCACCCCTATGGAAGATTAGAATCTTAGACATAGACTTATTTTTTTGTTGAAATAAGACAATAAGGCCGAATTCCACCTAGTGGCCGAACCCCCCACTTTTTGTTTTTTGGTTGATTTTTGAACAATTTTCCTTTATGTTTGGATTATTTGTTGGTGATTTGTTTTTGTATATTAAGTTTTAATTACCATCCTTGAATAAATGAAATTATTTTGAATTGATATTTGTTTTTAGAACTTTTATGCATGTGACCGATTCAAATTAATTTTTCATTCTAGGTATGACAATTAGGGAAGTTAGTTGTCTGGCAGATAGTGCAACCACGCACACTGTTTTGCATGAATGCATCTATTTCACTAACTTCATACCTAAGAATGCACCTCTGACAACCCTCTCAGGCCCATCCAACTTGATAGAAGGATACGTTAAGGCACGTATAATGTTGTCCAATGGTACAATCTTGACCATTTTTGAGGCACTCTACTCTCCATGTTCTAGAACGTTGTTAAATTTCAAAGACATTAGAGATAACAATTACCATGCTGAAACCTATGTAGAAAACAGAGTTGAATTTATGTGCATAACTTCCTACGAATATGGTCAGAAGTGTATTCTAGAGAAGATGAAGCGTATCCCGAGTGTTCTGTATACTACGACCATATGCCCCATAGAATGCCACTATGTGGCCGGCCCTACTACTAGGACCGCACACAAAATTACACTTTGGCATGATCATTTGGGACATCCTAGACAAATAGCGATGCGCCGTATCCTCAAATCATCACACGAGCATCCATTAACCCGAAGTTTAGGTTCGATCCAAGGATTCACATGTCAAACATGTTTCATGGGAAAGCTTATTACTAAGCCTTCTTATGACAAGATTTGTTTGAATCCTTCCATTTTTCTACCACTGATTCAAAGGGACATTTGTGGACCGATTCACCCTCCTTGCGGACCATTTAGATACTTTATGGTTTTGGTTGACACTTCCACATGTTGGTCACACATGTGCTTGTTGTCCATAAGGAAAGATGCATTCTCCAAACTGTTGGCTCAGGTTATCAAACTCAGGGATCACCACCCTGATTATCCGATCAAATCTATTCGATTAGATAATGCTGGATAATTCACATCTAAAACTTTTGATGATTATTGCATATTGGTAGTTGAACATCCCGTACCCTATGTTTACACCCAGAACAGCCTGGCAGAGGCTTTCATTAAATGCATACAAATGATTGCTCAATCGATGGTCATACGTACAAAGCTCATGATCACTACTTAAGGTCATGCAATATTGCACCCAACAAAGTTGGTCCGCTTGAGGCCTGTTGGGACACAACCATTTAGTGCCCTTCAGTTGGTAACCAGACACGAACCCGACATATTGCATCTACACGTTTTTGGTTATGCGGATATGTACCGATCTCGCTGCCCTTACGTACAAAAATGGGGCCTCAACGAAGGATAAGAATCTATGTTGGATATGATTCTCCTTCAATTATTCGTTACTTAGAACCTTTGACAGGAGATCTGTTTACCGTTCGTTTCATGAATTGTCACTTCTGTGAGACAATCTTCCTTTCGTTAGGAGGAGATTAGAATGTTAACATTCCTGAAGAACGATGCGAATTATCATGGATGACTCCCATTTTCTCATAGTTAGATCCCCGCACTACTCTGCCTGAAACTGAAGTGCAGCGCATATTAGATCTCCAAAGCATAACTCAAAGCATGCCAGATGCTTTCACCGATATAGCACACGTTACAAGATCGCATATTCCAGCTGCGAATATGCCTGCAAAGATGGATGTACCAAATGTACAACGAAATTCCCTCCTGGAATCCCGAGACGCTAATCTTGGTGATCCACGTACATTAGGGGCCCGCTAATCATCTAACCCTACACAAAAGCATGGCAGACCTCTTCATTCAAAGGATTCACACCCTTAAAAGAGGAAATCCATTGCACAAGGTCCCGAACAGCCTACCATGAATCTGACTGTCGCTTACTTATTCTATCCAACTCATGAGGAAATTCTAGATTATGGATGCGTCCTTGAAGAGACAAATCCTCGTCTTGAGAATCATGAGATTCCGGTCTATTATGCTAGCTTAGATAATGTGTGGCGTAGAAATGAGATGATTATCGATGTTGCATTGGCATTTGTAGTAGCTACTGAAATCATGTTGAGTGATGACATTAAACTGCGTTCCGTTGATGAATGTCGACGGAGAACTGATTGGTCAAACTAGAACCAAGCAATCCAAGTCGAACTCGATTCGCTTGTGAAACGTAAGGTGTTTGGACCTGTAGCTCATACTCCTTCACATGTGAAGCCTGTTAGCTACAAGTGGGTTTTCATTTGGAAGTGTAATAAGAAGAATGAAATTATGCATTACAAAGCTCGTCTTGTTGCACAAGGCTTCTTACAACGCCTCGGGATTGACTATGATGAAACTTATTCACCCGTTATGGATGTGATTACTTTTCGCTACCTTATCAGTTTGGTAGTTTTCGAAAAACTGAGTATCTCTATGGGGATCTTGATATCAAAATTTATATGAAAGTTCTCGAAGGACTTACATTGACTGGTCCTCGGAACACGCTCTCAATTTAGCTGAGGTGTTCACTCTACGGTTTGAAGCAATCTGGAAGAATGTGGTATAACCGTTTAAGTGAGTATTTGACTAGTCAGGGATATGTGAACAAGTGTATTTAAGTTGATTACTTGCGCCCCAAGTTACTCTGACTTCTTGTTATCAAAGGATTGTCGTAGATGGGTTAAGTCTACATTAAGTTCTTTTTTATACCTTGAGGTCAAAGACTTTTGTTCATCTTGTATGCTTTAAAGAAGGAATATCCAGATCTGGCTAAATGGTTTTATTTCAATAGTAATGCCCAAATGATACGCTTTGAACCACTAAAAGATTAGAAATAACTTGGATATATATCGAAGGATACATGATAATACTAGATCTATTAAGTAAGGAACAAAATAAAGGAAGTCAGGCTAGATTTAACCTTGTTGGGCAAGGTTAAATCTTGTACAACGCCACTTCTTTGTAAGTGCAAAGGTTTGGGGAGAAACGGGAGTGAATGGTGAGCAGGGTGAACATGAGAAAATCAATACTACTATGGTTGAAAAAGTAGCAGAGCTATTAAACTAAACAAAATGTGGCTTTTGTGATTGTTGATCCTGAAAAGGATTGAGGTTGAGGGCTGACTACTGCTTCGTATGCAAATTTGGTTTGAGTAGAGTTTGTGTTTTTGTTTGTTTGATTGGTTCAGTGTCCTTGTCCCTGGGCCTTCTTCCTCCTTTTATAGTCGAATTAGCCTGACTGCTTGCAACTTGGCTACTGCCCGAAAGCAACTGAACGGTGGTGACTCATCAGTAATTTACATATTCTTCCATTCAGAAAGTGGTTTTGGGCTAAGAGTAGGCTGATTTCCATCAAATGTCAATTCTTTCAAGCTACTAGCCTTTGCATTTAATGTGGAATTATCATTTTGCCTTGGGCTGGGCGAATGGATTTGATGTTGGGCCTTTGGGCAGAGTTATGTCTTCTGGGCTTCCTTTTAGGCTTCTCTTCCTCCAGCCCAAAGTTCCAATATTAACCCAAACAGTGCCCCCTTCAATCGTTATTAAGCCTTCTAACCTGAGGCGCCAATAATGATTGAATAGTCATCATGCCCTCGCACGCTTTACTCGGAACTCACATTTTCTGACGTAGTTAATGCAAACTTGGGTCCCTTCCTCTTCCCGCGAATTCCAATCGTCATCTGATCCCCTTTATAAAATCCGACTCAATTTCAGCTTCTGGTTTTTAAAACCAATTGATTCTTCATATTCCCATAATTTCCTCGAGAAAAACCCCTTCGAATATTTCCTAGCTTGTTCTGAGATCACTCCTAGTTTCCCCTGATCCTTTCTTCTTCTAATTTTCCACAATGATAAAGTTCTATGAGCCTAACTCATCCTTCCATGTTTATTGAAGGGATCGCTATTAAGTCCTTCCTTCTTTATAGTATTCATCGTCCTCAGGTAACCTTGTTTTCCAGACTTCCTTCTAGAGATGGGGGATTGTATCCCTTAGGATCGCCATGGTATTCTCTAACCTTTTTTCCTGTTGGAAACAATGTGCCTAAAGAACAATCACTGCCACTAACAACTTTCATCAGGTGCTCTGCTCACTTTAATCCTGCTGAAACCTTGCCGGCTAGTTGAGTAATCACCCCTTTACCTACTACCCCCCATAAGTCAGACTTCACCATCACCTCCATGGGGATATGCTCCAGGGCCAGCTATCAGGCTTTTATTGGCCGCACAACCCGATCAAGTTTTGGGGATGAAAGTGCAGGAGAATCACAAGAGTTTGGAACAGCATTTGGAAAGGGTTGAGCAAAAATGTAACACCCCTATTCTAAGATTTGCACTAGTATAAAGTCATTGAGCTAGATCTGATGTAACTTTCAATTTTTACTCAAATGAATAAGATTTCCTGAGATTGTTTTATCTTGTATTCCTATTGAGGTTCACGTATTATCAATGTAAAAACTGTCTTCTTACATCCCAAGCTCCGCTTATTCTTCTTCTATGTAACAATCTCTAACATTCCACAAGGTCGGATGATACCTTTTTAAGAATTTAACATTGATTGGATATTTTTGTAATACTCCATCCATATCCACCAAGTAATATCCGTCTTTGCCTAATACATGTTTAACAATGAAAGGGCCTTCCCAAGTCTGGCTCCACTTCTCAAAGCCCCTAATTTGTGCTCCTAAAGGGAGGATTGCTTTCTAGACTAACTCCCCTCCTTTGAAATTCTTCAACTTTACCCTTTTATTGTATGCTCGGGCAACAGCTTCCTTTCCTTCTCGAATCTTACTTAAACTTCAATTCGGGCTATATCAAGATTCTCAATTTCTTGGCACGTGGCTTGAACATATTCTTCACTATGTAGCCCGAACTAATTCTGAATTCTGATCGAACTTACATTAATCTCCATGGGAATCACAGCATCTTGCCCGAAAGTCAAAGCATAAGGAGTTGTTCCAGTCGCCGTCATTCTGGACGTCCTATATGCCCACAAAGTCTCCCCCAACCTTTTGTGCCATTTTTCCGGGTTCTCGGCTACCATCCTTTTGATGATGCCCACCAAAATCTTGTTGCTGGCCTTTGCTTCCTCGTTTGACTAAGGGTAATAAGGACTAGATTGAACCATCTTTATTCTAAATTTATCGGCAAACTCTTCCACTTTTTTTGAAATAAAAGATGGTCCACGATCTGTGACGATTACTTCGGGCACCCCAAATCTGTGCAAAATTTGGGTTTCAATGAACTTCTTAACCGTGACTAAAGTAACATTCTTGACAGCTAAAGCCTCCACCCATTTAGTGAAGTAATATGTGGCCACGATTATGAAAGTATGTCATTTACTAGAAGCCTGATGAATCTGCCCAATGAAGTCCATTGCCCACCCTCTAAAGGGCTAAGGTTTGACCACAGGGTTCAAAGGCATCGAAGGCACATGTTGGAAAGACCCATGTCTTTGGCATTCTTTACACCCTAAGGCATAAGCCTTGCAATCTTTTTCCATCTCAGGCCAGAAATACCCATATCTTCTAAGCAGCCACCTTATCTTGGTTCTAGCTTGATGAGCTCCACAGATTCCCTTATGCACCTCGGCCATGACTCTCATAGACTCTTCCTGGCCTAGGCATTTTAACATTAACCCGTCTGGAGTCTTCCTTAGTAGATTTTCTTCCCACAAAATGTACTTAGTCGTTTGTTGTCTATCCTTCTTACTTGTGAGGAAGGAAGAATCTCTTAAATACCGAAGGACATGTGTCCTCCAGTCTTCGGCTTCCATTTCTTCAATCATCACATCTAGGCTAAATCCTCTATCCATGATGGAAGAGAGATCTCTTTTCTGGACTTTTATATCTCTCTCAAACTTCCTTTCCTGGATCTATGCTCCTGAGGCCAATTGTGCCATCTCGTTGGCAATCGTATTTGCTTCTCGAGGTATATAGCTAGTTGATATTTATATGCCCCAATAGCTTAATAATTAGGTGGCTGCCAAGTAATAACTAGCCATGGTGATGTGTCTACATCTATACTCCCCATTTAACTGATTAATCACTAATTCTGAGTCACCAAACACTTCCCAATTCTATCAAGATTTCCAGGCCAATTATCAAGGCTTCATATTCTGCCCGATTGTTGGTAGTTTCTTGATAATCCAGCAATAATGAATAACAATGGTGAGTACCTTTAGGATCAATAATAACAATCTCGGCTCCAGTAGCATCCAGGTACAAGATCCATCAAAATACAACTTCCAAGGGGTAACCCAAAGGCTAGATATCCTTTCTACCTCCTGCTGAATCCACTATTCTCTGCCTGAGATAGCTTTGCTTGGTGGGATCAAGATTTTAACCACCTCCAAGGTTCCTGAGATGGTTATTATTTCTTACTGGGACTCTTGATGCTCAGCTAAAAAGTCTGCAATTCCCTGCCATTTGACTGCCCTCTGAGGTACATACTGAAAACTGAATTCGGATAAAGCAAGAATCCACTTCCCAATTCTTCTTGTCAACGTAGGTTTTGCCATCATGTATTTGATCACGTCGGTCTTGGCGATGATAGGGATGTGGCAAGGTAACATGTAATGCCTTAACTTGCAAGCAATAAAGTACAAAGCCAAACATAGTTTCTCCACTGACGTATATCTTGTCTCCACCTTAGTAAGGATTCTACTAAGGTAGTATAAGGCTTGCTCCTTTCCGCCTTCATTGTTTTGGGCTGGCAAGCTTCCAATTGATCTCTCTAAGGCAGAGATGTAAAGTTTTAATGGCTTTCCCCTCTGAGGTGGCATGAACACTGGTGGAGAGGCTAAGTAAGCTTTTATGTTGTTGAAAGCTTCTTGATGTTGTAGGCCCCATTCAAAATCTTCTTTATCCTTTAGTCTCAATAAATGAGTTAGCGGCTGAATCTTGCCCACTAAATTAGCAATAAATATCCTTAGGAAGTTGACTTTTCCTAGCAGCCTTTGCAATTGAACCTTATTGCTGGGTGAAGGCGTTTCCACTATTGCCCGAGCCTTGTTTTTATCAACCTCCACTCCTCTCTGATGAACAAGGAATCCCAAAAGGTTGCCCGACCTTACTCCAAAAGTGCACTTCTTTAGATTCATCTTTAACTTGTGGATCATCATTCTTGTTAAGGCTTGTTTAAGATCTATCAAATGTTGTTCATCGGTCTTGGATTTCACCACAATGTCTTCAATATATACTTCCATGTTATGGCCAATTAGGTCGTGAAAAATGGCATTCATTGCTCTTTGATAAGTGGCACCAGCATTTTTGAGCCCGAATGGCATTACCACATATTCATATGCTCCGACATGACCCAGACATCTACAAGCCGTTTTATGTATATCTTCTTTAGCCATTTTTATTTTATTGGATCCTGCATTCCCATCCATGAAAGACAGAACTTTGTGTTTGACCACTACATCTATAGATACATCGGCCATTAGCATGAGATATTCATCTTTAGGTGTGGATCCATTAATGTTTCTATAGTCAACACAACACCTAACTGCTTTAGTTATAGCTTTTAATATAGGAACAATGTTGGCCAACCATTCAACATATTTGGCAGGCCTAATAAATTCGACCTTTACTAATCTTTCAATCTCCCCTTTAACCTTCACCTCAATCTTCTTTGACATTCTTCGTGGTGTTTGCTTGACAGGTTTAAACCCCTCGTTGATAAGCATCATGTGTTCTACTAAGGTTGGGTCTAAACCTGGCATCTCAGTGTAATGCCAAGCAAAACAATCTTTGAATTCATGCAGCAAGTTGACAATCCCTGCCCGATCTTCAGTTTTCAACAAACCACTGATCTGTATAGGTCTTGGATCTTCCTCCGTTCCTAGATCGATGGTTTCCAAGGGATCTTCCACCTCTGGGGCTGGTTTATCAGGCTCTGCACATAAAAACTCAACCAGCTATGGACTCTTGGGAAACTCTTCCGGCTCGTCCAAGTCATATATACACTTAGCCATTGGATGACCACTTCTAGCTTTTTCCCAAAACAATCCTCTTTATTCATCTGGCTACTTGAGGCTTCTCTGCTCTACTCATTTTCCTCTTCAGCTGAGCTGTCCCTTTCCTGTTTTTTCTCTTTCCCATATACCAATAGTCTTTTTATCAAAGACCTAACTATGATCACTTGGTCCTTCATTTTCTGCTCTGACATTTAAAAGTGTTGGGGAGTCGGGATGATATAGGGCTGATCCCATTCTTCCCTTGTAAAAGCTAGCGCTTGTTCCAAAAGATTTTGGGCCGTCACCTTGGTCGGACGGCCGTTCTTATCAGCTCCTGAACATTGAAAATCCCAATATTGGGATTATAGAAGTTGACTTCTGCAATGTTGGCTGTAGGGAGAAATGGTCGTGATTCGGCCTCTATCATCTCCCAGAATCCAAGTCCTGCTTCTCATTCCTCATGGTAGACGGCTACTTGTTGATGTAAGGTAGATGGCACAGAGAGACTCTGATGAATCCAATCTCTGCCCAGCAAAGCTCCATAAGTGGAAGTGTTGTCCATAACAAAAAAGGCCAACATAATTTGTTTTGATCCTAAGTCCACCTCGAACGACAGTATCCCATGTGTCCTAGTGATGGCTCCGGAGAAACTAGAAATTGTAAGATTGGTGGGAATAAGATCTTCTTCACTCCTACACATCTTCATCTGCTTGAATGGCAGCACATTAATTGCAGCCCCACCGTCGATCAAGACCCTCTTGAAGGGTACTACTTCCAAGTGTGCAGTTACATAAATGGGCTTGAGATGGTTGGCGGACAAAAACCATCATATCCGAGTATATCCTCTCAGACTTCTTTATTGATGTTTCGGGTAATCCAGTTTAGTTAGGTTATCCCTGCCCCGTATTCTCAACGCTCATGCGCCATCATGGGTTCTGTCGCCAAGTAATCACGTTCCATGACTGGAGGTTGATCATGCTCAGCGCGAAACATGGCTGATAAAATATATGTCATTTTTACGTGGAAGTCACTGGGTTCAGGTACATTTCCCTCCTTGCCCCCTATGTGGTTCATAAACCTATCTAACCAGGCTTATGCTTCTTCTAGCAATATTAATTCAGGCACTGCCTCTTCTCGAGTTATGCCGAAGTTCTGCACCTATACTAGGATCTCACAGAGTGTATCAACCAACAATGGTGAGGGTATCCCTCTCTCGGGTGAGATTGTTCCGAAACAGCTTGGTTCTATGTTCCACTTAGGTGTTGGCATCATTACCATATCCTCCTGAGCCTTTCTTAGGATTCTATATTTTCCTGGGTGAAGGTTTAATGGCGCATGGTCTCCTTCCTCTTCAGTCTTGCTACTAGCTTTCTCTACCTCCTTCTTGGTTCTCCAGTGGATTTGATTCTTTCTTTCATCAAGTACCTCGTTTACCCCTCCATTTTTAGAGGTCTCCGAGGTGGTGGGGAATTTCAATGAGTTCATGTTGGCTTTATGTTGCCTTTGGACTCTCCTGATCATGGAAGCTCCCATCTCTTTAACGGGCTTTCCGTCCTTTCCAACTACATACCATCTCCGCCCGAGTCGGGCAACAATATTTTTACTGTGGGGATAGTTCTCATTATAAATTTTATTTTTAGTGCACAAATCAAACAGCCACACACATTGAAACAAACAACACAATTTCACTTTTATAAACTTATCACGGATATATACAGTTCTTCATCCACAAGAGAGGCGCACCCAACCAACATGAAATATGATAGTCGTTGGGACTTAAACCTTGTTAAACATAGAACTATTATATAAGTACCATAAGAAAAAGACCGCACTACCCTACGATGATGTTGCAAAGAAACATTGCTCTAAGAGCCAATTTAAGATTGATGTGATTTAAAAAGAAAAAGCTTATGCTATGCTTTAAGAAAAATTAACTATAAAATAAATTAACTGAGCATTTGATAAAATATATATATTTAAAATGTTGTGAGTATAAAAAGCTGTATAAAGTAATATAGTCATGTATAGTCATTTAGTACTACGATCTGGTAATATTCCTCTTCACTTGTAAGTTAGAGGTCTTACGTTCGAATCTCATGGATGGCGAATTTGATACCAAATTAGGTTGCCCATTGTGTGGCTTAGCTGAACTCTCGCCTCCCCCTAGTGTAAAATATATCATTGTACTCAAAAAAATATAAACATGTATATATATTGATAAAAATAGACATGGTAGTAGGGCTAGTTGCCCATCACATTGTATTGATAAAAATCTTCTTATTCATAGCTATTTAATTCATCATTGTTGCTAAATACAATCAAGTTCAGCTTTCTTTTTTTATTATCTGCATCAATGCCTATTACACGAATCTGGCAAATATTGAATTCAATATAACGCATGTAGCGAAAAACTATTGAGTTTCGTTGTTTCTGAACCGGCGATATATTTGGAAGAGCAATGACTCTAGACCAAGAACTAGTTGATTCTTATTAACCAAGTTTATATGTCAACTCGATCCGGTATTCAGGTACCTATGTTGCCAGAAGAGAGATAACTCTAGACAAGAACTAGGTTATTGTTGGTGACCAAGTAATGTCATATTTGAACATGTATATGAGTAATTGGTTTAGTGCATTTGAACAATTTGCAAATCAAATGTTATTATTTTTCAGATTGGTGTGTGTACCAAAGAGCTAGCAGGTTCTTATGATTTTCATTTCATTTCTCATTTCTTAATCCGAAGATATGTATGCCATATCTTCGAATCCTGTTTGATAATCCACATTGTCCTCTAGTTATCTTAATTGTTCCAAAGATCAATTGGCCTTGTCCAACACATTTACCCTTTGTGTTGTTGCTCACTTGTTGTCCTTCGTCTGCATTGAAATGATGAATACAAAAATTCTTAAATATCTGCCCATGGATCACGACCAAGCATTTCATTGCTAGGGGTGACAATGCATGCTTCATCATCGAACTCATATACAATGATTGTGAGGGGGAGAACAAGTGAGCTTGTCTTAAATAAGAATAATTCTTCCGAAACACAAGAGATAATGAACTTCAAGACATTACCATTATGTACAAGTTTACTATATAGTTCTTCATCTAACTATTTTGTAAATATGATGTGATTATAACGCACAATCTTTTTTCTTCATTCATCAAATGACGATAGTTCTTTGAAACCTAATTCTTCTTTGACCAAGTGGTCAGCGATTTTGTAAACAAATGTGATAAACACATCACTCTAATTGGTAAAAAATGATCATGAACACATACTCGTATCAGATATTCAAAGGACAGATTGATCTTTGTAACCAGTAGACATGTGAAAGCTACAAATATCGCTAAAATAGCTACCATCAAAACTTGTCTATTACAATAACGAGTTAACTGGTTTACACATAAGCACAGAAATAGGTTGCAAACAGTTCAAATAGAAAATCTTAACATTGCCCCTTTAACATGTAACTTTGCTACATCAGTGGAGATAGACTTCTCCATCTAAAACTAGCAGGATGGAAATATGTTGTCATCTGCTACGATCTTGGAAAACCAGCAAATCAGTGTCCTCGTTAGTTTCTCACCAATTAAGGTTTTAATAGTGCTGAAATGATCAACTAGATATCGGTCAACAATATATATGCTACAGGAAGCTTAACCTTAACAAGTTTTGTTGCTTATCCAAACAGCTTTATGACACTAATAGAACTTTGAGGGAAAAAGCACACAAACTTGTAAGGTTTAGTTCAATGTTCTTGTTTTAGAACAATTACACTTCCAAGCTGAAAGTCAAAATTTAATTGGTTCCCGTGCTTGAGATTTTCAAATTTTACGAGTAACTGTTGATTGAGCTCGCTACTTAGAAACAGTGTAACAAATATACCCACACATACCATATTTTTTTAATGAGGATCCATGACATTTCTTAAAACATGTTACCAATTTGCGGGGCATCTACCTGATGATGTGTGTATTGATGTGTGTATTTTTCTTTTCAGAAATGGAAGGACAGTGGCAACGGAGCAAGCATTAAACATAGTGGATTTTCCTAACCCTTAATTGTGCTTCACTAATACTAGCCTAAATATTTTGTATGATCAAGCTACGAAGTAATGAAATTTTGTGGTAGAAGATAAGCATCATAAGATATGTTCTGGTGTACTATGACCTAAAGTTTGCAGCTGCAAAGATATGGAAAGTTGGTCATTAATGTGGTGTCATGGAAACGTTGTTTCTTTAATATCTTCTTGCCATCCCTTAATTTCACTTTGGTCGCCCATTTGTTCATTGTTGTTTTAAATTTCTTAAATTACAACAACAAAAAAAAAGCATTTCGAAAACTGTATATTTTTTACAAAACCAAGACTCCGGTTCAAAGGCGAAACAAATTTCTAGCTCCACCCTTCAGTCTAGAGCTATCGTGTTGTTGAAAACCATATATAGAAATTTTGAGTTATAAAACAAGATGTCACAAAGACATTAAACCAACAATGAATAAACAGAATTACAATAAATATTGCCTAAAATTGCCAAATGCCATCACATTAAATAGGGAAGGGTAAATCGCCAAAATGTTCCCTGAGATTTGCATAACTCATCACTTTGGTCCCTAAGATTCCAAATCGATAAAAGTGGTCCCTGAGATTGTCCACCATCCATCATTTTAGTTCTTCCGTTAAAAACTCAGTTAAGTGTCCCGGAGCTCTTGGCCGGAAGTTTGAGCAATTTTCAAAGCTTCGTAACTCAATCGTTTCTTAACCAAATTTGATCCATAATATATCAAAATGAAGATAGGAAAGTGTAGAATAATATTATACCTATTTCAAAGCCCAATGGTTGTCGGAGATGGCCGGAAAATAGCTTCAAAGTTGACTTGTCCGAGTGAAAACTTGAAAACTCGCCTGAAACTGGGTAAACTTTAAATGTTCATAACTTCTTCAATACTCAACGAAATCAAGTGATTCGAAACTAAAATCATACTTATCAATGAGACGACGATAATGGTTTCTTTTTTACGGTTAATCTCCGTGGTTTGGCCGTAAAACAGCTCAAAAGTGGCTAACTCGATACCAAGATAGCCACTTTCGAGCCGTTTTCCGGCCAAACTACGTCAATTTAGCAATCAAGTACCATTCTCTTTTTCTCGTCGAGAAGTATGATTTTTGTTTTTGAATCACTTGATTTCGTTGAGTATTGAAGACGTTATGAACATTTAAATAGGTAATTTCCAGCGAGTTTTCACTCGGACCAGTCAACTTTGAGGCTATTTTCCAGCAATCTCCAGAAACCATTGGGCTTCTAAATAGGTATAATCTTATTCAACACTTTCCTATCTTCATTTTGATATATTATGGGTTGAATTTGGTTAAGAAACGATTGAGTTACGAAGCTTTGAAAATTGCCCAAACTTCCGGCCAAGAGCTCCGGGACACTAATGGAGTTTTTAACGGAAGGACCAAAATGATGGATGGTGGACAATCTCAGGGACCACTTTTATCGATTTGGAATCTCAGGGACCAAAGTGATGAGTTATGCAAATCTCAGGGACCATTTTGGCGATTTACCCAATATGGAGTTTCTCAAATCCATGGCATCATCGTCTCCTCCAAATCCCATCTGATCTCCCACAATCCTCATTATCTAACTAGTCTCAATAGAGACGAAGTTGAACCATTTAAAATTTGTTCTAAAGAAATGGCCAAGACCAAGACGTTTACACTTTGCATCGTTGTTGTCTTGGTGTGGTTGGTTTGCATCCAAACAGTGAATACAAAATCCATTGTTGATTGAGCTCACTACTTCTAAACAGTGCAACAAATATACCCATACATACCAAATTGTCTGAATGGGGATCCATGACATTTCTTATAACATGTTACGGAGGAAGCATTGAACATAGTGGATTTTCCTAACCCTTAATTGTGCGTCACTAATACTAGCTTAAATATTTTGTATGATCAAGCTACGAAGTAATGAAATTCTGTTGTAGAAGATAAACATCATAAGATATGTTCTGGTGTACTATGACCTTCAATTTGCAGCTACAAAGATATGGAAATTGGTAAGTAATGTAGTGACATGGAAATGTTCTTTCTTTAATATCTTCTTGATGTCCCCTCAATTCAATTTGGTTGCCCGTTTGTTCATTTTTGTTTTAAATTTCTTAAATTTACCAAAAAAAAAAAACATTTTGGCCATTGTATATTTTTTACAAAACCAAGATCCTGGTTCAAAGGCGAAAAAATGTCTAGCATAACCCTTCAATCTAGAGCTGTCATGTTGTTGAAAAACATATATAGAAATTTTGAGTTGTAAAACAAGATGTCGCAAATATATTAAACCAACATTGAATAAACAAATATTTCCTAAAATTTCCAAACGCCATAACATTAAATAGGAAATTTCTCAAATCCATGACATCATCACCTCCTCCAAATCCCATCTGATCTCCCACAATCCTCATTATCTAACTAGTGTGTATAGAGAACAAGTTGAACCAGTTATAATTTGTTCTGAAGAAATGACAATGTCCAAGACGTTTACACTTTGCATCGTTACTGTCTTGGTGTGCTCGGTTTGCATCGAAACAGCGAGTACAAAATCCACTGGTTATCCAATCATAAGGCACAACCAGTCAATTCATTGTAGGGAGTCAAGTTGCGTGCCGCCACCATCTAGTCCTTATAGCAGAGGTTGTAAGACGGAGGAGAGGTGCCGAGGTGGTCGTAAATTAAAATAAATCTTCACAACCACAAGAGATTGATGAAACTTCAAGCCATTACCAAAGGTCTACCCTTTTTCTGCTGAAGAGGGTGTCCATTCTTATATATATATATATATATATTGTTTTTTATCTAATCTCATTGTGAGACTAGTATGATGTAATCGCGAAAATCCTTTTATTCATAACTAATTAATTCATAATTGTTTCTAAATACAATCAAGTTTAGCTTTCTTTTTTTATTATTTGCATCAATAACTATTACACAAATCTGGCAAATATTGAATTCAATACAATGCGTGTAGCAAAAAACTATTGAGTTTTGTTGTTTCTGAATCGACGATATATTTGGAATAGCAATGACTCTAGATTGAGAACTAGTTGATTCTTATTAAACTAGTTTATATGTCAACTCGATCTCGTATTCAAGTAACTAGGTTGCTACTAGGTTGCTAGAAGAGAGATAACTCTCGACAAGAACTAGGTTATTGTTAGTAACCAAGTAATGCCATATATGACCATGTATACGAGTAAATGGGTCATCTTGTTCGTTTTGAGCAATTTGAACAATTTGCAAATCAAATGTTATTATTTTTTGGATTGGTGTGTACCAAAGAGCTAGCAGGTTGTTAGGATTTTCATTTCATTTATCATTTCTTAATCCGATGATATATTTTCCATCTCTTCGAATCCCGTCTGATAATCCCCATTGTCCTATAGTTATCTTAATTGTTCCAAATATCAAATGGCCCTGTCCAACACATTTACCCTTTGTGTCGTTGCTCACTTGTTGTGCTCTATCTGCATTGACTGGACGAATACAAAAATTCTTCAATATCAAACCAGTAATCACGACCAGGCGTTTTGTTGCAAGGAGTGACATGGAAATGTTGGTAATTAATGTAGTGACATGGAAACGTTGTTTCTTTAATATCTTCTTGCTATCCCTTAATTTCACCTTGGTTGCCCCTTTGTTCATTTTTGTTTTAAATTTCTTAAATTAAAAAAAAAATCATTTCAACGACTGTATATTTTTTACAAAACCAAGACCCCGGTTTGAAGGTGAAACAAATTTCTAGCTTCACCCTTCAATCCAGGGTTGTCATGTTGTTGAAAACCGTGTATAGAAATTTTGAGTTATAAAACAAGATGTCACAAAGACATTAAACCAACAATGAATAAACAAAATTACAACAAATATTGCCTAAAATTGCCAAATCCCATCTAATCTCCCATAATCCTCATTATCTGACTAGTCTCTATAGAGACCAAGTTGAACCATTTAAAATTTGTTATGAAGAAATGGCCATGTCCAAGACGTTTACACTTTACTTCGTTGCTATCTTGGTGTGCTCGGTTTGCATCGAAACATCGAGTGCAAAATCCATTGGTTATCTAGTCATATGGTACGGCCAGCCGATTCTTTGTAAGGAGTCACGCTACCTGCCAGCATCATCTAGTCCTTATGGCAGAGGTTGTGAGAAGGAGTAGAGGTGCCGAGGTGGTCGTAAATTAAAATACATCTTCAGGATCATAAGAGATTGATGAAACTTCAAGCCATTACCAAAAGTCTACCCTTTTCAACAGGCTATTAGAAATTGTAAGGGGTATTTTGGAGTTTGCATACAAATGTGAAAGTATTATTGATACAAAAGTTGGATTTTTGATGGGCACCATTTACAGGAGTCCAAACAGCTCCCTCACCCAAGAATCCAATTCCAGACATTTCAGGAATTAGATCCCCGATTTTATGTGGATCCCAACAGTTTTTTGATTTCTGACATCTTAATAAACACTTGAATAACTAAGGATATTTGCAATTCCGTTTCCCACTATTCCATTCCCCCTTAGTAAACATGGCATCAATATTAGTTAAGTGCCACAATCCCTCTTTTGGCACACTAAATGGAAAAAACGTCAATGATGCATGGCATGCATACTTAACATGATTGGGAGAAGTAAGGGCTGGTTTGGTATTGCTGTGCTTTGAAAAAAAGATGTTGTGAGAATAAGCGGCTGTGCTGTGAGAATAAGCGGCTGTGAAATAAAGCCAGTAGAGTGTTTGGTAAACTTTTTTGTGAAAGTGCTTTTGAAAAAAAAAAACAGGATGATAGTGTGTCTTTTCATTAAAGGAGCACTGTAGCTCCGTGTGCTTTGAAAAAACTGGCTTTTTTTCAAAGCAGCAAATAGCAGCTTCAGCTTTTCCTTTGATTTTCAGCTTATTCTCACAGCAGCTTCCAAAATAAGCCATTTTTTTTCAGTTTACCAAACACAAAAATGGCCCTCAGCTTTTTTTCACAGTGGCTTTTTTTAAAATCACCTCAATCCCAAACGGGGCCTAAGAAAGTGGAAAACTTAGGAATAAATGAGACCAACTAGCTAGTTTTAATCCTTCTTAGTTGATATGATTTCTAATTTTCAAGTATTGGATTACGAGTTTTAAAAGAAAATTCACACTTTTTTTTTTTATTCCATACGTGTTAGTAAGCATAATTGGCAAAGACGACCACAATAAATCGACAACTTCTCAATCCCATAATCATCACCTCCTCACCACTTCTCCAAACTCTCCACCAATACAATATCTCTATATTATTAATCTGCAATTTGTTTTGAAGGAGAAATGGCCGCGTCCAAGACATAGACAGTTTGCATTGTTGCTCTTTTGGTATGCTCACTCTGCATTAAAATGACGAATGCCAATTCCAGTAGACCAGTGACGATGCCCGACAGTCTCCTTGCAGGGAGGTAAGCTGCATGCGGCCTCCATCATGCAGTCCTCCACCACCCCTTCTTTATAACAAAAATTGTCAGATGGTGAACTTGTACAACACGGGTGGTCGTAAATTGATATAAGTCTATGGAAAGGCCACCAAACAATATAACAATGTGTTGGAAAATATTAGTATATTTAGGTTTATTTGAATGCTTAGTTTTCTAGGCTTAGCCCGTTAGTATTGCGGTTTTGATTTCTTACTTTTTAGGATTAGGGTTAGTTTATTATAATGTAGTCTCTTAGGGTTTTGTAGCCGTTTCGGCATTTTCAATTAGTTTAATAATATTCCTATTATTTTGTAGTCACATTCGTTGCGCATTATGATATTCAACTCAATGTTCTATTTATATAGTGTCTCATTTATTCAACCTTATTGTAAACATGATGTATGTTTGATTCTTTAAGGTTCTATCTTAGACTGCAACATGACCGTCTTCTCTTTGTTTGTTTTTTTTTTTTCTTGAGCAGTATATTCATTAATGGTTAGAAGAATATGTCGACAGAGGATTGGGTGTAAAAAATGTGGCCTCATGAAAATCTTATCAAGGCTTTTCATTCGACGAAAACGAGTACTACGCACCAAAAATTAGAGATTGATATTAACCCATACTGTGTAAGTCGATGCGCCACTTCATTGGCTTCCCTCTTTACATTTTGCAGTCTCTTCATAAAAAAAAATCTAGTGTCATTAATATATGAACAATTTTCAATTTTCGTACTCAAACTGAATTAGGTGCGTTTCTTCTCTAAAAAAAGGTCGTACCCAGTGCACAAGGCTCCCGCTTTACGCAGGGTCTGGGAGAGGTGAATGTCGGCTAGCCTTACCCCCATTTAGGTGCGTTTCTTCTCTACTTGAATTAAATTGATCAAATTACATAGAGTAAATTTTTTTTTTTTGTCGAAAGATAGAAATTTATTGAACATAAATACGAATGGTTACATTTGCATATTCTGCTAAAATATTAAAAAGAAACTCTGGACCTAACTCATCCCAGCCAAATTGCCCATCATGCTTAACTACGTGTGCCGCCACCAAGTGAGCTGCACAATTGCATTGCCGAGGGGTAAAGCAAAACTTCACCAATTGGAACAAGCTCGCCATCCTCCAAATATCTTGGAGATAAACATCGAGTGCCACATCAGCCATGACCTCCTCATTAATCATTTGGATCAACCCTTTTGAGTCCGATTCCACCACCAACCTAATCCCAGGCTCCATAATATCACTAGCAATAATCATCTCCATCCCTTACCCAATTGCCTCAGCCTCCACCATAATCGCAGCAGCAAAACGCTCCCCATCCACCCCACCCGCAAGCTTTGTTATCCTGACAAAATCCCAGAGCACCCAACCCACACCACCCACCTTTGTAGCTTTCCGCCATGCAGCATCACAGTTGAGCTTTAGAGTGCCAAATCGTCCATGTGAATCCATCACCCCCAACCCCATCCGTCTCACTACTACCCACCTTTGGGTCCCTACTTTTTTTGCCTCTCCCCCACCTCCACTACCATAGCCTCCTTGAACTCGCTAACCTGCTGCTGCCATAAATCAATTGCAACATGGGGTAGGATTCTATTTCCATTGAATATAGCTTCATTCCTACACTTCCAAATTCGTCCTAAACCAAACACCACCTGCTGCAGTACCAACTCTGTGTCCACCTCTGTATCCAATCGCTCTGCCAACCTCTGCTAACCCTCCATAAAATCATTCGCCCCCATATGCCATATCAATTTGCAAAGACTTCCCAAACTAGAAAGCATGACTAAATTCACACCCAAAGAACAGGTGAGCCTCAGTTTTGTCAGGTACACCACATAGTTTACACTTATTCACAACCCGTATTTGCCGTTGCTCTAAATTATGCCTCACTTGCAACGCCTTTCGACAGGCCTTCCAAATAAATCTAATTTTATTCGGCACCAAAAGAGACCACGTTATCTTCCACATCCCTACCATCAAACCAGACGAAGTTAACATTCCCCCCATTTTACAGTCAAACTCACCATTCTTCATCATCTCCATCGCTACATAGTATCCCGAGGGCACAAAATAAATCCCATTCTTCGCATTGTTGCGAGTTATATATTAGTTAAAGTATAAATAGTAGTTTATTTTCCCACATTGGTGAAGTACATATGTAATACCAATTGTAACTCGTATATATACTCCATTTTGGAGATTAATGAACATTCAAGAAATTCTCAAATATTGTCATATATATTTTTGGTATTTACCATGTTTAGTTTGATATGGCATCAGAGCAGTTCGCTCTTGGTGACCTGTGTGCTTTAATTTTGTGCCCACTTTTGTCGTGATTTCCTTCATTGAAAACAAAAAATGAATAGTGTCGCGCTACAGTACATAGCTTTTGCTACATTGCGTGAACAGTGGTTTGCATTGTGAACAACACTGATCCTCCATAGTATCGTAACAGTGATTGCTAGTGCCGTGAACAGTGATTGCTACAGTTTTCTGGTAAATTGTTTTCATTCCGCTACGTATCTTTTGTGCCTTTATTGTTCGTGATTTAGTTTAATGGCTCAATATAATCGTAGTATTGTTATGCATCTTGGTGGAACGAATAAATGGATAATTAATACTGGGGCCACTGATCATGTGACTGGTGACCCTAGAGTGTTTGATGAATTATGTGACTATGTTCGTGATCCGTATATTACTAGTGCAAATGGAGCACCTTCCCATGTGAAGGGTGAAGACACTATCTCTCTTACTTCGACCTTATCATTGGTCCGTGCTTTACTTGTTCCTGATGTTAAGTGCAATATTTTGTCGGTAGGAAAACTTCTTGATACCTTATATTGTTCTGCTCACTTCTACCCTACGTATTGTTATTTTCAAGACATTCAAACTCAGAAGATAATTGGTCGTGGTAAAAGAAGAGGGGGTTTGTACATCTTGCCTATGGAGGATACTGTTGTTTCCGGTTTAAATAATCATCAAGTTTTAAGTGCTATAGTGGATGACAGACATCAAATTTGGTTGTGGCATCAACGATTGGGACATCCATCATTCAGTTATATGAAGCATCTATTTCCTTCTTTGTTTCGCACTTGTAGTGATTCAGAGTTCAATTGTGAAACATGTGTCATGGCTAAGAGTCATCGTGCCTCCTTTCCCGTAAGTGATGATTCTAAAGCTACTTTGCCATTTGATTTGATACATTTTGATGTGTGGGGTCTGACGAAAGTTACTTCAATTGGATTCCGTTGGTTTGTTACTTTTATTGATGATTGTACTCGGTTAACTTGGGTGTTCTTGATGAAGAATAAGAGTGATGTTCCGTTGCTTCTTCAAGAATTTTGTACAATGGTGTCTACTCAGTTTCAGACCAAAGTTAAGGTCTTCAGGTCTGATAACGGAGGAGAATATGTGAATCACACTTTGGCATGATTTTTTCGTGATCATGGTATTATTCACCAGATGACTACTCCATTTACACCCCAACAAAATGGTGTGTCTGAACGGAAGAATTGTCAAATAATGGAGGTTGCTCGCTCCATGATGTTGGATAAATATGTTCCTAGTCATTTGTGGGGACATGCTGTTTTGGTTGCTATGTATTTGATCAATCGTGTTCCAAGTAGGGTTCTTGGTTTTCAGACACCGCTTGATGTGCTACAAAAACATGTTTTTCTTGTTTCTGTATCAAAGCTTCCTCCGAAAGTGTTTGGGTGTATTATGTATGTGCATGTCTACTTTCATCAGTGAAGTAAACTTGATGCATGTGCTATTCGATGTGTCTTTATTGGGTATGCTAACAATAAAAAAGGCTATAAGTGTTATCATCCTCTAACTCATAAAACTTATATTACCATGGATGTCACCTTCCACAAGGAAGTTTCGTATTTTGTGAAACCCTCTTCCGACTCTCCACTTTAAGGGAGAAGGGGAGTGAAGTGCAGATTCAAAGAGGTGGTATGGATGATGTGTTACAGGCAGAGTTGGGAACATAACCTATTATGTTGCGTGATACTGATCAGTCGGCTACAGATAGTGATCGGTCACCTGTCATTCCCGGAACTATTTCTACTGACGACAGATCAGATGTGCCTAGAGAGTTGCCTGTTAATATGTTTGACGAATTACCTTTTGATGATCGGTTGCTTGCTGCTGGTATGTCTAATGAGTTGCCTGATGATGGTTCGTCCAATGATGATTCTTCTAACAGTTTGGTACAAGATGGTGGCATACATAAATTTTGACGATTATTCTACTTATCAGTTGCCTCCATGAGCTAATTGTGGAAAACCTAAAGTACAATATGAGCCTGATATGCATGCCAAAGCCAAATATCCTATCAACAATTATGTGTCTACTCATCGTTTGTCCAAACCTTATGCATTTTACATATGTCAGCTATCTAGTGTATCAATTCCAACAAAATTACAAGATGCTTTGTCTGACCCTAAGTGGGTTAATGCCATGAAAGTTGAGATGGAAGCTTTGGAAAAGAATTCTACCTGGGATTTGGTCCTTTACCAAACGGGAAGAAAGCTGTTGAATGTAGATGGGTGTTCACTATTAAGCATAAAGTAGATGGTTCTATTGACCAGTATAAAGCCAGATTAGTTGCTAAGGGTTATACTCAAACTTATGGGGTGGACTATCAAAAGACTTTTGCTCCTGTTGCCAAACTTAATATTGTGCGTGTTCTTCTGTCCTTAGTAGCAAACCATGATTGGCCTTTGTTGCAGTTTGATGTTCAAAATGCTTTCCTTCATGGTGATCGTAAGGAGGAAGTTTATATGGATCTCCCACCTGGTATCGAAACATCTCCTGGAAAAGGTGTTGTATGCAGGTTACGAAAGGCTTTGTATGGTTTGAAATAATCTCCTATAACGTGGTTTGGGAGGTTTACAAGTTCAATGAAGAATTTTGGGTATATTCAGAGCCATTCAGATAATACTTTGTTTCTAAAGCGACAAAATGGTAAGCTAACTACATTGATTATTTATGTTGATGGTATGATAGTGACTGGTCATGATCAGAAGGAGATACAACACCTTCAAAAGTACCTAGCTACTGAATTTGAGATGAAAGAATTGGGTGAATTGAAGTATTTTCTTGGAATCGAGATTGCACGATCCAAGCATGGTATTTTTCTGTCTCAACGAAAGTATGTTCTTGATTTGTTAGCTGAAACAGGTATGTTAGATTGCAAACCTGTTGACACTCCGATTGAGCAGAATCATCGTCTGGGCTTATTTCCAGATCAAATTCCTACTCATAAAGAACGGTATCAGAGGCTTGTGGGGAGATTAATTTATTTGTCTCACACTTGCCCTGACATTGCTTATGCAGTTAGTGTGGTAAGTCAGTTTCTGCACTCACCTAGTGAAGCTCATATGGATGCAGTAACCCGTATTTTGAGGTACTTGAAAATGGCTCCTGGTAGAGGCTTGGTTTTCTCCCATAATGGTCATTTGAATGTCGAAGGGTATACAGATGCAGATTGGGCAGGTTCTATCACTGATCGGCGTTCTACATCTAGATACTTTACGTTTGTAGGTCAAGTGTAGAAGCTAAGTTTCGTGGTATGTCTCATGGTGTATGTGAGTTGTTGTGGTTGAAAAAATTGTTGAGAGATCTTGGGTTTAAACCCAAGGGTGCTATGAAACTTCATTGTGATAACAAGGCTGCTATTGAGATGCTGGAATTATTATGTTTCCGTTTGTGGGATCTGAAGATCAACTTGCTAATGTTCTTACTAAGGCTGTGTCTAATAGTGTGTTTTCCAACTCGCTTGACAAGTTGGGCATGCGTGACATCTTTGCACCAACTTAAGGGGGAGTGTTGCGAGTTATATATTAGATAAAGTGTAAATAGTAGTTTATTGTCCCACATTGGTGAAGTACATATGTAATACCAATTGTAACTCCTATATATACTCCACTTTGGAGATTAATGAATATATAAGAAATTCCCAAATATTGCTATATATATTTTTGGTATTTACCATGTTTAGTTTGATACGTATAATGCCAGGATCGTTTATCATCACATCCACACCAACTAATGGGAATTGTTTGAATCAGCTCCACATCCTCAGGTGCAAACATAGCAGCTAGCTCATCTTTTTTCCACCCTTGCCTATCCGTAGCAATTAGTTCACTCACCCTTACATTAAGAGCCCCATCCCACAACATTGGTTTAAAAGAATGAGGCTTCAGTATCTATGGATCACAAGCTACCTTGATAGATTCACCATTACCAACCCACCATCAAAGCCCACGGACCAAAACTTGCCTCCCCAATAATATACCTTTCCATCCCCAAGACGATTTGTTCTGTTTGTTGGCCTCTAGAAAGGTAGAGTTGGGGAAATATTTGTCCAGAAGTAAAATCCCAAGAACTGAGTTAAGATTATGTAGAACCCTCCAACTAATCTTGGCAAGCATAGTTAAATTAAAACCATTAGATCTTGGAAACCCAACCCTCCAACCTTTTTACTCATCGTCAAGTTGTCCCATGCCACCCAATGACACCCTTTGGCCTTAAATTGCCCTCTCCACGAAAATTGTGAAATAACTCGCTTCATTTCCTTACAAGTGCCCATGGGCAATTTAAAACACGCCATAGCATGGTTCGGCATCGCCATAGCAACTGATTTAATCAACACTTCCTTCCCTGTAGGGGGAAGAAATTGCTTAGCCCAACCATCAATTTGGCTTTCAATACCATGACGTACCGATTCAAACACTGCCTTCTTAGAGTGCCCAAAATCCCAAGTATTTGCCGAAACCATCTCTAGCTTGAATATTCAATTTCGTAACAATTCGTTTTTTCTTCTTCTTCAGACAACCCTTCCCAAAGAATATTGAACTTTTCTCCAAGTTAATAATTTGCCTAGAGACCTTACCATAATCCTCCAATATTTTAATCACATGACCGGCCTCCGTCTCATCAGCATTACAAAAAATCACCAAATCATCCGTAAAAAAACAGGTGAATTATAGGTGTAGCAACCACCCCCACCCGCACCCCATTAATTAACCCCTGCACCTCATGCTTGTGAATATATGACGAGAGAGCTTCCGCACATATAATAAATAAGAACGGTGACATTGGATCTCCCTGTCATGAGCCCCTCTCAGGTCGGAAATAATCTGATGGTACACCATTCACCATAACACTGTAGGACACCGTAGATATGAATTCCCGAATCCAATCACACCGTAGATATGAAATCCTAAATTACCCATAACCTCCGTCAAAAAACCTCACTTCACTCGATCATAACAACCTCAAAGTTTTGAGCGACATCCATGAAGAGACGTACGGCAATCATTTAGGAAAAATAACACTAGATCACAAGGCACTTTCCGCAAGTTATTACTGGCCAACCATGCGAGAAGTTGCGAATAAGTATGTACAAAAGTGGGATCTATACCAACGCTGTCGTTAAAGGATACTATAAGAATCATATCCAGGTAAGAAATTTCTATAGCTATTTTGTTCACAACTAAGTAATTACACCCATTAATTATTTTCCTAATTAACCACTTCTCAATTCTCAATTATATGTTTTTTTTTTCCAATTCTTCTTCGTCTAATAGAGAAAAGACAATAGAAGGATCTCTCCGTATGGAATAGTACTAAAAGAATTTACTCTTTGTTTAACTATGTAGGTTCAACTTAAAATCATTAATTAGAGCAAAATGTAGCAATGGTTCCTCAACTTTAACTTAATTGGAGTAATGGTTCCTCAACTAAAAATTTATGACCATTGGTCCCTAAACTCTTCAAAACATGCAGCTATTGTCATTTTCGTCAATTGTGTTAAAACTTCCATCAAAATAAGTGTCACGTGCCACACACGTGAGGCTAAATCAAGGGGCAAATATGGAAAACAAAATGAGAAAAATCGTAGCAATGACCACTCAACTTTAACCCAATTGGAGAAATGGTCCTTCAACTTTAATCTAATTGGAGCAATGATCTCTTTACTTTAATCCAATTGTAGCAATGACCCTTCCAACATGACTCATTTTGACGGAATTCTGACTTAGTTGACAAAAAGGATCATAGCTACACATTTTGATGAGTTAAGGGACCAATTGTCATGTATTTTTAGTTGATGGGTCATTGCTCCAATTGGGTTAAAGTTGAGGGACCAGTGCTACAATTTTCTCCATTAAATTAATATATCATAGATAATTTTTCCCTGTTTTGCTAGTTAATCTTAACTATATATTAATAAAACCCTATTTGTGAACCAAAATTCCAGCAAATTACCATGCTAACCCTCTCACCAGAACTGAACAAAAATAAAAAACATGGACAATTTAGTAATTATGCCTAACACAAATTTTACTCTTTTTATACTAACATCACAGCCATGTAAATATAGCATACCCTATTTAAAATTTTAAAAATAAATAAATAAACCCCAATTTTCTCCTCCTCTTCCTCTCTCTCCATTCCCCACATTCTCCTACCTTTTCTCTTCCCTTTTCTTTATTTGTCTTTTTCTTTTTTGAATAGTCATCCGTGCTATTAATGAGAAGCTGTAGCAAAATAAAAAACAAATTTAGTTGCACACGTGGAGGACGTGTGCCGATTGCTAGTTATATGTTACAGATTCACATCCACTATTATTACATTTAACGACCCAGTGACATATCTCTCTGCTATGTGGAAGGTCTTATGTTTGACTCCCCAACCCTGTATAGTATGTTGGAAACCAAATTACACATGACTTATTGTGAGACCTAACTCAAATACTACATACCCTAATATTTTTGTATCTCAAAAGAGAGCAAAGATTCACATGAATGCTATAATTATAATTATACTGGGTGGGTTTGAAACCTAATATAATATAATTCGATGTTCCAAATATTGTTTTTCATAGGAGTAATCATAATCCTTCAATGTCATTATAAGTCAAAGACTAAAAGATGCACTGATAGTTGATACATATACAAGTCAAATATAGAAGGCTTGAGTACACAATCTTTTCTTTTTCGCTTCAATGTAGATTCAGTTTTATTGTTTATGGCGTGTTGGCTTTTATGTAAATATCCTATACAGACTGTGCTCAAGAGAACGCAACTCGATAACGAACGTGGCTTACAAAGATGATCCAACCATCTTTGCGTGGGAACTAATAAATGAACCTCGTTATTTTGAGTTATGACGGGACAAGTGGTAAATTTACACATATATGAGTGGTTGGAAATTTTATTTTTTAAGTTATTAACTTTTTAGCATACATATCCTACCATTTGTATAGTGTCACATGGTGTACCATCTCGTGTACCGTTTACATTGAAAAATCTCTCGCCAATCTGATGTCTCCAGTTTTGTATTTTTACATTTAAGTTTTGCTTTTCAACTTTTTTAGTTGTAAAATACGGTTTAGTGGAATCTGAACACCTTAATAAGTATTAATCTGTACAGCAATGGATGAAAAAAAGGGAGGCAGATTCTCTGCCCGTGCCCTCCTGGTTGTATGGTTACGGTTAAACCACGTCAACATTTTATATTACTATTCTTTTTTGTCTTATTATCTCTATAAAAATAAAATAAAAAATATTGATGTGGCTTAACCGTGACTATACAAAACAGGAGGGTATGGGAGGGCACGGGAAGTGGGAGGGCAGAGAATCTGCCTCCGAAAGAAAGGTGCTGCACACGTTAAGTCCATTGACAGTCAGCATTTACTAGAGATAGGGCTTGAAGGATTTTACGGGCAAACAACGCCGGACAAGATGCAGTTCAATCCTGGTAACGAAGAGTATGGATCTGATTTCACTGCCAGCAACTTGCTTCCCCAGATCGATCTCGCCACTATACATATCTACGCTGAGCAATGGTACATACAAAATCGCTAAAATGGACAGTTCACGCTTTAAATTATTCAAATTGTTGGGACTCATTCATTGATTCCAATAATATGGACCGTCAAGTTTATAAAATCTTTTTACGTACCATGCATATATACAATAATATTAAGAGTCACCAACTATACGAGAACCGCAACTGCAGGTTATCGGGGTCAAGCGAAGAGGCTCAAGAGGCTTTTGTAGACAAATGGGTGCAGGAACACATTCAAGACAGCAATACAGTAGTTAAGAAACCACTGATTTTGGGAGAATTTGGCAAGTCTTATACATTACCAGGGTACAGCATAAAAAAGAGGAACACCTACATTGCTAAACTATACAATGGCATATACAACAGTGCCAGTACCGGTGGCTCATGTGTGGGTGGGCTTTTCTGGCAGCTGATGGCTCAAGGAATGGAGAATTTTGGGGATGGATACGAAGTCGTTTTGGAGGAGAGCCCTACTACTGCCAATGTCATTGATCGGCAGTCCAGGAAGCTTGGTGGGTTATAGACTAGTATTCTTGCAATTAATGTCTCAATAATTGACATTGTGCATAATAATCTCTATGATTTTAGCTTTCTTAATTAAAGAAGCTTGAATGTAATGGTGGTGGGTTTTTCATCAGCAATATATAAACTGCTTCGTAGATTAGTTAACTTTTAGGTGGTGAAAATGAATAATTTCATTTAGCATGAAAAAGTAACATTACTGTTCACACACGCTCTAATATAACTGGAACTCTTTTGTATAGAGAGTGAATTATCAATGACAATTGATAACATTACTCAGAGAAAATTGTCAAATTTTACACAAGCACTCCAATGTTTTTGCCAAGAAATTGTATTAAAACAAAATAAATCTTTTGAGAAATTTTTACATGTATGGGAACTTTCTACTATCATTCATACGTTATAATATAGGTGAAAAACATAGTTAACTTAAAGTATATAATAAAAACTAATAAATATGGAAACTTTAAACAACATTCCAAAAAATTATTTTGCACTCATCACAAGTGTAGTTTTCTTTCTAATTATAGAAATTTTGGAATGCAAAATGGATTTTGAGAGTGTTAATAATAATTTTCGTGAAAATTATATATATCATATTATTATGTTAGTATAATAGTAAAACCACAACTTTTCTTTTCCATCAAAAAATAAAAAATAAAAAAAGTAAAACCACGTGTTGAACCTAAAAACTAACAAGCCTGAAACGCCCTGATCCTGATATTCCCTGAACACCAGGATAGGCACATGCTGGCCGACATCCGAGGGTGACGAAAGCCATTTGTTGAATGCAAATGCCGAGAACTATGAATATATATGAGACTTGTAAATTTAAATATAATGAATATGCATTTAAGGAACGTGTTCAGAGCACATATCTAATCTAGAACACTAAAAGAAATAATATAAAAATTGAATGAACAAGGAATGGGTCGTACACTAAGAGGACTCGAAGATGCCGATGCGGAAGTGCCTTGACATCAAGATTGTACGCCTCAATTCTAAGTCCTGAGGGGGCACAAAACAAACATGAGTGGACCAAGTTGACATATATATAATAAAACAGTTATCAACATACTAGCCCCCAAAGTTTTATGAAAACTAATAGTATAATACGTAATAAGTTTTCCGAAAACCCTAGCATGTCATAAAACCTTTCATAAAACGTATTTTGTATATAGTGTGCTAACTAGTGGTATCATAATCGACCTGAAGGCCCCTACATCACCCGACCCGAAGGCCAATATAATAATCTTCAATCGTCCCGGAGGCCCCTACATCACCCGACCCGAAGGCCAATATAATTACTTCAATCGACCCAAATGTTGGAAATGTGCCCTAAAGCCAATCATGTGATGATACTTTATGGACATTTCACATGTTAAACTAATCTAGTTTAACATATAAAGGGCATAGATTATTGTTTGAGCCGTCTCATATAAATGTTATATGCTTAAACGATAAAGTCCAAGGAATTTGTGATTGAGAGAATGTAATCTAATGAAGTTAGATTCTTGAGACCATTCTTTCGTAGACACATCCTAAACGTTCCTGATCATAGGATTGCCAATTGGGCATTGACAGTCCGTCAAGATCGGTACGTACTATGTCTTCTCTCAGGGAGAGTGATTAGTCTCGAATCATTGGTGTGTGTGACATCAAGACAAGTACGGTAGGTGCTCAATATAGAATGAGTTCACTGAACGCGATCAACGAAGAGTTCTCATATTCCATGTCACATAAGAACTCATGGTTGGGATAATGCAAAGTAGTCCTTTGACCTGAGGCATCATAGTTGTCTTGTGGTTAAGACCTTGATCTTTGATTATGTCAAAGTCATCCCACCAGGAGGGTGTCCACGGCATCGTTGGGGTCAAGCCGCTTAGCTATGGAGACAAGTGAATGCGCAACAAGGGATCTCTAACCTTCAAACCGTTTGAGGGAGAATACTCTATGATATGATTTGAATCTTTGGCCAAAGTATGAATGAGATTAGGGAATGCGTTCCGAATCACATTCAAGGTAATCATATAAGCACAAGACACACATTGGATAGTAGACATGAGAAAATAAACTATCAAACCAAACAATGTGGTCAAGAGTATTAGATTAGAGAAGGACCGTATTGCATTTGTAATCTCGAACTGAATAGGTTCTCTAACCTCTTCTGATTAGCTTGGGTAACCATGATATGCTGCTAGGTGTCACTCATGGTTTGTGGAAGCCCTAAACGTGTATAATCACTAAAGGGAGAATTGAAAATAGTTTCAATTCACAATCGATGTAAAATGGTTTTAATCGCCCACTACCTCGCTAAAAGGAACCTAATGGATCGCACACCGTGAAAGGTGGAGATTGGAGATTAAACGGAAATGAGTAAGAATGATTAAATGGTTTAATCATTTATTTATGGCAAGGATTAATTAATATGTTAATTAATCAAACGAATAAGTTCGTTAAAGACTTCGGGATAGTTTTGGACCTTAAGGCCCAATGGGCTTCGAACGTCAAGCCCATTAACTTAAGTTGTATGACAATTTAATGAATGAAGATTCATTAAAGCCCAAAAGCCCAAATCCCATAAGGTGGCCGGCCATATTAGATGAATTAGGGTTGTTTGGTTATTTAGGTCACTTAAAGAAGTGACTATATAAATGACTTTATAACTAAATATTCATTAAGTGAAAAATGGGTTTATTTTTGGGGAAAATAGGTGAGAATTGTCTCTCCATTTTCTCTCTAAAGAGGCCAACACCTTGGAGGGTACATCTAGCAATCCTACTACTCCAAGGTCACTCATTTTCTTCTACAATCGAACCTTGGTGTCGAGAATTAGAGGTTCTCAATTTTGGGAACTTGGAGAACCTATTCTTCCATCCAAATCCATGGATCTAAGAAGCAAGGAATGAAGGCCCTTATCTCTTTGGGTGATTAGCCTTTGCTTATGCAAAGAGGAATCTACAAAGGTATTAATTTCAACTCACTTATGTTTTGAGTTGATTATTGGTTCACCAATCTACTAGGCTTTGAATTTCATGGGTAAATGTTTTGTTTTTGAGTGCATGTAAGCATGATTCCGCCTTTAATTGTTAATTGCATGCTATATGATGTTACTCAAATGAACATGTTTTACAAAATAAATCCTTCAAGTGGTATCAGAGCCTAGGTCTAGTAGTTGGTGAATCCTTTTGTGTTTTGTAGTTCATAAGTTTGTGATCTAAAAGTTGTAATTGTTACAAGCTTTATTCTTGCTTCTTTGAAAGTAAATTTTGTTGGAAAATTTGCTATCTCAAATGTTGTAGATGTTGTTCATATGAGCATGAATATTGGAGCTAAAATTTGGTGCCATGCTTTTGGGAAAATTCGGCCAAAATCAAAGGGTGATTTTTTGGGTTCTTGTTTGACTTGTTAAAAGTGTTTTAATGTGTTCTTTGGAACCCCTAAGTACCCTAGTTTGGTTAGATGTTATTTCCCTTAAGTAAGAATGGTTTTGGAATGTTTTTGGGTGGAAAAAGTTCATGGAAAAATTTGGGTTTTTCATGGATGTTCTTCATTGTTCTTGATGTTCTTGCCAAGAACAAAAAGGTTTGGTGTTTTGATTCAAAGTTTTGAATTATTTCATAAAGTATATGTGATATGTTTTTAAATGATTTATTATGTATTTAAAGTGTTAGATATTTGTATAAATGATGATTGAAATAATTGTGATTGAATTATTTCATAAACTTATCTTACATACACTTGCATGTTTTTGACAAAACTCACTAATCAACACACACACCAACCTTATCCCTCCCCAAAACCAGCCACTCCCTCAAAGGGAGTACTTTTGGGGCTTTTATGCAATTACATAAAGTTTTGATACTTTTGTGTATTTGCACTTTGGCCCAAAAGTTTACGTTTTTACGTTAAGGTCCAAAACGCTAAAGGACAAATTGTTTTGATCCTTTAATGATGTTTTTGCATTATTAAAAGTTTGGGTTCTAGTTGTATTTACATGAAGTTGTGACTTTTGTGTATTATACAAAGTGACCCCAAAAGTTTTTGTTATTGCAATATGGCCCAAAAGTTGAGGTTAATTGCATGATGGCCCAAATAGGATGAGAACAAAATTGTTTTGTCTCTTTAAATGAGAATTGGATTTTCATTTTGTTTAGCTCCATTTAAATCAATCTTATGGATACAAAAACCAAATGAAAATGTTGCATTCAATTAATTAGTTAAAGTGTTAATTAATTAAAGGGTGATTATGAACCTAAGCCTAATATAATTGAGCTATGTGAAAGGCGTTTCAAATTTGTTTGAACCATGGGAATGTGTAGATTAGATTTTGGTTGTAATTTGATTTGATCAAATGTTGTAAAAGGGCTTAAGCTCTTCTTTACTTTAAAGTAATTTGTTATATGCAAATGTTGTAATGAGCATAAGCTCACCTTTACTTTGAAGTACTTCTTTCTTGCTTTATACGATATGCATGAAAATGAAGTAGTTGGGTCCAACGCCCCTAAGACAACACGCCTTAATGTGATTAAACGCGTAACTAAAATCAATCACCATTCCTAGACCGAGATTCAACACAAGGCTCGTGTTGAATCTAAACAAAGGTTCATAATCATCCTTAGGCCCTAAGGCAACTATGTAGTCCATCAAATGAATGCAAAGTTTATGTTAGTAGTATCATATACTCTTGCTTTAAAAATCGTTTTAAAAGCATAGTGGGAGTATTATGTACAACTAAAACAAAGGGATGGACCAATAGTTGTAATAGGACCAAAATAGTTTTAATAGAGATTAAAGTGTATGTTTATATGTGATGAGACACAAAACCCTCAACCAAACCAATATTAAGTTGATAAGCGGAGAGTGCTTTGAACACTCTTTCGTGGCCTTCCACCGTGGTAGGCTCCGATCGTTTGTGACTCGTACACCGGCTTCACCCTATAATGGGGGAGTACAAAGTGCGTGCTTACACTCAGGAGGAGTTCTATATACATACATGATGAAGTGAGGTAGGCAACGAGTTTAGCCAACATGATATAATTCTGAGGCTATGCTTGAACCCCTACACGAACTAGGCATGGTGGGAATGACTTAACTAAGTGCAATGACGCCAACATGATATAATTCTGAGGCATCACTCTCTAGAGGCCAAATAAGATGGGTACTTGCATTAGTTGCAAATGAGTAAACGTACTCTCTCATTATTATTAATGCTAGCCAACATGATATAATTCTGAGGTGGGCTTGGTAATAGTGAGCCTCCCATAACCTACTAGGAGTTTCATCCAAAACTCTCGAATTCCTATGAGGGATATGGAATTTGCCAAAAATAGTGGGTGGTGCTATTTGATTTAAAGACCCAAATCAAATGGCTTAAAATCAATCAATCTATATTCGTTATGTATTTGATTACCAATATATTTGCAAACGCTATCCAACACTTGACAAAACCGAACGTTTAGTTTACGGACTTGGTACTACAAAACCATAGATTGTCTTTAATGGCTTGTAAAAGTACCAAAGTAGTCTCATCCTCACAATCTTACTATTGATAATGTATCATTAGAAGAATATGTTAGAAAAGGTCTATCATAAAGAGGACAACACTTTTAATGTCATAATTCTTCAATTACAATTTGTTGTATGAAGAAATACGAGTTGCTTTGAACAACTCTTAGTCAATACAAACACTTAGTGCTTGTTTCTTTGTTACATGAACAAGGAACTTGAGAAGAAAGCACAAAGGCATGAACACTTTATGTGCCATGTTTCTTCACTTACAAATTGTTGTATGAAGAAATGAGAGTTGCCTTGTACAACTCTTGAAGGTTTGTAATTATGTTTAGAACATAATGGTTGGTTGACAAAAATAGTCCATTAACATGGACTTATGATGATTTTGAATCATTGAATGTTGAAGTGATAAACCACTTAACGAGACGGAAACTAGGCAAGGACTTCACCTTTGTGTCCCTATCCTAATGGTTCACTAAGTTTATTGTAAACTATGTAGTGAACAATAACCACATGCTCTCCAAAATTGTTTGATGTGTATAACACAATTGAAAAAGGTTTCAAGAGAGATAGTGGGAGTTTAAGGACCATGTCTAATGTAGTCAAAGGTGAAAGTCAGATAAAGAAGTTAAAATAACTCCAAGGGAACAAACTTTCTTTATGAAAGGATGGACATTGGAAAGGGTATTTGCAAGAAATGTCTTGCAAGTGTCAAGAACACACCTTTCGAAGGTGTTGTAAAATGTTCTTGAAAAGTTCAAAACAGTTGGTTCTTCTACTTGAATGCATGATTCCGTATTAGTAACAAAGCTTTACAATCGTTGTAAAAGTGTGACTAATAAGAAGTAGAAGATATATGAGAGAAGAGAAGGTGCTTCACATTCGGAAACGTGAATCAAATGTAGATCTCTGCGAAAGCAGATGGTACTTACTTCCTCATATGAACTACCAAAGAAATTGGAAAAACATAGATTGTCTTTGTATTCCAATTTTAAGGAACTAAATTCCGTCACTATGTGAAATGGATAAATGTTTTGTTTGACAAAACAATGTTCTTTATTAATCAATGATTGGATTATGGTAATCTAATTAATTATCTCTATAATAGAGATAATATGGTGGTGTTAACTGTTTAGAAAATAATGATGCTTAAAACCCAAAAGGTTGCAAGGTAGTGACTAATCCCAACTAAAGTTGTGATACCTCTAAAACATAAATTACGAGTTGGTGAAAGACGGATGCTTTGGATCGTTAGATCCGGATCCAATACCTTCTTGTTAAAATTGTATAGAGACGAAATGTTCGAATCTTTATTCTTTTGGAAAGAAGAAAGAATCACAAAGTTGTTGAGGGTAATTCACTTTGATGTTTGTGGCACTTGTCCACAAACATATTACTACTCATGTTGGATAACATTCACCGAAGATCACTCTCGGTTGGACTATAGTTTATTTTGAATAAACACAAGTCCGAATACTTTGCAAAATGTTTCAAAGAATTCAAGAAATGTAAGTTGATGAGTAAGACATCTAAAGTATTTACCTCCTTAGATTTGATCCAAGGAAAGGTAACACTTTAGATGAGTTTCCTTGAAAGATATCAAGGAAAATAGCATCATAAGATAATGTATTTCTCCATTAGGAGAAGAACGAACTTGAATAAGATTTAGTTCGTTAGATGTTATCTATTACCCATATATAGGATATATACTTCTAAAACAATATGATTGTCAATGAGAAGATCTTCCAATATTTTCATGACTCCATAAGATGTAGTTGGAAAGAAAGACAAATCTTAAGCATGTTAAAGATTTGGGGTTGTGTGCTAACAAGCAATATTTGTTTGATAACAATCTTGTAGGATATCCTTAAAATAACTTTTGGATATCGCTTCTATAAACCAACTAACAAATGTTGTTTTGTTGGGTAGTTCATTGTAATTCTACAATGTGATTTGCCTAAAAGCAAATGAACGAGAGATAGAACTCAAAGAATGGGTTCTTTGAGAGACAAGAAAGTAATCAACAAATATAACAACCTAGTTCCTATACCACAAGCTCCAAGGTAGTCGATAAGAATTTATAAACCGTCTCAGTTGAATGGTTTTGAACTTTATGACTATGTCATAGAGTTGCACCTCTTACTTCGAAAGAAATAAGAATGAAAAATCCTTATGACTACATTGAGTGCATATACGATATATACTCAAGGAAATGGTAAAGTACCATTTGACTCGAAATAATGAAACCTTCAAAGCTAATTGGTAGCTTAAGGTGACTACAATCAAATAGAATGGTTGACTTTAAAGGAACCATTTTTGACGTAGTCTTAGTTTCAATAAATTCAAAGATTGCTAACTACAACTAAATGGTGATTCAATGTTTGGACATAATATGGGTTTCCGAAACCATTATTAAGACAGTCTTGATAATATATGTCTAAAACTATAAATCACAAGACATGTAAGTTGTAGAGATCCATCCATCATGGATCTTAGCAAGTTAGTGGGAGCTATTTGCATTTTATGAGAAAAAGGATCAAATCGTTTGATTTCTCATATAGATGTAAATGAATCTTTTGTTTACTAGTTTTACAAAAGATTAGTGGGAGTTAATCATGTTCCTAAAAATTTAAATATATATGATATATTAATTTTGGAAATGAAAAGAATACTTCTTCGTTAAAGTTATGACTTTAATACATTATATGAAGATAGAATGTATTTGGGAGATATAGTCTATATACATGGGATGGAAATCTATAATGATATATTTCATGATATAATTGGATTATATCAATCCCTAATAATAGACAATGGATGCTAGGAAGTTTCTCATATGATGATAAACTTCAATATGAAGGACGATTCTAGTGAGACTAGCAAGTTGCCCTTCTCAAAGGGAATGTACCATTTGACTCCCAAAGAAATAATGCGTAAATTGAATCCTTTATGCATACGCAGAAAGGTGATTTATGTATTTCATATTGTATGAAAAACATTGATATGAGTTGTACCTAGAACGGTACAAGACGATATCAGTGCAAGCCCAGGATCAGAACCATGGCAACTGTCAAGTGAGTCCTTAAGTATTTGAGAAATACTAAAGGATAAATTCCTCAAAGAATGAGGAAGAATTAGAGTAACGTAAGGGAAGCGTAAATGTATTAGATTATGAATCTAATCCATCATTGGATGTTTCTTCATTATGAATGAAGAGATAAACGAATATCTCTTTATTATGACTAAAGAGATATTTGGATGGAAACATTAAAGTAATGACTTTAGTGTGTTCCATTATGAATGCAAGATATATTGCCATATAGAAGTTTACAACAATGTTGTTTGGATGGGAAAGTTCATTTATGAACTCTCTATTCGGTTCCAACCAGAAAGTGTTTGACACTAATGGGGCGATAGCTCAAGCCTGGGAATCAAGGTCTCATCAAAATCCGAACACAAATGAGAGACTAAACCACATGATTGAGAATCATGTATAATGGTGACGTCGTTATTCTCAAGGTTGCTTCTGTGGATAACACATATAGATATCCACTGCCTAGGCCTACTATTCAGCCATTTATGAAATGACTACAGAAGAGATATCATCATTCATGATCAAGCTGATTGGCTCTAGTGCAAGTGGGAGATTGTTGGAAATGTGCCCTAAAGCCAATCATGTGATGATACTTTATGGACATTTCACATGTTAAACTAATCTAGTTTAACATATAAAGGGCATAGATTATTGTTTGAGCCGTCTCATATAAATGTTATATGCTTAAACGATAAAGTCCAAGGAATTTGTGATTGAGAGAATGTAATCTAATGAAGTTAGATTCTTGAGACCATTCTTTCGTAGACACATCCTAAACGTTCCTGATCATAGGATTGCCAATTGGGCATTGACAGTCCGTCAAGATCGGTACGTACTATGTCTTCTCTCAGGGAGAGTGATTAGTCTCGAATCATTGGTGTGTGTGACATCAAGACAAGTACGGTAGGTGCTCAATATAGAATGAGTTCACTGAACGCGATCAACGAAGAGTTCTCATATTCCATGTCACATAAGAACTCATGGTTGGGATAATGCAAAGTAGTCCTTTGACCTGAGGCATCATAGTTGTCTTGTGGTTAAGACCTTGATCTTTGATTATGTCAAAGTCATCCCACCAGGAGGGTGTCCACGGCATCGTTGGGGTCAAGCCGCTTAGCTATGGAGACAAGTGAATGCGCAACAAGGGATCTCTAACCTTCAAACCGTTTGAGGGAGAATACTCTATGATATGATTTGAATCTTTGGCCAAAGTATGAATGAGATTAGGGAATGCGTTCCGAATCACATTCAAGGTAATCATATAAGCACAAGACACACATTGGATAGTAGACATGAGAAAATAAACTATCAAACCAAACAATGTGGTCAAGAGTATTAGATTAGAGAAGGACCGTATTGCATTTGTAATCTCGAGCTGAATAGGTTCTCTAACCTCTTCTGATTAGCTTGGGTAACCATGATATGCTGCTAGGTGTCACTCATGGTTTGTGGAAGCCCTAAACGTGTATAATCACTAAAGGGAGAATTGAAAATAGTTTCAATTCACAATCGATGTAAAATGGTTTTAATCGCCCACTACCTCGCTAAAAGGAACCTAATGGATCGCACACCGTGAAAGGTGGAGATTGGAGATTAAACGGAAATGAGTAAGAATGATTAAATGGTTTAATCATTTATTTATGGCAAGGATTAATTAATATGTTAATTAATCAAACGAATAAGTTCGTTAAAGACTTCGGGATAGTTTTGGACCTTAAGGCCCAATGGGCTTCGAACGTCAAGCCCATTAACTTAAGTTGTATGACAATTTAATGAATGAAGATTCATTAAAGCCCAAAAGCCCAAATCCCATAAGGTGGCCGGCCATATTAGATGAATTAGGGTTGTTTGGTTATTTAGGTCACTTAAAGAAGTGACTATATAAATGACTTTATAACTAAATATTCATTAAGTGAAAAATGGGTTTATTTTTGGGGAAAATAGGTGAGAATTGTCTCTCCATTTTCTCTCTAAAGAGGCCAACACCTTGGAGGGTACATCTAGCAATCCTACTACTCCAAGGTCACTCATTTTCTTCTACAATCGAACCTTGGTGTCGAGAATTAGAGGTTCTCAATTTTGGGAACTTGGAGAACCTATTCTTCCATCCAAATCCATGGATCTAAGAAGCAAGGAATGAAGGCCCTTATCTCTTTGGGTGATTAGCCTTTGCTTATGCAAAGAGGAATCTACAAAGGTATTAATTTCAACTCACTTATGTTTTGAGTTGATTATTGGTTCACCAATCTACTAGGCTTTGAATTTCATGGGTAAATGTTTTGTTTTTGAGTGCATGTAAGCATGATTCCGCCTTTAATTGTTAATTGCATGCTATATGATGTTACTCAAATGAACATGTTTTACAAAATAAATCCTTCACCAAAGGCCCTTACATCACCCGACCCGAAGACCAATATAATATCATTGCCCAAAGGCAGAATAGTGACCACTAGATAAACACAAAACATTGAAAATAGGCTTTCCAAACATAGGCATATATATATATATATATATATATATATATCTCAAAAACATCTTCATAGTATAAAGTCATCCATCATCTATACTATAAAGAAAGGTGTAAAAACATGTTTTAAATAGCATATCGTCATCCATCAGATATCCTACGGAGAACATGGGTTCAATAGAAAATATGGTATTCCAAAATATTCTAAGTAAGCATGATAATCATATAAGGTAAATCCAATTTACTAATAAAATGTTATCTAAAACGTGATCATTAAATCATGAATTTCATGTATGCATTCCTACTATTAAAACATGCATTTAGAAGGGGTCCACTCATAGATACTTTGTCGCCAAAGAGCAATGCAAACTAGCGAAGACGGAAACGGATTCAGGACGTAGAATCACCCTAAGAACATAAAGGGTCCAATTAATAAAAATTTATTCAAATGATTGAATTTGGGAAAACAGACGTCAAAAACGGATTCAAGACGTAGAATTACCCTAAGAAGGGTCGCATGTAAATTTCGAAAAAGTCAACACAGAGATATTCCAGAGAATATTCTAGGAATATTACTGGGAATGTTCCGAGATTATTCCTTGGAATTAGATCTGGGCTGGGTTGGTAACCGGGCTTGGATTTAAAGGATCTGCTGGGTTAGGCCGAGTCAAGGGTTTTAAGCCCAAAGGCCTAATTTCAAAAGGGTTTTGGGTTAGGCTTTAAAGGGTTGGGTGTAGTTTTCAACGGGCTGAAGGCCCTAATTTGTTTGGCCCAAGTACCTAGTTCAAAGGAGCTTTGGGGATTGAAAGCCCAGCCCGAGTTCCAATTGTGGGTCACCAGAACCATTTGAAACAGAAGGCCAAAATTCGGCCTGAAATTCCTCAAGCTTTGATGGAGCTCGAAACTTAACGAAAACATGCGATTTAATACACCAAAATGAAGCTCAGACGATAAGGAAGAGATCTATACCATTGGGAGATTGAGAGGTGGTCGAAGTTGGTAAGAAAAATGTCTGTAAAGGTTGAGTTCTCGACAGAAAATATCGAAGAAACTTCCTGAGCTGTTTTCACGTCCAAACCTTCCCTAAAAACCATTGTTTAGCAACCACTACGCCTTTTAGACTACTAGGGAGAAAGGTGGAAATATGTTTTTGACCTACCTCGTTGGAAATCACATGCACCGTGACTGTACACATTGCCAAGAAGAGAAAGAGAGTGAGCTCAAAGAGGTGAAGGAGAGAAGGGAAGGTGCGAGTAATGGTGATGGTGTGAACGTGGTGGAAGTTGACTGTGTGTATGTCTGTAAAGGTGTGTGTGTGTGTGTGTGTGTGTGTGTGTTTGGTGCTCGTGGGAAAATAGGGGGGTTGCAGCAAGGGAAAGAGAGCCAGAGATAGAAAACGAGACAGATGTAAGGTGCACGGGAAAGGGAAAAAAGAGAGGGATAGGGACTTGGGCCCCGGGGGACAAAACTAAAACACGTGGGCCCCACGGGCACACCATTAAGACCTTAAACAATTTTTAAATTGGGGGTAGGGTTTCACAAAGCCTATATGGCCCTTAGGCCCAGTAATTAATAAACTAACTACATCATTTTAGTAAATGTAGGCATGCCAACTTACGACCGAACTTAGTCAGCAAGTAGGATGGTTGTGGTGGTGGTGTCTAATGCACTGCTGACTTCTGTACTCGAGCGATCATAGTCGAGGAAGGAATGTGTCTCAACCTTAAATTTTAGAACCTAAAGGCAAGGTTTCTTAAATCACTGCGAAGTTCAGGATCTTTTGCACCAGGTTCGGTTGCCTCTGATATGTTCGTGAGAATATAGGTGCGCCAAATTGGTATCAGGCTATAAAGACACAAGTGTCTTTATGGTGAATGTTGTTTAGTTGTCTGAATGAAATGGCCTCGTTTAGCGAAAAAATCAAAGACTCATCGTCAACTGAGACTTGGATAGATGATCAACCTAGTTTGAAGTAATGATGTTAATCCCAACTGAAGATACTTTGTGATCGCTTGATTCTACGCCTACAATGCTGTTAGTCTAAACTGAAAATATCACTGGTTGTCAACACTGTGTTGTTACCTAAACTGAAGATGTGTTGACGGAATTAGGGTAGTTGGTAATTTCCCAAAGTGTGAGAAAAGTTCGCATAAAGCGAGGTTTTATACAGAGCATTTGTGTGTTGAGTTAAAGGCCCTCTTCTCGTTGCAGAAGAACTTCTATTTATAAAGGTGAGTTTCATGGTGACCAAGCCTGCTGAAGTAGAATCCCAATAGAACTATACTTCTTCAATGCTTTCTTGGATATCTACGATACTATCATTTCATTAAACAAAACCAATCTGCACATGATCTCGGCCACTTCAACTTTTAATAGGTTTCCGAACCTAGGCCTCTTAGCGTTCGATTCACATCTTATTTGATCGATCATAAGTCTTGATTCTTGAAATAATTCAAATCTTATCAAAACCTATTCTGATCGTTGGCCATTTCATTTCAAGGACTCAGTCGAATCATTCCTTAATATAATCTTTAAGAATCTTACCTCTATTGGGACTCAGTTGAATTCTTCCATAGGATGAAAATTATCTGGCATGAGATTGCATGACGAAAACCTTTGTCGCCTAATGTTTTCACTTTTACCGCTCGAACGTTTTCACATGCCGATATGTTTATTTTGTTGTGCAAAGAAACCTTGAACGACGAAACTGCTTCGTCACCTAAAGTTTGGCCGCGCAAGTAGTTTTTGTCTACTAGTGTTTCCTAATAAATTGTCATACATACGTTGCCTAAAATATAGACACTTTCTTAGTCCCATGATCATCACCTCCATTAATTAATCTTGTCTTATCCCCCACAGTCCTTCTCTTCTCATTATTTGACTACTCTAGAGAAACCAAGTAGAGCCATTTGTAACTAGGTTTTGAAGATTAAATGGGCATGTCTAAGACATTTGCATTTTGAGTTGTTCTCTTTTGGTGTGCTCACTTTGCATCAAAATTACGAGTGGTGATTACATCACTTTAAAGGGATCACACTGCATGCCTCCATCATCCTATCCTTATTACAAAGGTTGTGAGTATGAGAACAGGTGCAGAAGCAGTGGTCGTAAATTAAAATAAGGGTGCGTTTGTTACACCAGACTATCTCGGACTGGATTTGCTTAAGGGATTAAGCTAGATTGGCTTGGCATGGACTAAGCAGTACTAGAATTGAGAAGTGTTTGGTGCAGTGCCGGACTAGTTAGAACTAAATTTTTATTTTGTTTTTTATTTTTAATTATTAAAACTTCCACTTTCTTGTCTTCCTTGGGGATGTGTTGTAAACTTTCCTAGTTTAAGTGAATCTTAGTATCTTCTCTCATTTTACTACTATAAATAAAGGCACAATGTAGAAGAGATAACACACACATTCTCCTACAATTCTACAAACACATATCTCTCAATTTCTCTACCCTTGCCGCCAGCCCTATTCCCTTTGTCAGATAAAATAGGCTACAACACGTTATCAGCACGCTCCTGCAATTGCACTTAGGAATCTGACGTTGAAGAATTTTTCTGCATCAAACCAGTTCAACCATATCATCACGCAATCAGGTTCTTTCAAAATAGCGATTTTTCTCTCGATATTTTTGTAGCCTTGATAGCATGAACACTCACTATAATGCATAACCCAACTTTACGTTTTTCCAATTTTAGATTCTACATAAATTGTGTATGCATTATATTCATAATTGTTGAATTATGTGAATTTGATATTTGCCATGAATTGAATCAAATATATGTACATGCATTAAAATTATTTGAATTAAATATGCATATATTGAAGGGAGTTTTAACGAAAAGTCCGCGGTACTGTTCACTTTAACGAAAAACCACATTTTTACACTAAAAAGTCAAACCTGGTACTATTCACTTTACCCTTTATTTTGTCCTTATCATTAAAATTCAAAGTTTTCAAGTTTTTTTCATTAATTTTCCTTATATTGAATTGCATTGAGTTGAATTGAAAAAAAAAATTAATATCAGAAAAGGTAGCGCTAGGTTTCTTCTGACCCAGAACCTTGACTCGTCTAGCCCCACAGCCTGTGTGGCTGAGCTGAGCCAAGCTACCAGCCAAGAAGAACCAGCAGCTCTCTCTCTCCATGAAAGCCAGAATAACGTCGTCGATGGCGTCGTCCCCAAAACCCCACTCGCCTGCAGATGAGTCACTGCACCACCAATGACTTCCTTTGAAAACCACAACCTGAAGTTGTGATTTTTGGGATAAATTTATAGTCTCTGATGATATTCATTGAAATTCTCGTCGAATTTCATTAGGTTTTCAAGGATTTCGATAAAAAATCCCTATGGTTTTTCACACCTAAATGTCGAGAAATTGAAATTTCTCCATTCGATAGAGGGTTCCAGTTCGAACCCATGCTTCCCCTAACCGATATTCACCCAGAACACGACCACCAAAAGTGGCGACGCTCCGGCGACCTCACCTAGCAAACGCTGGGATGTTTTGGCTCTGACCTGAGCCCACTTAGAGCTCAACTGCATTCAGACCGCACACCAGCCCCTTGGGCTTTGGTGTCCTTTTCTTTGAAGCTCATTGGAGAGATATAACAATATGGGCTCCCAGATTGCAGCCCATAACCTAAAATCTAGCCTAAAATGTGTCACCAACTTGAGGGCTATGGTGTCTCATACGTTGCGCCACACCATATCATACCCTTTTATAGGCATTTTGTTCTGATCCGACCTCCCCATCTGGGCCACCCTTTTTCAGCCCAATTGTTTCCTCCAGCCCGTGCTAGAGAAACAAAAAACTAAACAAAATTTTTGGGCCTGCCCAAAGCAAGCCATGTGCATTCTTTTTGGGGGCTCGTTTTTAGCGACCTTATGTTTTTTTCCCTCTCCCTATGGGCCTGTAGTCCTACCCCGAGACACCCCAGCCCAATTTTTGGGCCTAGATCACATGGACTAAAATTGCTCTGCCGACCCGTGGGCTTTGGTCTATATTTTTAGGCCCTGAACTTCGATTATTTAATATTTTTTAAAAATTTGGGTTTTATATTTTTTTCACCCACACTTTAATTTTAGCCCGAAGTCCAAATACTTAATTCAATTATAATTGTCGACCTGAAGTTCTAGTTGTATATTTTTGTGTATATATTTATGTTTGCCTACAAGAACATATGAACCTAAAGTTCATAATTATTTTGAAACCTGAAGTTTCTTACAAACATGCCTTGTTTGAAATCCTGAAGTTTTCATTTAAAACATCACCCATGAAAACCTGAAGTTTTTTCATGCAAAATTAAACCAATACATGTCTATTAGAACCTATATGCTCTACTCCTATGTGAATGGATTGATTTTTTCTCCATTACACTAACCACATCTTGTCCATCTATTTTGTGATTGGAACATGTTGAATTTGAGCAAACTTGACTTCCCTGCCTTGGAGGTCTTTGGAAGGAACTACCTCAATTGGGTTCAAGATGTGGACCTCCACCTCACTACAAAGAACTTGCGTCCCGCCATTGAAGAAGAGATGGATAACCCTGTTGGCGAAGCTAAATAAGCCACTGCTATGATCTTCATCCAAAAACATATCTATGACGCTCTGCAAACTGAGTATCTTGCTAAAGAGGATCCACATGCACTATGGGCCGCTTTGGTTGATCATTTTGATCACCAAAATGACATATTCTTACCTGAAGCAAGACATGACTGGTAGCATTTGTGCTTCCAAGACTTCAAGTCTGTGAATGAATATAATTCTAAAGTTTGTCGAATTCGATTACTTCTCAAGTTTTGGAACGAAACTTTGACCGAAGAGGATCTTCTGGAGAAGACCTATTCAACCTTCTCTGCTTCTAATAATGTCGTGCAATAACAATGTAGAGCTCAGAAGTTCACTAAGTTCTCGGATTTGATCTCTGTTTTACTTCTCGTTGAAAAGGAGAACCAGCTATTGATAAAGAATTATCAAGCTCGACCTAGTATGGCGACTATTGTGCCTAAAACACATTATAACACAAACCAATGCCCAAAACGCCAAAGAGGCGAGATAAGGGCGGCCATAACCCACCCCACAAAGGTTAACAGAGTCAAGGCCCATCCAAGGGAGGAAATAAAGCCCAGAAACGCTCAAACCTCGCTCCCAAGGTCCCGAACATTAAGAATAAGGGCAAAGCATCTGAAACCATGGATGCAGATATGTGCTATCATTGTGGTTCAAAGGACCATTGGTCCTGTGTTTGCCGAGCTTCCTATAAGGTTGTTGCTGAATATCATTCTCGTCATAAGAAGTTTGAATCAAACTTTGTGCAAGTGGACAAACCGGAGGCTACAAAGATGAAGGTTTCTGACTTTCAAGAGGATACCACCCCTATGGAAGATTAGAATCTTAGACATAGACTTATTTTTTCATTGAAATAAGACAATGGGGCCGAATTCCACCTAGTGGCCGAACCCCCCCTTTGTTTTTTGGTTTATTTTTGGACAATTTTCCTTTATGTTTGGATTATATGTTGGTGATTTGTTTTTGGATATTAAGTTTTAATTACCATCCTTGAATAAATGAAATTATTTTGAATTGATATTGTTTTTAGAACTTTTATGCATGTGATCGATTCAAATTAATTTTTCATTCTAGGTATGACTATTGGGGAAGTTAGTTGTCTGGCAGATAGTGCAACCATGCACACCATTTTGCATGAACGGAAATATTTCACTAACTTCATACCTAAGAATACACCTCTGACAACCCTCTCAGGCCCATCCAACTTGATAGATGGATCCGTTAAGGCACGTATAATATTGTCCAATGGTACAATATTCTCCACGTTCCAGAACATTGTTAAGTTTCAAGGACATTAGAAATAACAATTACCATGCTAAAACCTATGTAGAAAACGGAGTTGAATTTATGTGCATAACTTCCTACGAATATGGTCAGAAGTGTATTATAGAAAAGATGGAGCGTATCCCGAGTGATTTTTATACTACGACCATATGCCTCATAGAATGCCACTATGTGGCCGACCCTACTACTGGGACCGCGCACAAAAGTACACCTTGGCATGATCGTTTGGGACATCTTGGACGAATAACGATGCACTGTATCCTCTAATCTTCATATGGGAATCCACTAACCCGAAGTTTAGGTTCGATCTAAGGAATCATATGTCAAACATGTTCCATGGGAAAGCTTATTACCAAGCCTTCTTATGACAAGATTTGTTCGAATCCTTCCATTTTTCTACAATGGATTGAGGGGGACATTTGTGGACCAATTCACCCTCCCTACGGACCATTTAGATACTTTATGGTTTTGGTTGACACTTCTAGACGTTGGTCACACATGTGCTTGTTATCCAGAAGGAATGATGCATTCTCCAAACTGTTGGCTCAAGTTATCAAACTCAGTGTTCACGACCCTGATTATCCGATCAAATCTATTCGATTAGATAATGCTGGAGAATTGACATCTAAAACTTTTGATGACTATTACATGTTAGTTGGGGTTGAAGTTGAACATCTCTTACCCTATGTTCACACCCAGAACAGCCTTGTAGAGGTTTTCATTAAGCATTTACAAATGATTACTCGATCGATGATCATACGTACAAAGCTCCTCATCGCTACTTAGGGTCATGCAATATTGCACGCAACAAAGTTGGTCCGCCGGAAGCCTGTTGGGACACAACCATTTAGTGCCTATCAGTTGGTTACCGGACACGAACCCAACATATCGTATCTGCGCGTTTTCGGTTATGCGGTATATGTGCCGATCTCCCTGCCCTTACGTACAAAAATGAGGCCTCAGCGAATGATGAGAATCTATGTCGGATATGATTCTCCTTCGATTATTCGTTACTTAGAACCTTTGACAGGCGATCTGTTTATCGTTCGTTTTACAGATTGTCACTTCTACGAGACAGTCTTCCCGTCGTTAGGAGGAGATAAGAACGTCAACGTTCCTGAAGAATGACGTCAATTATCGTGGACGACTCCCATTTTCTCTTATTCAAATCCCTGCACCGCTCAGTCTGAAACTGAAGTGTAGCACATAGCTTAAAGCATGCCAGATGCTTTCATTGATCTAGTACGCGTGACAAGATCACATATTCCAGTTGTGGATATGCCTGCAAAGATGGATGTACCAAATGTACAACGAACTTCCCTCCTGGATGTTGGAAATGTGCCCTAAAGCCAATCATGTGATGATACTTTACGGACATTTCACATGTTAAACTAATCCAGTTTAACATATAAAGGGCATACATTATTGTTTGAGCCGTCTCATATAAATGTTATATGCTTAAACAATAAAGTCCAAGGAATTTGTGATTGGGAGAATGTAATCTAATGAAGTTAGATTCTTGAGACCATTCTTTCGTAGACACATCCTAAACGTTCCTGATCATAGGATTGCCAATTGGGCATTGACAGTCCGTCAAGATCGGTACGTACTATGTCTTCTCTCAGGGAGAGTGATTAGTCTCTAGTCATTGGTGTGTGTGACATCAAGACAAGTACGGTAGGTGCTCAATAGAGAATGAGTTCACTGAACGCGATCAACGAAGAGTTCTCATATTCCATGTCACATGAGAACTCATGGTTGGGATAATGCAAAGTAGTCCTTTGACTTGAGGCATCATAGTTGTCTTGTGGTTAAGACCTTGATCTTTGATTATGTCAAAGTCATCCCACCAGGAGGGTGTCCACGGCATCGTTGGGGTCAAGCCGCTTAGCTATGGAGACAAGTGAATGCGCAACAAGGGATCTCTAACCTTCAAACCGTTTGAAGGAGAATACTCTCTGATATGATTTGAATCTCTGGCCAGAGTATGAATGAGATTTGGGAATGCGTTCCTAATCACATTCAAGGTAATCATATAAGCACAAGACACACATTGGATAGTAGACATGAGAAAATAAACTATCAAACCAAACAATGTGGTCAAGAGTATTAGATTAGAGAAGGACCGTATTGCATTTGTAATCCCAGACTGAATAGGTTCTCCACCTCTTCTGATTAGCTTGGGTAACCATGACATACGGCTAGGTGTCACTCATGGTTTGTGGAAGCCCTAAACGTGTGTAATCACTAAAGGGAGAATTGAAAATAGTTTCAATTCACAATCAATGTAAAATGGTTTTAATCGCCCACTACCTCGCTAAAAGGAACCTAATGGATCGTACACCGTGTAAGGTAGAGATGGACGAAATAAATGAAATGAGTAAGATTAATTGAATGGTTTAATTATTTATGGCAAGGATTAATTAATATGTTAATTAATCAAACGAATAAGTTCGTTAAAGACTACGGGATAGTTTTGGACCTTAAGGCCCAATGGGCTTCGAACGTCAAGCCCATTAACTTAAGTTGTATGACAATTTAATGAATAAAGATTCATTAAAGCCCAAAAGCCCAAAAATCCCTAAATGGCCAGCCATGATGAAATGAATTAGGGTTTTGGTTGTTTAGGTCACTTAAAGAAGTGACTATATAAATGATTTTATAGCCAAATATTCATTAAGTGAAATAAGGGTTTATTTTTGGGGAAAATGGGTGAGAATTGTCTCTCCATTTTCTCTCTAAAGAGGCCAACACCTTGGAGGTGATTAGCTAGTCATCTAATCCTCCAAGGTCACTCATTCATCATCCAATCTCTCCTTGGTGTAGAGACTTAGAGGTTCTCAATTTTGGGAACTTGGAGAACCTATTCTTCCATCCAAATCCATGGATCTAAGAAGCAAGGAATGAAGGCCCTATCTCTTTGGGTGATTAGCCTTTGCTTATGCAAAGAGGAATCTACAAAGGTATTAATTTCAACTCACTTTGTTTTTGAGTTGAATATTGGTTCACCAATCTACTAGGCTTTGAATTTCATGGGTAAATGTTTTGTTTTTGAGTGCATGTAAGCATGATTCCGCCTTTAATTGTTAATTGCATGCTATATGATGTTGCTCAAATGAACATGTTTTACAAAATAATTCCTTCAAGTGGTATCAGAGCCTAGGTCTAGTAGTTGGTGAATCCTTTTGTGTTTTGTAGTTCATAAGTTTGTGATCTAAAAGTTGTAATTGTTACAAGCTTTATTCTTGCTTCTTTGAAAGTAAATTTTGTTGGAAAATTTGCTATCTCAAATGTTGTAGATGTTGTTCATATGAGCATGAATATTGGAGCTAAAATTTGGTGCCATGCTTTTGGGAAAATTCGGCCAAAATCAAAGGGTGAATTTTTGGGTTCTTGTTTGACTTGTTAAAAGTGTTTTAATGTGTTCTTTGGAACCCCTAAGTACCCTAGTTTGGTTAGATGTTATTTCCCTTAAGTAAGAATGGTTTTGGAATGTTTTTGGGTGGAAAAAGTTCATGGAAAAATTTGGGTTTTTCATGGATGTTCTTCATTGTTCTTGATGTTCTTGTCAAGAACAAAAAGGTTTGGTGTTTTGATTCAAAGTTTTGAATTATTTCATAAAGTATATGTGATATGTTTTTAAATGATTTATTATGTATTTAAAGTGTTAAATATTTGTATAAATGATGATTGAAATAATTGTGTTTGAATTATTTCAAAAACATATCTTATCTTACATACACTTGCATGTTTTTGACAAAACTCACAAATCAACACACACACCAACCTTATCCCTCCCTAAAACCAGCCACTCCCTCAAAGGGAGTACTTTTGGGGCTTTTATGCAATTACATAAAGTTTTGATACTTTTGTGTATTTGCACTTTGGCCCAAAAGTTTACGTTTTTACGTTTAGGTCCAAAACGCTAAAGGACAAATTGTTTTGTTCCTTTAATGATGTTTTTGCATTATTAAAAGTTTGGGTTCTAGTTGTATTTACATGAAGTTGTGACTTTTGTGTATTATACAAAGTGACCCCAAAAGTTTTTGTATTTGCAATATGGCCCAAAAGTTGAGGTTAATTGCAAGATGGCCCAAATAGGATGAGAACAAAATTGTTTTGTCTCTTTAAATGAGAATTGGATTTTCATTTTGTTTAGCTCCATTTAAATCAATTTTATGGATACAAAAACCAAATGAAAATGTTGCATTCAATTAATTAGTTAAAGTGTTAATTAATTAAAGGGTGATTATGAACCTAAGCCTAATATAATTGAGCTATGTGAAAGGCGTTTCAAATTTGTTTGAACCATGGGAATGTGTAGATTAAATTTTGGTTGTAATTTGATTTGATCAAATGTTGTAAAAGGGCTTAAGCTCTTCTTTACTTTAAAGTAATTTGTTATATGCAAATGTTGTAATGAGCATAAGCTCACCTTTACTTTGAAGTACTTCTTTCTTGCTTTATACGATATGCATGAAAATGAAGTAGTTGGGTCCAACGCCCATAAGACAACACGCCTTAATGTGATTAAACGCGTAACTAAAATCAATCTTCATTCCTAGACTGAGGTTCAACACAAGGCTCGTGTTGAATCTAAACAAAGGTTCATAATCATCCTTAGGCCCTAAGGCAACTATGTAGTCCATCAAATGAATGCAAAGTTTATGTTAGTAGTATCATATACTCTTGCTTTAAAAATCGTTTTAAAAGCATAGTGGGAGTATTATGTACAACTAAAACAATGAGATGGACCAATAGTTGTTATAGGACCAAAATAGTTTTAATAGAGATTAAAATGTATGTTTATATGTGATGAGACCTAAAACCCTCAACCAAACCAATATTAAGTTGATAAGCGAGAGATGTTTAGAAAATCTCTTCGTGGCCTTCCACCGTGGTGGGATCCAATCGTTTATGACTTGTACACCGGCTTCACCCTATCATGGGGGAGTACACAGTGCATGCTTATACTCAGGAGGAATCCATATACATATGATGAGGTGAGTGTAGGCAACGAGGATAGCTATATATCGTATCATCGTGAGGCTATTCTTGAACCCCTTCACACACTAAGCATGGTGGGAAGAACTTAACTAAGTGCAATGGAACCAATATCATATCATTGTGAGGTTACATTCTCTAGAGGCCAAATAAGATGGGTACTTGCATGAGTTGCAAATGAGTAAGCGTACTCTCTCATTATTATTGTTGCTAGCCATATATCGTATCATCGTGAGGTGGGCTTGGTAATAGTGAGCCTCCCATAACCTACTAGGAGTTTCATCCAAAACTCTCGAATTCCTATGAGGGATATGGAATTTGCCAAAAATAGTGGGTGGTGCTATTTTGATTTAAAGACCCGAATCAAATGGCTTAAAATCAATCAATTTATATTCGTTATGTATTTGATTACCAATATATTTGCAAACGCTATCCAACACTTGACAAAACCGAACGTTTAGTTTACGGACTTGGTACTACAAAACCATAGATTGTCTTTAATGGCTTGTAAAAGTACCAAAGTAGTCTCATCCTCACAATCTTACTATTGATAATGTATCATTAGAAGAATATGTTAGAAAAGGTCTATCATAAAGAGGACAACACTTTTAATGTCATAATTCTTCAATTACAAATTGTTGTATGAAGAAATAGGAGTTGCTTTGAACAACTCTTAGTCAATGCAAACACTTAGTGCTTGTTTCTTTGTTAAATGAACAAAGAACTTGAGAAGAAAGCACAAAGGCATGAACACTTAAATGTGCCATGATTCTTCATTTACAATTGTTGTATGAAGAAATGAGAGTTGCCTTGTACAACTCTTGAAGGTTTGTAATTATGTTTAGAACATAATGGTTGGTTGACAAAAATAGTCCATTAACATGGACTTATGATGATTTTGAATCATTAAGTGTTGAAGTGATAAACCACTTAACGAGACGGAAACTAGGCAAGGACTTCACCTTTGTTTCCCTATCCTAATCGTTCACTAAGTTTATTGTAAACTATATAGTGAACAATAACCACATACTCTCCAAAATGTTTGATGTGTATAACACAATTGAAAAAGGTTTCAAGAGAGATAGTGAGAGTTTAGGGACCATGACTAATGTAGTCAAAGGTGAAAGTCAAATAAAGAAGATAAATAACTCCAAGGGAACAAACTTTCTTTATGAAAGGATGGACATTGGAAGGGGTATTTGCAAGAAATGTCTTGCAAGTGTCAAGAACACACTTTTCGAAGGTGTTGTAAATTGTTCTTGAAAAGTTCAAAACAGTTGGTTCTTCTACTTGAATGCTTGATTCCGTATTAGTGACTATGTTTTACAATCGTTGTAAAAGTGTGGCTAATAAGAAGTAGAAGATAAATGAGAGAAGAGAAAGTACTTCACATTCGAAACGTGAATCAAATGTAGATCTCTGCGAAAGCAGATGGTACTTACTTCCTCATATGAACTACCAAAGAAATTGGAAAAACATAGATTGTCTTTATATTCCAATTTTAAGGAACTAAATTCCGTCACTATGTGAAATGGATAAATGTTTTGTTTGACAAAACAATGTTCTTTATTAATCAATGATTAGATTATGGTAATCTAATTAATTGTCTCTATAGTAGAGATAATATGGTAGTGTTAACTGTTTAGAAAATAATGATGCTTAAAACCCAAAAGGTTGCAAGGTAGTGACTAATCCCAACTAAAGTTGTGATACCTCTAAAAACATAAGTTATGAGTTGGTGAAAGATGGATGCTTTGGATCGTTAGATCCGGATCCAATACCTTCTTGTTAAAATTGTATAGAGGCAAAATGTTTGAATCTTTATTCTTTTGGAAAGAAGAAAGAATCACAAAGTTGTTGAGATTAATTCACTTAAATGTTAGTGGCACTTGTCCACAAACATAATATTACTCATGTTGAATTACATTCACCGAAGATCACTCTCGGTTGGACTATAGTTTATTTTGAATAAACACAAGTCCGAATACTTTGCAAAATGTTTCAAAGAATTCAAGTAATGTAAGTTGATGAGTAAGACGTCTAAAGTATTTACCTCCTTAGATTTGATCCAAGGAAAGGTAACACTTTAGATGAGTTTCCTTGAAAGATATCAAGGAAAATAGCATCATAAGATAATGTATTTCTCCATTAGGAGAAGAACGAACTTGAATAAGATTTAGTTCGTTAGATGTTATCTATTACCCATATATAGGATATATACTTCTAAAAACAATATGATTGTCAATGAGAAGATCTTCCAATATTTTCATGACTCCATAAGATGTAGTTGGAAAAGAAAGACAAATCTTAAGCATGTTAAAGATTTGGGGTTGTGTGCTAACAAGCAATATTTGTTTGATAATAATCTTGTAGGATATCCTTAAAATAACTTTTGGATATCGCTTCTATAAACCAACTAACAAATGTTGTTTTGTTGGATAGTTCATTGTAATTCTACAATGTGATTTGCCTAAAAGCAAATGAACGAGAGATAGAACTCAAAGAATGGGTTCTTTGAGAGACAAGAAAGTAATCAACAAATATAACAACCTAGTTCCTATACCACAAGCTCCAAGGTAGTCGATAAGGATTTAAAAACCGTCTCAGTTGAATGGTTTTGAACTTTATGACTGTGTCATAGAGTTGCACCTCTTAATTCGAAAGAAATAAGAATGAAAATCCTTATGACTACATTGAGTGCATATACGATATATACTCAAGGAAATGGTAAAGTACCATTTGACTCGAAATAATGAAACCTTCATAGCTAATTGGTAGCTTAAGGTGACTACAATCAAAGAGAATGGTTAACTTTAAAGGAACCATTTTTGACGTAGTCTTAGTTTCAATTAATTCGAAGATTGTTAGCTACAACTAAATGGTGATTCAATGTTTTGACATAATATGGGTTTCCGAAACCATTATTAAGATAGTCTTGATAATATATGTCTAAAACTATGAATCACAAGACATGAAAGTTGTAGAGATCCATCCATCATGGATCTTAGCAAGTTAGTGGGAGCTATTTGCATTTTATGAGAAAAATGATCAAATCGTTTGATTTCTCATAAAGATGTAAATGAATCTTTTGTTTACTAGTTTTACAAAAGATTAGTGGGAGTTAATCATGTTCCTAAAAATTTAAATATATATGATATATTAATTTTGGAAATGAAAAGAATACTTCTTCGTTAAAGTTATGACTTTAATACATTATATGAAGATAGAATGTATATGGGAGATATAGTCTATATACATGGGATGGAAATCTATAATGATATATTTCATGATATAATTGGATTATATCAATCCCTAATAATAGACAATGGATGCTAGGAAGTTTCTCATATGATGATAAACTTCAATTAGAAGGATGACTCTAGTAAGACTAGCAAGTTGCCCTTCTCAAAGGGAACGTGCCCCTTTGACTCCCAAAGAAATAATGCGTAAATAGAATCCTTTATGCATACGCAGAAAGGTGATTTATGTATTTCATATTGTATGAAAAACATTGATATGAGTTGTACCTAGAACGGTACAAGACGATATCAGTGCAAGCCCAGGATCAGAACCATGGCAACTGTCAAGTGAGTCCTTAAGTATTTAAGAAATATTAAAGGATAAATTCCTCAAAGATCGAGGAAGAATCAAAGTGACGTAATGGAAACGTAAATGTATTAGATTATGAATCTAATCCATCATTGGATGTTTCTTCATTATGAATGAAGAGATAAACGAATATCTCTTTATTATGACTAAAGAGATATTTGGATGGAAACATTAAAGTAATGACTTTAGTGTGTTCCATTATGAATGCAAGATATATTGCCATATAGAAGTTTGCAAACAATGTTGTTTGGATGGGAAAGTTCATTTATGAACTCTCTATTCGGTTCCAACCAGAAAGTGTATGACACTAATGGGGCGATAGCTCAAGCCTGGGAATCAAGGTCTCATCAAGATCCGAACACAAATGAGAGACTGAACCACATGATTGAGAATCATGTATAATGGTGACGTCGTTATTCTCAAGGTTGCTTCTGTGGATAACACATATAGATATCCACTGTCTAGGCCTACTATTCAGCCATTTATGAAATGACTACAGAAGAGATATCATCATTGATGATCAAGCTGATTGGCTCTAGTGCAAGTGGGAGATTGTTGGAAATGTGCCCTAAAGCCAATCATGTGATGATACTTTACGGACATTTCACATGTTAAACTAATCCAGTTTAACATATAAAGGGCATACATTATTGTTTGAGCCGTCTCATATAAATGTTATATGCTTAAACAATAAAGTCCAAGGAATTTGTGATTGGGAGAATGTAATCTAATGAAGTTAGATTCTTGAGACCATTCTTTCGTAGACACATCCTAAACGTTCCTGATCATAGGATTGCCAATTGGGCATTGACAGTCCGTCAAGATCGGTACGTACTATGTCTTCTCTCAGGGAGAGTGATTAGTCTCTAGTCATTGGTGTGTGTGACATCAAGACAAGTACGGTAGGTGCTCAATAGAGAATGAGTTCACTGAACGCGATCAACGAAGAGTTCTCATATTCCATGTCACATGAGAACTCATGGTTGGGATAATGCAAAGTAGTCCTTTGACTTGAGGCATCATAGTTGTCTTGTGGTTAAGACCTTGATCTTTGATTATGTCAAAGTCATCCCACCAGGAGGGTGTCCACGGCATCGTTGGGGTCAAGCCGCTTAGCTATGGAGACAAGTGAATGCGCAACAAGGGATCTCTAACCTTCAAACCGTTTGAAGGAGAATACTCTCTGATATGATTTGAATCTCTGGCCAGAGTATGAATGAGATTTGGGAATGCGTTCCTAATCACATTCAAGGTAATCATATAAGCACAAGACACACATTGGATAGTAGACATGAGAAAATAAACTATCAAACCAAACAATGTGGTCAAGAGTATTAGATTAGAGAAGGACCGTATTGCATTTGTAATCCCAGACTGAATAGGTTCTCCACCTCTTCTGATTAGCTTGGGTAACCATGACATACGGCTAGGTGTCACTCATGGTTTGTGGAAGCCCTAAACGTGTGTAATCACTAAAGGGAGAATTGAAAATAGTTTCAATTCACAATCAATGTAAAATGGTTTTAATCGCCCACTACCTCGCTAAAAGGAACCTAATGGATCGTACACCGTGTAAGGTAGAGATGGACGAAATAAATGAAATGAGTAAGATTAATTGAATGGTTTAATTATTTATGGCAAGGATTAATTAATATGTTAATTAATCAAACGAATAAGTTCGTTAAAGACTACGGGATAGTTTTGGACCTTAAGGCCCAATGGGCTTCGAACGTCAAGCCCATTAACTTAAGTTGTATGACAATTTAATGAATAAAGATTCATTAAAGCCCAAAAGCCCAAAAATCCCTAAATGGCCAGCCATGATGAAATGAATTAGGGTTTTGGTTGTTTAGGTCACTTAAAGAAGTGACTATATAAATGATTTTATAGCCAAATATTCATTAAGTGAAATAAGGGTTTATTTTTGGGGAAAATGGGTGAGAATTGTCTCTCCATTTTCTCTCTAAAGAGGCCAACACCTTGGAGGTGATTAGCTAGTCATCTAATCCTCCAAGGTCACTCATTCATCATCCAATCTCTCCTTGGTGTAGAGACTTAGAGGTTCTCAATTTTGGGAACTTGGAGAACCTATTCTTCCATCCAAATCCATGGATCTAAGAAGCAAGGAATGAAGGCCCTATCTCTTTGGGTGATTAGCCTTTGCTTATGCAAAGAGGAATCTACAAAGGTATTAATTTCAACTCACTTTGTTTTTGAGTTGAATATTGGTTCACCAATCTACTAGGCTTTGAATTTCATGGGTAAATGTTTTGTTTTTGAGTGCATGTAAGCATGATTCCGCCTTTAATTGTTAATTGCATGCTATATGATGTTGCTCAAATGAACATGTTTTACAAAATAATTCCTTCACTGGAAACCCGGGACGCCAATCTTAGTGATCCATGTACTTTAGCGGCTCGCCAATCATCTACCCCTACACAAAATCATGGCAGATCTCTTGGTTCAAAGGATTCACACCCTTTAAAGAGGAAATCCACGGCACAAGGTCCCGAATAGCATACCGTGAATCTGACTATCGTTTACTTATTCTATCCAACTCATGAGGAAATTCTAGATTATGGAAGCGTCCTTGAAGAGACAAATCCTCCTCCCGAGAATCGTGAGATTTTAGTCTATTATGCTAGCTTAGATGATGTGTGGCTTAGAAATGAGATGATTGTCGATGATGCATTGGCATTTGCAGTAGCTACTGAGATCATGTTGAGTGATGACATTGAATCGCGTTCTGTTGATGAATGTCAACGTAGAACTGATTGGTGAAACTGGAAACAAGCAATCTAAGTCAAACTCAATTCGCTTGCGAAACGTAAGATATTTGGACCTGTAGCTCATACTCCTCCATATGTGAAGCCTGTTAGTTACAAGTAGGTTTTCGTTTGGAACCGTAATGTAAAGAACAAAATTGTGCATTACAAAGCTTGTCTTGTTGCACAAGGCTTCTCACAACACCTTGGGATTGACTATGATGAAATTTATTCACCCATTATGGATGTGATTACTTTTCACTACCTTATCGGTTTGGTAGTTTTCGAAAAACTGAGTATGTAGTTGATGGACGTAGTAACCCCGTATCTCTATGGGGATCCTGATATCAAAATTCATAGGAAAGTTCCCAAAAGACTTACATTGAGTGGTTCAAATATTTCCAAACCCCGAAACACGCTCTCAATTCGGCTAAGGCGTTCACTCTACGGTTTGAAGTAATCCAGAAGAATGTGATATAACCGTTTGAGTGAGTATTTTGACTAGTCAGGGATATGTGAACAACGAACTATACCCTTGTGTGTTCATTAAGAAGTCACATTCCGGATTTGCAATTGTTGCAATATATGTCGATGATATGAATCTCCTCGGAACTCCTGAAGAGCTTGCGAGAACAGTCGTGCACCTGAAGTCAGAATTTGAGATGAAAGATCTAAGTAAGACTCGATATTGTCTCGGTCTCGAGATAGAGTACTGTTCGGATGGAATGCTAGTACATCAATCGAACTACACCCAGAAGGTGTTGCGCTGCTTTAATGAGGATAAAGCGAAGCCTTCGAGTACTCTTATGGTCATTCGATCGTTAGATGCAAAACGAGATCCCTTCCGTCCGAAGGATGATGATGAATAGATTTTGGAGCCTGAAGTTCTTTATCTAAGTGCGATAAGTGCTTTATTGTACTTAGCTAAATGCACTACACCGGACATCTCCTTCGCTATTAATCTTCTGGCAAGATACAGTAATGCACCTACACGCAGACATTGGATTGGCGTGAAAGACATCTTCCGTTACCTTAAGGATACTGCAGATTTGGGCGTGTTCTATGCCTATGAATCCTCGAGTGATGCCACACCCTATGTTTCTCAAGTCGATTCTCGCCTTGTTGGTTATGCCAACACAGGATACTTATCTAATCCACACAAAGCGCGTTCTCAAACGGGTTATGTCTTTACCGTTTGAGGCACTGCAATCTCTTGGAGGTCAACTAAACAGACCTTAGTTGCCACTTTGTCTAACCATGCTGAAATTCTTGCTTTACAAGGTGCAAATCCTTCACCTAACGACGAACAGCTCTTGCGATCTCTATATTGATATTATGTTGCAGGTTATTTTGAACAAAAAAACTACAAGATTAGATAGCAAGTCATTATCTAATGACGAAGATGATTTACAAGGTGCAAATCCTTCACCTATTCTTTGGAAACTTCTCAGAGCCATGATGACTTTGAGATTGACAAATAGGTGAAGGATTTGCACCTTTTAAATCATCTTCATCATTAGATAATGACTCGCTATCTAATCTTGTAGTTCTTTGTTCTCCATAACCTGTAAAATAATATCAATACAGAGACATGAGATGAAATATGATATCCATCATTTCTTTGCTTTTATTCTGTTGCATCTCAATATGAGACAAACATAGCCTACTCAAACTTTTTCAAAAATAACAACCCCTTCCCTGTTGTCATTTCGTTCCCCTTTCAAACCAAAATCCACAAACTTTTTCAAACATAAAACCAACCCAAAATTTTAAATGCAAATTCATATTATATACAAAGACTGAAAACATGCCATCAAAGAATACACAGAGAAGGGATGGTGGTCTAAGCGTGGAGTTCACCGGTATAGGGCTCGGAGTTCGCTGTCGATGCTCTAGGTGATGGTGGTCTGAGCGAGAAGGAGAGGTAGTCTGAGCGAGAAGTAGTCTAAGAGAGAGGAAGAGAGACGCTTGGAGTTCTACAGAACATGCCGTTAACGTTTAAGCTTCAAAGCATGAACTAGGTCAGGTTCCTTTTTTCTTTTCTTTTTTTAATTAAACATGTTAAATTTTTATTGGTCCATGTAATCTAGTCAGTAATTTGGGTACTCCCCAATGAGTACCCAAGTATTTTCCCATTGGAAATTGCTTCTCTTTTTTATTTTGATGGGATTTGAGATTGCTTCTCTAAAAAGCACTTTTGTACATAACATTTTTTATAGAACTACTTTTATTAGAGATTTGTTTAAATTTTAATGTGCTACTTGCGAAAGCATATGACAATTGAGTTTTTGGTCAATTTGAGTTAATCAAGTTTTTTTTTTCTTAAATTTTCCATAAGACAAATATTTAAACTTAAATGTATATAATCAATAATTAATCATGTGCAAATAACTAGGTAAAGAATGTAATGTTAGTTAATATGCAAGAAAAACCTAATAGAACATGAAGAATGTGTGTAACGTGTTCGGTCATGATCCCTAATCAACAAAAACGCTCCACCAAAAGCCATGACTACTAGAGAAGGACATTCTGATACAAGCACTTCTTAACATTGATATTACAAGAAATAATAAAATTCACGTCCCATGCACCCTATGCACCCTTGACCCTGGCTTAATTTTGGAGGACTCCATGTATCATCCATAGACAAGAGAGGAGAAGTGATCGGAAAGAGTAGTTTCCCGAATCAGCTGATTGGTTCGAACCTCCACATTGTGCTTCAACTTGTACATGGCTTCCCTGTACTCTTCTAACTCCTCCAAACTACTCATCATTCCAATCGGTCTCTCCCACCACCCATAAGAACAACCTCCTTCATCTCCTCCTTCCCACCCTTCAATATTTTCTCTTCCTTCAAGAGTCTCGAAGCTTTCTCGTAATCTTGTATTTGCTTCTTACTATACTACTCATATTAAGAATTAGTAGAACGATGAGTGTTGTTTATTTGAGGATGATAATTATCTGGTTGACCTGCAGATAATGAGGCATTGTGACTAACGTAGCGTTCGATAATGGCGTCAGGGGAGGGACTTACGAAGCAGAACACCTTGCCACTGTTTGACACAACGATTGCTCCCGTCTCAGCACCAGTCAAAACGCTGAGCTCTGCTGTTTTGTTGAAGAGACCCCTTTTGCGCTTGGAGAAGGTCACGTGACGCTTGTTCTTGTCTTCAACTTTCTTTATTTCAACACTTCTTCGGCTTTTGCTCTCCTTTTTCCCATTCTCAGTATCTTTGTTTGTGATCCTATTATCAGGACTCTTAGCCATTAATTGTAAGTAATAGTACTTGTGATATCAATGGCAAACCCAGAGGGGGAAGGGAAATTAATGGCAAACCCTAGAAAGAAGGAAAGTGATGGCAAACCCTGCTAGATAGAAAACTAATGTAAAACCCTAGAATATTGTTAAGCAATCTTGGAGAGAATATGGAAAACCCTAGAATATTGTTAAGCCTCGATCTTCAATATTTCTGTTAAATATTATTTCATTGTTCATACGCTGTTTGCATTTTATTATTTATTAGCATATATAAATTTATCACAGATTGTTGACATATCTCCAAAACTTATTAAGAAATGTGAACGGGTAGGTAATCTCTAAAATGCAGGCTAAAAATATGGACACGGTGATACTACAGATAATTACCTATTTTTATCTGACTCTACCCCATTAAATCTTAGTCCTTTTCCAATAAATATTTCTAAACTTTCTAGCCGATTAACCGAATCCTAAACCGTTTCTTATAATTACAAACGTTTATTAATTAATTAAAATATTCCAAATTATTACTTGGCGTTTTGAAGGGAGTTTTAACTCTCGAGTTATTTATGGAGCTTTGAATATCCTTAAATAGAATATTTTTAGCCATGCAAGATAGGCTAAAAGATGCTGATTTAGGAAGTCACGTTGGTTACCTAGTTATAAGGCACGACCAGCCGATTCATTGTAGGGAATCATGTTGCCTGCCGCCGCCATCTAGTCCTTATAGCAGAGGTTGTGAGACGGAGGAGAGGTGTCGAGGTGGTCGTAAATTTAAATAAATCTTCACGACCACAAGAGATTGATGAAACTTCAAGCCATTACCAAAGTCTACCATTTTCAGCAAAAGAGGCCGGGTGTCCATTCTTTTATATATATACTATATATATTGTCCTTATCTAATCTCATTGTGAGATTAGAATGATGTAATCATAAAAATCCTCTTATTCATAACTATTTAATTCATAATTTTTTCTAAATACAATTAAGTTCAGCTCTATTTTTTTATTATTTGCATCAATGACTATTAGAATAATCGAACTCATATACAATGATTGTGAGGGGGAGAACATGTGAGCTGGTCTTAAATTAGAATAATTCTTTCGAAACACAAGAGATAATGATCTTCAAGACATTACCATTATGCACAAATTTACTACATAGTTCTTCATCTAACTATTTTGTAAATATGATGTGATTACAACGCATAATCTTTTTTCTTCATTCATCAAAGGACGATAGTTCTTTGAAAACTAATTCTTCGTTGACCAAGTGGTCAGCGACTTTGTAGACAAATGCGGTAAACACATCACTCTAATTCGTAAGAAAATGATCATGAATACATACTTGTATCATAAATTCAAGGGACAGATTGATATTTGTAACCGGTAGATATGTTAAAGCTACAAATATCACAACATAACTAACATCAGAACTTGTCTATTACAATAACAGGCTAACTGGTTTATGCATGAGCACATAAATAGGTTGCAAACCGTTCAAATAGAAAATCTTAACATTGTTTTTTTAACGTGTAACTTTGCTACATCAGTGGAGATAGACCTCTCCATACGAAACTAGCATAATGGAAATATGTGGTCATCTGCTACGATCTTGGAAAACCAGAAAATCAGTGTCCTCGTTAGTTTCTCAGTATTTAAGGATTTAACAGTGCTGAAATGATCAACTGGATATCGGCCAACAATATATATGCTACAGGTAGCTTAACCTTAACCAGTTTTGCTGCTTATCCAAACAACTTTATGACAGTACTAGAACTTTGAGGGCAAAAACACAAAAACTTGTAAGGTTTAGTTCAATGTTCTTGTTTTAGAACAATTACACTTCCAAGCTGAAATTCAAAATTTAACTGGTTCTCGCACTTGAGCTTTTCAAATTTAATGAGTAACTGTTGATTGAGGTCACTACTTCTAAACAGTGCAACAAATATACCCATACATACCGCATTTTCTGAATGAGGATACATGACATTTCTTAAAACATGTTACCAATTTGCGGGTTTCTTGTTTCATACACCTGATGATGTGTCTATTTTTTTTTCCAGAAATGGAAGGACAGTGATAACGGAGGAAGCATTGAACATGTGGTGTGAAAATTAACTTGACACACAAATTAAACCCTCTTTTTATCAATTGTATTAAAGTATGTAAGTAGGGATCGTTCTAGACCGGGGATTAGGAGGGATTGCTAAATCACTTGAAAACTGACTCAAATACGTAAAAACAAGTTTAAAACACTAAACTAGACTCAAAGAAAGCAAAACTAAACTCTAAAACACTAAAACAAACCTAAAGACTCAAAACAGCCCAGAAACACTCAAAACTGCCTTAAACCCCCAATCTGGGCAGTTTTGAACAATAAACACAACTTGGACGAAAATTGGTTTTAACTTGACTTAAGACACTTAAAAACACAAACTAAAGTGATTTCTAACTACTATGACTCAACAAAATAAAGGGGGATTGATTTTGGACGAATTTAAAAACAAAACAAAACTTGTAAACTAGAGTAGATTTTAAAACGAATTTGGTGAAAGAGAATGGATGGAAAGCTAGCTAAGGGGTTCTTCTCCACACATGTTATACTCGCATACAAAATGATTTCTAATTGCAATTCAATAAACCATGAATACTCAACACTCCAAGTTAATTAGATCCGCTTAAATTAACTTTCAGATTTCCCTTATATCAATGAATTGGACGGAAAAAGCGCATCGCAACCAAATTATTCCTCAAAAGTTCCCTACATGAAAGCGCATAATAGAGATACAATCAAAGATCATTACGTTCAATGGAAGTCATAAGCATTGACGAGGCACTCGTAACTATGAAAGCGCATGAAACTTATGCCAAGAATTCACTTAACGCAATTGTGATCAACAACTTTTACTACTTATGAATATAAGTTCATAACTATTAGGTGAAACTCCCTTACATTCTAGCATCAAACTTATGCATGAAAATTAAGCGTGCACTCTCAACCAACATACACAAATCAGTTTTAATTCATATAGATAAGTAAATTGAATCCACAACTTATGAAACGCAATTAGAAGTAATCAAATCATATAGCAAGCATAATCATGGTTTCGAATCCCCCCTTAGCCAAGGGGGGTTTAGTTCCTCATACGTACGAAACAAAGAGTATAAAACTTAAACATTGAAATCAAAGGAAAGGAAACACCTAAAACTCCCAGCAACTCGGACTTGAATGGCATGCACGTTCCAAGGTTCCTCCTTCTCTTTGCCACGACACTTGGACTTTGGACAGGTTCTTTGGGTTCTTTAAATGGTGGAGAATGGATGGGGAATGGGTGATGGTGTTTAGTGTTGATGGGGGATACGGCTAGGGATGATTTTGGGCAGAAATTAGGGACTATGGTGATGGAAAGGTGCGGCAGAAATCAAGGATTGAATTCTGGCGTGAATGGTTGTGTATGAGAGGTGGTGATCTGATCTAGGGGTTTATATGAGTATATATAGGCACTTAAAACCCTAGGGGAATCAGATATGGACTTGAATAACCCAAATCCACAAGGAATTAGGCTTAGAAATCAGAATCCACAAGGGAAAAGGTTCACCAAGGTGCGGCAGGAATTATAGGATATGGATAGGCCTTCTAGAATGCCTTGCAAGGCAAGGAAAACAAGTTCTAGAAAGGGGATAGGTGCAGCACCTTATATGTGCAGGGATAAGGCTTCTAGAAATCTAGTTTTAAGCATTCTAATCTAGTTATGAACCCCCCTTCTCAGCTAAAGTATCAATGGATTCAGATTTGGATAAGATAGGATAGGATAAGGTTTGTTTGGATAAGATAAGGTTATGGATGATGTTTTGGATAAGATTTCTTCACTTGAGCTGATTTTTTTACTTTAATTCTCCTTCGTCAAGTAGGAAACCTTGCTTGAGTAGGAATCCTCATCCTTCTAGGAATCCATTTTTGACTACGAATCCATCCTTCGCTAGGACTCCTCCGTTGATTAGGAATCCTTCTTTAATTAGGAATCCTTCGTTGATTAGGAATCCTTCTTCAACTAGGACTCCTCAAATCTTCAAATCTTCATTCTCGTCCATTCCCTTGGCTCCAAGTATGTGACTTCCATTCCAAGCTCCATTTTGCTCCAAAAGGCTCCAAATTGCATCATTTTATGTAATATGCCCTTAAAACCTGAAAACACATGAAATTAGCTTAAAAGACTACTTTAAACTAAGAAAACATAACAAACATACGTAAGAACTAGCTAACTAAGGCGCATAAATATGCTCCTATCAACATGGTTGATTATCCCAACCCTTAATTGTGCTTCACTAATACTAGCTTAAATATTTGTATGATCAAGCTACGAAGTAATGAAATTCTGTGGTAGAATATAAACATCATAAGATATGTTATGGTGTACTATGACCTTAAGTTTGCAGTTGAAAAGTTGGTAATTAATGTAGTGTCGTGCAAATGTTGTTTCTTTAATATTTTCTTGCCATCCCTTAATATCACTTTGGTTGCCCATTTGTTCATTTTTGTTTTAAATTTAAAATTTTTTTTTTTAAAAAAAAAAAGCATTTCGACAACTGTATATTTTTTACAAAACCAAGACCCCGGTTTAAAAGCGAAACAAATTTCTTGCTTCACCCTTCAATCTAGAGTTGTCCTGTTGTTGAAAACCATATATAGAAATTTTGAGTTACAAAACAAGATGTCACAAAGACATTAAACCAACAATGAATAAACAAAATTACAACAAATGTTGCCTAAAATTGTCAAATGCCATCACATTAAATGGGGAATTTCTCAAATCCATGGCATCATCACCTCTTCCAACTCCCATTTGATCTCCCACATTCATCATTATCTGACTAGTCTCTATAGAGACCAAGTTGAACCATTTAAAATTTGTTCTGAAGAAATGGCCATGTCCAAGATGTTTACACTTTGCATTGTTGTTGTCTTGGTGTGCTTGGTTTGCATCGAAACAGCGAGTGCAAAATCCATTGGTTATCCAGTCATAAGGCACGACCAACCAATTCATTGTAGGGACTCACGTTGCCTGCCGCCACCTTCTAGTCCTTATGGTAGAAGTTGTGAGCCTGAGGAGAGGTGCCGAGGTGGTCGTAAATTAAAATAAATCTTCACAACCACAAAAGATTGATGAAACTTCAAGACATTACCAAATGTCTACCATTTTCAGGTGAAGAGGTCGGGTGTCCATTCTTATATATATACTATGTATATTGTTCTTTATCTAATCTCATTGTGAGATTAGTATGATGTAATCACGAAAATCCTATTATTCATAACTATTTAATTCATAATTGCTTCTAAATACAATCAAGTTCAGCTTTCTTTTCTTATTATCCGCATCAATGACTATTACATGAATTTAGCAAATATTGAATTCAACACAACACATGTAGTGAAAAACTATTGAGTTTCGTTGTTTCTGAACCGGCGATATATTTGGAAGAGCAATGACTCTAGACTAAGAACTAGTTGATTCTTCTTGACAAATTTTATATGTCAACTCAATCTCGTATTGAAGTAACTAGGTCGCCAGAAGAGAGATAACTCTAGACAAGAACTAGATTATTGTTGGTGACTAAGTAATGCCATATTTGACCATGTATACGAGTAACTGGTTTAGAGCAATTTGAACAATTTGTAAATCAAATGTTATTATTTTTAGGATTGGTGTGTGTACAAAAGTGCTAGCAGCTTCTTAAGATTTTCATTTCATTTATCACTTCTTAGTCTGAAGATAAGTATTCCCTATCTTCGAATCCTGTTTGATAATCCCCATTGTCATCTAGTTATCTTAATTGTTCCAAAGATCAATTGGCCTTGTCCAACACATTTACCCTTTGTGTCATTGCTCACTTGTTGTGCTCTGTCTGCATTGAAATGACAAATACAAAAAATTCTTAAATATATGCCCATGGATAACGAGCAGACGTTTCGTTACAAGGGGTGAGGATGCATGCTTCATCATCGAACTCATATACAATGATTGTCAGGTGAGCTGGTCTGAAATTAGAATAATTCTTCCGAAACACAAGAGATAATGATCTTCAAGACATTACCATTATGTACAAATTTACTATATAGTTTTTATCTAACTATTTTGTAAATATGATGTGATTATAACACACAATCTTTTTTCTTCATTCATCAAAATTTAATTGGTTCCCGTGCTTGAGATTTTAAAATTTTACGAGTAACTGTTGATTGAGCTCACTACTTCTAAACAGTGCAACAAATATACCCATACATACCACATTTTCTGAATGAGGATCCATGACATTTTTTAAAACATGTTACCAATTTGCGGGTTTCTTGTTTCATCCACCTGATGATCAAGCTACGAAGTAATGAAATTCTATGGTAGAAGATAAACATCATAAGATATGTTCTAGTGTACTATGACCTTTAGTTTGCAGCTGCAAAGATATGGAAATTGGTAATTAATGTGGTGACATGGAAACGTTGTTTCTTGAAAATCTTCTCGTTCTCCCTTAATTTCACTTTGGTTGCCCGTTTGTTCATTTTTTTAACCGGTTAGAACTTGTCTATTGCAATAACGGGCTAATTGGTTTATACATGAGCATAGAAATAGGTTGCAAATAGTTCAAAATAGAAAATCTTAATGTTACCTTTTTAACATGTAACTTTGCTACATCAGTGGAGATAGACATCCCCATCTGAAACTAGCATAATGGAATTATGTGGTCATCTGCTATGATCTTGGAAAACCTGCAAATCAGTGTCCTCGTTAGTTTGTCGCCATTTAAGGTTTTAACAATGCTGAAATGATCAGCTGGATATCGGCCAACAATATATTTGCTACAGGCAGCTTAAGCTTAACCAGTTTAGCTGCTTATCCAAACAACTTTATGACACTAGTAGAACTTTAAAGAAAAAAACACACAAACTTGTAAGGTTTAGTTCAATGTTCTTGTTTTAGAACAATTACACTTCTAAGCTAAAAGTCAAAATTTAAATGCTTCCCGCGCTTGAGATTTTCAAGTTTTACGAGTAACTCTTGATTGAGCTCACTACTTCCAAATAGTGCAACAAATATACCCATACATACCACATTGTCTGAATGGGGATCCATGATATTTCTTAAAACATGTTACCAATTTGCGGGTTTCTTGTTTCATCCACCTGATGATGTGTGTATTTTTCTTTTTAGAAATGGAAGGACAGTGACGACGGAGGAAGCATTGAACATAGTGGATTTTCGTAACCCTTAATTGTGCTTCACTAATACTAGCTTAAATATTTTTTATGATCAAGTTATGAAGTAATGAAATTCTGTGGTAGAAGATAAACATCATAAGATATGTTCTGGTGTACTATGACCTTAAGTTTGCAGCTACAAAGATATGAAAAATTAGTAATTAATGTAGTGACATGGAAACGTTGTTTCTTTAATATCTTCTTGCTATCCCTTAATTTCACTTTGGTTGCCCATTTGTTTATTTTTGTTTTAAATTTCTTAAATCAATTTTTTTTTTTTTTTTAAAAAGCATTTCGACAACTGTATATTTTTTACAAAACCAAGACCCCAGATCGAAGGTGAAACAAATTTTTAGCTTCACCCTTCAATCCAGAGTTATAAAACAAGATGTCACAAAGACATTAAGCCAACAATGAATAAACAAAATTACAACAAATATTGCCTAAAATTGCCAAATGCCATCACATTAAATAGGAAATTTCTCAAATCTATGACATCATCACCTCCTCCAAATCCCATCTGATCTCCCACAATCCTCATTATCTGACTAGTCTCTATAGAGACCAAGTTGAACCATTTAAAATTTGTTATGAAGAAATGGCCATGTCCAAGACGTTTACACTTTGCTTAGCTATTGTCTTGGTGTGCTCGGTTTGCATCGAAACAGCGAGTGCAAAATCCATTGGTTATCTAGTCATATGGTACGACCAGCCGATTCATTGTAAGGAGTCATGCTACATGCCGCCATCATGTAGTCCTTATAGCTGAGGTTGTGAGAAGGAGGAGAGGTGCCGAGGTGGTCGTAAATTAAAATAAATCTTCAGGACCACAAGAGATTGATGAAACTTCAAGCCATTACCAAAAGTCTACCCTTTTCAACATGCTGTTAGAAATTGTAAGGGGTATTTTGGAGTTTGCATACAAATGTAAAAGTATTATTGATACAAAAGTTGGATTTCTAATGGGCACCATTTACAGGAGTCCAAACACCTCCCTCACCCAAGAATCCAATTCCAGACATTTCAGGAATTAGATCCCTGATTTTGTGTGGATCCCAACATTTTTCTGATTTCTAACGTCCTAATAAACACTTGAATAACTAAGGATATATGCAATTCCGTTTCCCACTATTCCATTCCCCTTTAGTAAACATGGCATCAATATTAGTTAAGTGCCACAATTGAACTTAAGAAAGATTTATAACTAATATTTCAGGTTATCAAATGTGCTGCCACATTGTCTATAATTGGCAAAGACGACCACAATAAATCGACAACTTCTCAATCCCATAATCATCACCTCCTCACCACTTCTCCAAACTCTCCACCAATACAATATCTCTATATTATTAATCTGTAATGTTTTGAGGGAGAAATGGCCGCGTCCAAGACATAGACAGTTTGCATTGTTGCCAATTCCAGTAGACCAGTGACGATGCCCGACCAGCCGTCTCCTTGCAGGGAGGCAAGCTGCATGCGGCCTCCATCATCCAGTCCTCCACCACCCCTTCTTTATAACAAAAATTGTCAGATGGTGAACTTGTACAGCACGGGTGGTCGTAAATTGAAATAAGTCTTTGGAAAGGCCACCAATCAATATAACAATGTTCTATTTATATAGTGGCTCATTTATTCAACCTTATTGTAAACATGATGTATGTTTGATTCTTTAAGGTTCTATCTTAGACTGCAACATGATCGCCTTCTCTTTGGTTTTTTTTTCCTTGAGCAGTATATTCATTAATGGTTAGAAGAATATGTCGACAGAGGATAGGGTGTAAAACATGTGGCCTCATGAAAATCTTATCAAGGCTTTTCATTCGACGAAAACGAGTACTACGCACCAAAAATTAGAGATTGATATTATAACCCATACTCTGTGAGTCGATGCGCCACTTCATTGGTTTCCCTCTTTACATTCTGCAGTCTCTCCATAAAAATAAAAAATAAAAATAAACTAGTGCCATTACTATACGAACAATTTTCTTTTTCGTACTCAAACTAAATTAGGTGCATTTCTTCTCCACTTGAATTAAATTGATCAAATTACATATTGTATATTTTTTTTTTGTCGAAAGATAGAAATTTATTGAACTTAAATACAAACGGTTACATTTGCATATTCTGCTAAAATATTAAAAAGAAACTCCGGACCTAACTCATCCTAGCCAAATCTCCCGTCATGCTTAACTACATGTGCCGCCACCAAGTGAGCTGCACGATTACATTGCCGAGGGGTAAAGCAAAACTTCACCAATAGGAACAAGCTCGCCATCCAGCAAATATCTTGGAGATAAACATCAAGTGCCACATCAGCTGTGACCTCCTTGTTCATCATTTGGATCAACCCCTTTGAGTCCGATTCCACCAACAACCTAACCCCAAGCTCCATAACATCACTAGCAATAATCATCTCCATCCCTTGCCTAATTGCCTCAACCTCCACCATAATCGCAGCAGCAAAACGCTCCCCACCCACCCCTCCCGCAAGCTTTGTTATCCCGGCAAAATACCAGAGCACCCAACCCACACCACCCACCTTTGTAGCTTTCCGCCATGCAGCATCACAGTTGAGCTTTGGAGTGCCAAAAATAGGGGTTTCGTCCATGTGAATCCATCACCCCCAACCCCATCCGTCTCACTACTACCCACATTTGGGTCTATACTTTTTTGCCTCTCCCCCACCTCCACTACCATAGCCTCCTTGAACTCGCTAACCTGCTGCTGCCATAAATCAATTGCAACATGGGGTAGGATTCTATTTCCATTTAATATAGCTTCATTCCTACACTTCCAAATTCGCCATAAACCAAACGCCACCTGCTGCAGTACCAACTCTGCATCCACCTCTGTATCCAATAGATCATTCGCCCCCATAGACGCCATATCAATTTGCAAAGACGTCCCAAACCAGAAAGCACGACTAAATTCACACCCAAATAATAGGTGAGCCTCGGTTTCGTCAGGTGCACCACATAGTTCACACTTATTCACAACCCATATGATAAACCATATTCTCAGTATCTCTCTCCACGTCAGCAATGCATGGAAAAGGACTCTCCACGTCCAAGTCAGCTACACAAGTTGAATCCTCTTCAAACTCTTCAACAGATAGAAAGGGATCACAATTTGTCATTATCTCCAACTCCTGTATAACTTAGTTTGATTTTCAAATGTAAACAGATGATAAGTTTATATTGTAACCAACCTCATCTTGTAATCTCTATATAATGAAGTCCATACCTCACTCATAATTATTGAGTTGAGTTTATGCAATTTAATGTTTCCAACCCTAGCTTAAATTCTTTCATGGTATCACAGAGCTAAAGTCTAACGACAATATTTGTTTTTTTCTTCTCCCATGGCTTCTCAATCTTCCTCTCCCATTCCCCTCCCTAATGTCTCTAATTTTCTCACGATCAAACTTGATCGTACCAACTACCCTCTCTGGCAGGCCCAAATGTTACCTCTTCTCCGCAGTCGTAATCTTGTTTCCTTTGTTGATGGCACTAGCCCGTGCCCTCCAGCATTCCTGACCGATAAGGATGGTCTCATCACTGACAAAGTCAACCCTGATTTCGACACTTGGATCCAACAGGATGCCACTGTTATGTCCTGGATCAACTCCTCCGTTCACCCTACCGTACTTGCTGTTTTAATTGGGAAAACTAGCTCCTATTCTGCCTGGACCACACTCCGTGATCGATATGCATCTCAGTCAACCGGTCGTCTTCTCCAGCTTCGTAGTGAGTTGATGAATACTCACAGAGGTGATTCTTCCATTTCTGAATTTTTTGATAAAATTAATTGTCTAGCAGATACTCTCTCTCTCTGGTGCTCCTGTTTCAGACTCCGACATCGTTGCCATTATTCTCAACAACGTCGGCCCTGCCTATGAAAGCACAGTTGCTTCAGCCCAAGCTCGTGATGAGGCCATTACCTACAGTGCTTTGGAGGCCCTCCTCCTTGGCGCTGAAAGACGACAGAAAATGCATTCTGCATTTGGTACTGACAACGGCCTCACTGCTCTTGCCGCAGTTCGCATTGGTAGCCGTGCACCTGCCTCTTTTCGAGGTCGAGGATCCTCTTCTGGGTTCCGTGGTCGTAGTAATGTTCCTCATGGTCGCGGCTCTTCCAACCGACACTGCAACTCCCCTCACTCTCACCCAGGGTCCCACTCTCACCAAGGGTCCAACTCTCACCACCTGTCCCACTCTCGCCCAAATGATGGGATTCTTGGCACAGCTCCTTCTCAAAGTACTTTTACTACAGGACGGATTCAATGTCAAATCTGTAGTCGTCATGGTCATTCTGCGATTGACTGTTTCAACCGCCTAAACATGTCTTATGAGGGACGCGTTCCTGCACCACGCCTGCAGGCTTTTGCTGCTAGTGCCCCTCCTGCTTCTGCAACAGCACCTGCCATACAGGAGTGGTTATTTGACTCCGGGGCCAATGCTCACGTCACCAATAATCCTGCTAGTGTTTCACGTTCTCATCCTTATAATGGCATGGACCAAGTCAATGGAGTTGTTGGTGGCACAGGTTTGACAATTTCACACATAGGCAACACTTCCATTCGTACACCTACCTCCACATTTAGATTACCTAATACACTGATCTGCCCTAATGCATCAACCAATATTATTTCTATCCATCGTTTTACTAATGATAATAACTGCTCTCTAACCTTACACCCCAACTCATACTGTGTTCAGGAACTCCACACGGGGAGGATGCTTTTACAAGGCTCGAGTAGGAATGGATTCTACCCTTTTTCTGGTGTTTCATCTTCAAATAAAGGCGTGTCTGCATTTTTAGGAACTAGGGTGTCCAATTCCATTTGGCACTCTAGGTTAGGTCATCCATCTTCTCAAATTTTGCAAAGTTTAGTTTCTAGGAATAAATTGCCCATTAAGGGCGTTGTAACTAGTGAGTTCTGTCACTCATGTCCCATGGGTAAGAGTCACAAGTTACCTTTTCAATTGTCTGTCTCTCGGTCTTCGTCTCCTTTAGAATTGGTTCATTCAGATGTATGGACTTCACCTTCATTTTCTATCAATGGTTTTAAATATTATGTCGTATTTATTGATGATTTTTCTCGCTACTCTTGGTTATATCCCTTAAAATTAAAATCTGATGTTTTTCCTACTTTTGTGTCGTTCAAGAAACTGGTTGAAAACATGTTTAATACTAAAATTAAATCTTTTCAAACTGATGGCGGAGGAGAGTACGTCAACAACCATTTTAAAAAATTTTTGACTCAACATGGTGTTCTACATCGCTTTACATGTCCACATCATCCTGAACAAAACGGCATTTCAGAACGTAAACATCGTCATATAGTTGAAACTGGTCTCACTCTTCTTGCTCATTCATCCTTACCAACTTCATTTTGGGATGATGCTTTTCATACCGCAAATTATTTGATCAATCGTTTACCAACTAAAGTTCTCCATGATGAGTCTCCATTCCAAAAACTGTTTAACAAATCTCCTCAATATGATTTTCTTAAAGTTTTTGGGTGTGCATGTTTTCCTTTTCTTCGACCTTATAATACTAATAAGTTGCAATTTCGCTCCAAACGTTGCATTTTCTTAGGTTATTCATTAAATCAACAAGGTTATAGGTGTTTAGATACGTCCACCGGTCGCATTTTTTTGTCACGTCATGTCTTATTTGATGAAACCACTTTCCCATACAAAGAATCCATTTCTACAACGCCTTCATCCTCCCAATTATCTACGGTACTGAACATTGATCCCTCCCCTTTAAAATATCCCTCTAGGACTCCTATTTTCCCTACTGTACCACCAAACCCGTATCCGTCCATCTCTCCCACCATATCATCCACACCACCTAACCCTATTACCCCTACTTTCCCACCAAATCCGCACCAACCCATCTCCACTATACCCTCTATCTCTGACCCTTCCCCCCTCATATCCTCTACGAATGCAGTAAGTGTTGCTCCTGTCTCATCTTCCTCTCAGAGACACATTCCACCTGTTCACTCTATGGTTACACGTTCAAAGGATGGCATCCAAAAACCAAATCCCAAATATGCTCTTGTTTCTGATGTAACTCCTGACATAGTTGAGCCCACTTGTTTTACACAGGCAAATAAGTCTCCTGAATGGCGTATGGCAATGGCCGAAGAGTTCAATGCTCTGCAAAGCACAGGCACGTGGTCCCTGGTTCCTTTTCATCCATCCATGAATGTTCTACCAAATAAATGGGTCTACCGTATTAAACGGAAATCTGACGGTTCCATTGAACGATTTAAAGCACGTCTTGTTGCCAATGGTTTTCATCAACAAGAAGGGCTTGATTACAGTGAGACGTTTAGCCCTGTCGTCACTCATGCTACCATCCGGCTTATTCTCTCGGTGGCTCTTCATTTTAACTGGCCCATTCGCCAACTTGATGTCAAAAACGCGTTTCTCCACGGCTCTTTAACTGAAGAAGTCTACATGCGCCAACCCTCTGGCTTTGTTGATCCACAGTTTCCATCACATGTATGTCATCTTCGCCGGTCTTTATACGGCTTAAAACAGGCTCCACGTGCCTGGTTTCAGTGCTTCTCCCACCATTTGGAGGACCTCGGTTTTCAAGCCTCCATGGCAGATTCTTCGCTGTTCATCTTCTTCAATGGCACAACTGTCATTTACTTACTCATCTACGTTGATGACATTCTTGTCACAGGTAATCATCCATCCCGCATCTCCACCTTGATTCAACAATTGGGTCAGAAATTTTCCATGAAGGACCTTGGTCCCTTACATTATTTTTTGGGAATGGAAATCACGAGAACACCGACGGCCATGTATTTAACACAGTCCAAATATATCCTGGACCTCCTCAAACGCACTAAGATGGCTGACGCCAAACCTTTGTCTACTCCAGCCCTCCCTGGCCGCAAGCTTAGTTTGTATGAGGGTGAGCCCTTGGCTGATGGAACAACTTTTCGAAGCGTTGTTGGGGCTCTCTAATATCTCTTATTCACACGGCCTGACATTGCTTTCGCTGTGAATCAAGTCTGTCAGTATATGCATTCACCCACCACTACACATTGGGCTGCCGTTAAGCGCATTCTTCGCTATTTGAAAGCTACTCATGATCGCGGTATAGTTTATAAACCCAGTTCTTTGTCCTTAACAGCCTTTGCCGATGCTGACTATTCTGGTGACCCAGATGATCGTCGCTCCACTGGTGGTCATTGCATATTTCTCGGGGATAACTTAATCTCTTGGAGTTCAAAAAAGCAACGAGGTGTGTCTCGTTCCAGTACAGAGGCTGAGTATCGACAAATGGCCTATACCTCTGCCACTTTATCTTGGTTCAGACACATGTTCCGTGATCTTCGTCTTCCTCTCCATCCCCCCAAATTGTGGTGTGATAATATCAGTGCACTGGCAGTTGCTTCCAATCCAGTTTATCAGGCTCGTATGCGTCATGTGGAAGTTGATTATCATTATGTTCGAGAAAAAGTCACTCGGAATGAACTTGTTGTGGGCTATGTTTCATCCGCTGACCAAATTGCCGATCTCTTAACAAAGGGCTTGTCCGCCGCTCGGTTCAGTTATCTCCTTTCCAAGCTTCCTGTTCGTCCCCGCCCACTCAGCTTGCGGGGGCGTGATAAACCATATTCTCAGTATCTCTCTCCACGTCAGCAATGCATGGAAAATGACTCTCCACGTCCAAGTCAGCTACACAAGTTGAATCCTCTTCAAACTCTTCAACAGATAGAAAGGGATCACAATTTGTCATTATCTCCAACTCCTGTATAACTTAGTTTGATTTTCAAATGTAAACAGATGATAAGTTTATATTGTAACCAACCTCATCTTGTAATCTCTATATAATGAAGTCCATACCTCACTCATAATTATTGAGTTGAGTTTATGCAATTTAATGTTTCCAACCCTAGCTTAAATTCTTTCACCATATATGCCGTTGCTCCAAATTATGTCTCGCTGCCAACTCCTTTCGACAGGCCTTCCAAATAAAGAATCTAATTTTATTCAGCACCAAAAGAGACCACGTTATCTTCCACATCCCCATCGTCGAACTAGACGAAGTTAACATCCCCCCCCTTACGGCCAAACTCACCATTCTTCATCATCTCCATCGCTACATAGTATCCCGAGCGCACAAAATAAATCCCATTCTTCATATAATGCCAGATTCATTTATCATCACATCCACACCGACTAATGGGAATTGTTTGAATCAGCTCCACATCCTCGGGTGCAAACATAGCAGCTAGCTCCTCTTTTTGCACCCCTGCCTATCTGTAGCAATTAGTTCACTTACCCTTAAATTAAGAGCCCCATCCTACAACACTGGTTTAAAAGAATGAGGCTTCGGTATCTATGGATCACTAGCCACCCTGATAGATTCACCATTACCAACCCGCCATCAAAGCCCACAGACCAAAACTTGCCTCCCCAATAATATACCTTTCCATCCCCACGACGATTTGTTCTGTTTGTTGGCCTCTAGAAAAGTAGAGTTGGCAAAATATTTGTGCCGAAGTAAAATCCCAAGAACTAAGTTAAGATTATGGAGAACCCTCCAACTAATCTTGGCACGCATAATTAAATTAAAACCAATTAGATCTTGGAAACCCAACCCTCCAACCTTGTTACTCATCGTCAATTTGTCTCATGCCACCCAATGACACCTTTTGGTCTTAGATTGCCCCCTCCACCAAAATTGTGAAATAACTCGCTCCATTTCCTTACAAGTGCCCACCAGCAATTTAAAACACGTCATAGCATGGTTCAGCATCGCCATAGCAACTGATTTAATCAACACTTCCTTCCCTGCAGGGGAAAGAAATTGCTCGGCCCGACCATCAATTTAGCTTTCAATACCATGACGTACCAATTCAAACACTGCCTTCTTTGAGTGCCCAAAATCCCAAGTATTTGCCAAAACAATTGTTAGCTTGAATATTCATTTTCGTAACGATTCCTTTTTTTTTTTGCTTCTTCGGACAACCCTTCCCAAAGAATATTGAACTTTTCTCCAAGTTAATAATTTGCGCATAGACCTTACCATAATCCTCCAATATTTTAAACACATGACCGGCCTCTGTCTCATCAGCATTACAGAAAATCACCAAATCATCCGTAAAAAATAGGTGAGTTATAGGTGTTGCAACCGTCGCCACCCGTACCCCATTAATTAATCCCTACACCTCATGCTTGCAAATATATGACGTGAGAGCTTCCATACAGATAATAAATAAGAATCTTGACATTGGATCTCCCTGTCGTAAGCCCCTCTCAAGTCGGAATAACCTGATGGTACACCATTCACCTTAACACTGTAGGTCACCGTAGATATGCATTCCCAAATCCAATCACTAAATTTAGGATGAAATCCTAAATTACCCATAACCTCCGTAAAAAAACCTCACTTCACTTGATCATAAGCTTTCGCCATATCTAGTTTAATTGCCATACTGAATATTAACTTTTCTCCAAGTTAATAATTTGCCCAGATACACATATGCATTGCCGACTGATTTAAATTGATAACCTAGTCCATCACTTTTTTTAATCTCATCGTCAAGACCTTAGCAATGATCTTGTATACAACAATACATAGAGAAATAGGTCTCAACTTAGTCATCTGCTGAGGATTCTTCACCTTCGGAATTAATACAATATGTGTATCATTAACCTTCTGAAGCAGCCCCTCCGAATGATGGAAAGCTTTTGCCATTCGAATAATATCCCCATCCACCACATCCCAATGGTCCTGAAAAAACCCAGCTGTAAACCTATCTAGTCCTGGTGATTTTGTTGCCGGAATTTGAAACACTACTTCCCGAATTTCATCATTCGAGAACGAACGGATGAGCTCCTCATTATCCGAGCATTCACCTTTGGCCCCACACAAGCCGCCACTGCCTGATGTGTATTTAAACTAACCTAAATAATAGATTAATCTAAACCAAATTAAACTCGCAAGCGCACGAATCAATTGTAGTAATGTATGCAAATACGATCCCACAGGGATTGCTTTATCACCAATTTAACCGATTAATCATGCTAGATTAAGTTAAACAAACAAAGAATAGATTGAATTGAATAACTGATTAAGACTATAATTAACAAGAAAAAGGAACGACAATTAATTAAAATCACAAACGACACAAGACAACCTAAGGTTATGAAACCACCAATAACAATCCTATTTACTTTTCCTAGAGCCAACTACTATCCAATTACCATGCCAAGGTTAAAGGTTGTTCTTTCTAAGGTATGAGTTAATCTGTGGTCAGGCATCAACTCTTGTATCTCTACATGATAATTATATCCTATTGGTTAGGCATACAATTAAACACATAAAAACCCATTTAGAGTAGAAGAATCATGTCAACCAAGTAGGACTAACTTGATATTGGTCATCCTCACTAGTTTGTCTACTCTTCTTAATCTTAGTTCCAATAAACCTAATTGATATTGGCCATCCTCATAGATTTATCTAACTATCTAGATGAAAAGTTCCTAAAGGTGATCAGTCATTAGAAACTCGAACCTAGAATAAAATACCCACAAAGATTAAGAATATAACATGGCATATAATTGGATAATAATTAACAAAGTACATTACAAATATTCATGTCATGGCTTCATCATAAACCTTAGAAAATAACTTAGTTACACATAAAAATAAAAATAAAAGAAAGATAGAACCCGGAATCCATGGCAAAGCACATCCCTATGCTCTTCTTCACAAATTGCGGAGATGGTGAACGGTAGGATGGTGTGGGTGATATGGGAATGTGGGGTGGATGGATGGATGGATCCTTAGAGAGAGATTAGGGACCTTATTTATACTAGAAAAACCCTAAAAAGTCTGGGAGAAAGTCTCCTAAAATAAAATAAACTCCTAAACAATTAATGACACAAACTAGGAAAGAATCCTTCTTGACTTGGGAAACACGGAATCTGTCTTGCACGCAAGTTTTGGGGTCGATTTATCTTCTGGGAAAATCTGGGAAAATCTGTAAAAATATGGGAAACATAGCTTTATCTCTTATCTTTCCAGGCATATATCGCACGCCACTAGGAAAAATCGGGAAAGCCTTCAAATATTCATTCTCCCACAGCTGCACAGTTCTGACGGGAAAACAACTTCTGCAGGATTGATTTGTGAATCTGGAATGAATGGCTTCATGGAAAATTATGAAATTTGGATACAATGATCTTCAGCCTCTTAGCTTCCTTCTCCAATTGGCCTTGCATCAAAACTCCTCTGGAAAGTCGAATTATCACCAAAAACGTCCTAAGTGTGCAGAATGGCTGAAACTGAGAAAAGGAAAGTAATAAGGCTCTGTTATAATCAATTCCTTAACAAAACTTAGGCATAATTTATATGAAAATATGATAAATAATGCACCTATCACTGCCCCTCCCTGCCGTAAGCCTCCTGACTGAAATAAATCAGTAAAATAATGAACTGCTATTTCCTGCATACTCGACGGAGTCTTCTACCATACACCGGTATTATCTTCCAACCCATGTAATCGATTATTCCTCCTTTGTTGTATTGTTTGAGCATGAAAGAATTTAGTACTTTTGTCACCTTCTTGGAGCCATGTATTTCTTGATTTCACCTTCCAGTAAGGTTCTTCCTCTTTAATAGCCGTCAAAAGCTCATTTTCCTTAGCCTTTATCTGCTCTTGCCGAACAGTAGGGTCCATAATCCCCTTCCTGATCTCTTCCCTAAGTTCAGCAATGCACCATTTGGAATTCGGTTTCATAGCCTTTTTCCATAAACAAAGCCTTTTTCTGGTACCCTTCAATTTCTCACTCACTTTAAAAGCCAATGAGCCATCCACCTGTTCCCTCCAAGCTTCTGCAATGATATCACAACACTCCGGCATATTCCCCCATCTAGAGTCGTAGAAAAATCGTTGCGGCCCCTTAGTAATAGTTCCGTCGGAAGAAAGAACTAACATAGAATGATTTGAGCCCTCCAATGTCACATGATTAATCTTTGCCCTAGGAAACAAATCCATCCATTTCGAAGTCGCAACACTATCAAGCCTTTGTTGAATCAAACCATGATCACGTTTATTCCTCCATGTAAAAGGGTAACCTTCAAAACCCAAGTCAAGAAGCCCATTTTCTGCCAAAAAATCCCTATAGTCCCTCGTACTTGTCATAGAACGGTAATTACCTCCTTCTTTCTCTTCATCATCCACAATATCATTAAAATCTCCAATCACAGTACATTTCCCAATCAAGGGACTAATCCTCTTGCTAAGCTCATTCCATTGAGCTCTTCTCCGTTTCTCATCCGTACTTGCATAGATAGCCAATATCCTCCAATCCGAATAGATTGGATTCCCTCCACAACCCAATTCTATGAAAAAACAATTCCAAACAATGCTAGAAATAAACACCTCATCTTTCCAAAACACACATAAACCTCCACCAATACCCTTTGGTTCAATCGGTTGCATAAAATCCATCCGTAACAACTTAATTAAATACTTATAGCGATCACTTTTGTTTTTAGTCTCAAGTAAGATTACTACCTTGGGGTTGTGAAGCCACACTTGCTCCACCAAGGCATCGACTGTCAAGGAACCCCCAATTCCTTGACAGTTCCAACATAATGTTTTCATGGAGCCCGTGGAGACCCCTCACAGTTGGTCTCCTCCACCTTAGAAAAAATAAGAGCTTGCTTATTATGGACACTACACTCCTCCCTGCCCTACACTTCCACATCTTCCTCCACTTCTGCGATCCCTCTTTTCCGTCTCCTACTCTCCCTACTCACTGCAGCCATAATGGGACCCAAATCAAAAGGGTCCAAGTCCTGAGTGCCAACTTGTACATTTGCCATCATAACCTCCTCAACCTCGTCCCCCACCTGTTGCCCCCTATATTCAACTCCCTCTGCTGCTCAGCACTTGGGCGGGTTTCGTCCTCCATACTAACTGGAGTGTTTAAATCCACCTATAACCCATGCCTACTCCTCTCTTCGTCCCTGACCTTTCTCCCCTCAGGTTCAATAAAATCAAATAACTAAACATTTACCATCCCCGGCGTGATAACCCCTCCACGCCCAATGAGTTTCGCATCAAAGGCTATTTCCCTTGCCTTACAAGCCAACTCGTCCGCTACTCGAAGTTTTTTCATGCAAAATTAAACCAATACATGTCTATTAGAACTTGTATGTTCTACTCCTATGTGAATAGAATGATTTTTTCTCCATTACACTAACCACATCTTGTTCATCTATTTTGTGATAGGAACATGTCGAATTTAAGCAAACTCAACTTCACCGCTTAGGAGGCCTCTGGAAGGAACAACCTCAAGTGGGTTCAAGATGTGAAGCTCCATCTCACTGCAAAGAACTTGCGTCCCACCATTGAAGAAGAGATAGACAACCCTATTGGCGAAGCTAAAAAAGTCACTGCTATGATCTTCATCCGAAGATATATCCATGACGCTTTGCAAACTGAGTATCTTGCTGAGGAGGATCCACGTGCACTATGGGTCGCTTTGGCTGATCATCTTAATCACCAAAATGACATATTCCTGCCTGAAACAAGACATGACTGGCAGCATCTGCGCTTCCAAGACTTCAAGTCTGTGAACTAGCCCTCTGGCCCTCTGGACCATTCAGTTGGAGATGGTCTTAGAGGTTAACGGCGTGTTCTGTAGAACTCCAAATGTCTCCCTTCCTCACACGCATACTACCTCTTGCTCAGACTACCTCTCCCTCTTCCTCTCCTTCTCGCTCAGACCACCATCACCTAGAGCAACACCAGCGAACTCTGAGCGACACTGGTGAACTCCACTCGTACCACCATCCATTCTCTGTTGTATTCTTTGATGGTATGTTTTCAGTCTTTGTATATAATATCAGTTTGCGTTCAAAATTTTGGGTGGTTGTTATCTTTGAAAATGTTTGTGGATTGTGGTCTGAAAGAAAGGGGAACGAAATGACAACAGGAAAGGGGTTGTTACTTTTGAAAAAGTTTGAGTAGGCTCTGTTTGTCTCATATTGCGATGCATCATAAATAAAAGCAAAGAAATAATGGATAGCATATTTCATGTCTCTATATTGATATTATGTTGCAGGTTATGTTGAACAAAGAAACTACAAGATTAGATAGCAAGTCATTATCTAATGACGAAGATGACTTACAAGGTGCAAATCCTTCACCTATTCTTTGGAACCTTCTCAAGCCATGATGACTTTGAGATTGACAAATAGGTGAAGGATTTGCACCGTGTAAATCATCTTCATCATTAGATAATGACTCGTTTTCTAATCTTATAGTTCTTTGCTTTTATTCTGTTGCATCTCCATATGAGACAAACAGAGCCCACTCAAACTTTTTCAAAAATAACAACCCCTTCCCTGTTGTCATTTCATTCCCCTTTCAGACCAAAATCCGCAAACCTTTTCAAACATAAAATCAACCCAAAATTTTAAATGCAAATTCTTATTATATACAAAGACTGAAAACATACCATCAAAGAATACAGCAGATAATGGATGGTGGTCTAAGCGTGGAGTTCACCGGTATTGCTCGGAGTTCGCTGTCAATGCTCTAGGTGATGGTGGTCTGAGCGAGAAGGAGAGGAAGTCTGAGCGAGAAGTAGTCTAAACGAGAGGAAGAGAGACGCTTAGAGTTCTACAGAACATGGCTTTAACGTTTAAGCTTCAAAGCATGAACTAGGTCAGGTTCCTTTTTTTTTTTTTTTTTTTTGTAATTAAACATGTTAAATTTGTATTGGTCTATGTAATTTAGTCAGTAATTTGGGTACTCCCAGTGAGTACCCAAGTATTATCCCATTGGAAATTGCTTCTCTTTTTTATTTTGATGGGATTTGAGATTGCTTCTCTAAAAAGCACTTTTGCACATAATATTTTTTATAGAACTACTTTTATTAGAGATTTGTTGAAATTTTAATGTGCTACTTGCAAAAGCATATGACAATTGAGTTTTTGGTCAATTTGAGTCAATCAAGTTTTTTTTTCTTAAATTTTCCTTAAGACAAATATTAAACTTAAATTTATATAATCAATAATTAACCATATGCAAATAACTTGGTAAAGAATGTAATGTTAGTTAATATGCAAGAAAAGGGCCCCAGTACTAAATGTAGTATGCAATAGATCAGTTGTACGTGTACATGGGTTGTAGGTAAGAATAAGCTTCCTCTTGTAGAATTGTCCATGAAGAAAAAATTGGTCACTTAATTTAAGAAAAATATTAGGTAGACCACATTTTTTAAATCACATTGTTGTACAATTTGATGTGTCAAAGTATGCATTACCACATGATTTTTTACGCATGATAAATGATATGATTTTAACAACGCATGATATGATATTTATAAAGAATGATGAAACTCATCATAAACCCTAATCAACTAAAACCTAATAGAACATGATGAAACTTGTCATAAAAACTAATAGATGAAACTCACACATACCTGTGCACCCTCAAGGCTAGCCCTAAAAGTGAGATCATTAAGTATTCATAAAAGATTGAGAAACTAAACACCTACATTTATTTAACATAAAAATTCAAGATAAATGAACAAAACAACTATGAGTACATTTGATGAAACTTTTGATTAATGTATGTGTGTGTAACCTGTTCGGTCATGATCCCTAATCAACTAAAACCCTCCACCAAAAGCCATGACTAATAGAGAAGTACATTCTGACACAAGCACTTCTTAACATTGGTATCACAAGAAATAATAAAATTCACGTCCCATGCACCCTATGCACCCTTGACCCTGGCTTAATTTTGGAGGACTCCATGTATCATCCATAGACAAAAGAGAAGAGAAGTGATCGGAAGGAGTAGTTTCCCGAATCAGCTGATTGGTTCGAACCTCCACATTGTGCTTCAACTTGTACAAGGCTTCCCTGTACTCTTCTAACTCCTCCAAACTACTCATCATTCCAATCGGTCTCTCCCACCACCCATAAGAACAATCTCCTTCATCTCCTCCATTGTTGTTACTATTACTTTTCTTCCCACCCTTCAATATTTTCTCTTCCTTCAAGAGTCTCGAAGCTTTCTCATAATCTTGTATTTGCTTCTTACTACTACTCATATTAACATTGAAAGAATTAGTAGAACGATGAGTGTTGTTTATTTGAGGATGATAATTATCTGGTTGACCTGCAGATAATGAGGCATTGTGACCAACGTAGCGTTCGATAACAGCGTCAGGGGAGGGACTTCCGAAGCAGAACACCTTGCCACTGTTTGACACAACGATTGCTGCCGTCTCAGCACCGGTCAAAACGCTGAGCTCTGCTGTTTTGTTGAAGAGACCCCTTTTGCGCTTGGAGAAGGTCACGTGACGCTTGTTCTTGTCTTCAACTTTCTTTATTTCAACCCTTCTTCGACTTTTGCCCTCCTTTTTCCCATTCTCAGCATCTTTGTTTGTGATCCTATTATCAGGACTCTTAGCCATTAATTGTTATAGTACTTGTGATATCAATGGCAAACCCAGAGGGGGAAGGGAAATTAATGGCAAACCCTAGAGAGAAGGAAAGTGATGGTAAACCCTGCTAGATGGAAAACTGATGGAAAACTAATGTAAAACCCTAGAATATTGTTAAGCAATCTTGGAGAGAATATGGAAAACCCTAGAGGGAAGGAAAGTGATGGCAAACCCTAGAATATTGTTAAGCAATCTTCAAGAGAATGTGGCAAGCTATCTGAATTTTGGTATGCCTTGTTGTGAATAAGGTAACTAGTATTTATAATGGTAAGAACCAGTGACTTGTTTGCGAAGCATAAGATTATTAAGAGGATTCCTATTAAGAGATGTGAATGGGTGGTAATCTCTAAAATGCAGGCTAAAAATATGGACACGGAGATACTACAGATAATTATCTATTTTTATCTGACTCTACCCCATTAAATCTTAGTCATTTTCCTATAAATATTTCTAAACTTTCTAGCCGATTAACTTAATCCTAATCCGTTTCTTATAATTACAAACTTATACTTTTATTAATTAATTAAAATATTCCAAATTATTACTTGGCTTTTTGAAGGGAGTTTTAACTCCCGAGTTATTTATGGAGCTTTGAATATCCTTAAATAGAATATTTTTAGCCATGCAAGTTAGGCTAAAAGATGCCAATTTAGGAATTCAGAGCTCAAAGATGACGATTGATGAAAACCATATTCCGGTTTGTTTACATCTTCACTTAAAACCAATAACTTCATCACTGGTAACGCCATCACTAACGTTGGTGACTGAAGAAATTGTTATTGGCACTTCAAAATCCAAATCATCACTTAAGCCCAATAACTCTATTAAATACAATAAAAGGAATTGTTATTAGCACTTCAAAACTCAAATGTACACCCAAACTTTCTATATTTGAAATAAAATAAAATAAAATAAAATAAAAAATTACTGTGGGGATAGTTCTCATTATAAATTTTATTATTAGTGCACAAATCAAATAGCCACACACATTGAAAGAAACAACACAATTTCAGTTTTATAAACTTATCACGGATATAATACAGTTCTTCATCCACAAAGGAGGCACACCCAACCAACATGAAATATGATAGTCGTGGGGACTTAAACCTTGTTAAACATAGAACTATTATATAAGTACCACAAGAAAAAGACCGCACTACCCTATGATGATGTTGCAAAGAAACATTGCTTTAAGAGCTAATTTAAGATTGATGTGATTTAAAAAGAAAAAGCTTATGCTATGCTTTAAGAAAAATTAACTATAAAATAAAGTAACTGAGCATTTGATAAAATATATATATTTAAAATGTTGTGATTATAAAAAGCAGTATAAAGTAATATAGTCATGTATAGCCATTCAATAATACGGTCTGGTAATATTCTTCTTCACTTGTAAATAAGAGATCTTACGTTCGAATCTCATGGATGGGGAATTTGATATCAAATTAGGTTGCCCATTGTTGTACTTAAAAATATAATCATGTATATATATTGATAAAAATAGACATGGTAGTAAGGCTAGTAGCAACAATAGCGGTGACGATGGTGGTAAAAGCTAGCATCTCCACCCATTGATGGAGGACAATGGCAATTGGAGGGCAAGAACAATGAAATTGCCCTCACATTTACTCTAAACAGTCATTACCTTTGTGCAACTCTATCCGTTTGGAACGAGTAAGGGCATGGCCAAGTACTATTCACAAATATGTATTTTTTTTACCTTTTTAATGTTTTCTTCAACTTATCATCACATATTATTATCGTCATAGATTTTTGAGTAATTTTAATTATTTAATTTGTAAGTGTGTTGAACTTTGTAAGATTTTTAAAGTGCAAACTTTGTAAGTTTTTAGAATTTTCCAATAATTTTTTTAAATTTTTATGATTTTTTATATTTTTTTAGAATTAAATTAATCCTAACTGTTCAATTAGCAATTTTCTGAATCAGAGGCTTACAACGAACCACATTAGAGCAACTCCACCATAGGAGCCCTCCCCCCAAGCAATCCACTATTCAATCCACCCTGTGAACAATAACTGCCCTTAATGAACAGTAACTGCCTTTTGCATCTCCACTGTTGCACTTGAATAGCCCTGGCAATAGGCAATAAAATAGTATTAATTTTTTTTTTTTTTTACAAAATAATAGTAAATAAATTTATTTGTAATTTCGGATAAGATATTATAAATCGTTCTCGTTGCGCCACATGTCATTTACCCAAAACGACTATTATTGATCATAGATTTCAATAAGATTTTTATCCAATGTCATTGTGCCACGTGTCGTTATCTTTTCAAAATCTTTCAAGACAGATTTCGATCAGATTTTAAATCGTTCTCGTTGCGCCACGTGTCATTATCCGAAAAGATAACTATTGGTGATGGATTTCGATAAGATTTTTATCCAATGTCAGCGTGCCACGTGTCGTTATCTTTTCAGAATCTTTTAGGATAGATTTCGATTAGATTTTTAACGACGGCATGCCACATGGCACTATCTACAACCTAATCATTTCATAATCCTCCATATAATCCATCATCCATCCTTTTAAATCTCACACCAATTTTCTCAATATCTCTATCATTATTCATAGTTTATGCTTCCTTCTTCACCAAATCAAAATCCGTATCATTATTCATAGTTTCTACTTACAATGTCTTCTTCTTCAAGCATGATGTGGGAAATCGATCAAGAAGAGGAAGAATTGTTTAACCAATCTGAAGGAATGTTGAATCTCCATATAGCCCAAAATGAGAAGGAAGATGATGAGGAGCGGAGAATGAGAGATGACGAAGCAAGAATGGCCAGAGACTCACATTCCTGTCGAGTCATCTAAGCTGTGGCTCAGATATGTAGACCCACCCATTCCGGAAACCTTGATAGAAACAGGCAACGACGAAGTGTGGAGCTGTTGGACGATTATTTTGTCCATAACAATGCATTTCCTGATACGTACTTCAGACGTCGTTTTAGAATGGAACGACATTTGTTCAACAAAATCATGATTGTTGTTTGCAACCATGATTCTTACTTTGTGCAAAAGAATGATGCTTTTGGTGCTATGGGTCTCCTTCCCGAGCAAAAAATTACTGTTGAGCTGCGGATGCTTACGTATAAAGCATCTGCAAACCAAGTGGATGAGATAGCGAGGATGGGGAAATCAACCATTCTTCAGTCCCTGATGAGGTTTTGTGGAGCAATCGAATCTATCTACACCGCAGAGTACCTCCGGCAACCTACTCACATGGACTTGGAAAGACTTCTGAAGAAAGCCGAGATGCGAGGTTTTCATGGGTTGATTGTATGCATTGGACGTGGAAAAACTGTCCAAGTGCATGGCAAGACACTTATGGAAACAGAAAATGAGCAAAAAGTATCATTTTGGAGGCGGTGGCATCTTTTGATACATGGATTTAGCACGCCTTTTTCGAGGTTCCGGAAGCTCAAAATGACCTCAACATCCTTGCCCAATCCCCAGTGTTCAACGATGTCCTACAAGGAAAGACACCAAAAGTCATGTATGAGGTCAACGGATGTATGTACAACGGGCCATACTACCTAGCTGACGGCATTTACCCAAGGTGGTCAACATTTGTCAAAACAATGCCACGTCTGCGAAATGCAAAGGAAAAACACTTTGCAAGCTATCAAGAGGGGTGCAGAAAGGATGTGGAGCGTTGTTTCAGTATCCTCCAAGCTCGTTGGGCGATCATTAGGGGTGCTGCTAGATTGTTTAATGTAGAGTCGCTTCGATCCATCATGATGATGTGCATCATTCTTCACAACATGATTGTGGAAGATGAGTACGATTATGAAGTTGTTGATGAATATGAGTCAGACACGATGAACAATTCAAGAACATGTATATATTGTGCTCATGACACCACCGATGAGCCCGTGCAACATGAGCCATTAGAAAGGGATGGACGTTACAATGAAAGGGTCATTCAACGATATACAGCATTTCAAAGGCCAGACATGCACAATGCCCGACAAAATGACTTGATAGAGTACCAGTGGGCATTGAAACAAGCTGAAGATAATTAAGTTCATTTAGTGTGTTTTTTATTATTTGGTATGTTTATGTAATTTTATTTGGTGTGTTTATTTTAGTTCATTTAGTGAGGCTTTTATTATTTGGTGTGTTTATGTAATTTTATTTGGTGTGTTATATTTTAGTGAGGTTTTTATTATTTGGTGTGTTTTATTTTAGTGAGGTTTTTATTATTTGGTGTGTTTATGTAATTTTATTTGGTGTGTTTTATTTTAGTGAGTTTTTTATTATTTGGTGTGTTTATGTAATTTTATTTGGTGCATTTTATTTTAGTTCATTTCGTGAGTTTTTTTTATAGAAAAAGTATGTTTACGTCATTTGAATAAAGATTCTCTTTTAGTATAAATATATTACCATATTAAATAAATTTACTCTCACTTTAAATAAAGTACTTGTTGGAGCAGAAAATTTCGGGTACTCCAATTTTCCACCAATAAGTAATTTTGAACACGTTGAGAAGCCTTGGACATCATCTTCGCTTGTCAACAATGAGAGCGAGGGGACCTGCAAGAAAACACTTCGACGCCCAAGTCAGTATTTGTTTAGAATGCTTATAAACTATAGAACGATCTCCTACCTCCCTTTTCTCTCCCCTTTTCTGGTGGGATTATTAGCCTTTTATAGGCATTTAAGTCTTGGGCTCCAAGTCCCACTTTCCTTCTATTTCTCCATGTTCCACATTCCACATTCCATGAAGTATCTGATTATGCTCCTTTATTTTAGCCCCACTCCTCATGTTTAGCATGCTAGTGGCTTGTTTAGTGGAGGAGTAATTTTTGGCTCCCACATTGCCCCCTTTTTTCTCTGCAAACATATATCATTTAGGGTTTGTAGAGGAAAAACGTTTTCTTGCAAAAATTCACTTGACTTGAGATATCATCATGAGTTTAGCCTTCGGCTACAATCATAGTTTAGCTTGTGTTTACGATCATAGTTTAGCCTTTGGTTACGATCACATGGTCATATTATCGTTCGGCCACGATCAATTGGTCATAACTTAGCCTTCTGTTACAATCTCACAATCATAATTTAACATTTGGCTACGATCATAATTCAGCATTCGGCCATGATCATAGGTGAATGTTTAGCCTTCGGCTACGATCATACGGTCAATATTTAGCCTTCGGCTACGTTCATACGGTCATAGTTTAGCCTTCGGCTACGATCATACGGTCAATGTTTAGCCTTCGGCTACGATCATAGGTGAATGTTTAGCCTTTGGCTACGATCATAAGGTATTTGACCATGGGTTTTGGATTTTCAAACCTCATTTTTGGGTTTCAACCATAATTTGGTCTTGGGTCTTCGACACTCAGTCAAATGATCACCGATCATAAGGTTTGGAATTCGACCATACATTTGTGTATGACTAACATGCCCCCAAAGTAATTGTATTTCAAATTAGTGGAAGTCTTACCAATGAGCATATATAGGATAGAAAATCTTATCCAGCAGGCAACTTCCTTACTGTCAGAGTGAATTTACCCTGCAATCTATTTGCTTAGAAGCTTTTTGTGCAAGCAGTTGGTTCCCTTAGCGCTTGATTATTCATATTGCTCCACAATTCATATCTAGCCTTGCACGAGTTACCAATTCCGTACTTTTCTCACTGTCATAGCCATATAGAGAATAATAAATTCACTACAGAAATTCATGTTGTGGAGACCACAAGCTGGTGAATAATATGTTAGCTAAATTGAAGATATCAATTTTTGTCTCCTCCAGCAATAATATTGAAGCTTTGTTGAGATGCACACATGACACCATCTTCACTTAGCCATATAAGTGGCTTTTCGATCTTCTCCGTAGCCCATGTCTTGACCATGCGAATGTTCTCAACAATTTTTTTTTTTTTTTTAGACTCAACTTGGTCAAGCAAAAGTTTTGTCCTTTCATGAGAATCATGCATACTCGTCCATATAAGAGCAATTCAACTATCAAATGTGATGGTGTTCAAATGAGGCATGAAGGCTTATCTTCCATGTGTATTCACATAGGAGCTTTGAATCCTGTTTATACCATATTTAGGGCCTCCGTATTTAGATCTCATACAAATACTCGGGGGACTTAAATGTAATTATGTGATAAAGGAAGGGGAAAATATGTAATAAGTGAGGAGTCCTTATTCTATAAAAGGACCCCTCACCCTCACAATAAGGGGAGGCCAATTCCTAAGGCTCCTTACCCACTCAAGCTCTCACTCTCAGAACCTCTCAGATTCATTACAGAGGCTCTCTTTCTCCCCCTCAGAAATACCATATCAGTGTGGACGTAGCCCAAACCTTAGGGCGAACCACAATACATCTTGTGTTATTTACATTACTTGCATATTCACGGTCGGATTTACGTTATTCCAAGACCTCCGGTTTTGTGCATCAACATTTGGCGCCGTCTATGGGAATCGACACAAAAAGTTATGTCAGTTCTCTCTCAATTTTTCACCTCCGTCGTGAATCTGCAAAACCTTCAAAAACCCAGAAGCCAAAAATCAGATAAACAAAAATCTAATTCATGGAGATATCATCTTTTACTCTGTCCACTCCAAGATCCCCACGTTTTCTCCCTTTCCAATCATCCCAATCCACCTTCTTGTCCAGCAATGGCACCACCGTTTTGTCCTTCAGCAAAACCACTGTCAATGGCAGTGCTTTGGTTCTGAGCAGAAGTAAAACGAGAACCGAGAGAGCCCAGAAGAGTATGACGTGTAACGCTCTGTTTGGTCTGGGGATGCCGGAGCTTGTGGTTATAGCCGGTGTGGCGGCTCTGATTTTTGGGCCCAAGAAGTTGCCTGAAGTGGGGAATCCCATTTTTGTTTAGCTCTTTTTCTCCGACCCCAACTCCGCCAGTCTATCGACTCCTCTCCACCACACGCATTCTAGCAAACAATTCACCGGAAAGGTTCGAATGCTCTCCATTGACGCCGTCGGAGCCACAGATGGTATCCTCGCCGCCAACGCTCTCGCGCACCTCGAGTCCTCTCTCCGCCACAAGTTCGGTGATCCTAAAGCTGCCATCTCCGACTTCTTCGACGTCGTTTCAGGGTCGGGTGCCGAAGGAATTCTCGCAGCCCTCCTCTTCACCCGGGGATTGAAAGACGGGTCGACCCGATCCATGTTCACTACCAAAGACGCCCCTTTGTCGTCCTTCTCCTCCGCCAATCAAGTTCTTTACACCAGGCTTCGTATCCCGACTTCAACCACTCCTAAGCACTTTTTTCTATCAAAGCCAGTGGCTTTACCCTCCTCCACAATTTCAATGCTTCAGCCATCGCAGATGTGTATAGGGAGGAGACGTTGTACAGAGAGTTCTGTTTGAACATTGACGATCAAGAGCAAAGCTTGAACATCACGTTTACTCCAACCAGAGCAGCAAACCCAGTATAAAGTTTGTTTATACCATCTTGGTATTGTGATGGAGTATGCGGTTGGTGGAGAGCTCTTTGAGCGAATCTGCAATGCAGGAAGGTTCAGTGAAGATGAGTGTGTGTAGTCCAGTCTGGTTGAAGAGTAGCAGCAAAGCTGCCATGGCAACCACCACCTGCTTCCTCTCCGTCATCGTCCTCGGTTTCAACAAACAGGTTAGATATGGCTTTCTTTAATCATCCAGCTGCTTTTGAAAACTGTATAAAGACAGAAAAAGGTGCAGTAAATGGAGAAAGCAAAACAGAAAAATCAGAGAATGAGCGAGGAGAGCACATGGGTCATGCACTTTCTTACCCACCATGTGGAGGCAAAATCTAGTCTGGTTGACAGTGAGCCTTGAAAAGAGGGAAATTCCTGACGACAGAAAAATCAGAGGAGGAGCGAGGAGAGCACATGAGAAACAAAAGCAAAAGAGGAAACAAAACAAAAGCAAAGCAAAAAAAGAAAAGAGAAAGCAAAAGCAAAGAATGATGTGATTTGCTTTTATTGTTTTTGTATGATGTAATTTCTTATTTTTCCGGAGACATCTGTATAAACCCCATCAGAGGGTAATAATAAAAAATAAATAAATGGCAAAGCCCAAAACAAATGGGCTGGCATGTTGTGGAGGGCGAAGGCCCATAAGCCCGAAATAGCACCAACCGGGTGATTAAAAGTACGCCCAGTACTCCAAAATTATTCGACAACCTGCCGCTATTACCACCAACCAGGTGATCAAAAGTACACCCAGTACTCTAAAATTATTCGGCAACCTGCCGCTATTACCACCAACTAGGTGATGAAATGTACAAACCGTACTTTAATATCATTTGGCAACTAGCCATTTATGCCACCAACCATGTGATGAAATGTACAACCCATACTCTCCTTCATGCCACCAACCAAGTGATCAAAAGTACGCCCAGTACTCCAAATTATACATGAGCATTACTCATGTCATTCATACATAAACATTCATGAGCATCACTCATGACAATCATACATAAACATTCATGACCATCATTCATGTCAACATTCATGAGCATCACCCATGTTAACATTCATGAGCATCACTCATGACAACATCCATGAGCATCACTCATGTCAATCAACATAAACATTCATGAGCATCACTCATGTCAATCAGCTTCAAAAGCTTCATTTACAGAGTTCTAGCTTCAAAAGCTTCATTTACAAAAGCTCCAGCTTCGAAGCTTCATTTACAGAGCTCTAGCTTTAAAGCTTCACTTGCAAAGCTTCATCTACAAAGCTTCAGTGCAGGGTATACAAATACCGCCTTCGAACAACCACCACTTCAGCTCATACATGGATTTAATTTGAAGTCTCCAGCCAACAAACTCTATTGACCGAAAACTTGGGGGACTACATTATGTACCATATATTGGGCCTCAACTGGGCCTCATGAAAAATACTTGGGGGACTTTAGCCCATCATTCATGTATTGAGGAGCGAGCCCTTATTCTATAAAAGGGACTCCCTCACCACTATTAGAGAGCATCAAACTCTAGCCTATCTTTATGTATTGAGGAGCGAGCCCTTATTCTATAAAAGGGAGTCCCTCACCATCAATAGAGAGCATCATCGCCTACTGAGCAACCGCATCGCCGCAAGCATCAACTCTAGCCCATCATTTATGTATTGAGGAACGAGCCCTTATTCTATAAAAGGGACTCCCTCACCTTCAAACGCCACAAGCCGAGCTAACCAAGGCAACATAAGCCACAAGCCGAGCAGCCTCGCAACATGTGCTACTTCTAGTTGAGCTTCATTTTAGATTAGGCACCACCTCATGTCAAGTATCAGTGCCAGACGCCATCTAGTTACTTTGGCCCACACATGGACTGAATTTCAAGTCTCCAGCCAAAAGACTCTCTTGAATGAAGACTTGGGGGACTACTGTTTATACCATATTTAGGGCCTCCGTATTTAGATCTCATACAAATACTCGGGGGACTTAAATGTAATTATGTGATAAAGGAAGGGACAAATATGTAATAAGTGATGAGTCCTTATTCTATAAAAGGACCCATCACCCTCACAATAAGGGGAGGCCAATTCCTAAGGATCCTCACCCCCTCAAGCTCTCACTCTCAGAGCTTCTCAGATTCATTACAGATGCTCTCTTTCTCCCCCTCAGAAATACAATATTAGTGTGGACGTAGCCCAAACCTTGGGGTGAACCACGATACATCTTGTGTTATTTACATTACTTGCAAATTCACGGTCGGATTTACGTTGTTCCAAGACCTTCGATTTTGTGCATCAACAAATCCCACAAGGAAAAGAACAGCTGGGCCACTCCAATTCTAATTAAGCATCAATCTCGAATTAATTGACATACACTGCACCTTCATATTTAGCATTACTGAGTCTATAGCCTCTATACTAACAATACTCGCAGTCTAACATCAATTTTCATACGTACCTCTACATTGTGAATCATCTCCTAGTCAATTTTGCCAAATATGGATCATGAGCGAACGTTACCTTGATAAATCTAACATTTTAAATCGTGGCTTGTCCCACCATTCAAACATTTGGTATGCAGCCAAGGGATGCACACTAAAACTAGCCACCACGCAATGACGATAATTTCGTGTGGGTTAAAATTTCCTCTGGTCCAACCTTGTCTTGTGTCTTCACATGTTATTCAATGTTCTCTTTCTTCAATGGTGTTTCTTCCTATGTTTGGTTCTCTATAGTAGAATAACGGGACAATTCGAAATGGTCTAAGGTCTGCAACTTCAAACCCTCCTCCCAGTGTAGTTTGACCAGTGTAAATCTATCCCATTTGAATGCAAGGTCTCATCACCAATAATATAGATCGAGAATAGGGGTCTCCAAACCCAACTTTCGATGTGCATACTCTGCATGATTCACTAATCATGAAACTCACTTCTGAATAAAAGCACTTGAAAAGGTTTAGATCATATTGTATCCAAGTATGGAAAGATAGTCGAGTCAGCATAAGCTAGATATTCAATCCTTTGACAAGCTCCAAAGAATCTAATTCAATAATGACTGACAAGTAATTTCTTTCCTGGCCAATTCATGAAACAGAAACAGTTTAGAAGTTCCATCCAAAACGTAATATGGACTACACACATTCTATTATGAACTCAGATAAGAATATTCTTCATGCAGAATTTAAACGCGCTGAAATATTTTTCTTTGTCAAATTATAAAGCGATAGAAGATTGGTAAGCTCAATCTCTTTAACTTGTTATGACGAAAATATGTACTAATAGAATTTGTATTTCATGCAAAATCGTAAAAGAGACAGAGGAAATAAATCGTAAAAGAGATAAAGGAAATAAACTCTTCTCTATATTTGGTATGAATTCGTGCCCCCACTGCATAACCGAAAATATTTGCTCCTCGCTTTGTATAAATGATTTTCAACCAGTGACTGAAAGCTTCAGTATAATCCTTTTGTAATTATAAGTGCACCTGTCACCGTGGTTTGGTCTTGGCAGCCACAATGAGCATGTCGAGCATCCGACTTTGGGCTCTTTCTAGTGTAACATGACGACACGGTAGCTTGGCTTCGTAGGACCCTACCCCCTAATACAATAGGACCTTGTGCGTCGCAGTTCGGGATCGTTTCCCCGAGCTAGAAGTGAAACTACATCAGTACCTCCAAAATTCAAGTGGTAAATATATTTGACAAAATAAAAGGGAGATAACTAGAGTCCAAGATTTCTACATAAAAGTGCTTTCATGAACCTCCAAAGCCCAAAGGATTGCAACAATCATTTCCCACCTTGTGTTATGGCAAGAAGATGTATAATTATATCATATACGTTGTGCTGCTATCAGTGAAATAATAGAGAGTGAATAAAAAGCTTCCCTGTTTGGGGTTTTTGGCCCGTGCCCCCATTGTGGCTTGGGTGGAAACCATGACTTCTCGATACGGCTGTTTTGTACGAAATCCCACAGACGGTGCCAACTGTTGGAGTGGAAAATTTCGGGTACTCCAATTCTCCACCAATAAGTAATTTTGAACCCGTTGAGAAGCCTTGGACATCATCTTCGCTTGTCAACAATAAGAGCGGGGGGACCTGCAAGAAAACACTCCGACGCCCCCAAGTCAGTATTTGTTTAGAATGCTTATAAAATATAGAACGATCTCCTACCTCCCTTTTCTCTCCCCTTTTCTGGTGAGATTATTAGCCTTTTATAGGCATTTAAGTCTTGGGCTCCAAGTCCCACTTTCCTTCTATCTCTCCATGTTCCACATTCCACATTCCATGAAGTATCTGATTATGCTCCTTTATTTTAGCCCCACTCCTCATGTTTAGCATGCTAGTGGCTTGTTTAGTGGAGGAGTAATTTTTGGCTCTAGAGTGTAAAGGGGTGTTGTTCATGACAACTTCTGGACCGACAGGCACAACTCTGAATTTAGGACAATCTTTGACAATATTCCAACACTCCCACCGGTTGAATGATTTATTTTTGCTTTTGGTTTTGGCACCATACCAAGTTTGTGCTTGAATTAGCTACACAATGGGGGAGAAGAAATAATTATAATCAAAGTAGGTAACAAATAAATAATACAAACAAATAATTATAATTAAAGTAGGTAACAAATAAATAATACAAACAAAAAATTATAATCAATGTATGTAACAAATAAATAATACAAACAAAAAATTATAATCAAAGTATGTAACAAATAAAAAATACAAACAAATAATTATAATTAAAGTAGGTAACAAATAAATAATACAAACAAATAATTACAATGTAAATTTGGGTATAGTACAAACAAATAAATAATATATTGTTACATGATCCGTGTAATTTTCCCCACTTCGAAGATTACTACTAGTTTGTGCCAAGGCGTCTCTCCAAATACTAAACGATTGGCTAAGTAATTTCCAACGACTAGACATCAAGTCTTTGGTTCTACTCCCACCCATTTTTTCAAGATAATTGGTATGAATAAGACTCAACATTTCTCACAACTGCATCTCATTACCCGTACGCGAACTATAAGTAATTTCAACCCAGCTAGTACACAATGCAACATCTTCAAGAAGCGTCCAATTCGTACCTGCATCAGTAGTCATTTTGTTGAAAAAAAATTGGATTGAAACTTTGAGAGAAAGATAGGAATGTGATTGAAAGTAGTTGAGAAAATATGAAATTGTGGTGTAAGGTAGATGATAATGAGAAGGTATTTATAGAAAAGTATAAACATTTTTTTTTAAATTCAGATATTTTTTCTGATTTTTTACAATTTTTTTAATTTTTTTATTCAAATAATTAATCTATGCCGTTGGATTTAAAAAAAAATTGAATTCCAACACTCCAGATTGTGCCACGTGTCACAACGGTAACTTTTCTTATTTTTTAAACTATTTTTTCTTTTATTTATTTATTTATAAAGCATATTAATATCAACCGTTTATCTCAGATCAAACGGTTAATATTAAATAAGATTTTTTTTATTTTTTTTACCGTTGAGATCGAACGGTCCAAGTTAAATAGCCGTTAAAATCGAACGGACCGTAGGAAGCCACGTGGCTTCCCAACGGTAGTATTTTAGTCTGAAAAGTGGGTTGATTTTTCTGAAAAGATGTAGGGCGACGCGCCCCCACGCTCGAGTGGGGTGCACGTGCCTGATAGAAAAAAATAAAAAAATGGCCTGATGTAGGGCCGACGTCAGCCCTAACAGCCAATCCACTCGGGCTCGCAGGCTGGCAACTCTTCACAAGCCCGGAGCTCGGGCCTCCACCTCCACTCGGGCTCCTTCACGCTGGAGCGAATCCACAAGGCCTCGGGCTCTTTTCTTTCGCCTGTCCCCCGAGCAATCCACCATGGTGGAGTTGCTCTTACGGGTTGCAACATCAACAGTTTTGCTGGGCTTCACGTGAGGGGTCCACCCCTTGTCTGCTTTCATTGGGGTGCAAGCTCTTGCAGTTGTTGAAGGGGCAGCTGCAATGACAGCTACCTTTTGGCCAATTGCCTCCCACTTTTTCCACCGGTAGAGCACATTTGTTGGGGCAAATGGCAATTGCATCCAATTAACCTATGGATTGAAGAGCTGCTCGAGATGCTCTAAGGGTAGTGACAATGGTCGTTTCTCATCTGTGTGTCCCTCGAGGAAGAAGAGAAAATGAGAGGCAGAGAGTTTTGGAGATGGGCAGGGATCCTCACCCGGTGCGTGAGAGAGAGCTGCAGGAATTAAGAAAAATGGACGTGGGTCCCTGGTGGCACAAGACCAACATGGCAAACAAAACATCAGTAGTGTAAAATTACTAAAATGCCCTCACCATTAATGCTCCGTAGAATATTCCTTTTAAATCTAAATTTCATTATGCTTGTGCCCACATATTGGTATTGATGAACAGTACAAAACTACAGTAATTAATATGTCATCTGTGTCACAGACGCAAGGTCAACAAAAGTCAACTTGTATCCTTTTATGGGCATTTGGGTCATTTTACATTAACAAGGGTAATGTACACGAAAATTTTGGGACAGTTCATAACAGCCTAAGTTAACTCCGATAAATTTGGAGTTTCTTCATCATAGTCTTTTGTCATGTGCACAACCATAAGAAGAGCAAATTAGCACCTCAACTCTGAGTAACAATCCTTTTCTTAAAGATCCGATTTGAGTGCTAAGCCATAACTGCTACAAAGCCTCCACATAACAGAGCGAGTGACCACAACCACAACCACAAAGACTATTATCTTCGAAGCTAAAGAGCGAGATAATTGGGGGATGGAGATGGTTAAAAGATAGAAGAAGCATGAAGGAAAAAAGAAGAAAGAGATCGAGAGGGATTGCCACCAGTGGCGAAGCTACGGAGGTGCAAGGAGGGGCGTCCGCCCCTCCACTCATTGGAAATCGCCACTGAGAGTAAGAATTTCGCCCCTCTACCCTAATGGAATTTGGGTTCGTCTGGTTAGGGTGCTGCGCTACAACGATGAAGCTATTATGTTTTTTATTTTTATTAAAACACCTAAGCCTAAAACAACGTGGTTTTAGACCAATGGAAAAGAAATAAATGAAACGCACGTTTTGTTTCGAGACCTGATATTAGATCTCCACCATTAACCCTCTCTCTAGTCTCTATCTCTATTTCACCCAGTCTCTTACTTAAACTCAAAGGCTCGAATAAGCACCCCACATATGAAAGAGATTTTTTTTCTTCTTTCATTTAATCTTATAGTCCTTACCTTTTTGCGTTGGTAATGGATGAGTTAACATGACATATTCAAGATGATATTCCTTGGTGTATGCTTTTCGCAGACGATATAGTGTTGATAGATGAAACTCAGGAAGGGGTAAATGCAAAGCTTAACCTTTGGAGAGAAGTGTTGGAATCTAAAGGTCTTCGCCTAAGCCGATCAAAGACAGAATATATGGAGTGCAAGTTCAGTGCAAATGGAGGCCAAAACGAGTTAGGGGTGAGGATCGGAGATCAAGAAATACCAAAGAGCGACCGTTTTCGTTACCTAGGATCTATCTTGCAAAAGAACGGAGAATTAGATGGAGATCTCAACCATAGAATACAAGCTGGATGGATGAAGTGGAAGAGTGCATTCGGCGTGTTGTGTGACCGCCGTATGCCACTGAAGCTCAAGGGAAAATTTTATAAGATGGCAATAAGGCCAGCGATGTTGTATGGCACAGAATGTTGGGCGGTGAAGCATCAACACGTACACAAAATGGGTGTAGCGGAGATGAGGATGCTTCGTTGGATGTGTGGGCACACGAGAAAGGATAAGATTAGGAATGAGGATATCCGGGGTAAAGTAGGAGTAGCCGAAATTGAAGGAAAGATGAGAGAAAATCAGTTACGGTGGTTTGGACATGTGCAAAGAAGGCCTACTGATGCTTCGATTAGAAGATGCGACTATGGGACAGAGGTTCAGGGCCGAAGGGGTAGAGGAAGACCTAGGAAAACTTTGGAAGAGACCCTAAGAAAAGACTTAGAGTACTTGGATCTAACGGAGGACATGACACAGGACATAACACAATGGCGTTCTAAAATTCATATAGCCGATCCCACTCAGTGACTTGGATTTTCCAAGTCTCCAACCGAGAAGTTTTCCTCACTCGGGAAATTAAGGGAACACTACCTCAACCTACATGCTCCACTCACAAAGCTTCAACATACAAGCTTCAACAAAAGAAAATTCAAAGAACTTAGCGAAGAAGGCTTTGGTGTATTTAACACAATACTTTGAAATGAAGGAAAGCTTATTTATTGATATCCCCAATAAGTTACAAATATGTACATATACTTGAGTCAAAATAAACAAACAAGAGGGAGCCTTCATAAAGGTTGCTTAGGAGAAGTCTCAGCAGTCGGTAGAGCCCCAGAAAGAGAAGGCACCAGAGGGGGATCATTTGGAGCCTCAGTACTGGATAGAACCCTAGAAGGAGGAGGCATCAGAGGTTGATCATTTGGAGCTTCATTACACGGTACAGCCCCAGAAGACGAAGGCAATAAATGCCTTTGGAACAAACCCACAAATCTCTGATGATCAAGTAAAACCTGACCATCAGATTCCTTCATCTGGTCAAGCTTCCTCTTCATGTTTGTAGCATAGTCATGTGCGAGCCGGTGCAACTGTTTATTTTCATGCTTGAGCCCTCTAATCTCCTGTTTGAGACTCATCACTTCAGCCGCCAATGATTCAACTTGGCGGGTTCGAGCAAATAGGTGTTGGGCCATATTAGACACAGAACCTGCACACTGAACACTAAGGGCCAGAGAATCCTTAACAGCCAACTCATCAGACCGTTTGGAAAGTAGTCTGTTATCTTTGGGAGTGAGAAGGTTCCTAGCCACTACCGCAGCGGTCATATCATTCTTCATCACGGAATCCCCAACGGTAAGAGGACCAGTAGGGGAGATGAAGGATGGGCGCCATATGTTGTCTGGAGAAGGCGGGGCTGCCTCTTCAACAAGGTTCAAGTCAAAACGACGGTCGGAGGGGCCAGACATTTTCAAAGGTGTTGAAGAGAGAAGAGGTCGGACAAATCAAGATCTTAGAAGTGCAAGAATGGAGCTTCTACTGGTGGATATTCAAGTGTGCTTTGGAACTTAATGTCAGCCCCTATAAAAATCTGCACTCGACGAAGCTTCAGAAATCGAAGAGGCGCCTGCTCAGAAATCGAAGAGGCGTTTGCTTTCTCAAAAGCTGGGCTGCTCAGAGACCACGAGGGTCGATCTCAGAAATCGAAGAGGCGTTTGCTTTCTCAAAAGCTGGGCTGCTCAAAGACCACGAAGGCCGATCTCAGAAATCGAAGAGGCTTGCTTTCTCAAAAGCTGGGCTGCTCAGAGACCACGAGGGCCGATCTTAGAAATCGAAGAGGCACCTACTTTTCCAGCCTTGTCAGCACCTGTCACACGCACACTCAGCTTTGCGGAAATTATGGGCATTCTGTCGAAGATTTCTGGTGAAGTAGAAAGCACATGAATCGTATTGTTCAATCACCCACTTCCCACACGCAACAGTAGCTCATGGGTACCACATATAACTTTGCCAAAGTTCTCTAACAAAGTTGAGACACGTGAAGCTTGCAGCTCCCACTACATCGCTCTGACCAAGAAGGGTAAAAGAATAGCAAAGAAACAACACTAACAAAGTTTAGACACATAAATTTTGAAGGTCTAGCTACCATATTATTACCCACAAGGGTAAAGGAACAGTACCACTGCTGGATAATTGGAAAGTCCCGGTGTGTCAACCTCTGTGCTTCGTGGCAAGGTAGACTAGCAAACATGCCCAACCTTTACTCACATTCGAGAAAACACTCCCAACAAGATTGCTTGCTTCAAAATCGAAGAGGCACCGCCCTCCGAATCTCGAGAGCCAGACTCCCAACATGATTACTTTCTCAAAAATCGAAGACATCGCTCTCCGAATCTCGAGAGCCAGACCCCCAGCAGGATTGCTTTCTCAAAAATCGAAGAGGCATCGTTCTCCGAATCTTGAGAGCTGGATCCCCGACAGGATTGCTTGTTCGAAAACCGAAGAGGCACCACTTTCCCAACTTCAAGAGCTGGATCTCCTTGGATAAAGCTTGTCTGTAATCTTCACACGCAACATCAGCTTTCCAGATACCACATACCACTTTTTCAAAGTGCTCTGACAGAGTTAAAACTTGTGAAGCTGGCAGCTCCCACTACCGTGCTATGACCAAGCAGGGTAAAGGAATAGCATTATTACTTGATGTTAGGGAAACTCCTATATATGTCGACCTCCATCCCCAACGGACAGGCAGACCTGCAAAAATGCTCAACCCTTCCTCTTATCTGAGAGGGCACTCCCAACGAAGCCTTTCGAAATATTCAGCTTTCTTTCCCCCCGATAATACCTCTGTAAACAAGCTAACTAGAGCAAGAATATCTCATATCATCAGGGTTAAAAGCAAGAGTATCCCATATCATGTTTTTTCCCCGTCTTTTCCTTTGGCCTTGTTCTTACCTGCAAGACAAGGAGAAAGAGAGCAATCAGTCAGCACTTGGAATCAAGCTTCCAGCCAGGAACTGACTGCCTGGAACCCCTTACTTGATTACTTACCTGGCATTGCTCTCGAGTACTCATCTTCAACATCTTATGCTTCCAGTGAAGATACTGCATCTGCCTGAAGAACAGATAGGGCAAGTGAGAAGGATACAAGGAAGCATGTGGAGACAAGCGTAACAGCACACGTGCCGATACATCCACTACTCTGTCAAAAGCAAAAGTATCATATATCAGTAGGGTCGAACGTACTCTAGATTTGATGGACTTGTTTTGACCCTCAAATTCTTCAGTCGGCCTTATACTCTGGAGGAAACCAGAAAACCCTCAAGCCCAGTTCAAGAATAAGCCTGTGGAAAGTTACTTCTTCAAAAGCAAAAGTATCCCATATCATCTCTTCTCATTTTTCTTCTCTTTATCCTTCATGCTGCCTGCAAGATAGGGAGAATGTGAATAATCAGCCGGAGCTCTGATTGCTTACCTTGTCTGTCATCTCTTTCAGCAGATCCCCTAGCTCGGCGACTTAGGGGACTCCTACTACATGGTTTGTATCGCGATTGACCAAGCCTGAAACTACAAGTAAGCTTCAAGTGACATTGATACATTACCTTGTGCATCTCCACCAGTTACAGATACCACCCCTGGATGGAGGAAGAGTACTTCCAGAGAAGATGCCACATCTACCTATGAGACAGATAAGGAAAGTCAAGACGATACCACACTCCGGTACTTAGAAGTTTCGTGGTTACGAGATCATTCTCCCACAATATTTCCTAATGTCATTTGTACTAAATCATTCACTTGTACTCACTAAAGGAGAGCTTGAACCTATGTACTTGTGTAAACCCTTCACAATTAATGAGAACTCCTCTATTCCGTGGACGTAGCCAATCTGGGTGAACCACGTACATCTTGTGTTTGATTTCCTATCTCTATCCATTTATATACTTATCCTCACTAATGACCGGAGCAATCTAGCGAAGATCACAAAAAGTGACCGTTTTCGCTACCTAGGATCTATCCTGCAAGAGAACGGAGAATTAGATGGAGATCTCAACCATAGAATACAAGCTGGATGGATGAAGTATAAGAGTGCATCCGGTGTGTTGTGTGACCGTCGTAGGCCACTGAAGCTCAAGGGAAAATTTTATTTTATAGGACGGCAATAAGGCCAGCGATGTTGTATGGCACAGAATGTTGGGCGGTGAAGCATCAACACGTACACAAAATGGGTGTAGCGGAGATAAGGATGCTTCGTGGGATGTATGGGCACACGAGAAAGGATAAGATTGGGAATGAGGATATCCGAGGTAAAGTAGGAGTAGCCAAAATTGAAGGAAATATGAGAGAAAATCGGTTCCGGTGGTTTGGACATGTGCAAAGAAGGCCTACTGACCCTCCGGTTCGAAAATGTGACTACGGGACAGAGGTTCAGGGCCGAAGGGGTAGAGGAAGACCTAGGAAAACTTTGGAAGAGACCCTAAGAAAAGACTTGAGTACTTGGATCTAACGGAGGACATGACACAAAACCGAGCGCAATAGCGTTCTAGGATTCATATAGCCGACCCCACTTAGTGGGAAAAGGCTTTGTTGTTGTTGTTGTTGTTGTTGTATTTAATCTTATAACTAGTGGTTGAGATTGGCATTGAATATTTGGCTTTATTTATCTCAAAACCTCCCCATCTGTGAAACTTATTCAGCTCTTGGTTGATGGGCAATGCATTTTGCAGAGTTATCCTTGATGATTGATTATCTGAAACGTAGAATTTATGAAATCCTTTCAATTTTTAGAATAGGTCATATGGAGATGATTTTCTAATTTCTGCTCACATATCAGAAAAACTCGAACATTTAAGGGTCTTGAAGTTGACGTCTTGGCGTAAGTCACTAACTTAAGTTAGCGTCGAAAGCTTCATATGGTTCATCGTGTTTCATGTGTTTATTTCAAGTGTATTCACATGTTTGTTATTAAAGTCTTGGTCTAGTAGCAAACCAATATTTCAGCTTGTATGCCCTTCTCCATTTGGTCAATACTCTCTAATCAATGAAGCCTGTTGAGAATAGCATTTCTGGTTTTTTGTGGCAATCAAATGGAAAAATGATTTCTTTTGGTTCTGTTGTGTATTTCTTGTGCCTGTTGTTGTAAAGAACACTTTCTTTTTCGTTAAGTTTTATTGGGACCCTTTAATTAACCTTTGAAAATTCGCCCCTCCTCCCGACAATTCCTAGCTTCACCACTGATTGCCACCGACTCAAAAAATAAAGAAAGATACAATGGGAAAGGATCTTTTCTCTATTTTTCTCCAAGTTCTAAATTTATTCCTTATCCTTTGTTCTTCCTTTTATTTGTATAAACACAGAGGGTAAATGCTTTAAGTTGCAACTTGTTGCATTTAGCAAATAGATCAGACCCAGAACGAAGACATAAAAATTTTGCATCTTCTCATCTCCCTACCATTTCCAAAAATACAACTCATGAACCTCACTTTTATTTAATTATTATAACAACTCATTATAAGCATGAATGGAGCTTATGACACCTAATTATAAGCACATGCAAGTTCTTTTAATTCGTCAACGTGAGATTCACAATGTCATTACTAAGGCTTCGTTTGGCACGCCTTCTAAAGCATCGAATATGATTAATAATACGGAGCTGGTTGTTTGGTGCCCTTACCGGATAAATAGTCACCCACTTAATAGTGCGGTCAACCTTTTTTAATACAGTTGACACCCACTGGTTAATACACTCCAAAAGCTTGGTACTAATTAGTCGGGGTTAGAAACGCACTGAGGGTCTTTTGATCTTCGCGAATCTACTCTTCTGGCGAATCAATTCATCTTCTTCTTTCTCCGTCCCAAAGATCTTTTCGCTTCTCTCTCTTGCTCCCTCCCTCCTTCTCTCCACGTTTCCCTCCCCAGTCGTCAATATATATTCAGCGATATATCTCATCGACACTTTTACAATTTCTATCTTGGTGCACCAATGACTTGTAGGAAAAAATAAAATAGAAAAACTCGGATCTATTCTTCACGATGTTGCTGCAACAAATTAAGGGCCAATGTCACAACTCAAATTTATCAAAAGCTTCATTAATATAAACAATTTCATGGGTTTTGCATCTTTGTATATTGGGAAGCCTAAACCCCAGCTAACACCCACACCCCAGATCACCACCGACAAAAAATAACATTACACTAAACAAATTTCATACGAAAGTTGAGGATTCTGAACAATTTCAACGAAAATGAACAGTAAATTAGGAAACCAAAGGTAAATCTCATAGAAATCCATGACGATAATCTCCCGGCACTGATGCAGCCACTGGCCCTCCTCTTTTAATTTTTTTTATTTTATGTTTTTTTTTAAATAGTCAGTTTTTTAATCCGATACATCACCAAACGTTCAACTAATTTAGTCAGTACTATACGATAACTATTTATCCTATCCTACTAAAATAACCAGTACAATCCGAACTGCCAAACAAGGCTTTAATGACTTATATAGGATTGCAGGTAAACCCAAATGATAGACATAAGATATTTTGATCTGGTAGATTATAAATATATGTGGCAATTACAGAGTAAAATAATAGTCGCCGGAGAAATATAACTGTTAAAACTATATTTTTCAACTTTGTACGATCACGGCATGTTTTGCCTCCTCATATAAGACAATGAACTCAACTTTGACCAATATATTAAATATAATCAAGATGCACGTCACAATCATCAACTTATGACCAACAAAGAAATATGGTAAATATTCAACGACTAATGATCAGGTCGTAATTAGTACGAGATAATGCGCAAGGACGCAGAGCACGACCTTAAATTTGTACTGTTAGAGAGTGTAATGCATTATATATCTGAAATTAATTGATGTACTAATCATAACCAAAAAAGTAAATTGAAGTACTTGTCCGGAACTCAAGATATGAAGAGAGTACTTAGTTATTTGTTAATGGGGATATGAAACAGCAAGTTGTTAAGCCAGTTGATTGAAGCTCAAGGAGTGAAAAGACTGAGAAGCCCTTCTTCATTGACACCAAAAGGTTATGTGCCTATTTGTGTTGGTGTAGATGGTGATACAAAGCGTTTCATGGTTCATACCACGTTGCTTCACCATGCCGATTTCTTGGAGCTGTTGCATAATCATGGATTTTTCAGTACATAGTTTGATGTAATCATTGAGAAAAAATGCTTTTATTTATTAGTTATGTATTTTCATTGCTAACAAACGCCTTAGCTAGGGGATTTAATATGCTGGTGTCAATTTGCAGCGTAATCTTCTGGTTTTTCAAATGAAAATCATGTGCATTGTTTGATGTATCATCATGTTATTAAGAAGTTTGATAGACAATTGGTAAGTCATGTTTTCTATGGATTAGCGTGCCCTTATATGCAAATGCCTTTTGCAGTTCGAGGAATGATCGATGCTAATTATATTGTGAGATGTGAATATAAAAGAGTCCTATATCAATGAATGAGAAACCTTGTAAGGGGTTGTAAGAAGTCGGGTTATTCCTCATATTGTCAATTGATTTTTATTATGGTGGAACCCCAACTTCCTTCATATATACCATGTTTATGTTTGAAGATAGGGAGAACTATTTTTGTTTCAGTTACCAAAGAATCAGTGGCATGATGAAGACACCTAAGCTTACCGCAAGTGTTGAAGGTTACAAAACCGTAGTGTCACATTTAGGTCAAAACAGCAATAACAATATTTCTAGTTCAATCTGTGACATCGCCAAAATGTGGCAATGACCATCACATTAAATAGGGATTTCTCAATCGTATGATCATCACCTCTTCCAATATTTGGAGCTATCTGATTTCCCGTAGTCCTCATTATATACCTAATTAGTCGGTAAAGACAATTTAGATCCATTTGCAATCAATTTGATGGCTATGTCCAAGACATTGACAATCTGCATTGTTGCTCTCTTGGTGTGTTCACTTTGCATTGAATCGCAAAAGTCAAATTTCTGAAATAACCACCGCTGAGGTACGACCAGCCGTTTCGCTGTAGGTTTTCACGTTGCATGCCTCCACCATCCAACCCATGTAGAAGAGGTTGCGAGAAGGAGGAAAGGTGCGATCAGGTCGTCAATTAAAACAAGCCTTCAGAGGTGGAAAGGTTAAGGGCCACAAGGTTCAATGGTGCTTATTGCAACAAATTCGAGAGAATATCAACTTATATGTTTACCATATAGTTCTTGATCTACCATATTGCAAACATGATGTATTAAATAAGAACAATTCTTTCACTGATAAATATGTTGTTGTTTATTTATGTGTGACTTGTTTTTAAGAGGGACAGTACTGGCGTTCAGTCTTTATGAGTGCATCTCCATGGTCACTTATCTATAATTAATTAAGGGGTGTGCTATCCACACACCCCATTTTACTTCTCATACACCTCTTAATAATTTATGTCCGTTGATATTCTTCAATTCATCCGATCTGACGGCCAAATATTAAAAAGGTGTGTGAGAAGTAAAATGCGGTGTGTGGATATCACACCCCTTAATTAACCAATATATATTCACTATCTAAATATCAAAATCGAATCGTTTATTTTTTACAATGATCATCTAAAGATCTTTACAAAAGATGCGGTTCTATCTAAGGACACATTATGGACATATATCTTAGAATGATAAAAAGAAAATGAATATTTCAATTACAATTCCACTCACCCTCGTCTCACCCCCTTCCACTCACCCTCGTCTCACCACCCCGTCCCCACACCCTGTCCACCCACCCCCGGCCCACCCACATCCCCCACCCCCACCGTACCCATGCTTGACTATTTCGATTGCCTCACTGTTAGCTACTAATTAATATCACCAGAAAAAATTACACACCTTGTAATAGATAGTTAAGTTGGGAACAATATTGATAATATTAATAGTGAACCATACTGGACCCTTAAACTTTATCATGGTATCAACATGGGGTCAATTTATTGAGCTCGAATTTTGTTTCGTAAGTTAAGTTTTCGAAAAGATACGGTAGCTCCAACTTAAGAGCACTGAATGAAAGTTTGGGCCTTCATATAGATGCATTGATTGTAGTGAATGAATAATGGCCAGACTGTCGAAATGATTTGTTACCTTAACTAGTTTTTCACATGGGAATTAGTTTCTTGAGTGAAATTGTGTGAGGTCACTCGTGAATGGTCAAGTTAGAGATAGAGTCACACATTAATACAACAAAATAATACATATTATATAATTTATATGTGAAAGGTTACTACTAATATCACCGAACTTTTATGATAAATTTATGGAGTAATTAGGTTTTCATCCTTATTTTTACTACTCTATTGATTAAAACCTTATTACTTTTCAATTTTTGATCAAGGTCCTTTGTATTAATAATATCATTAATTATTTCAATAATAAAATATTTTTTATTTATAAATATATTCATTTAATATTAAAAATGTTACAATTAGTATATTTATATTTATGGCTAAATTTTTTATCATATATTTTTATTTTTAGTTTGTACCCATTTTTAATTTGCAACCCTTTTTTAATTTGTACCAATTTTCCTTTCAATTTTAATTTGTACCCATATATTAATTTCTTTTTGTGCCCATATTTTTTAAAGTTTTATTTGTATTGTACCCATATTTTTTTATTTATTTGTACCCATTTTTATTTTTGCTAAATGTACCCATTTTGAAGAATGTACCCATGTTTTGATACAATAATTTTTTGGTTATTTTTTATGAATGTACCCATGTTTACACACACACACACAATAGTATATTTATATTTTAATATTTTTAATCCCACAAATTATGTTTTTTATTTAAAATCTCATTAATATAAACAACTATAATTTTAATTTTTAATTTAAAAAATATAGTAACATACATAGAAATAAATTATCAATTAATTTTAGGGACTTGGATCAAAAATTGAAAACCAACAAAGTTTCAGTCAAAGATTGTTCATAACTAGGAACCGCATCCAAAGTCTCCCTAAATTTATACACTTGGTAAATAGTAAATAAAGAAAAGATTGTTTATATTGGTGATGAATCATACCAAACCTAATAAAAACCTTAAGCTTTGTTGTTTGTACCAAAGCAATTTTCACTCGGTACAAATAAGGTTCAACTTAGCATTCGTGAACTCATTTGTTTTATGTACCCTTATAGTTAGTTTTAGTCACATACATGATTTGACACGTTGGAAGATTATTAGCCTAACTAGCTTTGGAAATTTCCAGATTGAGGGTCGCCAAAGTTGAATTAATTGTTATAACCTAATCACAGGCTGCAGTCAACGCCATCGAGGAGATGTGCCTCGACATTTACCAAGTTATTTAAATACATGCATGTCGCAATCATCAAGTTAATGACCAAATTATTGTCGTTAATCAGACTTAAATATACTAGCTGGTTACGATATTGTAGCAAGGGTGCAGAGTATGCACGGCCTTAAATTTGTACTGCTAAGGAGTGTACCATTATATATCTGAAATTAATTGAAGTACTAATCACAAACCAAGAAAAGAAAATTGAAGTAGCAAGTAATCCGAAAAGATAGATGAAAAGAGTACTTTGCTATTTGCTAATGGGGGTGAGAAGCAGCAAGTTGTTGAGCCAGTTGATCGGAGCTCAAGGACTGAAAAGACTGAAAAGCTCACCTTCAATGACACCAAAAGGTTATGTACCTGTTTGTGTTGGTGTGGATGGTAATACAAAGCGTTTCATGGTTCATACGACGTTGCTTCGCCATGCAAAGTTCTTGGAGCTGTTGTATAAGTCAGCGGAGGAATATGGTTTTTCTAATGATGGGGTTTTGAGGATTCCATATGAGGCCAGCGATTTTGAAGAGTATTGGATGATCAAAAGTTCCAAACCCAAGATTTACAAGGTTGAACCGTGTAATTAGTCATGTTTTTTTTTTTTTTTTTTGGTGAGAATTAGTCATGCGTTTTTCAATACATTGCTTGATGTAATTATTTAAAAATTTGGTTTTATTTGTTATGTATTTTCATTGCTAACTAATGTCTCAGTTAAGGGATTTAATATGCTGATGTCCATTTGCATTGTTTTTCTGGGCTTGTGGAATGAAAATTATGCGCATCCTTTTTCATTGTGAGGATTGTTTTGTATTTTATTTGTGATTTTTTAAAAAGTAATGCTATTTAGAGACACAAAATTGGTCTCACTATTGACAGACTCTCTAATATAAGTGGGTTGCACATACAATAACAAGGTCCACTTCCATACGACATTACATTTTGATGTACATTACCTAGCTTCTAATTGTATAAAACTGTAGCCAAACCGGATTGATTTTGATTTCCGATTCACTTGTGTTATAGCCTTAACTAAAGATTCATATAACAACCAAACCAAACCAATTTGAAAAGAAATAAAATAACTGAACAAGCCAAATTTAAGCATATCTATATTCAGTTCGACTCAACTTGTTTACAACTCTACCCATAGATTATTTTCTCTGGGGCTTGGGCATTTCGCCAAGTGCCATGTCTATTAAGGTACAAGTCATTGTTTATATTTCTCAATTATGCATGTCATCTTTGCTCAAGGACCATGCTAATCTTCTCTGTATCGTTCCAGTTTTATAGGATGTCCCGGAAGGGACAAGCCAATATTTATAGATTGTTGACCTGTTTCGCCATGGTTCTCAACACTATGTCGCTTCCTTACTAACACGTGAATTTACAACAGCACTGCTTTAGCTTTCTCTTTGACTTCCTTTTTAGCCCGTGTATCATCAGTGGCATGAATTCAACATTTTACAAACGATGCCTGCTTATCACAAATGTTTTTTTCATAATGCTCACCTTTTGTCGACCCTTCAGACATATTAGCTTCTTAAGTTATAAACCTCGCAATATAAACCTTGCATAACATCTTCCAATATATCCTAATGAATCCACGTTAAGTGATTCATTTATGTACTCTTCCTAAATTGCTTGATAAGATACTATTTACAGTAATATATGCTAACTTGGACAGTTATTGAATTTTTGTTTCTGGTTTCCTTGATGTTCATTCACAAAAGAAATGAGCTATGGAAGACTTCATCATGGACTACTGCAAAGGGTTAAAGATATGTAATTTTTGAGGCATTCCACTTCTAAAGTTACCTGATGCACAGACCATAAGAACCTGTTTTAATATTGTTTGCAATTGTTGGAATGACAACAGGCCTTGTAGACATGTATGTTTTATGTTTCATGCACAAACAAAATATATGTGAACTACATGGTACTTCTGTTTCTAATGCAAAGACACTATATTTTGTCATTACAACTTTTGTTAACATAAACTTCCAGACACGCCAATCTGATTGTATATTGGCTCTTGATGTCAACTTAATAGAATGTCAATGCAAACTGAACTACTTATTTTATTGCATCGATTCACCTATCCTTGGCTTTTCATTTATTTGGAGATGACTATGTTAATTTGTGGTTTTGTGGGTATTACTTAAATGCGATTGTGTTGCTGCAGTCTTTTGACATCAATTAATCATCACCTAAAAAGGATCATTCAAGTTTGAGAAAATTTAGTCATTTATCATATGCATCAAATAAATAAACAATTCATTCGAAGAAGTGAAAAGCTAAACGATGTACAATTTTATTGACATTTAGCTTAAATATATTTTATTATAATAAAAAACAATCAACAATTATGATTACATTATACGGTAAAAATACGTTGATCACAACTAAGCAAACAAGGTGAACTAAGTATTCTGAATCTGATTCGTATTGAATACGATAGACGTGTTAAATCCGATGATCTGAGTACGATCCGAATTCAACAGTTGGAATAGCTATTTAGGAGTCTAATCTGCACAAATTTCAGTAGACCAGCAAGCTTTTGGCAATTGCTGAGGATACTATTCAACTGCAGTAACCATTGATCCGCATACAAAAGAATATCACTAAGCTGACTTTCAACTCTTCTAAACTTCCACCAAAAAGTAACAAGTATTTTGTTTCCTTTACAGCAATGTACATTGGTCACATTTTATTCCTCTTTTCATTAACTAGAACAAGCACGCATGGACAAAATCTGAACCTTCCACAAAGACGGCTGCAACATTCTTCGGGTTTGCTCTGGAGCACACTTCCATGATGTAAAAACTCGTATGGATTCAACGTGCAACTTTCTGTAATGCTGTACATCTAATCACTCGATATAGCCGTGTATGGCAACAAAAGAGAAGATTTAAAAGCCTGGTTTCGTCCAAAAGTACCACGATTTCACTGGTCTGGCAGTGGCTGTCTTAGGGCAAGTACAATGGATACATAAATGCTCCTCGATCAGTCAAAAAAATGCGGGATTGAATTCGCTTTATCTCCTAAAAAAAGGTAGGGCTATTGCTTCGAAGCTTGCTTCCCTGGAGTACAAAGAAGCTTCTCAGAGGACGGAAATTTCAATGTATAAACAATTAAGAAGTCATTAAAGAGTCAAGCACCAATCTGCTATAAATTCATAAGTTACCTCGGATACTCATTTCGTTCCTTTTCTCAGAATGGGCTCTTTCCAAGTACGGAGAAATTAAGGCATCCAGTTTCACCAACCAAAGTGCAACTGAAGATGTTGTGTGGGGAATACATGCAAATGATGCAATGAGTTCTTCAGTAAAATTATAAGAACCATGCACAATATTGCCTTCATACAGGCGCTCCTCGTTGATGGCGCCAACAAAATCCGCAAGAACCTGCACGTACAAACGATAAAGATGCTGATGGTTCAGACTAAATAATAGACAAAGATATATAATGTTGAAAAGTGAAGGATACAAAACCTGTAAAAGCTCAGCCAAAGATGAGGTACGTCTAAGCCGTTTCACCCATAGCTTATGAGCAGATTTTTTCCAAGCACCCAACAAAGCATCTTCAGGCATGACTGACTGCACGAAGCAGAGGGAGGTGAACATCAGCAAAGCATAGAAAATACTTTAAAAATTTTGGGGCATCTATAAATGTCTTCAACATACAATCTACAAAACATGTTGTAAGCATCAGACAATCAATATTTCAGGGCCAAAACCCACCAAAGAATAACCCCATTATTATTTGTGGGTTAGCTACCAGAGGCCCAAACAAACCAGAGCGGGCAGGAAGATACTATTTGATCATTCCGCTCCATTTCGAGCAGTATACATCTTCCTCAGTTGCTTCTCAGTAACACATGCTAAATTACTATTTTGGGCTTGTTTCCCCGCCATCCCTTCACATAAAATCTTATTGCACTTTAGCGAAGAAGTAATCAGATTCTGTCTTTTCTTTTCAAAGAAAAGCTATTGGATTAGATTGCACAAAAAAATCTGACAAGTCACATTCTAATTATCCAAGCCATATTCCTCGCTTGACCATCAAATGAAGTCTTATTTTCCTCCTGTCTAGGAATTAGCTTCAAATCTTCTTAACTCAAGGACGTTTTCATTTCTCAACTACAATAACCATATATCAGAAAATGCAAAGCTAAAATCCAAATGACAGATTACCTCAATTGCATGCATTGCGGCTTTTAGTGATTGAATCTGTGATGAGAGGACCCTATGCTTAGGAAAAGTATCACTTGCTTCTTTCTCCTTACAAGTGGCTACATGTATGGCATACCTTTCTTCCAGATCAAAATGAAGTTCAAATGTTGTATGGCAAATCCTGCAGTGCTTCTCATCTTTCCAGTACAAATCATGACAACTTTCACATCTATGAAGTGTATCAAAATAGGATCGTTTACCAAGTTTAACAGCATTAAGTTCTAGGTAAAAGAAATTCCATAACCATGAATCAAACGCTTGGATCCGTTTCCATTTCCGTTTCTGGTCTTCTCCCTTTTTTGTAACTTCAAGAACCACAGCTCCAGATGAAGGTGGAGAACCATTCACAGTTCCAGATAAGTTGTCTACTTCAGATACTGGTGAATAAGTGTCTTCTCTAACATTATCCGGGTTAGATTGATCAGACTGTGCTAAGTTGTCAATTCTATCACTAGTTACCATTCTACTTGACATTGCCTGGCAGAGAAACGCTATCCGTTTCTCCACAGATTCAATAAGAAGGGCCTCTCGTTTACCCCTGTCATCCAAAACTGACAATAAGGCATACAAAGCCTGCATTGGGTGTAAGCCAAAGAAGTAAACATTAGAACCTATACAAGGTCAACCAACATGTACCATAATCACATTGACCGTATAACAAAAGTTAAGGAGAGTACCTCTTCAGTATCAATAACTTCCCAGTGACCATCTTCTGAAGATTCAAAGTAAACCCTTCTATGGCCTGGGTCATATGCATTACAAGGGCCCAAGAAAAGCCAGTATCTATTGTATCTACGATCAGAACCCAAAAACACAGATTGCATTGGGTGTACGTCAAACTGCACATCTTTTTCTTTCCCATTTTTTCCTTTTGTAGAGAATCTCTCATCAGAAAACTTTGAGATTGTTGCTGAAGAATCTAGCGGGTGAAACTTTAATGTACTATCTTCTTTTGCACCACCCATATGTCCTGCATGGACCCAGGTTGACCTTGGATCACTATGTTGTTTAGCAGATAACCTTTTAATTTTTGCTCCTGAACCAGAATGAAGGCTGCTAAGAGTGCATTCAGCAACAGCATTTGTAGGATCCTATAAAGAATAAGCACACTATAGTTAGAATACTCGATTAGAAGAAAATTGAGGACAAGATTAATCTGTGTAAAATTACTAAAATGCCCTGCTAGTTACAATTGAAGAACATCTAAGAACAGAGTGGGGAAACACATGGTACATAACAATAGCAAAAGACACCATGAAGCTAGAAATTTCTTTTTTTCTTTTTGTTTTCTTTTTTGGGATAAGCCTAAGAAGCTAGCTCTAATGACCCATCAACGTTTCATTCAATATTCAAATAATATTTATTGTCCAACAATTGTAAATCTACGGTAGTTTACACCATCAGATAATATAATCTTACGAAGGCCAGCACAAGTTTCATTTAATAGGGTAACTTCATTGCAGGGGGGAAAGAAATGAAAACAAAGAAAATACTTCAATATCAATTCCAAGATTCTGTACATTACCTCAATCCTGAAACTGGATCCTGCATGAAGAAGATCAATTAGAGCCACAAGTGCATTCAACTTTTCTTCAATGCTTAAATCTGAATATTCGCCTTCCATCAATCCTAACAACCATACTTCGCCTGGATGACTCTCATCAATTTCAGTGTGTACTGTCAGCGCGTTATCTTTACTTCTACCATTGTTCGTATAAGTCAGTTTCCTAATTCTGGAATTTCTTGAATTCCACCCAGAATCATCATCACTGCTGCATGTACCACTGTCACCAAGCTCATCATCAACTGCTCCAGAGTCTTCAGTATCTGATTGGGATTCCTCAATTTCCTTTTTGGAAGAATTAATACGGACACGATATGTGGATGATGAAATTTTCTCAAATAATGTAATATCACTTGAAAGAGTTGAACAAATCAAAGACTCTAGTTCCTCTATTCCGCTGGAGAGGTTCAATTCAGAAATCTTCAAAACAAAAACAAAGTCCATCACTGAAGTGGAATAATGTGCTTGCTTGTTATCAACTTAAAGATTAAAACATGAGAGAGGTTAAGATAACAACATGTTTAACAAACTTACCTGTAATGACTTCGCCAACTCAGAAACTTTCAACCCATGAATTCCTTGCTCTAGCAGAACTCTAAACAATTCGCCCTTCAAAGTACCAGGACGTAAACCATACTTCACCATAAGGCCCATTTCCTAGATAATAGAAGATTAAATTTCAAAATCCTTAGATAACAGAAGTTTAAATTTCAAAATCCTTAGATAACAGAAGATTAAATTTCAAAATCCCTAGATAACAGAAGAATAAATTTCAAAATCCAAATTTCACATGTATAGATAGATTATGGGACAAAAGATAAAATTTATTAACAGTATAACATAAAACCAACACATGGAAGAAAATAAAACCTCCATGGCATTTGTAAACATAATAACAAATGCGGAGACAAGTGGAGGCAAATAAAAAATATGCTCAATGAATGTTATTAAGAAGCACACTAAAAGAAATTCCTTGTCCATTGTTATATGTAAAACCTGAAATTTCTAAATTTGGCCCTTCAGTGTGACAATTGACTCTCTAATTAGGACTCTGGGTCAAGATAAAGGAAATTTTCTTGGGTAATGACAGATATTAAATGACTTGCCACTACGGTTTTGATCCCTCAAGGATTTTAGTAATAAACACATATTGTCGCATCCATAGCACCTATCTTGTAGAACATATGTACTGATAATACATACATATTAGTTAAATCAACTAGGGTAGTTAAATAATTTCAAAAACCTTGCTAAGAGCGTCCCTTCGCATTGCACCTTGCTTTGAACCAAAACCAGCCGCAATTAGTACTTGACGCAGTATTTCTGTCCATGTTAAAGGGTTTAGAGATCTCTTCCAGAATTCCAGAGTGGATTCTTGGTTTTCAACCTGCCAAATCATTTGATAAATATGAGTTGCTGAGTACTTGAATTCCATTAAATTGGAAATAACAATTAGTTTAAGAGATCTAAAGAGCTTGACAAAAAATTATCTCTGATACACCACAAAGAGCAGGTGGATCTTCTAAAAGTGCATGTGGCTGGAATATGAATAGTTGATTATGGTTTTGTCCAGAAATTTTATTTTTTAATAGGACAAATAAACGTCTACTGAAAAGGCAAGTAAATTACAATCAAGGACGGTAGTCCATCTATGCTTAAACATTCATAACAGAAAAAGTACAAGAAAATCAGTATCATGAGGTCCTGCCCTATCATATAACAACTATCATGACAAATTTCACATTGTTGGCATATACGTACCCAAATAAAATGCATATAACATTAACATAAATCAAATGATACATCTGGAATTTGGACCAATATACTGTTTTTTGTAACTCACCGAGTGGATAAATGCAAGAAAATTGCATGATTTGCTCAAATGAGGTATGGATCCACAGAAAAGCTCCGCTTCAACATTAGTTAGAAAAAGCTTCAGAAGGGCCACATGAATTTTTCCAAGTAGCATGGAATCCTGAAAGGCATGGACGAAAGAAAGAAGTTGAGCAAGTGGAAGACACAATATAAATCTGATGTTAGATCAAAGATCATATATAACCTTGTCATGAAATGCTTGAGCAAGCTCATCAATAGTGAAGGAGCTTATATCCACCATAACGGCATAAGTGTAAAGGAAATGGAAAACCTGCCCAAGAAAGTCAATCCACAATATATATTAGTAAATAATTCATCAAAATCTACTAAACTGAATTCATGGCCCCTGGACTCATCTACTAATAAACCCAACAAAAAAACAACAGCAACAAACTAGAGTAGAGCTTTAACGCACCAGTTTCCAAAAAGAAAAATAAATTAGCATATCTCCATAATTTAACACAAATTTACTAGTCATGGATCACTTGAGAAAAAGAAGCTAATTAACCATACACTTTTAAGACATCTTATTTCAAAGTGACAAGACTTGCAAATAGAGGTTAAGAAAAGAATAGGAGTCATCCAAGCGGGATGTCTGAAAACATAAGTTGAAAGACAAATCAACCACTCGCTCCAACACATAACAATGGCAGCTTAGTAATATTGTGTTGTGAACTGAATGAAGGGCAACACTCTCTAATAACATTCTTAGATCTTGGCAACCTATAAAGATGGGACGAAAGAGAAAGAATGCTTTAAGACCATGTTTATTAGTATTTATGTCAAGCCAAAAGACCAAGAATCCCAAAAACTAAGAAATGGTTATGAGCTATCACAACTTCACTCCAAAGAATAAGGGGGAGGTAAATACTGACAAGTCAGAAAATTCTCTCCTTTCTCCCCACCCCAGCCCTTCACAAAGACGTATTCGCAAGAAGTTTTGTTCACTGGCGCCATAACCAGTATCTAAAAGTCAAATGCATGAAAGAGAGATGTTAAATATGTCTCGCTCATTTACATCTAAACCATATAAACTAAACCTAATTCTCTACAAGCATGATAGAATAAGAGGAAAATCCTTTCACAAAATGATTTTAAGTGTTGTTTAGAAATTGTAGAAAACAGACCCCTGAAACATCATTCGGAATAAAAAAGAAACTAAAGTGTGACAACATGCTATAAATTCCAACAGATGAAATGTATGACATCTTTCACATACAACGTAACCTGTGTTTGTGAAAGGACTCAACAGGATCAAGTTGCAAGCAGTTTGGCATTTATGTACCTTGAACAGTTTCTTGACAATCTCTGGAGAAGAATCCCAAGGTTGCATATCAAATGGCAGCTTCATCTTCACAGAATTTGGAGGAAACTTGGCCAGCAAATCTGAAATTACAGAAACTTCTTATTTGCAGCTCAAAAATACTATACATGCACACATGTATTATACAGCATTCCATTTTAGAGAGGAAAATTTGATCAATTTTTCCTTCAAACCAACCTTTGCAAAGTGAACATGCATGATCTCCATTAGAAAAATGATAAGAGCACACCAGTGAATTTGGTCTTGCTTGTAATTCTCTTTGCTCCAGCTCTTCATCATCCACAAGCATTGCAATCTTATCCGAGTGTTCTTGGGAACCTGTTCCTTCCAAAGCAAGTTCACATTTTTCATTGCCTGGAAACTTCTGATTCTCATTGTTAGCTTCCATCTGGCATCCAAAGGAAAAATGGCTGTTATCAAAGCTGCTAACTTGAACCACAGATTTGCAATAACAACTTTTTACTTGCCTCTCTTCTTTTGGCTACACGCTTCCTCTTTTCTTGTAACTTATTTTGTACACTTCCCTGTTTCTGAAAAGGCAACAAACTGTCAGAAAACTTTCTATAAGTAACCATTAAGTTCGATCTTTAAGATGATCATTTCAAAATACTTGCTCAAATATCTGCAAGCAACAGACTACATGACTTACACGAACACATTTTTTTGGTTGCAATCTTCTGTTCCGAGTTACTGGTTTTCGCGATACAGAAGTTTGAATTAGTGATACACCAGCAACTTCACCATTGGCCAAACCCATTTCAATAGGAAAATCTCTAGCATTAGGATTGGTTGCCTGCCAGACCGTCATCAAACCTTTCCCAACACCATGTTTTTGTACTGGAGCACTCTTGTTGCAATCCTGATGATTTGTTATCAAACCTTTCCCAACACCATGTTTTTGTACCGGAGCACTCTTGTTGCAATCCTGATGATTTGTTATCAAACCTTTCCCAACACCATGTTTTTGTACTGGAGCACTCTTGTTGCAATCCTGATTATTCATCATAAAACCTTTCCCAACACCATGTTTTTTCACTGGAGCACTCTTGTTGCAATCCTGATGATTAATTACAGCCTGCTCGGTAACCTAATAAAAGTTAAAAGGGTAAGAATATAAGTGGGACTGGTTATGGTGACTTAAATAGAAACAAGAAATTATGAAAGATAATGGCAGCAAAACAATTTATCCATTACCTTTCTCCTTTTAGTTGCTCTGTTGTTCTCTTTGCAAGGAGAAGGAAAATCTGGGGAATCTAAATGGAAATTATAATGTGAGCGAAACCTTCTTAAAGTATGTATCACAGTAAGAGAAAAACTCTACAATTAGGAAAATAACATCACAAGGAACAGAGAGGAGAAAAAAATGCAAACGGCCACTGCAATACCAATAAGAATTACTCGGTGAAAAATAACACAAGCAAACTACCAAAACAGTCTTATTCTGAATGACATTACAAATTACTAAACAATCATATGTCAAAGAATGTTCTCATCAATTATCGAAAACACTAAAAACAAAAATTTTGTAACAGATGCATGGTTTACTTTTTAAAGAAATGGAAAGTAGAACACATCTCAGATAGAAAAAAATGTGAAACAGAAATTATTCATTTTGCCGATGATTTCTCAGACCAGAATGTTTCTCAGTTCATACCTGGAGAATGGCAAAGTGCCCCAGAGGGAAGAGGATCAAATTCCACACCAAGCGGAGGACCATCCTTACGGAACACCTTCTTGAGAATGTTGTCTGGAGTTAACAATTCCTGAACATGCTTCCATTTCATTCTTTCCTTCTTGTTAAACAAACTTGTTTTCATGTATCTCGACGAGGAAGAAGCTTTGGTTTTTGAGCGGCCGTGTTTAACTATCCTTGTATCACCAGCTCCCAACTCACTGGTTCTATTTCCTCGCTTCTCTCTCCTCCTCTTCTCGACAAACCAACCTCGAACCTGCTTGTAAGTCAATCCGAAAGCAGCAGCATGGCATTCCATTGCCATTCGTGACGGATACTTTTCCTCTGTATAAAAATTAAAATATAAATAAACAAAAAACTACAAGTATCGGGTTTAATTCTCTTGTGGTGAACACTAACAGTGCGTTATCATTCCGCAGAATCTATGGCACACCAACAATCCTAAATTGCTTCAATAATTGCAATGCCCAACTACTTCCTGATCGGTTTCGAAAATCGACACACCGAAAGATTGGCAATTGTATGTTCCAAATTTGAAACTCCGCATCAATAAACACAATTCTAAAATGCTAATTTCAATTAAACAGTCAATTGGGTAACTCAATTTTGAACCCACTTGAGATACAGAGCAATAATAGCCAAAACGAGAGAGAGAGAGAGAGGGTACCGGAGTAGAAGCTCTCGAGGGCTTCAACCTGCAATCGCGTTTTCTTCTTTGTCTTCTCCATCATCTTTCCCTTCATCTCCCGCTTCTCGAAATCGCAGAAAATCACAAAAATTTCGCCACCATTTCCAGAAGCAGCTGAAGTGCAAAAACCAAAAGCAGAAAAATGTTTGGGAGTTGTACAAGCTAGCAGAGAGGGACTGCCGCCGGCGATGTGGGACCGAGAGCGGCGGTGCCGGAGTTGCAGAGAAATGGAGTTGGGAGAGTGAGCTCTGAAATCTGCATGCTTTGTCTGTAATTTGTGCCAGAAAAGAGAAGGGGAGAAGCAGCAGATAATGAAATGGGCCAACTAACCACCAAGTAGGGTTTTGGGTTTTACCAAAATAAATATCTTCATCAAATTTCTTAAGCAAAGAATTAATTAATCAACTTAAATATTTATATCATCATCTTTTCTTTTTCTTTTTTTTTAAATACAAATAATTAGTTTTTTAGTCAATGGCCCAACTTCAACTTTGTTTCTTGTAGCTGTTGTAGCCCAATCTGCCCAACCCATATATATGGACTTGAAGCCCATTTTGTATAAGTGTGTCTTGTTTTGGGCTATTGAAGAATTCGACCTTGGGTCTAGCTTGGTTCACTTCACCTCAAGAACGAAAATTGAACCAAATAATACAAATGTCATTTAGTACTACTATCTAGCCGCATGGCTTGTTGATTCGACAGTGCGCTACACAATTAGTGGCGTGGCGTTTTCTGGTGCTGAGTTCTCTGCGCAGAATTTAGTAAATTTTTTTATTTACTTTACTTAACCTGGTTCTGGTGCCAAGAAGAGAATACTTGAATCATGATTATATTCTTTCCAATAAGAGGTATTTGTGAATATGAAGATAACTAATTACACGTGATTACATGAGAGTACACATGATTACATATCAATTAGAAATCCTACCTAAAATACAAAGTCAACAATATTTTTCTTCGCTTGTAAGTAAGAGATCTTAAGTTCAAGTCTCATGATGGATTTGAAACCAAATTTCTTATTCTCATATATCCAACATATGAGAAGTTGTCAACTTCTGTTATTCAAGTGCCACAAAAAGTTATCACTTAGTACTACGTTTCAATCGTATTCCTTTTCACTTGTAAGTGAGATATCTTAGATTCAATTATTGCCAAATGCGAATTTGAACTACATTATTGCTAGCTCATTATGAGGCTAAGTCCACCCCTTTGGTGTAGATAATATCGTTTGTTAAAAAATGTGCCACAAAAAGTCCTGAGATGATCTTTCACTTGAGACAAATTAGGTTACACATGCGAAAGCACTAAATATTGGTGACCAAATATTATGTAGAACAACACAATAGTCCCAAAAGAACTATTAGGTTTTGTATATGAAACACGGTCATGCAACACTGACATCTTACTTAAAAATTATAGCACGTAGATTTGTTTTATTTTATTTAATATACCTTGAAAGTAAAACGTATGAACCTTATCATCCATCCTTATTATACGTCTCCAATACCCATAAAAATTTCTACCTCTAAACCTTTGCCAAGTTGCAATTTCCTAATGGCTCCTTTTGCGAGCCATTGAACATTTCTAAGTCATGTTTTGGTGGCTGTATATGTATATATGTGTGTGTGTGTACACACATTATATAATATAAAGAACCAAAACCCTAATCCATGGAAGGTTGATATCTAATTTTTTTATTAATTCAAGAACAAGGGTTAGTTCACATTAACATCCATGTAATAATCAATTGGAAGTAGCTTTTGTTTAATAGTGGGATGACATTCATTTGCTTATATAATTAAGTTTGACATATGCATTCTTTTTATATATTCCACTAGGCACTAGATTTTTTTTTTCATTTATTTTATTTATATATATTATTGACTTAATGCCTCCAAAGTCCAACCTGGTGATTTACTTTATCTATATAGAAAGGTTTTGTAAGATCCCACATCGTCCAGGGGTGAGGATCCTGTAAGTTTTATATGTATATTCTCATCTCTTCCTAGCACGAGGCTTTTTGGAAGCTCACTGGCTTCGGATTCCATCGGAACTCCGAAGTTAAGCCAGTTTGGGCAAGAGCAATCCCATGATGGGTGACTCAATAGGAAGTTCTCATGTGAGTTTCCAGAAACAAAACCGTGAAGGTGTGGTTGGGGCTCAAAGCGGACAATATCATGCTACAATGGAGTCGAGCCCTGAATGTAGTAGGGGCCCGGGCTGGGATGTGACAGGTTTTGTTTCCTAACATATTTTTTTAATTTTCCAAAAAGAAAAAAAATATTATTTCATTAAATATTTAGGGCAAATGCAGGTCATCAAATGTGGATCTTGCACGTAAAAGTGTGAGTAGTGCGCACTGATCATAGGATAATGTGAATTGATTATCAAAACTTGGACAAGATTAACGCTCACATCATCTTTTAAAAAAAGGGAATTAAAAATGGTTTAGCACCATACATAAAAATAGTTCAAAGATGCATAGTGTTGCTCTCCACGTTGCAGGCTCATTTGAAAGTGCTTTCTAAAATGACCGAAAATCCTTTTAAAGAAAATATTTTCTTAGTTCCAAAATCACTTGAAATGTTTTTTACTCAAAGCACAAATTAAGTTTTTCTTCCAAAGTGCTTTTTCAAAAACATTTTCAACAAAAGCGATTTTAGTCATTTTAAAAGTACTTTCAAATAAGTTCAAGGTTATCAAAGGTTCGGTTTGCATTTAAGCTGAATCGTTCTCTTTATAAATTAAAGTAGTTTAAAATATAAAAAAATATTATAAATTACGGTAGTTTAAAATATCATACCGTTGAAAACGAAAATATTATTGTTTGAAGATCACAACAAGCACAAAAAGTCCACTCCCACAGTCTATTAGTTTCATGTGGTAATATGTAGGTTTTTATCCAAGGAATTCTGCACACTTATATTCTTTTCACACTCAACATTCAACTGTAATTTTTTTTTTTTTTATACATTCCTCTTGAAACTCAATTTTAGTCTCGTTTTTTCCTTAGTATTCGTTCCATGTAATCCCCTTCAGAACTCGATTTTTATCCCACGTTAGTTGAATTTGTCAACTCCATGAAATATGGCACTTTGTTGATGTACAAGAAAAATCAACTCCCATTTTACAAAATTAGCCTAACTGAGATAATGTGGAATGAAAATCGAATTTTAGAAAGTTAATTAAAACAATATGAGTTGCAGGAAATAAAAAAGGGGGGGGGGGAGACTGAAATCGAATTTCAAGGGCATAACAAAAGAAACCATTTTCATTTAGAACATTGAAAATACAAGTATTTGTTTAATTTTCAACAACTATCGCCATCGATATTAGTTTTGAGTCTTTGAGAAAATCTAACACCCATGCTATCGTTCCTTTCCCGGCATTGGTGCTGACGTTACACATTACTGCTTCTTATTTGCAATTTTATTTTATTTAACATTAAATAGTAATAAAAAATTTCATTTAAAAAGGTTAATCTAACTCACCTGGTTGAGCTCTTCCGATCTACGATTTGTTTTACATTTCCATTCCAATTCGAGGACCCCATTTGAAATCTTTTTCTTCTTCTTTTTTTTTTTTTTTGGCTTAAAAGTTCAAATTGGTTTAGTTAAAAAACTTTTACTATGACAAAAGACGACGGTTAATTCTAAAAATGCAGAATGATACGATGGAACTTGAACACAACTCGGATGTAAATCGGATGTTTATTTATAGGACAAAGCTTGATGCTTATACAAAACAATATGATTGTTTTTTTTTTGGCAAACGATGGCCGTTTATTAGCATTTAAAAAAAATAAAAAATAAAAAAAACTTCAAATGGGACATCCTGATTTAAATCCCAAGGATCTTCAAACAAAAATGACTAAAAAATAATGTCAAATTGGCAAATCTAATAGCCACCTTATTGGCAGATCTTTGGGTGTGACAAGCATGAGAGAACACATCCAGCACTCCAAAGCCAAAAGAACTTCAATCCTAGCAAGTAGAAATTTAATCACTTCATAATCCACCTCATGGGAGACTCTTCGCACAAAATCACCAACAAACCCAATAAGAGAACACTCTATGTGTGGAGGCATAAATTAACCACATCTAATAGGAGAAAGACACGTGGATTATATGTTCAACATGATGGTTTTACACTTGATGTTATGAGTAAACCACAAAATTATCCTAAGACAATAAGACATAGTCTGCACTAAGGTAATTTGGGTTTTTATACCACTAACACACCATAGATTATGGGCTATCCAGGCCGGCCAGGACATTTATATGGGTTATCCGGGCCGCGTATTCTACATCATGCCATCAGGCCATACTCGGTCCAATAGTGGCAGAGCACCGACTTTCTAGAGTTTCCCATTAGGTGTTCTCCCTACATGTGCTCTTATCATCATGGACCTTTAAGAATACTAGATGGCAATACCGCAAAGACTAGCATGCATCATCAAGGACTACCTAGTATGCTTCGCAGCTTCCACTCCTAGTTGTTTGCTAGGGTTTCTTCCCTATAAATAGCCAAGTCAATCAAAGGAAAACGGTAATCGCCACTTACTACTCATAACTCTTCAAGTTATATTTTTCTCTCTATTAATTATCTGACTTAACATTAGAGACCCTTTGGTGAACATCTTCCCACCCTTTTATGTGTGTTCGTCAATTAGGCCAATGGTGTTTGCTCTCTTATAGGTGGAATTTCGTCAATTCAACCATGTACAAAATTTTCATCTACAATGTGCTTTCGTTGAGAGAAAATTTGAGTTACACTCAATGAGTGCTTAAAAATTTGAGCGAAGAAAGTGAATTCCAAAAATTTTCTTAGGCGTTCTTTGTTCATCGAAAGACGTAGTTAGCTTATAGATTACTCGGCCTGTGCGTCACGTAGGCTTGGTAGTTTTTAGGATCAACAACCACTAATAAAAAATTGACATCTGTTCATTTTATACTATCTCATGCTACTACAATTTTCATAACCAAACACCTTATATTCCTCATAGCTTCTGCAATGGAGATTTGGACAAATCCTCAACTCTTCCAACCTATGCCTCGGTCGACCCACTCTCGTTTCATTGACTGCACCCACGACTCCTCCTTCCTCTCTCGTCGGTCAAACCTACCCCTAATCCACCATCTTTATTCTAGGTGCAACCTTGGCAACAAGGAGAGGAAGCTACGCCAAGTCTCGACCAGTAAATGAGCAAGTGCATAGGTGTTGCCATGGCTGACAAAAGGTTTGGGTTCAATGGAGAAGAGAAATTAATGGAGAAATTTAAGTTGGATTTGAGATATGTGTCATGGTTGGGGATGAGAAAGGGACGGATGAGAGTGGAAGGTATGAGAGATTGATTGTTTGGTTACAGGTTTAGAGAGAGTTTTAAATGACACAAGGCTTTATTTGGTTGGACAACATAGTAATGTCAGTATCTTGCGTCCTCACTATTCTCCTTTTGGGAGAATGATTAGATTGAGACAAGATAAAAACTAAGTGACGAAGAATTCAAATCTAAGCAAGCTTAAACACACGCTTAACCACCACAAATGGGGCTTTTATTGACCACAATAGAGAAGAAAAATGAAAAGAGGAAGCCAAATAGAGGAGGAAAAGTAGAAGTGCTTCTCCTTCCTTCTCCCCCTACAATGAATTTTGCCAAGTTTTTTACGGAGGCTAGGATTTTTCCCATGAGTCTTGGTCATACAAGACAATATGACTAAGAAAGATAAACTAGCAAAATCAACAAATACAATTAAGGGAGAAATTAAAGTATTAACCAAAAAAGAAAATAAAAGGTTTTGATGAAGGTGATTGATGGAAATAATTGGGGCATGATCGACGAAGGTGGTAAAGGATAGTTTAGCAATGACAAGTTAGACTTAATACGTTCATGTGACATTAAAACACCATTATACTAACCTTATGAAGACACTATTCTAAGCACAACAAACACTAAAGCTCCAGCAAGCACACTCGAGCACCTTGAACTAGATAAGGGTTTTCTGCACACTCACCAAGACTGTATTACTCGAACCTATGGGGAGTTCTCTAAGTATATGTTTCGATGGTGTATGCAGGGACCTTCCCTTGGTATTTATACTACTACAACCCTAGCGCACATTCCCATAATCATGCACCAGAATTCCTTATTGTACAAGGATAAAATCTACCAAATCTCAGTCCAAATATGATAGTATCAAGAGCCCTTATTCTCCAATTATAACTGGATTATATACTTTACTTGGAATCCAAGTTATAACTTATAACAAAACTCTAATCGTACTTACATTCCACATCAATCCTTATTACCTATATTGACATATTAGCCGTTGGATTAAAGTCTAACATCCAACATTCTCCCACTAGGTCAATTAGTTAATTCAAGAAAGAACTTAAATGATCTGTAATCATGATTCTTCATTAGCTAAAGGATTCAGTTAAGCTATTAAGCTTCTTGCATACTTCTGTTAAGCAAAGGTTACTCATTCAGAACTATGGGAGACTATGAACTAGACAAGTGTCCATGAGCTCTTATAATCACTGAATAAGGTCTTCACTTACATAAAGTAATCAATCATAGACTTGGTATAGAAGTGAGTTACAAAACTATGAGTCAAAAACATTAACTCCATCACTTCCAGGTCCATTTAATCAGTCTTATACCTGATTGTCTAATGCTTCCTTTTGAGCTTTCAAGCTATGAGAATTGCTCGTATATATTTTTGTGAAAACTCAGTTCATATGCCAACACAATCTTATGACATAACCAACTGCAGCTAATAACCTTTCGTTGCTACATAATTCCATAAAAAAACACATCAGTTGCTTATAGCCTTTCAGCAACCTTAGTTTCCAACAAAAGACATGAATTAAAACTATATTGGAACAATGTAATGAATTACTGAAATAACATCCCTTTATTAAACCTTTAATTCAACCAAGTGTAGTAACTAGCAAAATATAAAACCAAAACTCAATACTAACTATCACGATACCAGCTACCATGCATAATTAAACTACATATTATCATTACTTCCAATAGTTTGACAAATCTAGGGTTGTAGTCACTCCCATATTGACTGCATGCTTATGAAAAACTGCATTTGGTAATACCTTAGTGAGTGGATTAGCAAGCATAGCATAAGTTTCAATGTAATCAACCTTGATTTCTCCAGACTTCACCTTCTTCCTTGTCAATGCATATTTGGTGTTCAAGTGCTTAGTTCCAAGAGACCTCTTATTATTCTTAGAATAAAAGATAACAACTTTATTATCACACCAAATTTGAACATGCTTTGCTATGGAATCCATAATCTCGAGACTACTAATTTTCTCAGCCAAATAGCTTGTGATATAGCTTCATAACATGCTACAAACTCAGCTTGCATGGTAGAAGTGGCAATAGTATCTTGTTTCACACTCTTCCATAACACTGCCCCATTTGCCAACATGAATATATAACTTAAAGTTGACTTAAGTGAATCAAGGTAGCCTGCAAAATCTGAGTCACTATAGCCTACTGGCTCGAGTCTTGAATCCCTTTTGTATACTAGCCGATACTTTTTAATTCTTTGCAAATATCTTAAAACTTTCTTGGCAGCTATCAAATGTGCATTACCATGATTAGACTGAAACCTTCCCAATATACTGATGGCATATGCAATTTCAGGTCTAGTACATACCTGTGCATACATGAGACTCCCAACTAGGGAAGCATAAGGCTTGCTAGCCATTTCTTTTCTCTCAAACTCAGTCTTGGGCACTAATCCTTACTAAGCTTCTCTCCCTTGTCATTGGAACATCACAACCATTTGAGTCTTCCATATTGAACATTTTAAGTACTTTTTCAATATATGCTTTTTGTGATAAACCAAGCAGCCCTTTACTTCAATCCCTTGTGATCTGAATCCCAAGAACAAAAGCTACATTTCCCATATCTTTCATTTCAAAGTGTTTTGACATAAATCTCTTGGTGTCACTCAGCAATGATGCATTATTGCAGGCTTATAATATGTCGTCTACATAAAGAATGAGAAAAATCAAACAGTTTCCATTCCTTTTCATGTAAACACATTCATCCCTAGGGCTCTCTTCGAAACCATGTGATGAAACAACCTCATCAAACTTCAAATACTATTATCTCGATGTCTATTTTAATCCATAAATGGCCTTGTTAAGTTTATAGACCAAATTCTCTTTCCCTTCTTGAATGAAACCCTCTGGTTGCTTCATTTAGATCTCTTCTTCAATATTTCCATTCAAAAATGTAGTCTTAACGTCCATTTGATGCAGAAATAAATTGAAGTGAGCCACTAATGCCATGATCACTCTAAAAGAGTCTTTTGTAGAGACTGGATAAAATGTTTCATTATAATCAACTCTTTCTTACTGAGTATAACCCTTTGCTACAAGTCTAGCTTTGTATATTTCAATATCACCCTTTCAGTTTCTCTTGGTCTTGTAAACCCACTTGCAGCCTATTGGTTTACATCCTTGTGGAAGCTCAACCAACTCCCACACTTTGTTCTTATTCATGAAATCTAATTCTGATTGCATAACTTTTTGCCAATGTGCATTATTTCGACCCTCAATTAATGTCTTGAAGTTTAATGGATCTTCTTCTTGACTATTAAACTCAGCTTCTTATAGATACACAAACGAAATCATTTCAGATTGCAGACTTTCTTGCACAGGTGGATCTTTTGGTTTCCATTTGCACAAGCTCAATATGTTTTTCTTGAATGATTGTTATGTTGTTTAACTACATAGGTTCTTCTGCAACCATTTCTTCTTGTTGAGTAGCCTGTATTGGTTCTTTAACTTGTTCATTTTGCATTAGAATTTGTTAAACAACTTCATTTGTCATAGAATCACCTAGGTTTTCATCTTGCAGTGTTGTGATCTCTTCATTCCAGTCAAGATTTTCTTCCTATTGATCATCATTAACTTCTTCAATGAACTTGGCTCTCCCAATTTCAATGAACCTCGAGGTGTGATTAGGGCAATAAAACATGTAACCCTTAGTTCTTTCTGGATATCCTACAAAGAAGCATGTTATTGTTCTACGGTCTAACTTCTTCTCCATTGGATCCTATGTTCTTGCTTCTACTGTGCATCCCCAAATTCTCAAGTGATTTAGCACTAGTTTTTTGTTAGTCCACAATTCGAAGGGTGTCTTGGGAACAAACTTGCTAGGAACTCTATTCAGCGAGTAGTTTACAGTTTTGATTGTTTTTCCCCCAAAGAAAGGTACGTAGCTTCGAATTACTCATCATGCTTCTTACCATTTCAATCAAGGTTCTATTTCTTCTTTCACTAACTCCATTTTGCTCAGGGGTACCAAGATTGGTGTATTGAGCAACAATTCCATGCTCTTGCAGAAACAATGCAAAGGGACTAGGCTGCCTACCAGACTCACTAAATTTTTCCATAGTACTCTCCACCCCTATCAGACCTTACCACCTTATTTTTGTAGTCTAATTGATTCTCTACTTCTGCTTTATAAATTTTGAAAGCAGCAAAGGCACTAGATTTCTCAAGCAACACGTATACATGGCCAAACCTAGAAAAGTCATCTATAAATGTGATGAAATACTTGTAGCCATTATGTGTTTATGTTGGGAAAAGACCACAAATGTTTGTGTGGATTAGTTCTAACAGCTTTGTACTTCTAATTGAACCTTTCTTTTTCTTGTTTATCAATTTTCCCTTAATGCAGTTAGTGCAAATTTCGAAATCACTATAGTTCAGCGATGGTAAGATTTGTTCTCTAGTCAATCTTTGCATTCTCTCTCTAGAAATATGCCCTAATGTTTTGTGCTATAAATTAGATGAGGTGTCGTTTGTCAGTGTTTGTTTATGCCTTATTGTGTTAACCACACTCATTGGTATATTGCAGTTAAGCTTGAACATATCACCAGTTAGCACTCTATCACCAATTAGCTTAGAACTTCAAGATATTGAAAAACCAATATCATTTAATATCAAATTTAAACTTTGATTTAACAAGCCTACTAACTGAAACTAAATTCCTTCTTATGGAAGGTATATAAGCAACATCAACCAAATTTAGCAAAAAACCAGAAAATAATTCAAGTCTAACTACTTCAATAAACTCTATTGCAACTCTAGCTCAATTGCCCACGAACATTGACACCTCATCCTTGTTTGGCACTCTCTTACTAATGTACCCCTGCAATGAGTTTGTTACATGAATTGTAGCACCAGTATCAAGCCACCAGGTATCATAAGATATCTTAACCAAGGATTGAAATATCGACCAATACACCGATATATCGATATTTTCAACTGTCGATACTGATACTGGGGGGTAAGGCTATATCTTCCCCTATATCGACGATATATCCCCGATAAGTGGGATATCTCCGCTATTTTGCCAATATTCTCAATATTTCCCGATACCTATAACAAAACCCAAAAAAATTCAAAAGTTTTGAAGCAAATTGAAACCCAAAAGATTTTTTGGAGGTATATGGGCAGTGATTAGATATGTGTGAAGGCTTTTGGCAATATCCAATTCAAAAGATTTTTTGGAGTATCCATTAATTATTACTATAAAGAATCTATGCACAATGAATTGAGGGGACATACGTGTCTTATCTGAAGAGAAAGAAATACACAAAGCCAAATATTAAATTTCTGGTCAAATATATCTTTAATACCCACAAGAAATGATGCACATGTGTCTAAGCTTCTTGTGGAACTCTTTATCATTAAATATTTGTTTTGTTTTTTGGTTGTTTCTTTTTCACTTTTTGAAGTCAAGCAATTGGCAATATGCAATACACTGCCCATATACCTCCAAAAAAATCTGACTACCTTAATTTCCATCAAAGCCAGAGAATCATCCAAATGAAATTCATAAAATAAAGTCTGCAAAGCCCATATACCATTGTCCCCCAAACCCCAAAACTTCCCATTGTTATCACGAGAGAAGCCCTCTTTAAATCAGAGGGTGTTTTACTTTTTTTGGGGCACCAAATCTTCACTTCTCTTCTTTTTCTGCGAGCTTTTCAACTTTTATTTAGTTTGTGAGCTTCTTTCCTTGTTTGCAAGTTCTCTTTGACAGCTGTTTCAGGTATGTGGCTCTCCCTCATGGTCTGTATTATTTTTGTGATAGATTTGATATTGTAAGTTAATTTAATATATTTAACTGTGATAGATTAAAAATGGCAAGTAGTAGTAGATCGAGTGGAGCTAGTGTGCCTGGTGGTCTTGATGTGGCATGGAAATATGCTCATCCAATATAAGGCAATAAGCATGGCACACATTTTGTGAATCCACATTTAAAATTGGTGGAATTACACGGTTAAAGTATCATTTGGCCGGATTTGATCCACATAAGAGTGTAAAGAAGTGCAAAGAAGTACCACCAGATATTAAGAATGAGGTAATTGCATGGATAAAGGATAAAGGATAAAGGATAAAGAGTCTAGCAAACAACATAAGAAATCTGTTGAAGAAAACATAAGATCTACAGCAAGAAGGGGATACATGGGCAATAAAAGTAGCAATCCTGTTCATGATGATGATGATGAGGATGGATATGCATATCCTCCAGACATGCACCCTGCGGAGAAAGAAGATTACCTTGCTGTCATTAGAGCGTCGAAGGAAGAAGAATGGTTTAGACAAGGATGAGCTTACGGAATGGGAAGCAAAAGATTTGCAAGGGGAGCAAGTGGTAGTAGTTAACCGTAATACCGTCGTACTCAAAGCCTTCGAGACCCACTCTGATCTCTTCCGGTACCAATGCCACACAAGAACACTAGAGCAAAACAGAGAACAATGAAAGGCATGATTAGAAACTCAGCAAAGTTACTTGGAAGATACTGTAGCAAATTCTTCATACTTGAGAATGTGGCTCCTTAAAAAGCAAGTTCCCCTCATTTCAAGAACATGATTGCTGCAGCCCAACAAGAAGGTTTTGCTTTATTCCTTATGACTTTCCTTTCTTGAACTTAAATATTCTAAACACACCAATTGCTAATATGAGTTCGATTATATTAGGTCAAGGCATAGCCATACCATCGCCGTATGAAATAAAGCATAAGTACTTAGATATGGAACACACAGACATGCAAGCCTATGTGGAAAAAGTAAAGGAAGATTGGGGCGTGTATGGATGCACCATTATGAGTGATGGATGGACTGGCCCGACGAGGTTGTCCATAATAAATTTCATGGTCTACTCAAACGGGAAAACAATTTTTTTGAAATCAGTGGATGCTTCAAATAAAACCAAGGATGCAAAGTACATCGCCAAATTGTTGAAGGATGCCATAAAAGAGGTTGGGCCGTCAAATGTTGTTCATATTATCACCGACAATGGTTCAGCCTTTGTTAAGGCTGGAGAGATAATGATAGAGCGGTATCCTATTTATTGGACTCCTTGTGCTGCACATTGCATTGATCTAATATTTGAAGATATTGGGAAGCAAGAGTCAGTGGCCAATGTCATAAATAAAGCTAGGAAATTAACCAACTACATTTACAATCATGGTTGGCTATTGGCTCAGATGAGGATCTTCTGTCAAGGAGATTTGGTCTGACCTTGTGTAACTCGGTTTGAGACAAACTACATCACCATCAATAGCATCTTAAATAAGAAAGCTAGGCTGAGGCAACTTTTTACAAGTGAGGAATGTTATAATAGTCGATTCAATGAATCAAAAGAAGGGAAGATAATTGAAAGTCGAGTCCTTGATCATAGATTATGGGATGCCATGGAAGGAGTGCAATCCATCTATAAGCCTTTGTATAGCATCCTGCGAATTGTTGACACAGAGGTAGTTCCTACAATGCATATCTTATATGATATGTTTCACATAATGAAAGAGAAGATTTCTAAGTTGAAGGATAAAAAATGGATTCTCAAAATCATCAATCACAGATGGGATGTCACGTTATCTCGTCCATTACATCAAGCTGGTATGTTTTAATCTCTTAGTAAAAACGTGCATCAATTTTTAAATTTATACAATGGGCATTAACTAATCTTCATATTTGTAGCCCACTACTTGAACCCTAGATATCAATATGAAACAGGGGTTGGCCACAATAAAAAGTTACTTTCAGGACTCCAACACGTATTTGAAAGGTTGAATCCAACTGGGGATAAAGGTTTGCAAGCATTTGGGGCCAAGTTAAGTGAACACAAAACAATGTCTTCCTCATTAAGTTTAGTTTTATGCAGACTGAACACAAAACATTGTGAATCCAGGTGATAAATTTTAGAGACTGTAGAAAGACATTTCGCACTAAGATGGCTGTCAAATCAAGAAAATCAATCCCCCTAGCAGAATGGTGGAATCTTCATGGTGATTCTGCCCCAACCTTGCAAAAAATTGCTATGCGTATATTGTCACAAACAACATCATCATCGGCATGTGAGCGAAATTGGAGTGCATATGATCTTATTCACACGAAACAAAGGAACCGTATCGCATATACTAGGCTGTAAAAGATTGTCTTTTGCTATTATAATATGAAACTTAACCTACGTGATGAAGAGGCCGAAATGAACAAGGTTGCAGAAAATGACTACATACCTTCTTGACATTGCAGGGCAACCATCTGATGATGATAATAATCTAATTCAACAATGGATTATAACAGCTCACTTAGATGATGAACAAGGCAACCTTGATGCCGTTATAGCATAACATGCTGCCTAAGAAGGAGTTGATGTTGATAGAGTTATATCTAAAGATGTTAAGAGTGGAGATACTTCATCATTTGAAAGGGATATGATTGGCACTTAGCAAGGTCAAAGACGTCCCTTGAGAGACGATGCCAGTACTAGTAGAAAGGAAAGTTCATCTAATTCGTCAAATAATGATGGAGGAAGTAATGCTGGATCATGAGGTAATGAAGAATGAAGACAATATAGCCCATTTACTATCAAGGCTGATTTACTCATGCCACCCAAGATGAGGATCATGGATGCAGAGAAGCTGGACCAAGCATTGATGCAATTGGGAAGCAATACTCAGGGAAAAGAATCCAACTAATCAATCCATCTGAAGATGACATGGCGATCAGTTTTGGATCTATGAGCATATGAACTAGACGTAGTACTAACTCAAATGAATCTTATGATGGCTATGGGTATGTCATGTCTGATTATAGTGGAACTAGTTATGGAGCTCAAGATGATGAATTAGACTATGGACCTACTAATTGGGTTAATCCTAACTATCCCATGTATAGGAGGACAGTAGGGAGCTCAAGAGAGACATATGTGCTCCATGTTCAAACATGGTTTACAAACTGCTCGGGTTACATGACTTGGTATGACTATTGTATGAATCTATATGGTTGTTCTTCATTGTTTGAACCTCATATGAGCTCTTCATTTATGTATTTGGACACTTATCTAAATTGTAATCTAATGTTTAAACAAACTATGGATTTATGCATGGTTTATTCATTCTAATAAACATTTTATTAGAAAACTTTTTGTTAACACGCATTACATACCACCTATATTTCATCATATGTATATCTTATTATTAGTAAATTTTGAGTTTTATTTGTTCAATACATTCATTGATAATGTACATAACATCTATGAAAGTTTTAGACCAAAATTATGTGTTTCAATGCCTATATCTGTCATTTTTGTTGATTTTTTCCCGATACCTAAAACGATAACGATATATCCCCCGAAATATCAGTAAATTGGAGGCCCGATATTATCTGCACGACCGATATTTTAATCCTTGATCTCAACCAAATTTGATTCAAAACAAACTGAAATTTTAATACACCATACATTTGTTTTTCTTACTTTCTTTGTTTTCCTTCCAACGTTTATACCTAGTGCACTTCTTCTTCTCATGTCCCACCTTTATTCCAACACCCCAATGCACTCTCAGATGGTTATTGCCCCTATTGACCCTTCTTGCAGCCCTTTTATTGTTGTTTCTGTAGAAGATTGTCTTTCTTATTAGGAGGATTTGCAGGGTTGACATTTTGCACTACATTGACTTGTTTCTTCCCTTTATCTTGTCGAATATTTTGCTCTTCATGCACACAGATCGCAATCAGCTTGTTCAGGTCCCATTTTTCTTTCTAAGCTATGTAAGTACTCTTCAACTGAGAGTACTCAGGAGGTAAGGAATTTAGGGCGAGATGAACTAGAAAAGGATCATCGATCTTAATGTTAAGTGCATTAAGTTTTGTAGCTGAATCAACCATTGAGAGAATGTGCTCTTTCACATCACCACCAAGGTACTTAATGGTTATAAGGGTGTTCATGAGTGTTCTAGTTTTAGCCTTCTCAGATTCTTTGAACTTGGCTTCTATGGAGTCAAGATATGCCTTAGCATTATCTGATTCAGTCATTACCCCTCAAACCAGATCAGACATTGACCTTTTGATTACCAGCAACACTATTCTGTTAGGGTTAACCCATTTTTCATATTCATTTTTCTTGTCTACAGTTGCATCATTAGTAGGCTTGGTTGGTTCTTTCTCTTTTAGAGTTAAATCGATATCCATGAGCCCTAGAGCTATTTCAATATCTTACCTCCACTTCTTATAGTTGGTTCCATTGAGTGTTTGAATTGAATTTAGGGAGCTAATTACTGAAAGATTTTCAAATGAAAATAAGCATTGAGGACTCTATATTCTGTATTACTTAAACAACTCAACCTTTGTTTGGTTTTTCAAGTTTAATAAGTATTAGTGCAAAATATACAAGTTGCATAAGTAATGGTACAACATGAAAGCCATCCATCTTTGTTTGGCAATTAACTTTCACAGCTCACGCATCTTATATGTTTCCACTGAGCTATCAGTAACCGAACCAATATCAATTAGTCACACCTTTATTTGGGGATATAATCTTATTATTATGGCTACTGATACAAGCTGATTAATCAGACCTTGAATTTTTAGCAGTTCTTGAATTACTGAAACAAATTTGTTGTGTTTCATTCATCCAATTACATCTCAAAAGACATTGATCATCTTATAACTTTCAGCATGCTTTGAACCTTTAAAACTGTCGATCATTAGACATGCTTAACAATCAAGACTCTTATGCAAACAATTGTTGAGTTTTTGATGCAGACATAATGGCTAGTTCATTTATCGATCGTTGGGATAAATTGAATGCTTAACATTATTACTATGTTTCCAAGGCGAAATGTTCATTCCCAAGGAGATTCAATGGCAGAAATCAAGCAATTTGTGGCTCGACATGACAATCAGTTTGCAGAAATGATGCATATGATGGAGGAAATCTAACTTTGACTTCCTGACAATCCGCCACCAAATCGTCCAGAAAGACAAAACCCTTCACCACCACCAGAGGGTTACGAGGAAGATTATGAAGAAGAACCTAGAAATGTTAATCCATTTGCGGGTTTTAGGGCATGAATGAGACCATATATTCCCCACAGAGCAGCTGCTTAGGTAATTCAAAATAACGATAATCGCTGGGATTTTGGTTTTAAAACTGAAATCCCTGAGTTTTATGGTGGGATGCAACCGGAGGATCTCTTAGAGTGGTTGACAGTAGTAGATGACATCTTTGATTTCAATGAGGTTCTAGAAGACAAAAAGGTGGATTGGTAGCCACTCATTTACGAGGAACAGCATCAGCTTAGTGGCAACAAGTTAAGGCCTTTCGGATTCTAAAGGGAAAGAGAAAGAAAAAGATTGAAACATGGGAAAAGATGAAGAAATACATGCATACTAAATTTTTGCCTCACAATTACACAAGATCTTTGTATATGCAGTTACAAAATATTCAGCAACGCAATAGGTCAGTGAGTTCTTACACGAAGGAATTTTACAATCTGCTTGCACGAAATGACTTGGATAAGACCAATGACCAATTGGTGGATCGTTACATTGGTGGATTGTGCCAAAATATTCAGGAGACACTTAATCTATATTATCCTTATAGTGTATCCGAAGCATATCAAAAGGCTCTCTAGATTAAGAAACAAAGTAGTCGACAAAGTGCTTCTTCATAGGGTTCTACAATAGCAGCCCCTCCAACAGCTTCCAAGCCTATTGTCCCAGCACCTACTGCCCCAAAAGTCACTTCTAGTGGAAGCTTGAATCCCAAGAATGCTCTTACTTTTGGTGGAAGGTGTCATAAGTGTGGTGAACTTGGTCATAAGTCCAGTGAATGTCGAAAATCTGATTGCCTAGGTAAAAAACTTGTTTATTGAAAGCGAAGATACAAATGATGGTTTTCATGATTTCTCACAAGAAGCAATATATGACGGTGATGAAAATGAAAACCTGGAAGAAATATTACATGGGGACCAAGGGGAGGCTCTTGTAGTTAAAAAAAGTTTGTTTCACTCCGCACAATGAGGATGGTCATTGGTTGCGTAGCAACCTTTTTCATTCAACCTGCATAATTGGAGGGAAGGTTTGCAAGCTTATTATTAATGGTGGGAGCTGTGAGAACGTGATGGCAGAGGAGACGGTGCAAAAGCTTAAGCTTGAAACAAAACCACATTCAAATCCTTATTAGCTCTCTTGGTTAAAACGTGGCAATGAGGTAAAGGTTTCCAAACGTTGTCTGATCCATTTTCTATTGCTAATAAGTATAGAGACAAGGTTTGGTATGATGTGATTAACATGGATGCTTGCCATCTTCTTTTGGGGAGACTATGGCAATATGATCGAAATGTTTCCCATGATGGGCAGAAAAATACCTACAGTTTTTCGTGGGATAATAAGCATATCGTGCTTGCTCCTTCTAAGGATTTTGGGCCTAAACCATCTAATGGGGATGGTTCTAATCTCCTTATCATAAGTTCATAAGTGAAATGAAGCAAAGTGATGTGGTTTATGTGCTGGTTGGCAAATAAAATGGGCAGATTGATAATCCAATTCCAGAATTGGCTAAGCCATTATTAAAAGAATTCACATATGTGTTTTTGGAAGACATTCTAGATGGTTTACCTCTATTGCGAACCATTCAACACCAAATTGACTTGGTACCTGGATCGAGCCTTCTAAACAAAGCACATTACCGAATAAGCCCTATTGAACATAAGGAGTTGAGACGACAAGTGGAAGAGTTGCTCACAAAGGGTTTTATTTGGGAAAGCTTAAGCCCTTGTGCGGTTCCTGTCTTGTTGGTGCCAAAGACTGATAAGACATGGAGGATGTGCACTAATAGTTAGCAATCAATAAAAGACTGATAAGACATTGATGATCTTCTTGACCAAGTGTGTGGTGCCATCGTATTCAGTAAAATTGATTTGAAAAGTGGGTATCATCAGATACGCATTAGAGAAGGGCAATGAATGGAAAATAGTTTTTAAGACCCGAGAATGCTTATATGAATGGTTGGTCATGCTATTCAGGTTAACTAATGCTCGGGTACTTTCATGCAAGTTATGAATCATCTACTTCGGCCTTTTATTGGAACTTGTGTGGTGGTATATTTTGATGATATTCTTGTCTACAACACATCTTATGCCTTACATGTTTAGCACTTGTGGGAAGTGTTGTTTGCATTCCGAAAGGAGAAATTTTATGCAAATTTAAAGAAATGACATTTATGACTGATCATGTGTTGTTCCTTGGATATGTTGTATCTAAAGATGGGATTTCTGTGGATAATAAAAAGGTTGAAGCTGTCACCACATGGCCTACGCCACAATCCATACATGATGTACGAAGTTTTCATGGATTTGCCTCATTTTACAGGAGGTTTATTCCACACTTTAGCACCATTATGGCTCCGATCATCGATTGTATGAAAGGTGAAAAGTTCTCTTGGGATAGAGAAGCAGCAGTTGCCTTTAATCAAATCAAGAAAAAGTTGAGTTCTGCTCCGTTGCTCATGTTACCTAACTTCTCAAAAGTTTTTTAGCTATCTTGCAATGCATCCAAGATTGGGATTGAAGCTGTTCTAAGTCAAGAAGGGAAGCCTATTGCTTATTTCAATGAAAAACTGAGTAGTTCAAGAATGAATTATTCCACATACGACTTGGAATTCTATGCCATTGTTCAAGCATTGAAATATTAGAGGCACTATCTAATCTACAAAGAGTTTGTTATGTTCTCTGATCATGACTCTCTGAAGCATATAAACAGTCAAGAAAAATTGTCAACGAGGCATGCTAAGTGGGCATCATACTTACAAGAATTTACATTCGTCTTAAAGCACAAAGCCGATGTGCAAAATCAAGTTGCAGATGCCTTGAGTCAGAGGAGATATTTACTTGGTTTGATGAGAATTCAAGTATTGGGGTTTGACTCTTCGAAAGATTTATTGAAAACTGATCCTTTCTTCTCTACAATTGTAGAAAATGTTAAGGATGGAACTAGAACAGATTATTTATTGCATGACGGTTTTCTCTTTAAAGGAAATCAACTTTGCATCCCGAAGTCTAGTTTGAGATTGAGGATCATACAAGAGTTACATAATGAAGGCCACGTTGGAAAGGACAAGACCTTTGAGCTTGTTTCGTTCTCTTATTTCTAGCCTACCATGCGCAAAGAAGTATATTGTTTTGTAGAATGATGCTGAATCTGTCAAGTTTCCAAAGGCAAGGTGACCAACGCTGGATTGTACATGTCATTACCTATTCCATCACAACCATGGGTGGATATAAGCATGGATTTTGTTTTAGGTTTACCTCGTACTCATCGTGGTGTAGACTCCATTTTTGTTATGGTGTATCAATTTTCTAAAATGGCTCATTTTATGCCTGCAAGAAGACAACGGATGCTTCGAAAGTTACTGAGCTATTCTTTCGTGATGTATACCAAATTCATGGGTTACCAAGTTCAATTAATTCTGATCAGGACACCAAATTTTTGAGTCATTTTTAGAGGAGCTTGTGGAAATTAGTTAATACACAATTGAATTTCAGCAGCGTCTATCATTCTCAAATCGATGGGCAAACGGAAGTTGTAAATCACTCATTGGGAGATCTTTTGCGATGCTTAGTTGGTGAGCATTTGAAGTCATGGGACCAAAAGTTATGTATTGCAGAGTTTGCCTACAATCGTTCCATCAGTCACAGCACTGGAATGTGTCATTTCTATATTATGTTTGGCTTAAATCCTCGAGCACCAGTTGATCTTGCTCCTGTTCCCAACGCAAAAAGAATTAGTGGCAAAGCTGAAAGTTTCGTTGATAATGTCCAGCAGGTCCATAGCATGATGCACAAGCACTTTCAAGAAACAAGTCACAAATATAAAGCTCATGCAGATTCTAAAAGGCAAATGGTGGAGTTTGATGTGGGAGATTTTGTTTGGGCAGTTTTGACAAATGATCATTTTTCAGCTGGAGAATACAATAAATTGTCTGCAAGGAAGATTGGGCCATATGAAATTCTTGAAAAGATTAACCCTAACGCTTATTGCCTAAAGTTACCTAGCCATATTCGTGTTCAATGTGAAACATCTCATTCCCTTCAAAGGGGACAATGAAGATACTAGAACTACAAATTCAGAGACAAATTTTCTCCAACCCAGAGAGAATGATGCAGCCATGATGGCTAGTTCATTTATGGATCGTTGGGATAAATTGAATGCTTAACATTATTAAGTAGGACTAAATAAACTCAACAATAGCTTGGGGTGTTTTCTTGGCCGCTTATACAGCCAAGACGTTTTTTATGGCTGATAATAGCCTTTCTTTATGTAATTTTCAATTTTCAGTGTTATTAAGTTTAAGGCCCTTTCAAATTCTGAATGCAGTTACAAATTAGTGATAAAACCCACTTCTTGTTGGAAGGTGGTGATGTTGAACGTTTTAGTTGATGAATGAAATATTCAGAGAAGTTTCTCAGTTTGTGCCTTTCTCTTTGTGAGATTGTTTTGCTTTGTTCTTCTAGTTGTCTACGTTGTAGGCTAGTACTGGATACGGGGTTTTAGGGTTCTTCTAGTCACCAAAATTCTGCCTTCACACCGACGAACCCACAACCCAACTCCCTACTTGCTTCCCAACGACCATAACCTAGATTTCCCCTATTTGCTTCACGAAGGAACATTTGATTCGATATGTGGAATTGGGTTCTCCATTTTCTTCAATTGAACTCGAATCAGACCTAGAAAACAAATATAATGATCTCGACCTCAAAGACTTAGAATCCGAAAACAATCTCCACAATTTCAGATCCATCCGCTATCCCTCTCGCGCCAAGCCATTTCAAGTGAAACAAAATAAATACAAAGTTTCATAATTTGAAGAAAAAGAAGAAGGCCAGAGTAATTTGAAGTCGGTCGGGAGAAAAATGAATAGGAGTAAGTGATTGGAGGTTAAACGGGACAGAAAAGAGAAAGGGGAAAAAGACAGTGGTACAGAAAAGGGCAAAGAAAGGGGAGAAGGGAGGGATGCAGTGGCGAAGAAAAAAAATGAGAAGGAAGATGATTAAGAGTTTGACCCGAATAAAAGGATGGAAGATAATTATAGAAAGGAAAAACATAATTTAATAATAAAATATTAGTATATATAGATTAAATGAATAAAATATTGTAAATATAAATGAAGTAATATAATACATGAGTCATGCTTTTTAATCTGACACAACACCAAACGCTTCACTAAATCAATCCAGTTTATTTTAGTTTAAGCCAGTCTAGCTTAGTTCCTGAAGCTAGTCCAGTCTGAGATAGTCCAGTGCAACGAATGCACCCTTAGATTTTAGGGAACTTTAATGAAAAACTCCCGGTACTGTTCACTTTAACAAAAAACCATATTTTTACACTAAAAAGTCAATCCTGATACTATTCACTTTACCCTTTATTTTGTCTTTATTATTAAAACTCAAAGTTTTCAAATTCTTTTCATTAGTTTCCTTAGATTTTAAGGATTAGAGGTGGTCATAATAGAAGCTCTATGTTGAAATTGGTCGAATTATTTTTCTTTTGATAGAGTAGATATTGGTTGATTGATGAATTTTGTTCCACATTTTGCCCCAATTCCCTTCCCAAATCCCTAATTTATAACCCACTTGACCGACATGTCGCGACCTCTTTCGCCCCAAAAACAGCGAAATTGCTACCTTGACTCTCTCTCTCCCCCTAACAATTTTTAAAGATTCCAAATTTCCGAAAACCCATGGTTTACCGATTTGACCAGCCAACCCCAATCTCCAATCTGGCACCCACGACTGACCTGACTCCAATCCCATCTGTGGGCTGCTTCGGCGCCGCCTCCGCCTTCCCAAATTCATCGTTTTCGTCGAGCAAGTCAAGAACAAGAAGAAAGCACAGCAGCAATGCCCCATTTTCTCCTTTTCGTTTCATTTTCCGGGAAAAGAAAGAGAATTTTCCGAGAAAATAAAAAGGGAAAAGAAAAAAGGATGTACTAGTGCTGAGACGAATATTTGCAAAAAAAAAAAAAAAAAAAAGCGCTGTGGCCTTTGATATACATGTGAAATTGTGAATATCCAAGTCCTACTGTACACGCTATCCTCTCTTTCTCTCTTCCTTCGTTGTTGTGGCGGTGGTGAAGGAAAGAGGATCACCATCATGATTATCATGACCATCATCATGGATATCATGACCATCATCATGATTGCAAGATTAGAAAATGTCCAACAGCACCAACGCCATCAACAGCCACTACCAGCCGCCCACAAAGTAAACGCTTCTTCCCTGCTTTTTTTTATTTTTTTTAATCATTTTCTCCCTCCATGTCAACGTCGCTTGTCTTCACATACCCAATGCTCTCCCTCTCTCTCTCTCTCTCCCCCCCCCCCCCCCCTTCTTCTTCTCTCTATCCCCTCTCTCTCTCTGGGTGAATTGCCCAATTGGGTCTTCTTCCTTTGTTTTTCTGCGATCCCCAAAAACCCAAACCCCCCCCCCCCCTCTGCACAATGTACCTATAGGTAGTAGCTCTCTCTGTCGTATTTCCTCAACCACCTGGTGGGTGTTCGAGATTGGTACTGCTTCTGCTGCTGCCTACTATGATTCCACTTGGTTGTGATGGTGATATGATTGAGTGAGAGAGAGAGAGTCTTCATGTCTTCTTCTCTTGTTCCGATGAAACACGACAAGGAGAAGGAGAAGGTGAAGGTCCCAACAATGCTAACACTGCCAAGCTTTCGTCTTCTCTGCTATTTGGGTCAATTGGTTTTCGTCCTTCTTCTTCTTCCTTGCTCTGCCTCTGCTGCCTGCGACGGGCTCGATCGCGACGCTCTCTTGTCCTTGGTTTTCAAGGCACCGTTGAATTGGTCTGCTTCCACTGACTGCTGCCTCTGGGATGGAATCACCTGCGACCCGGATGAGCACAGCCGCGTTGTCGCCATTTCGCTTCCAAGGAGAGGCTTATCCGGCGTCGTATCTCCGGCCATCACCAACCTTACCCGGCTCACCCACCTCGACCTTTCCCACAATTCCCTCTTGGGTTCTCTCCCAGACGACTTGCTTTCTGCCCTCCCGAGTCTTGAGTTCGTCGACTTGAGCTTCAATCGTCTCATCGGCCGCTTCCCACAATCCTCCAATCAAAGCAGCCACCTTCAGATTATAAACTTGTCCAGCAACTTCTTCAATGGAACAATCCCGTCTTCGATTCTCGTCCCATCAGTGTCCGTTTTCAATGTCAGCAACAACAGCTTTTCCGGATCGATACCGGTCAGCAATGGCGGGAATCACACTTCCCTTACCTTCTTGGACTTGTCCTTCAATGAATTCACATACACAATTCCCCTAGGAATCGGATTGTGTTCGAAGCTTCAAAGTTTTCGGGCAGGCTTCAATGACCTCAATGGTTCTCTCCCTGATGAAATATTTATGCTTGCTGATCTCCAACAGCTCTCTCTGCCTTTCAATAGTCTCTCTGGACCCCTCATTGATGGCATCATGAACCTCACCAATCTCAGGATCCTTGAGCTTTATTCAAACCAGTTCTTGGGAAGCATCCCGGGCAGTATTGGTAACCTTTTCAGGTTGGAAAAGCTGCTCCTCTACATCAACAACTTCACAGGTGCCTTGCCTCCGTCTCTTGCCAACTGCACAAATCTATCAACCTTGAATTTGCGGCTCAACAACTTGACTGGAGAGCTCTCTGCCTTCAATTTTTCGACTCTCCAGCGCCTCACCACTCTGGACCTTAGCAACAACAACTTCAGTGGTGAGTTACCTCAAAGCCTCTACTCATGCAAGTCCTTAACAGCTATTAGATTTGCCAGCAATCAGCTCACAGGCGAGATATCACCTGAAATAGTCGCATTAGAATCGTTGTCTTTCCTGTCTATCTCTACTAACAACCTGACAAATGTCACGGGGGCTTTTAGGATTCTGAAGGGTTGCAAGAATCTGACCACTCTGGTCTTGTCCAAGAATTTTTTGAATGAGCCTTTGCCAGATGATAAAAGCCTTGGAGACCCTGTTGGCTTCCAAAGTCTTCAGGTTTTTGCTATTGGGGGTTGCCAATTCACAGGTCAAGTACCCAGCTGGCTAGCCAAGGTTATGACTCTTGAAGTCTTGGACTTGTCGTTTAATTTTATAACCGGTTCTATCCCCGGTTGGATGGGTAGTTTGCCAAACCTTTTCTACGTAGATTTGTCTAATAACCTTCTTGGAGGAGGGTTTCCTATTGAGTTCTGTGGGATGCCAGTTTTGACAACCAAAGAGGCCGGTGATATGGTGGACAGAAGTTATCTAGAGTTGCCAGTCTTTGTGATGCCCAACAGCGCTACTAAACAGCAGTACAATCAGCTGTCCAATCTCCCCCCGGCTATATATTTCGGTAACAACAGCCTTACTGGCAGTATCCCTTCTGAGATTGGTCGATTGAAGTATATTCATGTGTTGGACCTTAGTTATAACAACTTCACTGGAAGCATTCCGGAACAGATTTCTAACCTCACCAACTTGGAGAAATTGGACCTCTCCTATAACCATCTATCCGGTGGAATCCCTGCTTCTCTCAAAGGTCTGCATTTCTTGTCTTCCTTCAGTGTGGCATACAATGATCTTCAGGGACTTGTACCATCTGGAGGTCAGTTTGATACTTTTACCCACTCCAGCTTTGAAGGGAACGCTGGACTATGCGGCCCTCCAACTGTGCACAGGACTTGCCCTCAACCTCAACCATTATCACCTGCCGGTCGAAGATCTAACAGAAACCTTCTTATTGGACTCACCTCCGGGATCTGTTTTGGCATTGTATTTATTGTTGTCATGCTAGTAGTGTGGATGTTGTCTAAGAGAAGAATCATCCCTGGAGGAGAGATAGATTTCGAGACCATGTCTAGCCATTCTACTGCTGTTGCTCCTGAGCTTGACAAGGATACCAGCTTAGTCATAGTGTTCCCAGCCAACACCAATGAAATCAAGGATCTTAGTATAACTGAAATCTTGAGGGCAACTGACAATTTCGATCAAGCAAACATCATCGGCTGTGGAGGTTTTGGTCTGGTTTACAGAGCAACTTTAGCGAATGGGACCAGGCTAGCTGTTAAGAAACTATCAGGAGACTTGGGTCTGATGGAAAGGGAATTCAAAGCAGAAGTTGAGGCGCTGTCCACTGCCCAACATGAGAATCTGGTTTCCCTGCAAGGTTATTGCGTGCATGATGGCGTTCGCCTGTTAATGTATTCGTATATGGAGAATGGAAGTCTGGATTACTGGTTACATGAGAAAGCAGATGGTCCTTCCCAATTAGATTGGCCAATTCGACTGAATATTTTGCGAGGAGCAGGCTGTGGGTTAGCTTACATGCACCAAATATGTGAGCCGCATATTGTACATCGTGATATCAAGTCGAGCAACATCCTCCTTGACGATAAATTTCAAGCACATGTTGCTGATTTTGGATTGTCCCGGTTGATTCTTCCATACCAGACTCATGTTACAACGGAGCTTGTTGGTACCCTTGGTTACATTCCTCCAGAGTATGGACAAGCATGGGTGGCCACTTTGAGAGGAGACATATACAGTTTTGGGGTTGTCATGCTTGAGCTGCTAACCGGAATAAGGCCTTTCGAGGTAAGCAAGCCAAGGGCATCGAGAGAGTTGGTTGGCTGGGTGCAACAAATGAGGAGAGAGGGCAAACCAGAGGAAGTTTTCGATCCTCTCCTGAGAGGGAAGGGCTTTGAAGATGAGATGCTTCAGGTTCTTGATGTGGCTTACTTATGTGTCAACCAGAACCCTCTTAAGAGACCAACGATCAAGGAAGTTGTCGATTGGCTGAAAGATGTAGGGACATCCCAGCAACACCAAGATAAAGACGAGTAAATTTTTTTTTTTTACCGTTCACACTTGTTAAGAAAGTATTTATACGTATACTTGCACATAAATATTTTGGGTATTGTTGCAGAATTTCGCCACGTTACTTGTGTAAATAATATTGCTTTAAAGATCTATGTCATAGATTCTATGAGGCAGCTACAGTTTTTGTGTACATCTCTGAGGATCGACATTGCCAACTCTTTTATTACAGAAAACATAAATTTTTGCATGAAATCAATCTTTCTATCTTAGCTTTCGACCCTTCTCTGAAATGAAATCACACAAAAGAACCTGCTCGTGACATTCGTACATCAGATTGATCGCAATTGATTTCATAAAGTCATTCTAAATTTTGAGACACCTGCTGATGCACATATCACTACTTGTGTGAATCTGGTGTAAGAATTATGCAGATCTATGACAATGCAGAACTTGCCGATGTCACTGAAGATTTCGGTATGATTGTGTAATTGGTTTTGCTCATTTCATCGCTTGTCAAGATCTAAAAATGCTAAGAACTCATCCCTGATATGAACAAAATGCAAGATTATCCTTGCCATGACACATATAGTTTCTATTTTTTCCCTCAAAATCAAAGGAAAGACGATGTTGTTGATACTGAACATCAAGCACGATCAGAATCACGAAGGAAAACATCGTGAATACAGTCAGGAGGAACGTCACTCCACACTATCGCGCCGTAGAGTCTTGGATTTGGATGTGAAAAGGAAAAATCTCACAAGAGTGATGTCTGCATAATTGCCACCTTCTTGAGGTAGACATCACTAAGACTATGGGGGTTCTTTGCCTAATTAAGCACTCATATCTGGATTCTGGAGGTTCAAAAATTCTTGGTGCACAACTTGTGTGGGAAAATGCTTTGGTGAGTCATTGATTCTGCATAAAATATGCACAATTTTTGCAGATTTGACAGCATAATGTTTGGTTGTTTGATTTTATAATTTCTCCAACTTAATGTGGCTACAAAAAAACCATTTTAGAAACAGCAAATTACGGATGGAGAAAAAGTTACGATTGGGAAAGTGATTTTCATATTCTCAGCTTCCGAGTTTACTGTTCTTGCACTCATCTCTTATTTGTAGTTTTTGAATTAAATAAATCAAAAGAAAAACAATGAACTATTAAAACAAAGGGAGGAGTGCCGAAGAAACCACGGGGAGAGTGAAAAATGGATTTTAATTGAGTTGTAATTTGTGTTTGAAGAGAGGATGTGGAAATATTTTCTTGTCTAAGTAAATTTTTAGTAGTTTTGAACTTTTGAGTCATTGTCTAGGTGGATTTTTGTACTTTTGTCAAACTAATAATATGATCTGGCAAGTAAGAAATTAATAGTAAAAAGTATTTTCGCGTCGGTGGAATTATCACAAGTCAACTAGCGATATTAATGGCTACTCAACGCTCTTTCTTGTTTTTTCTTTTTTTTATCAAATCGTTCTTTTTTGTTAGATTCGAAGTTTCTTTTGCCCAAAAAATACCGAACGATGCTAAAAATTGATATTAGCAATAACTAAATTAGCTAAGAAAATGTGTTACTCTAGTATAAATTAGAACACCACTTAAATCAGTATAGTGTTTTTCTTTTTAATAATTTCGAATTATTGTTTGGTTTCGTTTTGTTTAGATGAAGGTTTGACTTTCGTCACTTCATTTATTGAATTTTTGGGGTCAATTCTGTAATTTGCACTATTCAGCGTATAGATCGGAATCTAAAACCCCGAAACGGAAGTGTCTGAATCTTCTTCTACGACCGAAATCCGAAAAAGAACCGGAAAAACGGGACGGAAACAGATGAAGCAGGCGGAGCTCACGGCGCTGCTCTGCCTGATATGGGCGGCGACTCTCCTCTACGGCGAGATGTTCGCCTACTGGAGGCCCTTTCTCTCGTCCTGCTCGTGGCCGCACCTCAATCGCACTTCTTCCTCCACAGCCGACCCCGATTATGTCAAAGTGGCGGTCATCACCGACCCGCAGCTCATGGACCGGACCTCCCTCCCTCTTCCGCCCAAATCACTCGCTCTCGAACTGGCGCAGTTCTTCACCGACCTGTACATGCGCAGAGCCTTTCATCAATCTGTACTTCCTCTCCGGCCCGATGTTATTTTCTTCTTAGGTGACTATTTCGATGGCGGTCCTTATCTTTTGGATGAAGAGTAAGTAAGCCCCTGCAAATTTGAAATTTTGAATGCAAAATCTAACTTGGGTTTTTGCTGTTTCAGTAAAATGTACCATCTTTGTTGATGTCTTAGTAGATTTGATTGCTGCAGCGTATGATTTGATATCGAAATTAGCTCCGAATTGTTGGGTTTTCTTTAAAAATTGTTGCTTGACTTGCTAAAGTCAGGTTCTTTCTTGTTATGCTTGATTAGGTGGAGCGAATCATTGAGCCGTCTCAGACATATTTTTTCACTGAGGTTGCCAGATAGATATTTAAATATCCCAGTTTACTATCTTCCTGGAAACCATGACATTGGCTATGGAAGTCTCCACTCTCGTAAGGCACAGGTATTTTTTTTTATGTTGCCATTAAATGGTACCTAAATTTTTTTTCTAGAACTACTCTGAGAGTTATTTGTTTGTCTTGTGCATTGCTTAAAAACATCTATGCATTGTGTCTGTGTATTCGGAAATAAGACAAAGATTTAGAGAGGGAGAAGAAGACCATATGTCTATGACTTTAGTGAGTAATTTTCATAGTGTTATAGAAAAACCATACACGAAAGATAAACAAACATCCTAGAAACTAACCCTTAGAGTCATAATGGCTCAGCAAACATTCAACTATCATTCTAGAAACCATACACGAAAGATCATCAAACGTTCAACAAACATTCTCCATGTTTTCCAAATTCCAAATTGAACACCAGATAGCTGGTTGATGATTTTATGAGTTTTACCTATTTCTTTCGTAAATTGGGTGTAATAAAATCTTGTCATGGAGCTAATTTTTATTGACATCCATTCTGCAATTTTATTATCTCTTAATCATATATACATGCTTTTTAGCTAAAAAGATTCTTTTATGGTTGTACCAGGCAATTAGACGATATGAAAAGGAATTTGGTAGCAGAAACTATCGATTTACAGTTGGAAAAGTGGAGTTCATTGCCATTGATGCTCAAACTATTGATGGTATGCGTGGAAACAATGTTATGCAGTTATTTTATTTATATTTGTATCCTTTTGCTGTTTTATTCCAGTAAATTTGTGTATTACATAACAATATTATCTTAGAACCGCTACTGTGCATGTGGAAGAAGAAATTGAGAGTAAAACAAGGAATCTATTAGATGACCATGTAATTAACATACTATCCTTGGTTTTCAAATTTTGATTAAAACCACTTGAAATAATAGGGGCTGTATTTGAAACAGCCTATATGACCAAGGACAAAGAATCCTTTTAAGGTGGTGGTACCATGATGTTTTCTTGAAGAGACTTTCTTGTCATATGGACTCATAAGTTATTTAACTAAGACTTTGAGATAAATAATTTTTGTTCTCTTAATTGGTATCTGTGTGAAAATGCATTTAGTGCATACGTTTGTGTATGTGGTTATGACCTTAGAAATGGAAAGTCAAAATCATGCTGGATTTCATTAAATTTTAAATCTCTAATGGGGAATTGGACTCTGCAGCTGCAGCTTCTTTTCTGCATGATTGTGATTACAATAGCATTTGGATGGGTTCATATTGATTGTTATTATTTGTACTGTTTTTCATCAAAAATAATTATCTCATGTATATATCATGCAGGAAATCCTCAAGGAGTTCTTGCTTCCTCTACACGTGATTTTATCAAGAATGTCTCCATGGGTATATGATATATGCTCATTCTATGTTGTTAACTTTGAACTTTAGTGTGTTGAAATTAATTCATGTACTTATTACATTGTTGTAGATGTTCAAGTGTCTCCAAGGGTTTTATTGACCCATATTCCATTGTATCGACTGGATTGGACAGATTGTGGCCCCAACCGTAACTCAGAAATTATCAACCAGGTATTGTTTTAACTTTTATGGAGGTAAAACTTAAGCAAAGTATATTTTTGTACATTTAATTAGTAGCATTATGCTTTATAGTGCTTTTTCACTATATTGTACCGGAATCTGAATTTCAGATGTCAAGTTTCCTCACATTATAGATTTTTTATCTTTTTGTGTTAAAATCTTTAGCGGATTCTGCGATCTGCTGACGGTCAAGAAGTATTGTAAGCTGTTCTCCTCTTGTGTTTTGGGCAATTGAAATCATAAAACTACATTAACTTGCAAGTTTGGTTGGTAGCAATCAAGGATTTGGCTTGACCGTTATTACAATTGTACAGGTATCAGAATTACATTACAGAGGAATCATCAAACTACTTATTGGATTCAATCAAACCGGTTAGTGATCTTTCCTCTCCATGATGTATCTTGTCTATGAGAGCCCTATTAATTGATTCAGACATGTGACAAAATCGCAAACTTTCTGGATATGTTGGCACCTTTATGATGAATTATGATTCCCCAATACTTGTCCTTTTGGGAAAAGGTAAAGTGAAGCTCGTTAACCACTTAACCACTCCGGATAAACTATTTCGACATAGTCATGACTCTAATACCCATGTGACACATTTATCCTTGTCTCCGAACCACAGGCTATTGCGAAGCAACACTATTAGGCCCATATTATTTGTATCCTATATTGAGTCGTAGGTTGTGAGTGATGTGTGTTTCTAGTTTCTACACCTCTGCTTGGCTTATGCATCTTTGGCCATTGACTTTTCAGTGCACATTCAAACTGTAGGATCTACCTTCAACTTGCAATAATAACTTTTAAGTGGTTTTTGTAGGTACTTGTTTTATCCGGTCATGATCATGATCAGTGCCATGTGATCCATAAGTCGAAAAAGGGGCCTGTAGGGGAGGTAAGCACCCTATGCGTTGGCATGTATAATTCTTACCAGTGCATGATATATTATTGATAATACCTTTCAGTACACTGTAGGGACAGTGAGTTGGCAGCAGGGAAACTTGTATCCATCTTTCATGTTATTGTCTACCAGTAATTTTGTACCTTCAAATGCATCCAGTTCTGAAGAGGCAATCTTAACTCATTTGTGCTTTCTTCCTATGCAAACACACATTTATTTATGGTAACTCTTCATGTTGATGTGTGTTGATTTATGTGACTAAGCTTTTCGGTTGACTTTGTTTCTGCCTCTTACCTGTCTTTTCTCAAATTTCCAGGTATCTCTCACTATTTGTTTTTACCCTTGTTTCCCTCCTGCTTTGGCCATCTAGTGGTGTGAGTGTTTGGCATCATTGTAGTGATTTTATGGGGATTGTAAAACAAGTAATCAGTAGCATCAGAAGTAGAACAAAAGAGAAAATTGAAGATCTAAACTGTGAATATGAGATGATTTGGGATGCAGAAGGATCAATGCATCTTGTCAAGAAAGCCTTGGGCACTCCTATTGCATGTTCAAGCGAGAGAAACTCAGTTGAAAGGTTTGTTTCTGTGCTACATTTTCATACCCTACTTGTATGCGGCTGTGCATGTACATATCGAGTCCACATCACCTGTTTATTGTCGTATAAGCTATAATGGGGAGCCCCTCATAGTTATTAGTCTTTTGGGAATATTGTGCCAATGCAAGAAGTGCGTTCTTAAGATGGTGAGTGGTGAAATGGTATAGTCATGTGGGGGCCACTACAGCATCACTTTGAGCGTTGAAGAAAGTGGACCTAGGATGCCAAGGAGTTGATTGTGAATCTTGATTAGGAGGCAATGAATTCTACGGATAACTTTAGTGCCACAGTACTGTTTCTATGTGAGTGTCTGAGTGTGCAGAGCATTTTGTTAATTTGTGCATTGATATACTGTATACCTGATTATAGGCTGCTCCATTAGTTGCTAGTTATTTTGGAACATAACGTGCACTTCATTTTCTTTTACTAGGGATCTATTTTTCCCCCGATAAGACTTCGGCGGTTATTTATATTATTGTTATCTCCATTGATATATATTACGTTTGCTTTACATTCTTTTCTCTTCTAGCAGAGGTAATGCTGTGATGCGGCCCACAGCTAGAAAGAATACTTCCCAGGACATAGAGGCTTCTGTGAATGGAGACACTGAAGCCGATTCTGTGGTTGATCCTACGGCAAAATTACTGCCTAGAGCAAGCAGATCATGGACAAAGACGATGATCAGAAGATTGGTACGGACACTTCGAATGGTCATGATTATCGCTGCAGTAAATATACCCCTCTATGTGATGTTACTTTTCAAGGATTGGATTGACCAATGACATCATTTGCACATATATTGCGATCTGCATAAACAAAAAAGGAACACCGTGTCAACGTATAGCTCGCATATGGAAGTTCATCAGGTGAATCCTATCGCTTTAATCTGAAAACATCCATGACAGAATCCCTTGCTTTTGTACTTTGAGTAGCAGCTGAAAGTGTTCCATTGTTGAATGAAAGCGACGTAAACTGGATCAGTATCTTATTTTTCACTATGTTACATAAAGAACCTCAGTCACTTTTATCATCATATCCTTCAGAACAAGTATAGCAAATTTTGGCTGATGGCATGTGGAAATATTAAAACAGTTACGGGCGACGGAAGCGGTAGATTAAGCACAAGATTAGTTACACCGTAGTTGGTTTTAAGACACGATTAATATTTTCAAGTTTGAAAACATGATTGGTGGTAGAGATTTAGATTGTAAGGCAGGACAGAAAAATCCTTGTTTCGATTTTCTCTATGTATTGTCGGGCATTATTTGATCATTCATTTGATGAATCTACAAAATCCCCCAAACTTGACAGCATATCCATCGTGAGTGGGTCACAAGGTTGGATGTGGAATTTGCTGTTTGCAGTGGAATTTCACACCTAGTGTGTGAGTGTGGGGGTGCAATGAGGATGTGGAACTTACTGTGTTTAGTGGATTTCGTACTGATTGTTTTAGGAGAGTGACTTGCCTGCAATCAATTATCGCTCTCTTTGCATCTCTTATCACATGATTAGTCATGTTATGAGAGATACAGAGAGAAATAGAGAGGACGATACATCAGTTGCACATAAGTTTTACGCTTTTTTAGAGTCACATAATCTTTCCTAATATAAACAATCACAAAGTTGGTCACATTTGAATCCAAAGGACAATCATTGCACAACCCATAATTTCAAATTCTTAATTTTATTTGGCCAATCCAAGATCTTGGCAACTAGAAATTATTACATATCAAGTGCTCCATTACTCTTTCAACATCCCCTACAAACCCAAGAAAACATTTTCTCCCCTAAAACTCCAAAGAAATTAGGGGAAAAGGAAAAAGGTAGAAAAACACAGAAAATTCACAAAAAAATGAAAATAAAAAAGAAAAAACATACACCAGTTGCAGTAGTAAATGTTGACCCCTGAAGCAGCAACGAGTCAATCAAACAGGCCTTTCAGATACAGAGACTCCTCCATGCCAGATCAATGTCCATGCTTTGAAGGTCCGGCTAGTTAAAAACCAAGTGTGAGGGCATAAATTATAACCTCTCCTTTGCTCCAAAAACCTAAAATTGGGTTGGCCCAAAATTAGGTCAAAAAACTGAGTGGTGGCACTCCAGAGCAAGGAGAAGATAACCCGCACAACAATTGAAACCAAACCAGACCAGCAGAAACAAGCATCGTCCATGGAGTAGAGTAGTGTAGGTACAAGGAAAAAAAGTTAAAGTAAGACCGGACGGTGAGGTTGAGTGAGTACTGAGCCCGTCATAAATGCATGACTTCTCTCTGACAACATGCATGCGATTATCATTTGAAGTGATGGATCTCGTAAATATGTTAGAGGAGGAAAAGTCAGGTATGACGGGCTCAGATAATAAGTTTTGTTGGATATAGTGTAAAGAAGAGAAGGAAACTAGCTAGTCATCTCCTTGGATGTACCAGCAAAGGAGCATGGTGGCGCAGCGGCGTAGGATGTAAATACGGGCACGTTGCTCCTTCACCAAGGCAGCGCATTTCCGGCTAAAACTGTTCCCGGTTCGCTTCGAGTGAGCTTTGGCTGTGGCTGATCCACCCTGGTTGCATTGTACTTGAACCATATCCATGACCGATGATGGCTAGGGTAGCTGAAAGATGATGTTTGAAAAGAAAAATAGAAAAAAAAATGGAAAAAATAAAGGAACAAAGCTCAGGAGAGCTTGAGGAGTAGAGTGTAGGGTAAGATGGTTGGAAGTATATATACAGTTTTCAAAGCATGGAGTTGACTGAAGTTTGAAGCAAGGAAGTGAACATGGTCAGGCTCGGAAACTGAGGGATATGCAGCCTCAGCAGCATAGTTTTCTATGAAGAAGGGGGAGTGAACGTGGGGTTCAATGTAATAAAAATTTGGAAATTACTTGCATCCACCTTGTTGTTCCCTTGTCATAAATTATATATTTTAATCGCACAAATATCATAATCTAAATGATTTATTTTCTTAATCCTCGTCTAAACATCACCTCCGCATAATAATTCATATAATTGGAGATCCTTTGATCATTTATATGTGTAAAATAGGTCATGATTTTGGTAATAATTAATATTTTCATGATGAACTGTTTTTTTTTTTTTTTTTGTAGATATATCTTTAAATGTTTATTATGAAATGGATTGTTCGGATTATAATAGTTGTACACTTAAATTACATCAATCACAACAAGTGTATAAGAAAGTGTAATCGTGTAGTGAGTAATTGTCCTAAGAAATTATACATGGACTCGTTTTATTGAAAAAGGGGTTGCTAGCGAAGCTTCTGGCTAGACCTTCCCATTTTATCAATTTTGTAAGATGATATGAACTATTTACTTTCTATTACCATCTAAATTTTAACTTTACAAAAAATCAACCAAATAAAAAATTGTTTAACTGTTCAACAAACATTGTTAAAATTTTAGTGTTTAAAAAAAAAAAAGATACTTAATTTGTCTATTTATTAAATAATCATTATACGACTAAACGATCTTAAAATTAGTTAATTTTATGCAAAGATGATAAATGGATGTGACCTAGAAAATGAACGGATTATGGTGCAACACTACAAAATGAAATGAAGAGTAAATAAGGTAAAACGAAAGAGCCCATGGTATTACTAGCATTTTAAAAGAGAAAAAAAAACTGTAACGTACATTGGGTGGAGTGTGGGGTTGGAGTGAGTCATTGATTAGAAAAGTGGCAAAGGTGGGCATGAAAACTTGAAAATAGGAGGGTTGCTTAATCAAGACAAGGCAAGAGGGATGTTGTATGGCTCATGGGAACCAGGAACCGGCAATCTGACCTCAATTCTGATTTCTCAGGTACGTTGGTTTGGTTGGATTCTAGTATTCTGGTGATCTGCCATTAGTCCTCACAAATCCCAATAGCCGAATAAACTATCAAATTTAATTTAACTCAAGTGAAGTGACATTCATTATATTAGTTTGCCGAGTAGAGATATTATTATGAATATATATAATCAGTTTCTTCATGTTATAATATAAAACAATATTTAACTATTTAAAAATGAGTAGAAACTTCTACTTAATTTTGTTTTAAAATGGTTCGATGTTAATTTATATAACTTCGTGTTTATAATTAAAACTGTTTATATTATAAATTACCTTATAAAGATCGCATATGCAAAAAATCAATTAAAACTAAGATCGTTTAGTCATCAAACTATTTAAAAACAAATGAACAGTATTGGTAAAAACATTATGAACCGTCTATATATTTGTCACAATAGATTGACTAAATAACCTTAGTTTTAATTTGTTTTTTTGCAGAGATGATCTTTACAATGTAATTCATGATATGAACGGTTCTGATCATAAGCACAAAGTTCTATGATTAAAACACTAAGAGCTTCGAGTCGGAGTTTCTACTCATGTTTGAATAGCCAAGTATTGTTCTATAATATATTGCTTTTAATATTATATCTAAGAGTATAATTTCGTTAGTTACTAATACCATAATACGTGGATATGTTGTAATAGCATGCAATAATTTTTCGATAGGTACATCTGATTGTTCACTAAATTTTATTAACCAAGTACCGGGAACAATTTTAGATTGAATTAACTCTGCGTTCACTTTAGATCATATTCTCACTAAGTTATACAGTAACACATACTTTAGTAAACTTCGTAAAAGGGTTGTAATTCAATTGATTAATAGTACATGTGGAGCCAAAAATAATCACAAGGCGATACGTGGATTTTTGGTTAAAAGATGACAAAAATACCCTTGAGGCATACCGAGATTCCTATGCGCGAGCGGCGGACAATCATCATCAACCAAGTCAAAGCGCCCAAAATAGGTAACAATTTAAAACCTATTTCATCAAATCCTTTCTATAAGGTAATTCCTAAAACCTAATTTATTCTATATATTTTGTATTCCATTATTTAGCTAATCAATTAGCTAAATAATATTTTCCTTTCATATTCCCTAAAAATTGATTAATTAAGGGATTAATTACCTAATCAATCCCTTAATTATCAATTAAAACACTCATTCACACCTAAAACTACTAAGAAGCCGGCCGCCTCCCTTTTCCTAACCTTTTTCACTTTTCTCCATTCTATTACCCATTTATACAAATAATCAATTTTGTAACCACCAATTTATTCTTTAGGGTTTAATTAGCCAAATAAATTGACTAATTAAACCTAAATTAAACCCAAAAACCCTAGCTAGGCCGGCCACTTCCTATCCCTATAAAAGTGATCCCATTCTCACCAAAAAGCCATTCCAACACTTTGGCAAAAATCCCAAAATTCTCTAAACACTCTTTCTCTCTAAATTCTAACTTTGGCATCGGAGGTTCTTCGGCCAAAGCCCCCCCATTCATCGTGGGCGCGTGAGGCTCTTGGCCTTAACCTAAGGTGTTAATTGTTTTGTAGATGCAAAATTGTTCAAGATTAAGGAGGAAGAAATTTGCATCCACAGTATATTTATCCTGCATTTGAGATTATGAATTTAACTTATTCCTCTCTAATATCGATTGTCATAAAAAAATGGCAAACCTCTATGACTAGCATTAGTTTAATTATACATCTTAGGTCAAAGGGGTTAATTATTTTATGGCTAGCTGTATACGTCGTTGCCAACTGTTCATCAATGAGGAAATGTGTGTATTTATAACATGATCCAATTCAGTCATATGTGTCTATATATAATTATATATAGTGCTGCCAGTTGCATATATCTAAACATCAAGAACATATCTTAGAAGATGCGATATGTGTGGGCTACTGACTAGTAAAAATACATGGGAGGCTTCATGGACTTTGCAATTAAATAAGGTTCAAATAATTTTGAAATGGGAATCATATTTTACAATCTTTTGTTCAGTTGAAGTGACAAATCTTACCTTAATTAGGTGATTTTTTCGATTTGGTATTTGGATTCATATTCTCTCCAAATATCACAATTGGGTAGTTGAGTTAGTTGGCCAATGCAGACAACCCCATCTCTCTATGGATACGTAATGGTTGTTCAACGATCTAGTAAATATATGATGCTTAAGCCTTAAAATATTATGATTCAACTTAAAGTATGTGTATATAGTGTAATTTTGTATTGTGATACTATGCATCGTGACTCTTAATCAGTTTAGGGTTATTGACACCTCACAATTTGTTGAGCACCTTACTTATAAAAATATTAATATTGAATGACATATATGAAATGATTTTGTGGACCTGTTAGTTTTTAGGTAAAGTCTTGTTTTTTGAACACTACTCCAAGTTCAACTTGAGATACAACTTGCATCTCGGAATTTTTCTCTTCAAGCTCTTAGACTTACTCTCCATTGTTGAACAAAGTAAACCCTAACGATGGTCAGGAAGCTCCACATGAAGTATGACTTCATTTTAATTTTTTTTTCATCTTGCATCAATTTGAATGATGTCATCTGAAATTGTGAACATATTTCAGTGCATTTACCGAAACAAGTGAATACATTTTGGTAGAACACTACCGAAAAAATGGAGATATTTCGTTTTGGTATATGTACTGATGTTTTAAAACAATTTTGATAAGCACTTGTTGAAACACTAATTTGGCAGATTCCAGCTGAAAAAAAAAAAAAAAAAAAAAAAAACAATCGGCAGAGCTGTGCTAAAAATTTACGCACTTTCGGTTTAAGCTACGTACTAACTTTGGTAGATTCCTGCTAAAATTTTAAAACACTTTGTTAGCTCTAAGGGTTTTTTTCAAATTAAGAAACGAATCATGTTGTTGCTTCATAACCTAACTTACTTCGAATCAAATCTACAAGGCTTCGATTTGGTTCACAAATTTTCAGAAAAATCGTACGTTGACTTAACAGATTGTTTGGGCGTATTACAAATAACATGAAAATCTTTAACGAGTTCGCACAAAGATGGAGGACTAGCTTAGTTTCGAAATTTGATGGAACATGCACGAAGAACAGAAGAAGATCCAATGGGACTTGACTGTTCCTTCGAGGAACATGCCTTCTTAACTTTGGAAGGGGATATCCCCTTTATCGATAAACCCTAATGCCATGGATATTAATTATCCTCATGCAATGTATATGCTAAAGTAGTAGAGTATGTTCCAAGTAACCACCATAAGTAGTAGACTATGTTCCAAGTAACCACCATCCTAGCCTGTAAACTTAATCTTGTACCAAGACCCGTACAAATGAAAATATAATTATGATTAACTAATTAGATTTGTTACTTAAGCACCGTTGTTAATGAGATTGGTTCTTTGTATTCTAGTACAAAAGTGTGTACACTAGAAACAAAATAATCATCAACCTAGCTAATTTAATGGCACCGTAACACAAATTTATATTATCCAAGAAAAGAAAAACATATCGTTCCACCTCACTGAGAGGATGTCTTAGCTTAAGCTAATAGGTTATATTAGTACAAAAACATGTTTGCGCGACGGAAACTTGCGCAACGCAGAAAATTTCGTTGCTCAAACATCCTTTGCGCGACGAAGACTTGCATCGTGCAAAGTTGTTTTGGGCGACGAAGGTGCACATACGTCGCGCAAAATAGCTTTGCACGACACAAGTCTTCGTCGCGCAAAGGATGTTTGCGCGATGTTTTGTGAGTCACGCAAGATTTTGGCGCCAAACCATGCATAATTTACCCTTTTTTCCCAACTTTGTGCGACGTAGGTGCACGTACGTTGTGCAAAACAACTTTGCGCGACGCCATCTACGTCGCGCAAAGTCGACAACTTTTTTTTTTCTAAAATAAGCACACACAAGAGCCTTTTTCTTCACACTCAACCTCTCTCTAACCCTTTCTCTTTCACTCTCTTTCAGACTCTCCATCTCTCTTAACCCTCACCATTTTCACCTTCTCCTTAAAACCCATTCACTCTATTCTGCTCAGGTTACGAGTTAGCGGGTTCTTGCGTCAGGTCGTTCAAACAGGGCCTTCAAGTATTGTATTTATTTGATTATTTAATTAACTATTTATTGATTACATTTATGTTTGGTTTTTTTTTTTTTTTTTTTTTTGGTAATTTATGTTTTTCTTTAATTATTTTCTGGAATTTGGACTTCTGAGTTTTGCATTCATGCAACTTTATGCTTCTGGGCAATCTGAATATAACTTTTTTGGTTACAAGTGAGACTAGCAAAGGAAAAATGGATGTAATATATGTAAACGACTCAAACCATAGGAAGCCTTTGTCCAATTCCATGGGAAACCCGTATGTTACTTTTATAATCGCTTAGTTACACTAATATACGTATGTGTGTGTGTATGTGTGTGTGTGTGTGTGTGTGTAAGTGGTTATGATTCGGAGACACAAATTTTGACACTCATACTATAAGGTCCATTTCATAACATGTTTGCTTACTATGAATTGTAATAAATGAGTGTTTTATTTGTTTATTCCAAATATGGCAGTTTGTCTTTTAGGACACGGATAAGTACTATACCTACGTCGCGCAAAGTTTTTTTTTTCTTTTCCCCTTTTGCTTTTCTTTTGAGATTCTTGCATTGCCTTTTTTTTGTGGTATCCACTTGTGTAAATATTTTAAATTGATGATCGAATTAGTTCATTGTATTCATATAGGGTTAAAGAGTGTAGATATAAAAAATCATCAAAATCGGAGTTACAATAACCGTTAAATCGTGATTTTTAATTTATAGTCGTCGAAAAGGTTTGTCCCGTTATTTGATATCTGAATGTTTGTTTTTTTTGTGATTTTTGGCGTATGCAATCTCGAAGCATATGCAAACAAGTTTGACGGTTTGATCGTTGAAACTAGTTTCGTACAATATGTTTCCCATCAAAACGATACATTCACTAACATTTCGAGTTTTATTTATACTTTCATTAAGTATAACATAAGATTTTGTGGTATCCACTAGTGTAAATATTTTAAATTGATGATCGAATTAGTTTATTATGGTATATATATATTTACTAAGTAGATTTTAATTTATTTCTTTTGTACTCATAAGCAAAAGGGAAGAAGAAGGAAAAGGGGCAAAAAAAAAAAAAAAAAAAAAAAAAAAACTTTGCGCAACGTAGGTACACCTGCGTCGCGCAAAACAACTTTGTGCGACGAAGAACTATGTTGCTCAAAGTTTTTTTTTTTTTTTTTGCCCTCTTCCTTTTCTTTTGGGGTTCTTGCATGCCTTTTCTTTTCTGGTATACTTGTGTAAATATTTTAAATTGACGATCGAATTAGTTCATTGTATTCATATAGGGTTAAAGAGTGTAGCTATAAAAAATCTTCAAAAATCGAAGTTAAAATAACCTTTAAATCGTGATTTTTCGTTTATAGCCGTCGAAAAGGTTTCTCCCGTTATTTGATATCTGAATGTTTGTTTTTTGCGATTTTTGTCGTATGCAATCTCGAAGCATATGCAAACAAGTTTGACGGTTGGATCGTTGAAACTAGTTTCGTACCATACGTTTCCCATCAAAACGATACATTCACTAACACTTCGAGTTTTATTTATACTTCCATTAAGTATAACATAAGATTTTGTGGTATCCACTAGTGTAAATATTTTAAATTGACAATTGAATTAGTTTATTATGGTATATATATATATTTACTAAGTAGATTTTAATTTATTTATTTTGTACTCACAAGCAAAAGGGAAGAAGAAGGAAAAGGGGAAAAAAAAAAACACTTTGCACACCGTATGTACACCTGCGTCGCGCAAAGTTTTTTTTTTTGCCCTTTTCCTTTTCTTTTGGGGTTCTTGCATTGCCTTTTCTTTTCTGGTATCCACTTGTGTAAATATTTTAAATTGACGATCAAATTAGTTCATTGTATTCATATAGGGTTAAAGAATCATCAAAAATCGAAGTTAAAATAACCGTTAAATCGTGATTTTTCATTTATAGCTGTCAAAAAGGTTTCTCCCGTTATTTGATATTTGAATGTTTGTTTTTTGCGATTTTTGGCATATGCAATCTCAAAGCATATGCAAACAAGTTTGACGGTTGGATCGTTGAAACTAGTTTCGTACCATATGTTTCCCATCAAAACGATACATTCACTAACATTTTGAGCTTTATTTATACTTTCATTAAGTATAACATAAGATTTTGTGGTATCCACTAGTGTAAATATTTTAAATTGACAATTGAATTAGTTTATTATGGTATATATATATATATATATATATATATATATATATATATATATATATATTTACTAAGTAGATTTTAATTTATTTATTTTGTACTCATAAGCAAAAGGGAAGAAGAAGGAAAAGGGGCAAAAAAACAAAAAAACACACTTTGCTCAGCGTAGGTACACCTGCGTCGCGCAAAGTTTTTTTTTTTTTTTTTTGCCCTTTTCCTTTTCTTTTGGGGTTCTTGCATTGCCTTTTCTTTCTGGTATCCACTTGTGTAAATATTTTAAATTGACGATCGAATTAGTTCATTGTATTCATATAGGGTTAAAAAGTGTAGCTATAAAAAATCATCAAAATCGAAGTTAAAATAACCGTTAAATCGTGATTTTTCGTTTATTGCCGTCGAAAAGGTTTCTCCCATTATTTGATATTTGAATGTTTGTTTTTTGTGATTTTTGGCGTATGCAATCTCAAAGCATATGCAAACAAGTTTGACGGTTGGATCGTTGAAACTAGTTTCGTACAATATGTTTCCATCAAAACGATATATTCACTAACACTTCGAGTTTTATTTATACTTTCAATAAGTATAACATAAAATTTTGTGGTATCCACTAGTGTAAATATTTTAAATTGACGATTGAATTAGTTTATTATGGTATATATATATATATTTACTAAGTAGATTTTAATTTATTTATTTTGTACTCATAAGCAAAAGGGAAGAAGAAGGAAAAGGGGCAAAAAAAAAAAAAAAAACTCTTTGCGCAACATAGGTACACCTGCGTCGCTCAAAACAGCTTTGCGTGACGAAGACCTACATCGCACAAAGTTTTTTTTTTTTTGGCCTCTTTCCTTTTCTTTTCGGGTTCTTGCATTGCCTTTTCTTTTCTGGTATCCACTTGTGTAAATATTTTAAATTGACGATCGAATTAGTTCATTGTATTCATAAATGGTTAAAGAGTGTAACTATAAAAAATCATCAAAATCGGAGTTAAAATAACCGTTAAATCGTGATTTTTCGTTTATAGCCGTAAAAAAGGTTTGTCCCGTTACTTAATATCTGAATGTTTGTTTTTTTTTTTGGCGTATGCAATCTCGAAGCATATACAAACAAGTTTGACGGTTGGATCGTTGAAACTAGTTTCCTACAATGCGTTTCTCATCAAAACGATAGATTCACTAACACTTGGAGTTTGTTTATACTTTCATTAAGTATAACATAAGATTTTGTGGTATCCACTAGTGTAAATATATTAAATTGAAGATCAAATTATTTCATTGTATTCATATAAGATCCAGGAGTGTAGCTGGTAAAAATCATCAAAATCGGAGTTAAAACTACCGTTAAATTGTAATTTTTTGTTTATAACCGTTGAAAGGTTTGTCCTGTTACATAATCTCTGAATGTTTTTTTTTTTTGCGATTTTTGGCGTATGCGATCTCGAAGCCTATACAAACAAGTTTGACGGTTGGATCTTTGAAACTAGTTTCGTACAATGCGTTGCCCATCAAAACGATACATTCACTAACACTTGGAGTTTATTTATACTTTCATTAAGTATAACATAAGATTTTGTGGTATCCACTAGTGTAAATATATTAAATTGAAGATCAAATTATTTCATTGTATTCATATAAGATCCAGGAGTGTAGCTGGTAAAAATCATCAAAATCGGAGTTAAAACTACCGTTAAATTGTAATTTTTTGTTTATAACCGTTGAAAGGTTTGTCCTGTTACATAATCTCTGAATGTTTTTTTTTTTGCGATTTTTGGCGTATGCGATCTCGAAGCCTATACAAACAAGTTTGACGGTTGGATCTTTGAAACTAGTTTCGTACAATGCGTTGCCCATCAAAACGATACATTCACTAACACTTGGAGTTTATTTATACTTTCATTAAGTATAACATAAGATTTTGTGGTATCCACTTGTGTAAATGTTTTAAATTGACGATCGAATTAGTTCATTGTATTCATATAGGGTCAAGGAGTGTAGCTATTAAAAATCATCAAAATCGGAGTTAAAACTTCTGTTAAATTGTAATTTTTCGTTGATAACCGTCGAAGATGTTTATCCTGTAACTTGATATCTAAATGTTTGTTTTTTGCGATTTTTGGCGTATGTGATCTCAAATCATATACAAACAAGTTTGACGGTTGAATCGTTAAAACTAGTTTCGTACAATGCATTTCCCATCAAAACAATAGATTCACTAATACTTGGAGTTTATTTATACTTTCATTAAGTATAACATAAGATTTTGTGGTATCAACTTGTGTAAACGTTTTAAATTGACGATCGAATTAGTTCATTGTATTCATATAGGGTCAAGGAGTGTAGCTGTAAAAAATCATCAAAATCGGAGTTAAAATAACCGTTAAATCGTGATTTTTTATGTATAATCATTGAAAGGGTTTGTCCCGTTATTTTGTACATATAACACTTAAGAAATTGAATGGTAAGTATATTTGTTAAGTAGCTTTAATTTTATTATTATAATTCGGATCGGGTTTTTGTTAGAAAAATATATTATTGTGGGTTTTATGTTAAAAAAAATTGAATTTAAAAGGAATAAAGTCAGATTTTCAGTATTTTTTTTAGAAAAAAATATAACTTGCGCGACGCCGCAATTAGATCGTCGTGCAAAAACACTTTGCGCGACGTGATGATGTATACCTACGTCGCACAATCTATCAAAATTTTGGCGGCATTATTTTCGTTAATCGGCGCTTTTTTAAAAAATTATTCCAATTTTTCCGCTCTCTCTTCCCTCTCTTACTCGATCTCTCTCGTGCCTCTCTCTCACTCCGTCTCTCTCTTCCTTCCTCCGACTGCACCCAGCCTCCTCCTCATCTTTCCTTCCTCCCGTCTGCACCCACCCAGCCAACATCCTCCTCACCCTTCCTTCCTTTAGACTGCACCCAGCCAGTACTTATCTTTGCTTAATTATGTATTTTTCTTCTTTCTAATGCCATAATTTGAAAATTTTGTTATCGTAATTAGATTCAATTAGGAAAATTAAAATAGAAATTGTGGGTTTTAGTGTTAAATCGAATTTTAGGGTTAAATTGGGGGTGTGTTGAATCGAATTTTAGTTATTTTTGTGTGTTTTTGTTGGAATTATTTTAGTTTAGCTGCTTCATCACATGTACTGCTTTCTTTCGTTCTTGCAGCTGATTAGTATTGTGTTAAAGCTTGTATAATTACTAGCTCTGGGAAATTAATGGTGATTAGGTGATGGATTTTTCTCATATGATCACAACTAACTAGTTGCATTGCATAGAACAACTTTCCATGAAATTAATGATTATTAGGTGTGGACTATACTATAGTCCACAGGCATCCTTCTGTTTCAATCCAAACAGTTGTTTCTGTTTGTAGCTAGGACCCTGTCCTGAAACCAAAATAGAAATTGTTCAGAATTTACACGTTCTTTAAGTTGTTTAGATGACTTTATTTGCAGATAATTTGATGCAAACAAGGTTTTTTTATTCTTTGCAGAACATATCATTCAGTGATCAGAACATATAATTCAAAATTTGAAACCCCTGATTTTGCACTTAATGGCAATGCTATCATTATCACAAGCTAACTTCATATAAGTTACATGTCATATATAATTTTGGCTACATTCTTAGGTTTTCCTTTTGCCTTTCCCGACGTTGAGTAATTTTGGCTGTTCTCTATTTAGAGTAGTTGTGAGAAGTTCCTATATATTTCATATCAGTTACATGTCATATATAAGTTGTTAATTCTTGTGGTTCACTATGTTTCTCATGATTACTCTTGTCAACCGAACACATTATATGTTTGTTGAATCACATGGTGATCCTCAAGCATATTGCTTTCTTTATGCCATCTATTTGCAGTCTCAAGATAACATTATGAACCTTCCATTATTAAATGGTTGGGGTGAAGTGGAAATATGTTGAGGCAAATGTATCTTGCACTTTCTGCTCTCTTTTTTATGCTCTTACCACTATCCTTCTAAACTTATGAGTTTACCTCCCACTATAAGGATAGTGTCTATGAGAGTAATAAGGAAACCAAAAGCGTGATTTAACATGTATGTTTTATTTATGGAGGGAAAATAGTGGCCTTGTAGTGATTCCTCTAGAAAGCACACTTGCATTTATCTAAAAAAAGATATCAAGTTGGTCATTTGTATTTTCTACGTTGGTGATTACTCGCTCATTCGGTTTGTCTTCCCTTGTATTAGATTACGTGCATGCAGATTTTGATACCTATGTTCTAGGTTCTGATACGCTATTGTCTTTTCTGAACGAATAACTGCCAAATGAAAGTATATTGAACTATTCATGAAGAACCATGTAGTTTAGTTCCTTCTTTCAAGTTGATCTAGCTGATAGGGAGGGGTCTTACGCTGCTAATGTTGAATATTTGATTTTAATTACGAATTACGATTGAAGTTTGTGTTCTGAACAACTAACCAAAGTTCTTCCAATTTTGACCTTCCCATTTTAACCAGGCTGCTGCATATTACTATCATGGTTTGATCCTTGATGAGGGTAACACAGAAAAATTTCATGGGATGGCTGTAGCTGCTTTGCAAGCAGCAGATGAGTATTTCAAAGAAAGTAAGAAGGCATGCGAAGCATTTAACGCTGCTCCCCCTTCGTCAAGGTAGGTAGAGGCTGTATTTGCGTATTCATTTTGCTGATTTCATTGGGTGGCATCTAGCAGATTATCTGCCCGTTTTTTCTAGGGGCAGTAAAGTATATGTTGTAGCCACAATATCTTTATCCTCTCTCCCTATCTCCAAGAACGTCAAACACAAACACGTACAAGGAATGAACATAAAATTGTCTTTAGTATGAGATTTGCAACCTTAGGCCATTAAGATGGAGTTCAGTTTCTACGAGAACTCTTCCTAAGAAAACTGTTTCCTAAATTATCTACTCTAGAGTCTAGTCCAATCTCTAGATATTAGCAAAGATTATTCTACAGGCCCTTCTTGAATTTGTGTCGTGTTATGAAGATCTACCGTCTCGTATGTAGCATTGGATGTTTCATGATTGAAATGTCCATTAGTTGATCAGTTTTCTTCTTCTTGTCAATCTTTCTTCTTTTAATGGTTAAGTGCTTTTTTTATACACATTATGCAGAAATCCACCGCTCTGGGGAACCATGAAGTATCTATCTGAGAAAATTCCAAAAGATGCTTCAAGCAAAGTGCGGATAAAATGTGATCTGTACTCACACGAAAAGTATGTCCTGCCTAAGAGACCTATTACCAATATTATTTTGTTTATGCCTAAATGCAATCTCCTTTTCACTCTTGGCACCCCTAATTGCAATCTCAATGTTCTTGGTTGATGATACATAGAACAAATCCTCGGGAATAATTAACGTGTGTTTTTGGATATTTCAACTGCAGAATCATGGAGACAGCACCAACATTGCCCAATTTCGCATTGGCCTTGAAACCAGAGAAATTCCAACTTCCTCTAGTAGACCCCTCTTGGAACATGGAGCACATGAATAAGGGCTCCAACCAGCTTAGGAATGACAGAATATAAGCAATACATGAGTGTAGTTTTCTGCATTCGATTTGGCCACATGTTGTAGTTTTTTCTTTTTTGTTTGGACATCTTGTATGTACATTTTCATATATTTCATAATTAAATACTTTTTCTTGGTGTATTAATTATTGTTTAGAATTTAATTACAATATTTATTAAAAATAAAAAAAACAAATATTTTTGCAAAAAAAAAAAAAAGGGTTTGCACGATGTAGAAGTTACCTGCGTCGCGCAAAGTGGGTTAGCACGACGCAGGTAACTTCTTTGTCGCGCAAACCCTACTGTCACTGCCTTGGTATGACGGTTGGTGCGCGATGAAGGTTCGTTGGGCTAATTTTTGCGCGACGTTTTTTTGACTTTGCACGACGAAGGACCTACGTCATGCAAAGTGTTTTTTTTACTAGTATTTACTCCAAATACAGTACATGAGTTGTACAATTTGAAAATGTCTTTGGCGCTTTAATTAATAATTGCTAGCATTACTTATTTACACTAGGGCGTGTGTGATTAGTTAGTCCCGGTAGCCCTCAGACGATGGATTTTTTTATTTTGAACGAGATCCTCTGTAATGTGACATAAAGACTTCTTGTTTTGTAATGAAATTTCATAAACCATGACAATCGTTATTGAGTGCCAGTTGATTAAAGATTGTTATTAAAGATGAGATATTGGAATTTAGGATTATTTTCAATATTTGAAAAAGAAGCACTACTAGAATGAGTGCCAGTAGATTATCATACCAATAACTTGCTACTAATTAGTGAAATCTTCATTTTGATCATATATACTTTCAATTTTTCGATTGTTATAGGATAGTACTACACACCCTTGTTAATTTTGGCCATTGATCTTCTTCAATTTATTCGATCTGACAGTCGAAAATTAAGATGGTTGTGTGAGAAGTAAAAGATCGGTGTGTAGATAGCACTACCCTAGTTAGAATAATTAAGGGCATTACTAATTAGGGACAGTTACATTTTGTACCTTTGCCCCTTCAAGCTTGTAACAATTTGGTCCCTACGTGAGATTTTGGATTCACAAATAATGATTGTTTTGTTTGTATTTTGTGTAAGTTTTGGAAGAAGAATTTTCAGAGTACTTTGCAGAAAAGTGACGGCAAAAGAGCCAAACATTGCAGCTCATTCCTCTTCAATTTATATTAGATTCAAGTAGGGTTTTGGTCCCAACACCACCCTTACACTCACCTGCAATTAGCTACTGGAAATAAAGACCTCCAGGGCTCCAGCTAGCTAGCAATTTCATTCATCCAAAAGACCTTTCAAGGTTCCAGCTAGCTAACCAGTACAATCTGAACCTTACACATGTTTACCAAACCAGCATTTTAAAACTAGCTGTTACAAACTCTAATTTAAATTAACTAGCCGTTGATTGTAGATCAAGTAACTATCAGAACCTGAAACTAGTTTAGGATTTAACACCCCGTACGGTTTGTTTAAAATATAAAATATAAAAATAAATAAATAAATAAAAAACACCCCATATTTAAAATTTCCAAAACCATCATAAAGTTACAAAATGTTACACCAGTCACCGTTCTTTCCACCTGCCAAACTGTCCTATTAATTGCCATTTTCTTATGTGGCACTTGGAATGCCAATTTTTACTTGCATGAATATATTGGTGTTACGTGGGTCATTTTTCATTTTTACCATATTTTATGGATCAAGATCTTTTTGAAAGGTTAGTCTACAATACTCTTTAAAAAATGATACTGATATCCTTTAATTTGAACTATAATTTTGTACACATGAGCATACATTGATAGTGTAATAAGACTTTCACAAACGTGAATTGTCACGCCTCGATCCCAATATACGTCTAGGATCGACACATGACGTCATCAAAAACCATATATCTAACATATCCTAGCTTTGGAATATGTACCAAGCACATCTCGAGCCTCGATTTGCGTAGTGATTATTTGAATACTTTATGGCTACATCTAACCTCCTCATTAGACTGCCTATATACCCTCAATAGAGATCAAACAATTCGTAGTTCACCATTTCACTATACTCGAACATTTATCACATAAATCGCTATGTCTCAACAATATATCACAATGCATACCATGCAATATGTTCAAGAACTAATGACGAAGCACAATATTCTTCTCAAGCCACATTGATCAACTAGAATAATCATAATAATAACATCCATATCCAAAATCATTATGCAATCCCGTCAATTAATCAATTCATGAATCAAATCACATTTAATAAAAATAGATCGATGGCCAATTATAAAAGAATCACATTTTAACAGAAAACACATTTATAAAACCAAGTCATATCCACAAAGGACATTAATATAAAGAATCGGATAATCACCATATCACATATATTAAAGTCACTCACCGAGACAAGTCCGCAAAGCTTCACTGAGTTTTTAGTAATATTAATTTTAGTAATTCAAATGGTTCAAGACTTGTTGACCAAAAGTCAACGGTGTGGTCAACACCTTAGCAATTTAATCCGGAAGATCCACACATCATAGTTTAGATCTGTAACTTCCTAAGGTCTACATTATGCTCAAAGAACAACATGCTAAAGTCTCATCGTGATCCAACGATCGGATCTCTGTCAATTTCTAGAATTAGGTGGCAATCAACAATTTGTTTTACAAACTAGAAATCCAATTTGGTAAGATCCATAAGTCGGATTCCTGATCCGTAAGTTTCTATGATCGTCAAATATTATGTTCTATAACACATTAAGGTTTGGTAACGATCCAACGGTCGGATCGTCGATTCATATTTTGTTCAAGTAATGTATCGTAATGAAACTAAGTTCAAACAATCAAATTATGTCATACGGATATCAAACATGAACCCAGGGCATCTAATAGTACTTAAAAAGACATAATTGGCCCACTGGCCACGCACTGCTGCCAGTGGCGGTTGGCTGCCCCGATTCGCCGGAAAATTCAACTAAATCCAAAAATTACCAAAATTTATAGAAATAAAGATCTCAATGAGTAAAGCAAACTTTATACATGTGGACAAGTCCAATTTGGTCGGGAAAAGCCTCAAACCGCCACAAACCCACCGGAAACCCTAGAAATGGGTGGCTTCGATCCGTCACCTATAGTGCTCTGCCGCCCCCAAGGTTGGTTGGGCTTTGTTCCCTACCTCACCAGGAGTCAAACCTTGGTGGTAGTCAACTGTGTTACTTTCCCAAATGACGGAATCGCCGCCGTCTACCCCATACACCCACCGGTGCGGTTTTCACAAATACCAAGTCAATTTCCATCAAATTTGGGGTGAAAATGGTAGAGGAGATGTTCTGGAAGAGATTGCAGGTGAGGGATGGGTGTAGTTAGCATGAAAAATGATGGAAGGTGGCCGGAGTTAGAACTGGGTCGAAACCGGTTTTGTTTTGTCATGGGTGTGGTCAACGGGAAGAGGAAGGTTTTTTCTTTTTTTTTTCTTCTCCTCCTCCTCATTAGTCCTCTCCCCTCCTTAATTTCATATTGGTCCCTCCACAACTAATCTAATTGGTCCTCAACTTTGATTGGTTACCATTCCTACATGGTGGGAGTTTTAATTAATTTAAAACCTATAGTTTAGTAAAACGATTCCAAATGTCCGTAACTATACTGTTATAATCCGGACTTGCAAACAGCTTTCGCCTATACATTTATGAGATCAAGCTTTATTCAAAAATATAAATTGTGACCTCGAAAGATCTACGGGTTTTAAATAATTAATTTTCAAACTTTAAACTTTGTAACTAGTTTAATTAAAATCTAAATTCAAATAAATTAATATAAATTCCCAAAAATAACATAAAATTTCAATAATAACAATACGTAGATTATAACAATGAAATCCGGGAACAGGATTTCACATGAACACCAACCTTGTTACAATAATAACGATGTCATTTTTGTTGTTAACTATAACTTTACCATTATTATGTAACTTTGGATTGTAAACTTTGACGATTATAGTTTAGAGTAAACTGCCGATTTTCCCACTGAACTTTCACTTAGCTTTCGATTTCCCCTTTAAACTTTTCAATTGGAAAATTAAGGATCAAACTAATTTTTTTGGCTGATTTCGCCCTACTGTTAGTTTTTCATTCATTCCATCCAATTTATGTTAAATGGAAGCATGTGCACAACATGTGAGGGTAGTTCGGTCGATTCATTCTTTAAAATAATTGAAAACCCTAGGGTTCTAAAATGTCGACCTATGCAAATTTGTGTGATTCTATAATTTTTGTGTCTGAAGGTCTAGCAAAGTAACGATTTTTTCCTCAAAGTAGAGTCACGTGGTGTGCACGTGATAAGAGTTAACGTTAATTTGGACGGAATCAATGGAAAACTAAAGGTAGGGGGAAATCGGCCAAAAAAAATATAGTTTAAGTCCTTGATTTTCCAATTAAAAAGTTTAGGTTGGAAATCGAAAGCTAAGTGAAAGTTCAGAGAGAAATCAGCAGTTTACCTTATAGTTTATTACTTTTCTTGTAAATTAAATATTGAATGTTAAAATCATGTTGTAACATCATTGAACGTGAATGTAAAAAATTTAAAATTGAATAACAGCGGGTCTGCATTCCATGACTAATAATATTATTAAAACAAAGAATACTAGTAATAATTTTTATTAAATGTTAAATGTTAAAATCATATTATCACGAGTCTATCGTACTGTGTAAGTAAAAAGTTAAAAAAAAAAACTGAGTGCTAATTAGAGAAAAAAAAAAGTAATTTGACCGTCAAATGATGAATGAGTCAAAAGATTCATAAGTTACTTTTTGTCCGTATCAAATGAGAAGGACCAATGGCTAATTGACTCCAAACTAGATGGGTTCAAAATATAATTACTCCTGCTAATTAACAACAGTTTAGAAGGGATAAACCCTCGTTTCCTTTCAGAATTTCACCCAGCGAAGCAAAGCCGGTCCATTTGATCGAGCTCAATCCCAATATGCAAAAGCATTTGTAACTTACTTTTGCCTCCGTCCCGAAATAGCCCATTACCCCAAAACAGCATCCCCCAATTCATACTGAATGCTATCCAATGGGTTTGGTTTATGCTCTCAATACTCACCTGCAATTATTTGTTTATTATTATTATTATTTCGATCCATCTTGATCACAAAGTCAACGCTTTTGTTGGTTGTAATTAGAGGTGGCAAATTAACTCATTCAGTTGTTAATGAATACTCGTTAAGACCCGTTTAGTTTGATATCATCATAATATAAATGTGAGATAGATAGTGATGATGATGATATAAAGCAAAATCAAACCAGATGAGTCTTAATGGGTATACATTAACAACTCAATAAGTTAATTTTGATAAACCATGTCAGCAGTCCAATCGACATCAGCAGTCCAGTCAGCCAAACTTGATAACAGCAACACCATTTCCCGCGTATAACATTCAAACCTGCAAGTAGAGTTTGGATAAACATCAACCTTCTCTATCAAGTCTGTTGCACAGTTTTGATCATGTTAATTATCCAATATGTTTATCTTGTAAATGTTTTGATATAGGAGATAAATCTCCTTGTAACTGAATACCTTGTAATCTCTATAAATGGAATACGTTGGCATCACTCACGGTTAACTGAGTTGAGCCTACAAACTGCCCTGTGTTCAAGCATTCTTATTTTCCAAGTTGATATCTTTTAAATTTGACAGCTCTAGTTGTGGTAATGAAATGTTTCTCTGGTTTGTAATTCTATGAAGATGTAAGGGTAAAAACTTTTCGCATCCCATGCGATCTTGTACCCTAGACATTTTCATGTTTTCTTCATTGAATTATACGGTCTTCATTGGACGTCCATAAAAAAATTTACAATACAAATCTGAGAGATATACAGCATGTGCATGCTGAATCTGAAGCCACGTTATTATTCAAAACCCTAAATTACAACTCCCATGCATGTTATTATTTCAATTTGGGTTTTTTTATTCGTACCCCACGATTTGATGAAACACCACACGGTCAAAATTTCTCCCTACACTTTCAGCTTTACCCTTCCTCTTATTGAATCCACCCCACTTCCCCAAAACAAATAATCTCACAGTCACAGCCACCCACCCACCCCCACCCTTTTCCGGTGACTGATCCATTCATTCTGCCAAAAACACAATTGAAATTTCATGGAGTTGGCTATACAATTTATAAATCCAAACAATCTATCACAAGAATGATGGAAAGGGATTTTTAACAACTTTCTAGGCTGCATTTTCATCAGTGATCGCAGTAGCCCACAATTCTACATCAAATGCCAAACAAAAAACATAACTATGAAAAAGGAAACAGTGAGATATACTAAGGGGGTGTAGTCAAATTAGGATTTGATAGAATTTCACAAGATTTTAATAGACTTTCAAATCAGAGTGTAGTCAATCAAAATTTTGAAAGAGGGTTTTAAAAGACTTTGAAATCATAGTGTAGTCAAATTAGGATTTGGGATGATTTTAAAAAAACATCAAAATCTATGGGTAGTCAATATAAATTTTGATAGGGATTTTTAAAGTGATTATAAATCTAGGTGTATTAAAAAAAATTAAGGATTTGACAATATTTCTGTAATAGCCCGTCCCTAAAAATTATGATTTTTATAATTTTAATACGTGAAATGACGAAAATGTCCTATGGGCAAAGCGTGATTTTTTTAGGATGTGTGTGATTCTCGTATATTTTGTCATGTTTCTTAAATTTACATATTCGGGTAGAGCTCGATCTTACGGATGCGTAGGCACAGGTAGAAGTGATTTTGAAGTTACGGTTAAAGTTTTATTGAGTTACAAACCCGAAGGTATTTGGAATGAAATATTATTTTAATTATTTTTACACTATGTTTTTATTATTATTAATACAAGGTGAAATATATGCATTGGGTGTGTGTTTGTCAGGAGGAAGGAAGAAACAGAAAAAGAAAGAGGGAAGAGGGAGAAGGGGGACTGTTGCCCAATTGAGGAGGAGGAAGAGATGAGACTGACCAACCAGAAAGAGAAGAAAGGAGGGAAAGGAGAGAAAAGAAAAGAAGGGAGAAACGGACTCACTCGCAAACCCGCATACCCAGCAGTGACCCGGTTTGATTCCGGCCGATTTCTGCCATCTTTCAGTCGACATTCACCATTCCATCATCCAAAATCTATTCCACAGCTCCCTATCTACCATCTTAGCTCAAATTTGAGGGTCTTTGAGTTCAATTTCATGAAAGAAGAAGCATGATGCTGACGACATCATTGACTGCAATCCGCCATTTTTGAATGAAATTCCGTCGATCTCCACTATCATTAGACTCCCCTTGAGCTCTGGAGCAAATCCCAAGCATTGGTTGGGGTGTTGGAATGGTTTTGGAGTCGAATTGAAAACACCCATTTCTAGGGTTTTCCGACGGGTTTGAGAGAAATTGGGGCTTTTCCCGACCAAATTGGACTTGGTCACAGGTATAAAGTTTACTCTACTCATTGAGATATTCATTCTTATAAATTTTGATAATTTTTTGAAATAGTTGGATTTTCCGGTGAGTCGGGGCGGCCGATCGCCACCCGCGGTGGCGCGTGTGGCGGCGCGTGGCCAGGGGATCGTCGATGTTACCCTTAGGCTAAATTAGATGTCTTAAGTTCAGTTTTGGCAATTGTATATCGTAGGTTGATCGTTTGGACCTAAACTCATTAGGATACGTTACTTGGTAAAGATATGAATCGACGATCCGACTGTTGAATCGTCACCAAACTTTAATATGTTTTGATACATAATATTTGAGGACCATAAAACTTACGAATCGGGAATCCGACGTACGGATCTTCCCGAAATGGATTTGTAAGTTTATAAAATAAAAAGGCAATTGGCGGAGATCCAACGGTTAGATCGTAATTGAACTTTAGGATGTTATTCTAGAAGTATAATGTGGATCTTTGGTAGCAAAAGACTGGCAATCTGTGATGCAGATCTTCCGAATTGAATTACGTAGGGATATGTTTTATGTAAATTGTGTGTTTTATCGATATGAACTCTGAGATGTGATTTGATAATTGGTCATAGGCAACGATGGTTCATGATGTATCGATATACGTGCTAGGGAGTCATAGCATGGACCTCAGGTGAATGAGTCTTTTCCTTTCTATTGTGTGTGTGTATATATATAAATATATATGTATGAATGATAATTCCTTAAACGGTTATAACTGATTATTGCATATAATTACTGTGAATGCCGTGAAGTACTAATGCGAACTACGAATGGCTTGATCCCTATTTAGGGTACGTAGGCAGTCTAATGAAACGTTAGATGCAGCCATAACATAAATGAGATCAAATAATTGAGACACTAGCCTTGTTTGGGAAATTGTGCAAGGTGAGGGACATTGGTAGAAAATGTGAGATTTAACCTTATGATTTAGTGATTGGATGTTGGTCATAAATCATTGTGTAAAGGATCAAGAATTCGAAATAAAGAATTGTAAGTATTGATAGTTAGTTAAACTAGTGTTTAGTTGAGTTAGTCACTGATAATTATTCCCGAAAATTTATAGTTCGGAAGTAGAGCATTATAGATTGTGCATTTTATGCCACATTATTGATATGTGTGTGTGTGTGTGTTTGTGTGTGTGTGTGTGTGTGTGTGTGTGTAGTTGGAAGCACTACGATATGATTAAGTGTTGAATTGCATCAAGGCATGTCCATAAGTATATTATTGCGCATAATTATTATGAAAGCTTTAAGGTACGAAGGTGAACGTGGGATGCATATATAAGTTCAGTTGAGTATATGTTGTGAAATGTGGGATGCATAATTATGATTACATTTTATTTGGAATGATCAAGTGATGGCATGACTATATTATATTTTAAGCAACTCCGACACTGTCGTACGGATTGTCCATGAGTCGTACATGTTATGTTGAGATGTATTGAGAGCTCATGAACCTGCACCCAAGTGTTAGTGCTCCCGCCTGTGGCCAAGGCACAGTCCTTCACGTGATGTTCACCTCCCGCACCACACGCTCACCTTGGATCCAAGGTGGGTGCACAGTCTTGTCGTATAGACCACTTTAGGTGGTTTCGACTCGTAGGTGACCCGCGATTATTCGCATAGTCTTTATGTGATCGTAGCACTTGAGCATATTTATTTACACCAGTCCTGTCTTACAGACCACTTTAGGTGGTTCCGACTTGTGTGCAGGTATACTTATTGAGCTATGGATAAGTAGTACAAGTCACTAGAGGTGACTCCGACTTATGAGCTAGCATATGTGATGAGATATGGATAAGTCGTACATGTCACTAGAGGTGACTCCGACTTATGAGCTAACATTGATTGATGAGATATGTCATATTGCTAATGAGATGATGTGATATGGTATACTTCTGAATTTAATGTTAGTATACTCTTGATTTCATGTTTATCCGTATTATGATTTTCTAGAAGCTAAACAGGTGTTACGGAGAGGGATTATATCATTGAGAATGTCTTTATTAAAGCTTTATTTTCTGGCCACTCACTCTAGTTTTTATCCCTCCAAGTCTAGTAGTAGAGCTTTCGTATCGACGAGGATTCGTGACAAGTTTTGGTATTGGAGATTACCTTCGATGGTATGAATTTCAATCCACTTTACTGTACTTTACTTATGCTCTGATGTCACGTGTGAATTCCGCTCACAGCGCACTCTTGCATTTAGACACTTTTAGGTTTAAATTTATCAACTTTTTTCCACATCATCATACTTTATAGCTTCGTTACCTTACAAGTGTCGGCCAACAAAGCTCGATTCGGAGTCCTAGTGGACATCCCGGGTCGAGGTGTGTCAATTTCATTAAGTTGTGGATTTTGTTAGAAATCTTATGAAACCCATAATCAAAATCTACACAAATCCATTGAAATCTATAATGAAAATCCACATAAATCTATCAAAATCCATATAGGATTGAAAGTCTATTAAAATCCTTTGAAATCTATCACTTTATAAAGTCTATTAAAATCATCTGAAATCCAAATTGACTACACCCTCCTAACTGACAAATATAGAATTAATAAGTTTGTCCAAAGTGGGGTGTAGTCAAACTTGGATTTGAAAGGATTTTATTAAAATCCTAGTGTAGTCAACCAACGGATTTTAATGAATTTTTAGAATCCACATAAATCTAGGTGTGGTCAATGGAGATTTTAATAGTCAGTTTTAAAGTCCATCCAAATCTAGATGTATTCATTGTGGATTTTATAGGATTTGAGAGGAAGAAGTATATATAACCAAAACCAAATAGAATCCCACCTCACACCATAGGATTTCAAATCCACAGACCTAGTTGAACGACTCCTCTTCTTCTCACTGCCAGCCCCTTTCTTTGCTTTATCTTCCTTCATTTTTGCAATTTTTTCTTCAATTTTTGTTGTTGGGTTGTATCATTTTCTGCAATTTTTTCTTCAATTTTTTGTTGTCAGGTCGCAATTTTTTCTTCATGTCTACAATTTTTTTGTTGTTGCTGGGCCCTCCTGCTAATTGTTGTTGTTTGTACGACATGGGTTCATGTGTTGAGATCATGTCTACTTCTTTATGCTTGTTCTTTTTTGTACCATGAATGAATTTGTTTCATTAATAAATATTAAAAGTACTGGTTAACTAAATCCCCTTGTATACCTGAATACATAAGGTGGCAACGAAAAGGATAGGAATAAAGTGAGGGAGGAAGTAGGATTGGAAAGGGATGCACTGGGGATCTTTGATGAGTTAGGTTTATGTGATAATCTTGACTTTTTTTTGGGCTCCAAGGGATGCAGCTCCAGAGTATGAACAACTTCATTTGATTATATTTATGACCTAGATACATTTATCACCATTTGATTTATTTGATGGTTAAGATTCAACGCTACAAAATCTTTCAAAATCCATAGAAATATGTTATACGAATCTTCTCAAATCTTCCAAAATCTATATGAATTTTTTGTAAAAGTCTATATAATCCTATGAAATCCATCACGTATCAAAATCTATTAAAATCCTCTCAAATCCAAGTTTGACTACACCCCCCTTAATGATTTTTTTTTTTTTCAGACTCTGTGAATATCCTGAGAGGACACATCTATAAATTGGTAATTTAAGTTAAGTCTCATGTGGCACGGGCGAGTGGTGCAATAACTGTAACTAAGAGTGAATAAGAAGGGAGATTAAGTTTTATGGTTAAGAGAGGCCGAGATCGAATGGAGTCACATGGCGACGGTGACGGTGTGGTAGTCGGTAGGTGTGGGATTTTTTGTTTGTGGAGGTGAGGTGGAATTGTAAGAAATTTTTTTGAATGTGAAGTGTTTTCAACAAAGGGTTTTTGTCACAAATGATTCCTGAAAATGACTCTCACCATTAAGATGATATCTGAATTTAAAAATCAATCAATGTAGTCCCTGAAAATGAGTGTCGTAAATCAATGTGGTCATTCCGTCACAATTATGTTAAAAATTATGTTAAGTGCTGATATGACACATAAATGGATCCCACAAGATTTATGGGGTTTTATTACAAATGATCCTTGAAATTGACTCACACCATCAATATGGTCCCTGAAATTGAAAATCAATCAATGTAGTCCTTGAAAATAAGTGTCACAAATTAATATAATGGGTAAAAGACTGTTTACTACCCTCAAGTTTAGTGGTTTTCAATATTTAGTACATCAAGTTTTTTTTGTCTTAAAGTCATACCTAAAGTGTAAATTTTAGGCCAGTCTCATACATCCGTTAGTCAAACTGTTAAGTCTCCAGTTAACTGTGACGTGGTGCCCATGTGGCCAATGACTGGACGCCACATGGGTCGCCACGTGTGTCCACGTGTTTTTTTTTTAAGAGAGGGTTTCAGTGAAAAAAAAAAAAAATTCCCGCCAAAATTTTTTTTCCCAAACCCATGAACCTGACACTTTTTCCTGCCAAAAATTTTTGAAAAAAAAAATCAAGCTTCCTAGGAAAAATAACACAACTTTCTCTTCCAAATCTGCAAATTAAATTCCAAACAAACTTTGAATTCTAAATATGCAAATTCATCATTTAAACTACCAACAAAGTTGAATTCTCAACAACTTTCAATTCACAACAAAGTTCAATATACACCATCCAATTCACACTAATGGGTCAAGGTGTTCTTCCAAAAACACTAAAGATCTGTCCAAAACACTAATGGGTCAACTTTTAACAACTAATTGAACTCTGTCCAAAACACTAAAGATATATCGAAAAGTGTTTCCAAAAACACTAAGGGCATATTCAACTATAACAAAATGAACCCTTAAACAACCTAAAGCATTAAAGCAGCATCATGTAACATTCCTCCTGCTTTTCTGACCTCTTGCAGTAGACTTTGAAGTGGTTTGAGAGGCTTGAGTTGGCTGAGATGAAGGTTGTGGAGCTTCCTGAGTGCATGGCTGAGATGACTGAGAGGGTTGTGATGCCTTAGATGTTGAGGCCTAAGTAATGAACCCATATAACATTAGCACTGACAGATAGTACACTTCACAAATAACAAATTCACTTAAGAAATGAAAAATCAACAAAAAATATCAAAATTATACCTCATGTTTCTTGGTTTTTCTTCATTTTCTAGCAGCTGGAGGAGGATGAGTGGTAAGGCATCTGGCCTTGTTATGTTCCGAGGCCTTGCAAACACTACATTTCACACTTTTTTGCCCTCTCTTGCTTAACTTGAACTCATTTTCATCACCCTCCCTATGTTTCCTCTTTTTTGGTCTCCCCGGCTGCTTTTTAAAAGTTGGAGGAAGAATGCATTTGTTTTCAGATGGCTCCCAAAATTTCATGCCTTGGACAGGTTGAATCAAGTTTTCGTAAGCTTCAAAGTACTTCTCGTTCTTGTACCAAGAGGAAACAAATTCCTCAGGCTGTCTCCTTGCATAATAGATGGCTGAGCAACCATGTATGCAAGGAAAGCCTGTTAAATCCCATCTTCTGCATGAGCAAGTGCACCCATTCAAATCCACCACAAATACATTGCCTCTACCTTCATCCACTTCAAAATTTTCTCCTCCAGACCATGTAGCTACAGTGTGTGAGCTTTTCAGTTTGTACTCCTCCAACTTCTTCTGGATTTTTGGGCAGATAGCTCCTTTATCCTTCCTCATTGCATCTCTTCTCAACCATATCCTCTTCATCAATAAAACTCTTATAGTTTCCAACATGGTAATAATAGGCTTGTCCCTAGACCTTAGGATAAAAGAATTGAAGCTCTCACAGAGGTTGTTTAACAGAATGTCACACTGAGTGTGTGTCTCAAAGTGTGACCTACTCCAATGCAAGGCTGGTCTCTTCTCCAACTATTTATAAGCTTTTTCATTCAGCCTATTCACCTCAGCCATACTCTCCCTAAAATCAGCGATGGTTGTTGCCTTGGCAGCATTCCACAAGGCATCTTTTAATCATTTCCCTTTAAACCCATCTGCCTTGTAGTTAGTGTATAAGTGCTTAACACAGAACCGATGATTACAATTAGGCAGCACCTTCTCAAAAGCTGGTATTAAACCCTTTTGTTTGTCAAAAATGAAAGTCCAAGCACGCTGGTTCACAATTCCCAAGTCAGCAGCTAGCAGTTCCAGAAACTAAACCCAACTGTCTTTGTTCTCGAGCTCTACTATAGCATATGCAATAACCCAAGTTTGGTTATTTGCATCCATTCCCACTGCAGACAGTAACTGGCCCTTGAACACTCCCTTCAAGTGACAACCATCCAACCCTACAAGCTGCCTACATCCATTCTTAAATCCCTTTTTACAAGCCCCCAAACAAATATAAATCCTCTGAAATATCACATGAGCATCATCATAGGGCAGCACCTTCATTTGAATTGTACTACCTGGGTTTGTCCTCCTAAGCTCATCACAGTATTCCCACAACTTTGTGTACTGATCCAAGTTACTCCCCTCAAGGATTTTCAAACATTGTGCTCTCACTCTATAGGCTGTCTTGATGTGGATCTCAACCATTCTTTCCTCTTTCACTGTTTCCACAAATGTAGTGATAGGCATGCTTGGGTTGAGTCTGAACTTGTCCACATACCTCTTCACAAGCCATGCCACTTTGCAGTTAGGATTTTCCCTCCAAATCCTCGGACATTCATGTTTCCCAACATAGGTTTTCACTTGGATTGAATCTTCATTGTACATCCTGGAAGCATACAATCTTCATGGACAGTTTTTCTCACACCTTGCACTAATCTTCCATTTCTCATTCCTTTTTAGCTTAATAAAAGGTGCACCGTGCTTAATGGAGTGAGACCACACTGCTTCTCTCAACTGTGCAGCATCTCTGAACTTTAATCCCTTTTCAAACTTTGGATCATCCATGTCGGCTTCTTCATTAAACTCAGGATAGATGACCTTCTCATCACATTCTGAACCTGAATTGTCAACACTGTGCAGGCCATCTGAGTCTTGTCTCTCATCATCAAGGGGAACGTCTTCTACATCCCTTGCATCAATAACGTCTTCTAGATGTTGGTTCCCAACCCCTTCACCTCTTTCAGTAACCATTTCACCCCTTTCAGCATCTGCAACGACACTTTCTATAACCGTATCATCTACTGCACGACGATCATCATCTTCCAAACTGTAGTCACTGTCCACAAACTCATTATCTGTAGTGTCATCCTCTGCATTTACTGCCACAAACAATGCATATTTGTTAAAAACCTAAACTTCGCAAAAATAATTGAATACTGAAATTAAAATTGTAAAAATAAATGTTTCAAAAATTTTACCTTCATTAGCTTCTACTTCGGTCCCTTCATTAACTTCTTCAGCTTCGTGACCCTCTTCAATTTCATCACCTTCATCATCAACATTGAGAGGACCATCTTCAACCTCATCTCCACTTCCTTGTCCTCCCTCAGTTACTTCAGCCTCATGTTCATCATCACCATTGTAGGCTATGTCATTCAAAAGACATAGCCGTTTTTCTAAGTCATCCGCACCCCCTTTTGCTCTACCCTTCTTCAGTTTTGATCTACTTCCCTTTGTAATTGAAATTGCCACCCTCGATTCCTCAATATCTTCTATAATGACACCTTTTTTTAATATGGCACTCTCATCTAGATTCATCAAAAGCTTATGTTTCAAGGCAGCTTCTTTTGGACTTAGATGTTCTAGGTACATTTCTATTTCCCTAACCCCTGGAACATACTTGCACATTTCACTCACATCTTGGTCCTGTTCAATAAGCCTTAATCCCTCACAATAAGACATCCCAGGAATCCTATAGTGATACAACATAAACCCATCATATCCTAACTCCTTAACCATTTCATCAATCTCGAAAAAAGACATGAAGTCTTTGTCTACGTAATCAAACCAAGCCTCAAACCCTCCCGTATATGCACTTTCAGACCACTTCCCACCGTGGTTAATTTTAAGGCTAAATAATTCGAGCATCCCTGCAAAGTCAAGGAGAAAGGTGAAAACAACATAAAATCCTGGAGGCACATGGGGGAAAAGGTGAAAACACTAGTATGACCATGAGGAAAAAAGGTGAAAACAAAACCATGAATACAGTTTCACCTTTTTTTCCTGAAACCATAGAAAAAAAGGTGAAAACAAAACCAATGGGAACCACGATTGAAGACATACAATTGAAAAATTGAAAGCAAAACCACGGGGACCACGATTGAAGACAAAACGAATGGAACTCACAGATCCCTAATCCCTAAAATTCAAAATTGGAAAATCGAAAAAGGTAGGTTACTTACGATAAAGTGGTGTTTCACCCACTTCGATCCTTCTTTTATCCCACCTCATCGACAGCGATGGCTTCACGACAATCTTTCCCAGAAACGTGTATGCAACGTACGATGGCGTGCGAGGTGGAGCGTCGGCAACGTCGACTGACAGCCTGTGGGTAGGGTTTCGGACCGAGATGGGAGGTCGCGATTTTCCAGGGAGTAAATAGTGGTTTCACTTTTTACTTTTTCACTTTTTCTGGGTGAGATGGGGGGTCGCGATTTTTGAATTTTGAGGTGGAGTGACGGCGTGCGAGGTCGAGCGGACGGCGAGGTGGAGCGACGGCGAGGTCGAGTGATGGCCCGTGGGTAGGGTTTCAGACGGAGATGGGGGGTCGCGATTTTCTGGGGAAGTGAAAAGTGGCTTCACTTTTCACTTTTTCACTTTTCTGGGTAAGATGGGGGTCACGATTTTCTGGGGAAGTGAAAAGTGATTTTTGATTTTTGAATTTTGAATATTTTTTCTTCACTGAAACCCTCTCTTAAAAAAAATAAAAAAAAATAAAAAAAAACACGTGGACACACATGGCGACCCATATGGCGTCCAGTCATTGGCCACATGGGCGCCACGTCACAGTTAACTGGAGACTTAACAGTTTGACTAACGGATGTATGAGACTGTCCCAAAATTTACACTTTAGGTATGACTCTGGGACAAAAAAAACTTAATGTACTAAATGTTGAAAACCACTAAACTTGAGGGTAGTAAACAGTTTTTTACCCTAATATAATCATTCCGCTATAATTCTGTAAAAACAATTTTTTTATGTGCTGATGTGGGTTTAATAATTAATTTAAAAAGTTGTCTAAATACCTTTTTGCGCAATGGAATTTTTTTTTCTTATAGTAGGGCCTACTCCGAAGATAAATCCCTTCCATAAATTCTCAAAGGCATAAGGTTTAACCAAGGCCTAAAGGGGGGTGTGGAAATAGTTTTCAACCAACAATGGACGCACCTCAGTTATAACCTCATTATCTTAAGACGGACCTCCTCGTTCTTTGCATCACTAGATCACCAAGGAAGCTCCAAACAAGCTCTTCAAGATTAAGGTTGTGAGGATGTTGATCACCTAAATGTTAACGGTGATGTCTCAAAAGTCGTTGTCAATGGGCCAAGCCGTCACCAAAGATGATCTCGATCTAGGTTCAATTCAGTGAATGGTGTCGAAGTGTGTAAAGATAGGTGTATTGAGATTTTTTTAGAGAATAGAGAGTGAATGAGGTATAGAAATGTGGACTGGGATCGAAGGTGATTGCAGGACTGGGTTTTTGGGTTGACAATTTTTTTATAAACTATTAAATTATTAAGCGTATTTGTAATTTTTTTTAATTTAATTAGACTTGCGTGAGCCATTTATATGTCACATCAGCAAATAACAGAATTTTTGACAGAATTATGACAGAAGGACTACATTGATTTGAAACACTTACTTGCAGAACTACATTCATCAATTCAATTTCAGTGACCATTATGATGTCGTGGGTCAATTTTAGTGATCATTTTAATGTTGTTGGTCAATTTTAAGGATCATTTGTGAGAAAAAAAAAGATTTATGGGGCCCATTTATGTGCCACATCAGTACTTAACAAATTTTTTAACAGAAATGTGACAGAATGACGACATTGATTTGCCACACTTATTTTCAAGAATTACATTGGTTAATTTTCAATTTCATGAACCATCTTGATGGTGAGGGTCAATTTCAAATACCATTTGTGACAAAAACCGTCTTAACAAATTATGAGGCTCGATTAAAGCAACCCTTTCAATTTTTATTTTTTTTTGTTTGTTAATCCCATCTTGTCCAGACAAAGAAAAAGTCCTGAAACTCCAAAACTTAGTACGAGAAAATTGTGTGTATGCTAGACAAAGTAAATCTGTCACGTGTTTGTAGGCGGCTAATAGACTAGAAGAAATTTTTACTGTACACGGAATTAGAGCCGTATGCAAGAGGGTTCCCTTGGGTCCCGGAACCCTTAAGGAAGTCGGGATATATGGGAAAGATTGTTGGAGGACCCTATGACCATCTGGTATATATAGGACATGAAAATGCCCACAAATTGTTCAATGAAAATAGGTATATATGAAATGAAAATGCCCACAAATTGTTCAAATGTTGCTACGGTAGAATTTGGTAGGTGATGCTCGACTGGCTTCGGCATCAAGCCTTGAAAGCTATCGATAGGTCTAAGCCTAACGAGATGCTTACCAAGTGCTTAAACTAAATGCTTCAAAGAAGAAACGAAAAAATAAAATTTGATGCACGTCCAAGATCCGCCACTACCTGTAACACAATGTGGTACCAAGCTATCTGGGAAGTTCAAACATGGACCGCCATATGAAACTAGCATGCATGATCTTCTTGACCCAAAGACTTTAGTTCCAACAATTTCTCCCGCTCTTCAAAAGTACTTTTTATTGTTGTTGGTTCCCATTTCCATTTAGAAATATAAGTGACCACAAGGTAATATGTCACACTTTGAAATACACTTCTCAATATCTTTTCATTTGTATTATGATACGTGATATACTAAAAAAAATTCTTTTATTTTAGGAGAAGATGGCAATAGTCACATGCTACTTTTAAATGCTCTCGATCCTTTTTTAGCTGAAATTAGTGCGGGAAAAAAACAAGAATATTGTATTAAATATGCATATCTGAGATAAATTATTGGCTAAAAACAATATATTTAGTGAGATTTGTTGTTGTCTACATAAAATAAAATAAGGAAACTTTAATGAAAAGTTATCGGTACTGTTTACTTTAACGAAAAATCACATTTTTACACAAAAGTCAATCCTAGTACTATTCATTTTACCCTTTATTTTGTCCTTATCGTTAAAACTCAAAGTTTTCAAGCTATTTTCATTAGTTTTCTTTAAAATAAGAAATAACGCTTGATCAACAACCATGGGGTGATTTAGTGGTTGCAAACGAATTTTAGGCTCATATTTCACACAACACATCTTGAGTTCGATTCATGGCGCTCGTGAAACACACGATACTAGCTAGGCAGAGGCTGAAATGCCCATGTGAGTCTCCCCAATCTCCAGAAAGGTGGACTGTCATGACGAAACTACCAGTTGATCTTCTTTTATATTAAAAAAAAAGAAAAGAAAAAAGAAATAGCGCTTGATCAGATTGAAAGGCGTGCTATTTGTTTTGGTGCATGCCACTTAACTAGAAATGTTGACTCATGGGAGGAAGGAACCTAACAAATCATGAAAAGCCTCCTTCAAAGTTCAATGGCATAAAAGTAAATTTAAAAAAAATGGCAATAAAAATAGTAAGACCAAATAAAATTGGTGGGGCAATGGTCTTGCATTAGCTCTAATTGTGCAATAATTAACTTGTTTAGAACAAAAATCATGCTAAGTGTCATCACTAAGACCATCTCCAATCCTTGGGCTAAAACCTAAAATTTTTAGCCCAAAAAATTTAGATTTTAGCCTAGAAACAGTTTTTCTGCTCCAACCATTCTGATCTAAATTTTTTAGCCTGAGATTACTAAAAAATAAATTTAGGCTAATTTTTTCTTTTAAAGTATTTTTTAAAATTTATGTTCACTATCATAATTTAATTTTATGAACATTTTAATCTAAATATATTTAAATTCTGATAAATATTGAAAAATTACTAAATTTGAGTGAATTTTGAGTTAAATAATTTTTTTTAAATTATTTTAGCCGTTGGATTTAAATTTGGGCGGTTAAATATTTTTTTTACCGTTAGATTTGATTATATTCGATCTTAGTCATTGGATTCAATAAATCCTGAGAGACATGCTCATGTAGGTAAGGTCCCGCTGGTGGTGCCCACACCATTTTCTGGGCTAAATCCTAAGGGGAATTTGGCTTTTGTTTGACTTTTAGCTTTTAGCCAACACATTTAGTATGGGTTGGGTTGGGTTGGGTTGGGTTGGGTTGGGTTTGGGGAGGGGGGGAAATAAAACTTAAAAAATAGCCTTTAGCCCAGAGTTAGATTTGGTCTAATGGTAGGCAAGGAAAAAGTTGCAATTGCACTTTCCTTATTTGGGGGATTCTTATTTTATGATGTTATTGATTGCTAATATGGTTGGAAAGTCTAAGAAAGGCCATGGAAAGTATATTTCCTTTGACGTGCATAGATTTGGACCCCCACAACTTTCTAACTATCTTGTGACAGCACTTGATGGAGTGTCCTTACAATACTTGATGAATGATGACAATGTGTGATATGGATAATTTTCATGAGGATAATCTTTAAGTGATAATTTAAAAAAATAGACGGTTCAGATTATTTAATTACATTACGAATGTTGGAATATTTACACAATTTTTCAACGTGGACATTCACTTGAGAAATTGATTAATTGTAAGCATGACTTAAAAGAATAACAAATTAGCTCTTGATTTAGTAATATTTTTCTTCAACGTTGAAAGATGTACTAAATTCGAATCATCTCCATCCATTGACCAAAACCAAAAAGTTATCTTGGATGACCCTAGAAAAAAAAATGAAACACTAAGTGGTAATTTGAAAATTCTTGTGTACGTATGAAAGACTTCTACTCTTAACTGTTTTGGTTGGAATAGTTTTTTTTTTTTTTTTTTTTTTGAACAAACGATATTATCTACACTAAAAGAGAGGGGATGTGCTTAGCCTCACCTTGAGATGAATAAATCAAAGTAGAGGTGTGGAGAAGAAGACAAGAGGTTTGCAAAAATCCATTTCTCTTTATTAAAAATGTAGTCTACTTTGTCGAAATCACTAGAAGGTGCTTTTATAATGGATATGTATGGCTCGTTTAAAAGTACTTTTAAAATAATTAAAATCACTTTTGGTGAAAATATTTTGAAACCAATCCTTAGTTAAAATTTAAGTGAATTCTAGAAAAACACATAACTGGTGCTTCCTGTACTTCAAATGTTTTGGGACCCAAAAACATTTTCTCTAAAAATAATTTTAATCATTTTAAAAGCAATTCTAAATGAGCTTGTATCTTAAGTTTTTCATTCAATTGTCATAAACTTATCTTAAACAATAATACTATTAATTTGACACACAAAACTGTTACACTTAACTAACATGAGTTTCAATTTTGTGTTATTAACACACTTTCAACCCTCACACTTCAATTTTTTTTAAGATCTGAAGTTTGAAGATTTGAGGCGCATGTAATTTTGATTTGTCATGTCGCCATCAGCCTATCCCACATAGGAGGAAATAATCTATGCAGCCCACGTATTGTATTTGTATTTGTTAAGTTGCAACTGGCAAGCTCGTTAACGACCCCGTCATAGTATTTGACAATTTGGAGGGAGAGACGGTTAGGTCGGGCGAGTAAGTTTTGAAAGGTAGTTAAACCCAACGGCTCTTCCTCCCTCCCTTCCTTCCTCTTCCTACCCAGTTCTTCCATCTCTCTCTCTCTCTCTCTCTCTCTCTCTCTCTCTCTCTCTCACAATCAATAACCAATCAAGGGGAAATGGCGCGGCTCGAATTAAGCCACTCATCTTCCGCTTTGCGCTCAACAAACAGTCAGCTACCAAATCAATTAATTAGATGGAGGAAGATTTGTCAAAAGGAAACACTTAGTCATCACTTCTTTCCTTTTATTATAACAGCATATAGCTTCTGCTTCCTCACTCTTGTCTGTACCCAATTCAGCAGAGCAAGAGGAGGAGCATAAAAGCCTCATCTCTTTTGCTCTTCCCCAAGTGCTCACTCGGGTACTTCTCGATTTTCGACGTCTTTCAATCATCAGTAAGTACAATTGTCAAGTTCCAACTAAGTTGTGAATCCCAGTTGTGGGTTGCATTTATATTCTTGTTTGTCTGTGTTGGTTCTGTGCATGATGCTAATTAATGAGTTGGGCAGATGGGATTTGTTCTTAATGGTGATTAAGGGTCTTAGTTATTTGGTTAGTGATGATAGGCCTAACCTAACTGCTCGACATTGATGTTAATGTGAAATTCTTGTCAGTTTGTGGAAGTGATGCAGAAGTTAGACATGGGTTTTGAATTCTGTGTTTGCACAAACTGATTGACATAGTGATTCACTCAAATGCCACTTATATCAGAAATTTTCAAAACTTTTAATATTGAAACTAGTTAGAATTCGGTATGATCATTAGGGAATGCAGTGATTGCTTTTCGTTTTTTTTTTTTTCGATTGGTAAGATTTGAACCTAAGGCCTATTCTGTTTAATGGTTTTTCTGTTTTTCTCTAAATCATGATGCCAATTTTGTACCTACTTAATTGTGGCATCGTTGCCTGGCTAATGTCGCAACGCACATTTGATCAATTCAGGATTTGAAAGCTTGAATCATGGCTGAAGATCTGGATAAACCATTGTTGGATCCTGAAAATTTCAACCGGGAGGGTATCGATTTGGTAGGTTATGCATTAGTTACACTACAACAACCACCACATTTTGGAATCATTTCTTGCAATAGCATTTTATAACACTTCCAATATATAACAGGAACGCTTACCATTGGGAGAAGTTTTCGAACAACTGAGGACATCACCACAAGGTCTTTCAACAGAAGATGCCGAAGTCAGATTGCAGATTTTTGGATTTAACAAGCTTGAAGAGAAAACGGTCAGCAATGCAGTTCCTAAACATGCTTTCTTTAGATTCATCACTTAAGTTCTTCCTAGCATAATTAAATGTTCGTCTATTAATTTCAATGCAGGAGAACAAATTTTTGAAGTTCCTTAGTTTTATGTGGAACCCCTTGTCATGGGTTATGGAAGCTGCAGCTGTAATGGCGCTTGTCCTCGCTAATGGTGGAGTAAGTAGACTCTTACACTGAGTATTCATTTTCGATTCAGGGCAATGTAAATTCCGATTTATAACTTTGTACTGTAATGAAATGTTATTTCCAGGGTGAGGGTCCTGATTGGCAGGACTTTGTAGGGATTGTTATCCTGCTAATCATCAACTCAACGATTAGTTTCATAGAGGAGAATAATGCAGGGAATGCTGCATCAGCTCTAATGGATCGCTTAGCTCCAAAGACAAGGGTATGCCGGTTTACTTGATGCCTTTGGCTCAGAGAATATCGTCTTCAGGCAGAGGATAGCTTATTAGCTCACGTCGTTTATGCAGGTTCTTAGAGATGGGCGCTGGACAGAGCAAGATGCATCTATTTTAGTACCAGGTGACATAATTAGCATTAAGCTCGGGGACATAATTCCGGCTGATGCTCGTCTGCTTGAAGGAGATCCCCTGAAAGTTGACCAGGCAAGTGCTTGAAAAGCCAGCTTTTGTTGATAAATGGATATCTGATTGATATGCTTGTAATTTTTCGATATAAATTTAATATGAATCCGGAAATGAAGTAGTATTGTTGAATTTGTTTCTGGCAGTCAGCTCTTACAGGAGAGTCTCTAGCTGTCACCAAGAAGACAGGTGATGAAGTATTTTCTGGTTCAACGTGTAAGCATGGAGAGATTGAAGCTGTTGTGATCGCAACCGGAGTTAACTCCTTTTTCGGAAGGGCAGCACATTTGGTGGACTCCACTGAAGTTGTTGGACATTTCCAGCAGGTAATTAAATAGCCTAACATGCACCTCATGATGGTTCAAAAGTTGAAATCGTGATGTTACATCAGTAACGTGATTTTTCTGCAGGTACTTACCGCCATTGGGAATTTCTGCATTTGCTCTATTGCTGTGGGAATGATTCTTGAAATCATTGTCATGTTCCCAGTACAGCACCGCTCTTACAGGGATGGAATCAACAACCTCCTTGTTCTCTTAATTGGAGGAATTCCGATCGCTATGCCAACGGTGTTATCTGTCACACTTGCCATTGGTTCTCATCGACTTTCTCAACAGGTGCATCTCTTAATAGCTTCGAGTCCATGATATTGTGGAACCTTCAAGAAATTTTATGCTTCTAAAGAAATCTATCAACTTATATACCATAATCTGAAATATTCACACTGACATTGTTTGCATACCTTCTGTCTTTTATTTTGCGACTTAGGGTGCCATTACGAAAAGGATGACAGCAATTGAAGAGATGGCAGGAATGGATGTCCTCTGCAGTGACAAAACCGGAACTCTCACTCTGAATCGCCTCACTGTTGATAGAAACCTAGTCGAGGTATGAAAGCTGACTCCGTGATAATTACTTAATTCTAGCAGTTAGTTTGTTCCATGCAAGTAATCTTCGAACCATGTAGGCAAATTTTAATATTAGGTGTCCTTGATATGGCATGTTTGGTATAGATACATAAAAAACATATTATTTGCAGGTTTTCAACAAAGATCTAGATAAAGACGCGGTTATCATGTTTGCAGCCAGAGCAGCTAGACTGGAGAACCAGGACGCTATTGATGCAGCCATCGTCAATATGCTTGCTGATCCGAAGGAGGTAGGGATATAGGATTACACTTGAACCCCGTTGTTTTGTTTGTTTTCTGTTCTATGCTGCTAGTCACTTATGCATAAAATTACCCTTTCATCTATAGGCACGGGCGGGTATTACAGAAGTGCATTTTCTGCCCTTCAATCCGGTGGACAAGCGTACTGCTATTACATACATTGATATGGAAGGTAAATGGTATCGGGCTAGCAAAGGAGCTCCGGAACAGGTACTGATGTGTTAGGAGAACAAGAACCCTAAACTTAACTTGTTTCTCAAGTATTCTTCCCTTTAATGTATAGACTTTTAATGTTGTAGTGAGGAAAGAACTGAAAGCAAAATTAGGTTTACAATTTATAAGTTATAGCTGTAGCAGTGCAGAAAACATGAATTCTATTGTTTTTTGTTTTTATTGTCATCCTGAAATCAGATTCTAGATCTATGCCCGGACAAAGACAAGATTGCTGGAAGGGTGCATTCCATTATTGACAAATTCGCCGAAAGGGGATTGCGGTCTCTTGGAGTTGCTTATCAGGTATGCCAGACAACCTATGTTCTAAATTTGGGTAACAATAGTTTTTTCGAGCACCGGTTGAAATTTCTGACATTTTACAACTCCCAAATTGTGCTACTGCCAGGAAGTTCCCGAAAAAACTAAGGATAGCCCTGGAGGTCCATGGATATTTGCTGGGTTGTTGCCCTTGTTTGATCCTCCAAGGCATGACAGTGCTGAGACCATCCGTAGAGCGCTTAACCTCGGAGTCTGTGTGAAGATGATTACAGGTACATTTTTATGCATCATCTTGACCTCACATACAGTTGTGATTGTCATCTTTTTGACTGAAATAAAAAACCCTTGAGCATAAATGTCAAGGATAGATACTGATTCTTGAGTTGTTCTCACATTAGGTGATCAGTTGGCAATTGCAAAGGAAACAGGGCGGCGACTTGGTATGGGAACAAACATGTATCCCTCCTCTTCCTTATTAGGCCGCCATGTAGAAGAACATGAAGCTCTTCCGGTGGAAGACTTGATTGAGAAGGCTGATGGCTTTGCTGGTGTCTTCCCTGGTAATTAACTGAACTCCTATCTCACGAATTAAGTACATTCTCTCTAAATCACTCAATTAGCTTATCCTTGCTGTGCAACTTTCAGAACACAAGTATGAAATCGTAAAGATTTTACAAGAAAAGAAGCACGTCGTTGGGATGACTGGAGACGGAGTTAACGATGCACCTGCTTTAAAGAAAGCAGACATTGGTATAGCAGTGGCAGATGCCACAGATGCTGCAAGAAGTGCTTCTGATATAGTCTTAACTGAGCCTGGATTGAGTGTGATAGTCAGTGCGGTCCTCACCAGTCGCGCTATATTCCAAAGAATGAAGAATTACACGGTTGAGTAGCAATCTTTTTCTTCTTTCTTTGTTTGCCTTTGTTCTCTGTTTCTGCATTATTTCGATAGTAAACTGATTAGTTTGTGTGAATACGCAGATATATGCTGTCTCCATAACCATTAGGATTGTGGTATGTTTCTATTTATGTCTCAATCTTCAATTTATTTTTTTAGACTTGAAGCTAAGTCTTTCAAGATTGGTTACGTTTCAACTTTCCATAGTGTTTTAAACTTCATCCTTCTGCAGCTTGGTTTCGTGCTTCTTGCATTGATCTGGGAATATGACTTCCCACCTTTCATGGTTCTGATAATAGCCATACTGAATGACGGTAATATATTGAACTGCGTTAGCGTTAATATTGATTCCTTTTATTCTAATAGGATCAAGCAACATTCAAAAAGAAATTTAAGATCATGTGGAAGAATATTAAGAAAAATATAACAGATGCAAACGAATTTGGACATCATTTATGTTTAGACATTCACAGACAATTATCGAAAATGAGTACTTGACAGTATTTAAATTTTAAATGCAGGAACCATCATGACAATTTCGCAGGATCGCGTAAAGCCCTCCCCAAAGCCTGATAGTTGGAAGCTGAAAGAGATATTTGCTACTGGCATTGTCATTGGCACATACCTTGCTTTAGTTACGGTATTATTCTACTGGGTTGTTGTTGAAACTGACTTCTTTGAGGTATGAAACACAAATGCTGCTTACTGACTTTGTTTTCTAAGATCCTCTGCAAAATAAGCCGCAGAAGATACATTAACTCGGTTTACCTTTACGATGCTTACTGATTTTATATCGCTTACAGAGCACCTTCAATGTAAGAGATTTATCGAGCAGTAGTGAGGAAGTTTCATCTGCTGTATATCTGCAAGTCAGTATCATCAGCCAGGCTCTCATATTTGTGACAAGAAGCCAGGGGTGGTCATTTCTTGAGAGGCCCGGAACAATGTTGATGTGTGCTTTTGTGTTGGCTCAACTGGTATGCCTATTTCACTTGCATCTAAGAAAATTTCCGCACAATCTGAGTTACATTTCAGGAATTGAAAATTTGTTTCTATAAAATATTAGGTGGCAACTCTGATTGCTGTATATGCAAGAATCAGCTTTGCATATATCAGCGGCATTGGATGGGGATGGGCCGGTATCATCTGGTTGTACAGTGTGATTTTCTACATTCCTTTGGACATCATTAAATTCATAATTCGCTATGCATTGACCGGAGATGCCTGGAATCTGTTATTCGAAAGAAAGGTTTGTGCAATGTTCTAAGTTGCATTGAATTTTCTAGCATTCGACTTGAAATGCTAACTTCTGATTTCTATGTTGCTTTTTGATCTTCAACAGACAGCTTTTACTAGTAAGAAAGACTATGGGAAGGAAGATCGGGCGGCTAAATGGATACTTTCTCAGAAAAGCTTACAAGGGTTGCAAGACTTTGAGATCAACAGGAGCGGCAAGCGTTCTTCTTTGATTGCAGAACAGGCCAGGCGGCGCGCTGAAATTGCCAGGCTCGGGGAGATACACACTCTGAAAGGACATGTAGAATCTGTACTGAGGCTCAAGAATTTGGACCTGAGTGTCATGCAATCAGCCCATACAGTCTGAAGAAAATACACGGATATCTGCAAAACGTATCAATGTGTTATCGATACACTGAAGGCAAATTCAGCAGCATTTGCTCACATGATTGATGCTGAGTATCTGCAAAAGAGATTGACATTTGGGTTTTTGGTGATGGTCAGTTATATGGGTGCTAAAAGGTCAGAAAATCCATTAGCTTTTGTTGCAATTTTTATGTGTAATAAAATTAGGAAACTGCATACTAATAAACCACCTGACATGCACAGGGGAATTTTCTTTTTACTGGATCTGCTGTATTATTACGTATGGTTTGTTCTTTGTAAAAGAGTAATATACATATTGAATTTTTGTAGTTATTCAAAAGAAGATTGTTGCTACTGTGCCAAAGATTGAACTTGACGATGAATTGGAAGATGAATGGCATATTTGAGGTGATATTTTAGGCAAGAAGAGGTTCTAGTTTAATCGATTTTTCTCTGGATAGGACGTCCTTTCTTTACTAAAAGACGGACTGTCAATATGGTGTTGATAAGCCGTTGATAACATTAGTAATTAACATGTCGGTAGCAAAATGTATCATGTTATTGATACATTTTTTACAATATCGATACAGAATCCATCATTCAACAAATGACAGACTTCATGCACAGGGAATTCCAAATATTGCAATAACCAAACTTTCTAGTCTTTTTGGGGGGCTGAGATCTGGACATTTCAGAGGCAGAACCGAAATTGATCCGTTGGTGAAACTGTCAACAACAAAACTAACGTAAAACCAAAGCCAGAGACTAGGTACAGTTCTACTAGTTGAGTGCAGTAAATTACTTGGACTACAAGCCATATCATCATATGATCCAAGGCTGACGGCATTCAAATGACTCGACCTCATGAGTTTTAGACATCCGAACGAAGTGCCCCTTTCCCAGCTTCACGGAATTGATGTAATATGTAAGGGAATGTGCTGAGGTACCGGGAAACAGAAGTCCTGTCACTCGTACGAAAATGGAGAGCCACCCCTCTCGATACTCTGGTCCATGTGTGTAGCCCATTGCTAAGCTTCTTATCAGCTCCCAAACAGGATTCAGATATTCTGGTACTAGTTATTTCATTCCAAATTAACTGTTGCCTGGCTCATCCTCCAATCTCTTCAAAAATGCATGTCAAAGAAGAAAATAACAAAGTACTAGAAGAATAAGAAATTTAAAATATGTTGAGTTTTGGTTTCAATATTTGTTGTATATTTCATTATGAATGTTACAAGAGAGTGAAGGCAACTCTTATAGAGAGCCAAAAGAAAGCTACAATAGATTGTAGGATAACTACACAAACACAATCCCTAAAATCTGCCCTAACAAGTGGAAAAGAAAAAATCAAATTACAAGTAAAGAAGCTTTTACAAGCAACTAAGAAAGGTTGATGTAAGGTGAATGACAAGCTATGGAAAGTGACTGGTGAATGACAAGCTATGGAAATTGACTTTAGCCTATGATTTAGCTAAAATGAGGATGACAACTCATACATACAACCCATCCATACAAACCGGTTTCAATGCACCCCCTCAAGCTGGATCAAGGGGATTGATTGATCCAAGCTTGCACAGCAAACGCTGAAACTGAGTAGAGTCTAGTGCTTTTGTGAATAAATCAGCAAGTTGATCGTGGCTGCGTGTGAACACGGTGTCTATCACCTTGGATTGTACTTGAGCACGAATATAATGGCAGTCAACTTCAATATGTTTGGTCATTTCATGGAATACTAGATTTGAGGCAATGTGCATGGCAGCTTGGTTATCACAATACAAGGACATAGGTGCCATGCTTGTGAATTCGAGCTTAGAAAGAAGACCTTTCAACCATATAAGTTCACAGATTGTTGCTACCATAGCACTATACTCAGCTTCGGCACTAGATCGAGCAATAACAGTTTGTTTCTTGCTCTTCCAAGTGACAAGGTTCCCTCCAACAAATGTGCAAAAACCTGTTGTGGATTTTCGATCAAGGGCATTTCCAGCCCAGTCAGCATTTGTGTAGGCCAAGATGTGATTTGATCCATTGTTTTTCATAATTATCCCCATTTCTACTGAGCCCTTGAGATATCGAAGTATTCTCTTGACGATTTCCTGGTGAACTAGAGTAGGAGAGTGCATGAACTGACTGGCTAGGCTAACTGAATATGAGATATCAAGCCTAGTAATGGTGAGATAAATAAGTTTCCCAACCATTCGCTGATAAACACTAGGGTCCGAGAGAGGTTCACCTTTTTCATGCCACTGAAGTTTGCTAGCTAAGGGTGTCCGAGCTGGTTTACATTCCATCATGTTAGCTTCATCTAAAAGATCGAGAACATACTTTCTTTGATTCAAGAACAATCTCTTTGAAGAGGTAGCCACCTCAATTCCAAGAAAGTATTTCAAGGGCCCTAAGTCTTTAATGGCAATTTTTGGTGAAGTGACTGCTTAAGCGTCTTGATTTCACTTATATTGTCACCTGTAATAATTAGGTTGTAACATATATAAGCACAACCAATTTGCCAGCAATACTACTTCGAACAAACAAATAAGAGTCAGCATGACTCCTTTTAAACCCTGCAGCTTCAAGGACTGAACTAAGTTTTGAATACCAAGCTCAAGAGGACTGTTTGAGAGCATATATGGCTTTGTGAAGTCTGCAGACCTTGTTGGGTTCATTTTCTCTTGGATGACCAGGAGGCAACTTCATGTACACTTCTTCTTCAAGATCCCCATGAAGAAATGCATTCTTCACATCCATTTGGAATAAGGGCCATGCATTATTGACTGCCACAGACAATAATACCCTCACTGTGTTCATTTTGGCAACAGGAGCAAAGGTCTCCTTATAGTCAATGCCATAAGTTTGAGTAAAGCCTTGAGATACTAACCGTGCCTTATGTCTTTCAATGCTTCCATTGGAGTTAAATTTGGTCTTATATATCCACCTACTTCCCACAACCTTCTTGCCATTTGGAAGATCCACCACACTTTATGTCTGGTTGTCATTCAGAGCTTGAAACTCTTTAGTCATAGCATCTTGCCACTCAGGCATGCATATGGCTTCATGAAAATTCCTTGGTTCGAAAGTGGGGGACACTTTGTTAAGGAAAGAAGTATGTGAAGATGAGAATTTGTGATAAGAAATGGCTGTAGAGATAGGATGCCTCGCAGTGTAAGTAACATACTCTTGTAACCTCACTGGTGGATGTCTATCTTGTGTAGGATTTCTTCTTGGTGCACTTATAACTTGCTGATTTGGTTGAGCTTCTGATGGTTCAGAGGAGCTTGGCACTGCATCAATTACACTCTCAGTGAGTTGAGAATTATCAGTGTTGATATGAGCAGAAGTGACTTCATGAATTTCTACTGGAATAGGTAGTGGAAATAGGTCCATAAGATCTTCCATATTAGCATTAGTCTCCAACCCTTTGGGGAAATAAGGTGAATATTCATCAAATCGCACATCTTTAGAGACTGCCAACTTCCCCGTGTTAGGGTTGTACACTTTGTAACCCTTTTGAGAACTGGCGTATCCCATAAACACACATTTGACAGCTCGAGGGTCGAGTTTGTCACGATGGAGAGCTTGAATGTGCACATAACAAGTACAACCAAAGGTTCTGAGGTGAGACAAGCTTATAGGCCTACCCTTCATGACTTCAAAAGGAGATTTAGTATTCAACACCCGAGTTGGCAGTCTATTAATGATGTACATGGCAGTGAGTAGAGCTTAAGACAAAATTTCTTATGAACATTCATTTGGATCATAAGTGATCGAGTCTTCTCCAATAAATCTTGAATCTTTCTCTCTGCCACACCATTTTGTTGTCACAGCTAGTTTGATGCAAAATGCCATGATTGCTCAAGTAATTACTCATGTTATTGGAAGTGTACTCAGTACCATTATCTGATCTTAACATATATAACTTAGATGAAAATTGATTGGTGATTAGGTTGTGAAAGTCCTTAAAAGCATCAAACAAATCACTTTTAAGTTTTAAAAGATACAACCAGGTTACTCTAGAATAGTCATCAATAAATGTAACATAATATCTATACCCATCAAAGGATTTTACACGAGAAGGCCCCAAATATCAGAGTGAACAAGCTCAAAAAGTTTACTAGTTCTAGAATTAAAGGAAACAAAAGAAAGTCTAGTGGCTTTTGACATTTGACAAGTTTCACACTCCAGTGTGTTTTTACAAAAAAAAGGGAAACAACTTGGTCATCACATGTTCTGACGGATGGGCAAGGCGTTGATGCCAAAGTTGGTGTTCCTGAACTTGACTTAAGTTGACACTGAGCTCTTTGACAAAATTGGACTCCTTTGAGAGATAGTAGAGTCCATTCTAGAAGAACCCTTCACCAATCTTCTTCTGAGTAACTCAGTCCTGAAACACAACATTGTGAGAGGAAAATATGGCAAGACAGTCTAAGGTTTTTGTGATTTTTCCTATTGACAAGAGCTGAAAAGGAAAAGAAGATACATATAGAGCAGTGGAATCAGTATGCTCACTTAGCAATCTAATCTTTCCTTTCCCTAGAATAGGTTCCCCTTTCCCATTTGCAACAGATACATGAATTGGATCAATAGTTCTTTGAAAATCGGGGAGACTAGAGGGTTTATTAGTTATATGATCAGTGGAACCAGAGTCAAGAATCCAAAAATCATGTGTAACATTTGCATTAAGAGCAGTGAAAATGGCACTAATAATACCTGGAATATTGCCTTTCAATGTGTTCTCCGAGTCAGCCAAGAATCTAACAAATTTCCCTAGCATTGCAGTAGGGTTTTCAGGTGTCATTTCATTAGGTTCAGTGCTTCCTTGCTTCTTTTGAAGAAAAACAGCAAACTCGTTGATCAAGGACACAGGATTTGTTGAGAAATTGGCCATCCCATCAGTTGAGGAACAAGCTGAATGAAATGCTTTTAGAGTGACTCCACCCTTCCCATCTTTAATCATCATGCCTTCCCTATCAAACTTAGGCTTTAACTCCGGATGAAGAATCCAACATTTTTCTCTCAAATGTTCTTTCATGTTGCAATAAGAACATTTCCAGTCTGCTTTCTTACCAAGCACTCTATCACCAGTTGCTTTGTGATTTGTCATGAAAACCCTAACTTCAGAGTTGGATTTAGGCTCAACGTTCATCACTCTTCGTCGAGTTTCCTCTTTCTGGACTACATGGCACACACTGGCAAAGGAGGGCATCTCTTGAGTATTAACAAGTGACTACACAGGTCTTCATACTCCACTCCCAAGCTTGCTAAGAGTTGAAAAACCTTGTCTTCATCAGCCCTCTTCAGTAGCACAGCGGAATCAGTCGTGTGTAGACGATACATATCGAGTTCATTCCACATGGATTTCATACTTCCAAGGTGTTGAACAAATGAGTGATCACCTTGCTTTAAACTAGCCACACTCTTCTTCAGTTGAAAGATGCGAACTGAGTTGTTTTGGCTGCCATACATGTCTTTGACAGACTCCCATAGGAGAAGGGAAGACTCTGAGTAGCTGAAAAACTCAGACAGTTTTGGCTCCATGGAGTTAAGTAACCAGGACATGACCAGCAGATCAGTAGCATGCCATGCATCGTAAGTTGGTGAAGTGGATTCTGGGGCTCAGAGCTTCCATTGATAAACCCCAGCTTCGATCTTCCTCCTAGAGCAAGTGACACAGCTCTTGACCAAGGAAGGTAGTTGAACTCGTTCAATAGCACCGAACAGAGTCGTTGATTTGGATTGTTCTCAACCCCTTGGGTTAAGTTTGGGGAGGAGGATGAGGCACTGTCGGCACTAGACACATTTTCTTTTGTCATCTCTATCGATGATGAGAAAATGAAGAAGTAAAAAAAATGAACAGAGTCAAGACCCTATGGTTCCTACTCTGATACCATGTTGAGTTTTGGTTTCAATATTTGTTATATATTTCATTATGAATGTTACAAGAGAGTGAAGACAACTCTTATAGAGAGTCAAAAGAAAGCTACAATAGATTGTAAGATAACTATACAAACACAATCCCTAAAATCTGTCATAACAAGTGGAAAAGCAAAAACCAAATTACAAGTAAAGAAGCTTTTACAAGCAACTAAGAAAGGTTGATGTAAGGTGAATGACAAGCTATGAAAAGGTTGATGTAAGGTGAATGACAAGTTATGGAAAGTGACTAGTGAATGACAAGCTATGGAAAGTGAATTTAGCCTATGACTTAGCTAAAGTGAGGATGACAACTCATACATACAACCCATCCATACAAACCGGTTTCAATAAAATATATACGAGAGAAGGGTGCAGAATCACTATTTTGGAGTGCTAACAACAATTTCTTAAATGGAGTGTAAAATCAAAGGCTTGAATAGTGAAAATTTACAAGTTCGATGTAACAACTGTCATAGTGAAGGCATACCCCAAAATGCTTAAACATGAAGTTTTCGTAATCATAAGGCAACCGGGGCAGGGGATCATTGCAGTAGACAACCCTGAAGTGCTTTGGGATTGGGCTACCCAAACTCGTGTCCACATACCTCGCCAGCTGCCTATCCCCTACCCTAGGCTGTCCAAATGTGTACACACCTAACAACCTTTGCATCACCTTCATTTCCTCATGCAACACCAGAACTGACGTGAACAATATGGTAAGCGCTCCGCCGAGGCTATGCCCCGTGACTACAAATTTTGCATTTTTGTGGTAATCCCTTGAGCTTTCTTCTTACAACATAGTATGCCTTGGGGCCTGCGGAAGAACTTCTGCTTTCATTCTCTTTGTGTTTCATTTGAAGGTCGTTTCGAAGGGTTACAACAGTAGTTCTGTTCCCCAAGCTGGCTTCTGGGAATCCCATGTGTACTTTCCCCACATTGGAAATTTCATACCAAGAGTAGTCAAATTCGGTACTCCAAATATTGGCGTAAAAACCTTTTTACTAAAAAGGTTCCCTTCCCTGGAAGCTGATCAATATCAGATTTGCATCTTTAGGCTTGTCACAAAGTATGAACAAGTTTGTAGACATCTGCTTGCGAAAATCTAATCATATCATCATCCAAAACGGGAGAGGAAAAATGAATTGGACTTATGAAGCTCATAACTTTGAAATTTTTTATGACCAAAATGTTCAAAATGTAGTTCTTACCATTCCAGCAACTGCAGAAGTCCACAAAATGCATCTGCATCATTGGAAGCTCAAATCTAAACTAGTTAGTATTTAAGAAAAATGAAGAGAGAACCGAAGAAGAATAGAATACGTGAAATGATTTCCGCACTCCTTTTTTTTCCCTGTAGCCCTTTCTTTTCTTTTCTCTTTTTCCTTTTTTTTTTTTTTTTTTTTTTTTTTAGCTTTTAGGTTGAATAAATTAAAGTAAGAATTAAGGGACAGAAACAAAGAGAGGAGTGTAGAGGGAGAAACGAGAGCTTGGAGTTCATTTCCCATAGATATAACTTGCCTTCCAATTGTCTACCACAACTTTTCTAATGACTTTGTCATTCTCATATGCTAACTTGGAAGCCATAATGCAGAGGTCCATAAGAGTCGGATTCCCCAATTTCACGCTTGTTCCTTCAGAAATAGAAGCAACTATGTCTTTTGCTAAGTCTTCACCCTTGCGGAGGTCTACCCTCCCATCTAAGTGACCAAATATTCTTATGAAAGTCTTTGTGTCCCTCTGCGGCACCATCACTTTTCCTGCTTCACCATTCAACATTAAAGCATATGTGTAGGTAGGCACAAATTGAATAGAAAGATATGTACAAAAGTTCCAAGAGCATTAATTCTGCATATATGACTACTTTTCTCCCTTGTATACAAAAGATTTCCAGTCGCCATGAACTGAATGTTTAGCATGTTGATATGCAGTCCCAGAGGGTCCTGTCAACGCGTTGAGAAAACCTAGATTCTACTGCATTTTCTTTAACTTCAATCCCTTTTGTCGATATGATTGATTGTTAAAAAGTGTGAAATCATCATTTAGAACTTAGACCTTACACCTAATATTGAAGCTCTAAAGGGTTGTATAACCTAACTAAATAACCAATAATGTTAATAAATAAGGGCACATTGAAGAAAACTGAAAAGAAGTGAGGTTTTCTCAACATATCGTCTATTTAAGAAAGATAGGACGTTCTGCACAAAGAATCTCTTTATCTAAGTTTGAGTTATATTTTGCTAGTGTGGCCATTGGGACACCCAATACATGAATAGTCTGATAACATGTTAAAAAGTGAACATTCAACCTCAAGTTATTACTATATTCTAAACTTGGAACATTTGGTTTTTATTTTTATTTTTAATGTAATTATGCGCTATGGTGTGGGTTTGTGAGTTTGGATCATACACAGGCTTTGGTGTGGATTTGTGGGTTTGGCCCTTTGCTGTGGATTTGTGGGTTTGGCCTTATGGTGATCTTTGACTAGAGTAATGTCTTTGTCTGTTTAGGTTTATACTAGGCCTGACACAATCAGCTATAACTCATTTACGTGATCTGGTTTCTTTTTAGGGTTAATGGTTTCATTAGTAGGACAAGTTCAATTTCATCAAATATTCATAGAGGGTTGAATGCCAAAATATGCAAGCACACTTAGTTGTATTGTTGTTGAAAACAAATGTTTTTTTCTTAATATTGTTTTAATTTCATTTTGAGGAGAGAATAAACAAGAATTCTTTTTTTTATTCTTTTTTATTTTTTTTGCACAAATATATGGTATTAAAATTTTTAGTAAATTTTTTTATTTACATGATAAATTTCTTGACCCGCCGCAATGCGCGGGCATGAATACTTGTTTTAACTGTTATGTAAGCCTTAGTTCCCACATGAGATTCATACTCACAACAGTACCGACAAAGTTCTCCTAAAAAAATTGTTTATGTTATGTTTTAGCTAGTAGAAGGGTACAGATAATAAACATGAGATAGTATTTACCTTGAAGCAGATTGTAAAGTAAGCCAAAACTGTATCCATTTTGAAAGACGAAGTTGAGGAGGAAGTCGAGGAGGAAGCCAGCCAACTCCATAGGCTTCCAGAAAAGTGTGATGATTTTGCTGACAACGACGGTCACTGCCATGCCCCATCTGTGCTCCTCCGCAACCCTCGCCACCAGTTCTTGGTCTGAGCTCTCAAAGAACTCAACACCACTGCCTATGTCTCCGAACATTGTGTACTTAAACAAATCCCACAGCCCTCCTTTATCTGGCCTGAAGATCAGATAGCTGAGCTCATCGTCGTCCTCAAAAATTCCATGGCTTTGGCACTCTTGGTACTTAGTACCCTTTGGATTGTTTTAGATAGAAACAAGATCGTTGGCCGAGTCTTGTAGTGTGTGTTTATAACTAAGCACAACAAATACGAGAATTGTAATGTTCGACCCATAAAGAGAGAGATCAATGGGGTTGTTTATATTTGATACTTTTTGGAAAGAAAAGAAAAATATGACAAAAGGATGGCAAAGGCTCTTATGCGAGCTGCAGTGTGCATAATTGCATGCAGCAGTAAGGGGCACGATGCAATCACCAAAAGTGCTGTGCTTCTTTGTACGTGTGTATTTTGCAGGTAGGCTTCTTTGTACGTGTGTATTCTGCAGGAAGGGTTTAATCATGTGTCACATTTCTTCTAGATATTAGAGCGAAAAATTACCTATATCCCCCAATTACCCTTTTATAGAAAAACGAAAACTATATACGTGTCAGCACAAACGAATATTCAAACTCAAGACATTTTTCAACGTTTGCAAAGTATATGCCACCAGAAAGTAAGAGAGGCATGGATGGGTTCCAGTCGGAAAAGAACAAATTCTTTCAGGTACCTACGCAGACGGGACGGAACGGGACGAAACGAAACGGAACGAAACCTTATATTTGGTGCGTGCAGGATGAAATGGGACAATTGTTCCGTTCTGCGTTTGGTAAGCGCATGACGGCACAGAACCAAAAGATTAAATGACTAACTTAACCTTGTTCCGCCTGTTGTTTGGTACAATTTTTATGCATGGAACGAAACGGAACAGTTTTTTTTTTTTAACTTGTTCATATTCAATTTAAAGGTATGACTAAATGGTAAAACAAAGTGAAGCATCAGTTTTTTGAATAAATAATCATTGGTTCAAAACTACTTCAAAAGCACCAATCCAAACTCTAAGTAGGTCTCATAAATCTAATTAAATATTTCTATGTAGATTTAAAATATTTAATAATAAAAAATAATTTTATTTTTATATAATTAAAACTTAAAAAATAAAAGAGAAAAAGAAGAAGATGAACTGTTCATATTCTTCTTCCCCGTTACCCGTTTTGAAAAGACTTTTTATTTTTATTTTGTTGCTCCAGCAAACCTCCATCAAAACAAAAGTTTCCCAAAATCTCTATCTCAATAAGATTTTCAAACCCAACAGCAAATAAGCAAAGATCTTTTTGTCCTGTAGATTGAGATTTTGTTTTCAGGTTATATGGCGTAGAAATGTAAATCGATGACTCCAAGTTAGAAATTCGATCAAAAAATTTGTGACAGTAATTTACAATTTCTCAAAGAATTCCAAATCCAAGATCATGAGCTGGTGGTGGGCCGGAGCTGTTGGCGCTGCCAAGGCAATCACAACCACAACTCCTCCTGCATTGATCCCTTCCAACTAATTATTTATTTTTTCCTAATTAACGTTTTTAATACCCATTTTTGCAAAAAAAAAAAATTCAATGAAGAGGAACCGCCGCAAACTCCCCAGAGCGTGGGTCTGTGGTGCATGGAGCGTTGAGGTCGAGGAAGATGTAGCTGGGTTTGTGGTGGAGGAGGAGGAGGAGGCTACAAGAGAGAGGGAGGGTAGATAGTGGAATTAATGAAAAAGATGGGGGGTATTGTTGTTCAAAAAAAATATAATTTTGTGTTCCACGGGCGTGGAACGAATCGTTCCAGAGGGAAGGTGGAACGAAAAAGTAACCAAATTTCGTTCTGCGAAACAACGCGTTCCACTATTTTTAACGCACCAAACGTGGGACGGAACTCTTTGTCCCACTGCGTTACGTCTCGTCCCACGTACCAAACAGTACCTCAAGTTCCAAAAGACCCAAATTTAAAAGACTCACAAAAATTCATGTTCCATTTTCAAAACCTTTTTCCCTACCACCAAGACCCTCTTCGGATTATTTTGGTGAAGATCCTGGGAATTCGTGAATCGTATCCGTTCATGGTATATCGTACGGTCAGTTTTTATCAGGTATTGTTTATGTTTAATTTTAAATAAAAATATTTAAAATAATTTCTGACCGTACGATGTACAATGAACGAACATGATTCACGGATTCCCAGAATTCTGACAAAGATGATCCGGCTAGGATCCAGATTCTTTTCCCTAAGGATAAAGCCAAGAATGATGGGTCCATAGTCAGGCAACATCTACATTTATTCTTCTGTGCATGAATCATTACTTATGTTTTAGGAATAAACCATTTCAAACTCTAGGTGCAGAAACCTTCTTCCCAAAGACTCCTATCAGTTGAATCCAAGGCAACACCGTTCTCATAAAAGTGGTTTTTACAAGTCCAGCCAGTTTCTTCAGTCCCACTCGTCGTGAACTAAAATTCTGTTAATTTACATCTTTAAAGTTAACAAATGTCCATCGTTGGTCCTTCTTAACTTCCGTCAAAAAAACTTGTTAGTTTAATATTGTGTCCCTCATATGGGTCTCACGTCTCCAGTTAACTTCTTCACCGGAGCAAGCTCCATCGGTAGCAAAGAAAAGTGAGACAAAAACAGACCTCTGTTCCTCGTGTCCTTATTTTCGTTTGATTTGTTCAGTTACATGGCCAAGAATAAAGAGGGGCTCATACTGTTTGGGGGGAGAAAAGAGGGACTAATTTGAATTTGAGTATAGAGATGGATAGAAGCATGCGTACAAATTTGTCTTTTTTATTCCATCAAAGTATAAAACACTGATGCCTAAATTCAAATTTGGTTCGCGGACAACGATGGAGAATTTGACAGCATGATCCAACTGGATTTTGTGGCAAGGAATTTGACTAAGCAAAACAGCATGAAAATGCACATTACTTGTACACTAAGAAAGCCATCTCTTTTTCCATCTTACCATATGACCAGAAGCCATACTATCATTTGCAAGATAAAGTGAACTTGCTTGGCATAGGATTGTACCGAGCCCACTGTGCCCATCTCATGTGAGAAGAGAGAAGGGCACAATGGGTAACCCTGTGTCAAGTAAGTTTTCTCTGCTTAAAAAGAGAGCATCTGAATAACGCGGTTCTTTCCGAGCCTCACGGAATTGATGTAATTTGTGGGGGAATGTGCAGAGAGACCAGGAGCTACAAGTCCTATGATCCTTAGCAAAATGGAGAACCAACCCTCTCTGTACTCAGGTCCATGTGTGTAGCCCATTGTTAAGCCTCTTATTAGCTCCCAAACAGCATTGAGATATGCTGCTATCAGATATCTCATTCCAAAGTAGTTACGGTTTGGCTCCTCCTCCACTCTCTTCAAATATGCACACATCAAAGACGAAGAAAATCATTCAGTAAAAGAAAAAGATGAAACATAAAACTACGCCCCCAATGAATCGATTTTAGAGTTTGAAAGATTGAGAAAATTAATTACGCAAACAGAAACTTCCTATTGTGCCGATTTTAATAAGCATGCTGCAATGTGTAAACAAGGAACTGCAAGGTAAAATGCTTTATATTCCCTATATATGATTCGGCCTGCTAGTTTACTGGACGTTAAGTTAACAGGAACGAATTCAATGACAATTAATAGTAATGCAAAAACCAAAACAGAAAAAGTGTATGTGAAGGATCGAGTACATACTTGTTCATTGTATAGGCTGTCATAGTAAAGGCACACCCCAAAGTGCTTAAACAAGAAAGTTTTGTCATCGTAAGGCAACCGGGGCACAAGATCGTTGCAGTAGACCACCCTGAAGTACTTTGGCACCGGATTATTCAAATGGGCTTCCATGTACCTCCCCAGTTCCCTATTACCAACCCGGGGCTGCCCAAATGTGTACACACCAAGCAACCTCTGCATCACCTCCATCTCCTCATGCAACACCAGCACTGATGGGAACAGTATGGCAAGCGCGCCGCCTAGGCTATGTCCAGTGACCACGAATTTTGCATCTTTGTGCTCCTTTAGTAAGCTATTGAGCTTTCTTTTTACAGCATAGTATGCAGACTTCTTCACCATGTCCGGTGGAACTACCTTGTCATACCAATCACGTCCACCTTGTTCCATGATGTCTGAGGACAATGCTTGGGTACCTTCGGAAGGTCTTTTGCTAACACCAACACCATTTTCAGGAGTGAATTTGTTGGGTATCGCTATAAGTTGATTGTAGAAGGTTGCAGCATTCGTTCTATCGCCCAAGCCTAAGGCTTCTAAGAATCCCATGTGTACTTTCCCCAACTTAGGAATTTCATACCAAGAGTAATCAAAATCGGTACTCCAATCATCAGCATCAAAAGGTTCTGTGCCTCTGAAGCTGATCAATATCAAATTTGCATCTATAGGCTTATCACAAAGTATGAACACTTGGGTGGACATCTGCTTTTGGAAATCTATCATTCATCATCCGATAAAGGAGAAGAAATATTAATCGGACCTATTAAACTTATAACTAACAAATTCGATAGTATTGATGACCAAATCCAAAAGTCATATTCAAGAATCAAAATATACTCCTTACCATTCCAGCAATTGTAGAAATCCACAAAATGCATCTGCTTTCGTTGTCAAAATTAAACTAGTTAGTATATATTACGATTAACTAGCCACGAATGTACCAAAGAGAGAGCTGGACTGGACAAGAATAGCTTGCCTTCCAATGATCAACCACGATATATCTAACGACTTGGTCATTCTCGTACGCTAACTTGGCAGCCATCATACAGAGATCCATGAGACCCCGGTTATCCAGTTCAGCTTTTATACCGCTTCCTTCAGAAAGAGAAGCAACTACATTTTCTGCTAAGTTTTCACCACTGTAGAGGTCTATCCTCCCATCTAAATGTCCAGTTGTGCTTATGAAAGTCTCTGTGCCCCTCTGTGGCACTACCACTGTTCCTGCTTCCCCAATCACGAATATTTATAGTTACTAATTACACATCGAGAATTAATATGGAGAAACAATCTGCAGCACATTCTTCCAATTAAGAAGACAAAAAATGGAAAAATTGTAAACTTCCGTTTACCATGAAGAGAATGCTAGCAAGTTAAAACAAACACATCTATTAGTGAAAATGGCCTCGAATGTTTTCACCAAGTAATTTTGCAAAAACGTAAAGAGATATTGGCACGCCTAAATAATCATCGCGAATTCCACTCTTTTGAAGAAAAACATATAAAGGAGGACCGTGTGATGTATAGTTTAGGAAGGAAACTTCACAAGAGCTAGGACACCTCCCACATGTAAGGGAAGGGAACCAACAGAGTTGTTCAGGTAAGACCAAAATACATAAGAATATCATTCAGATCCCGTAATTAAAGTGTCTCTACCTAAGTTTTTTTCTTAATTTAGAGTGCAAATAACAAGTCCGAACATAACGTCAGAAATCCGAACATCATTAAAACACACACAATTGACATATAATACTAACAAATGGGTTACAAATATTTAATATAAAAGACACAGTGTTTTTACCACGAAGCGGTGCAGTGAGCAAGCCAAAGACGCCGCCATTGAGAGACAAGAGGTTGAGGATGAAGTCCACAACGTAGCCAGTCCACTCCATCGGCTTCCCAAAAAACCCAATTATTTTCCGAGCAATTATCGACACCACAATGACCCATCTGTGAACCTCTGCAACTCCACCCACCGCCTCTTCGTCTGAGCTTTCCAGAAACCGGGCCCCACTATCCACGTCCGCCAACACCGAGTACCTGAACAAGTCTCTCACCCCTCCCTTCTCCGGCCGTACGATCAGGTACCTGAACTCATCATCACCGCCGTCGTGATCATCAACTCCGAAACGGCTCTGGTTATTATCTTGGTACTTGGTTTTTTCCATTAGAATTTGGAATCAAAGTGCTTCTTTTTTTTATGGAAAAGATTGAAACTTTTATGATGGGTTGGATTATTGGAAGAGGGAAATAATAAATGGGGTATTTATAATTTCAACGTATCTGGAATTGGGAAGGAGAAAGCAAGAGAAGATCGGAATAAGGATGGATGTTTACGTGTGCATAGCATGGCAAGTAGCGGCAGAATCGTCCAAGTGTTTTTGGTTTGGAATTGGCAGCTTTTTATTTGGTTCTCCCGAAGTGTATACATGTATATATATTATATACACACTTTTTACTTCTTCTTCTTCTTCCTTTTGTCGTTAAACTGGGAATAGGGTCGTATTATTCATCGCCATTGTGTCTCTGGTGTTCTGGAAAGAGCTCCAAGTTGCCTACATCTATTAAAAAGATCGTACCCCGTGCACAAGGCTCCCGCTTTACGCAGTAATAAAATAAAATAACGTTACCTACTACATCCATTCAATAAAAAAAAAAAAAAGAAAAAAAAAAAAAAAAAGTTACCTGCATCTACATGCCCTAAATACAAAAGCAAAAAGAAATTGTATTTGATCCCACATTTATTTCTTTACACTTATCTTAAAATTGCAATGTAAATTTTATGCACTCTGATACAATTACCGTTAAATACAATATTTTTTTTAACAAACGATATTATTAACATTAAATGATAAAAGAGTAGACTAAACCTCACAATTAGCTAGCAATAATATAGTTTAAATTCACATTTGATGAGAATCGATAATAGTACTAAGTGACAAGTTAATTACAAATTATGTAAAATAAAAAGTTAAAGTTTATAAATAGACCCAATACCATTATTAACCCAAAATTAGATTACAATCAAATTTTAATGCAATTATTTTGGCTGATTTTCATGATGGTCTAATTTCTCCAGAAGTTTAATGGATTCAATCTGGGTTTATTTTGAGAGAGATTTGTGTGTTGAATTGGAGAAATTTTTTAGAGTGACCGGTACACGCAGTGTAACACCACGTGTCACTATATAAATGGTGGGATATGTGTGTTAAAAAGTTAATGACTTAAAAAAAAAAAATTTCCACCACTTATATAAAAATACGTATACCTCTGTGTTCCAGTTACAATAAAAAATTTCTCGTGGAATTGGTCATTGAAAGCCTATGCAATGGCCAATAGGGGGAGCTGGCGGTTCTTCTCCTCATCATCTCTCTATATAAAGTTCACTGTGTTTTTGTTATATTTCTCTTGTTCTACCGAGAGCTTGTTTGTGTGGGAGGGAGGGTCGATGGCTCTTGTGACGTTTCATTTAGAATTTTGTTTCTATTAATTATATTAATCGATTGATTTATTGAGTGTAAAAAGAATTTTAGATAGTAAGGGATACCTATTAAAATATCGGTCTGGGGAAAAACCGATAATATCAGCGATATATCGCCGATATTATCGGCATTTTGTTCCTTGTTTATAAGTGAGGAAATTTTAGGTGTGTCCTAAACATCGTTACATGATATTATTATTCTAATCAAATTATAATATGTATATTTATTTTTTATTAGTATATTTAAAAGTGAGACCTATAAACCCTATAATTCGACCATATTATATACCATGTGGAATGATAACACTACGGGTGGATTTTCTCAATACACTCACAAACTTCTCCTAATATTTCATTTGGTTTACATACTATCTTTTTCCGGCCAACACCAAATATATAATTTCTTAAAGAATGGGAATAACCTAGGCTTCAATGCAAAAAGAATCTACTATTTGATGTTCATGATTAAGTGCATCAACATAGAAAAACTTGGACAATGAGTGTCCGAACACATCATCTCTAGGATATTTCTCACCAAAATACCAGATTTTTTTAATATTTTGATTCCACACAACCTCTCAGTCTCACTCAGTGTGAGAGATGTCATCTACCAAAAGTTACACGTTATATTTTCTCTTTCAGATCCTACATTTATTTGTTGAAATCCTACACATGAGATACACACAAGACAATTGGTTGGGGCTGGATTATATGGCCATCCGACCCATCCCTCCCTATTCTGGCTTTTAAACCGAAAAAACAACCGGTATGGAAGAGGTATAACCGGATGAGGGGATGATGTGTAAGTAAGTAGAAGTAGCTTTTCTTCTTTTTGTTGTTGATGAGGTACGGCATTTTCCCTTTTTGTTTATTAATTGTTGTCTCTACGTAACCTTCTTAACCGGAAAAAGGAACACTATCGTTTCTTTGAAAAAAAAAAAAAAAAAAAAAAAAAAAGAAGGGAAAAAGGAAAAAGAGAGAGATACACTTTATATTCCCGACAACTGGAAACTCATGAAACCATTTGACAATGTGAGCTTTGCTTCCAAGCAAAAGTGATGTGCAGGCATTTGGATTGTGACTGGACCCAATTCTGATCGATTTAATTTCATGCCAGATGGGAAAAAGACTAGGGTTTTTGAGAATGCGTGATATCTTTTCGAAAAAAGAACGTCAAGCTCATTGTTTTGTTATGATATAAGATGGATTTTGGTCATCCAGAGTTGTTTCAACTTCCGAAATAGTATTTAAAGCTTCGTAATAAAAATCGGACATTTCGGTTTCCGTCTGATTAATATTTAATTAATGTTGTTTTAATTATTAAAAGTCCTTTGAGTTGTTTCAAGCGGTTGTAATATTTATTTTTAAGTCATCCGTATGCATGAAATATTGTATACATTCAATCACTAACCAATTCAACCCTTTAAGATTTCTTTTAACTTGCTGGTGGATTGCAGACTCGTTCTTCGGGGAATTACGTTGATAACCTTTTTGATTACTTCGTGCCGAAGAGATGGGTTAAAAACTTTACAGGTGTCATGTTTTGCTTTTGTTGATCAGGCCATCGGGTTATAATTTTGTCTCTCACACGGTACATTGTCGGGTGCTCTTTCTTCCCAAATCTCTTCATAAAGTTGATTCCAAAACTACACCTTGTTAAAAGAAAAAGAAGAGATGCAAATGATTTGACTTTACAAAGGATATTCTTACAAAACTAGCCGTTGGGTTGGGCCAAGCCCACTTTCTCAATCATCCAAATTGGGTTGGGTCAATCAAATTAAGTAGGAGTGGGGAAAATGCCACTTGTATTTTTTTTTTCTTTATAACAAACGATATTATTTATATTGGGAGGAAAGGGTAGACTTAGTCTCATAATGAACAAATATTAATGCGGTTCAAATTCTCTTTTGACGAAAATCGAACTTAAAACCTCTCACTTACAAGTGAATAGGAATATCACTAGACCGTAGTGCCAAGTGGTAATGTCACTTGTATTGTTTAAACCGTCTTAATCAAATCCAAACTTTGTTTCTCAATGAGAGATTCATTCAACAAAATTCAAAGGACAGCATATATATAACTAGCATACATACATGGTGCCACTTATGCAAATATAACATGAGTAATTAATAATTTTTACTTCCAACAATTACACCCAAATACAGAAAAAGGATCTCAACAGTCTATGATTGATAGTTTATACTTCAACTACATTCAAAGTAAAATTGAGCCAGTTCACCAGAAAAAAAAAAAAAAGTAAAATTGATCCAAACTATACTGGTGTTAATAGTTAATTTGGTTCAATTTTGGTTCGAGTTGATAGTATGAGTATATAAATGAAGCGGGACACCATAATCCGACCGCGCAATGAAGAACTTTCAAGATTTCGAATAGTTGTCCTGAATCAAAGTTAATTATGTTTCGCCTCTTCATCAAAGAAAGACGATCAAACAATTCCCAATTTAAGAGGCTTGGGTCAAACTAAAACCCAATAAACATCAACCCAAAGGAGAAAAAAGAACCCTAAAGCCCAAGAAACCTCAGCATGGTTCCAAAATCCAAAGTAGAGAGCTGCTGAGTCAAGAAAAATGCCACCGACAACCGACACGACTAAAAGATGAAAGAAAAACCAGAAGAGAAGAGAAGAGGAGGCCAACAACATAAACGTCGACGTCCATGTGGATGTGGGTCTCCATGCAAACGTGGTGTTTTCTCATTTTCCACGGCAAAAAGCCGTGCCCTCCACCTATTAGCCAGCTGCTGCCGATCGATGGTGATTAAACATTACTTATAAGATGATCCACCACTTTCAACTTTCAACTTCCAATACAAAAATCAAAACCCTAGCTAGGGTTTCTTTTTCTCCTTTCTTTAAAAATTCCATCTTTTTCGTAGGCATTTGAAAATTAATTTGTTTTATGTCGTATATTAGTAGTAATCGGTGGAATTAGATTAATGGTATGCTTGTCATTCAACAGAAATGCAAAGAATTGACACATGCCCCACCTGTGTAAACACTTGTCAGCCATTTTCATTCTTTATTGTGAATGAGGATCCTTTCTCTCTGGATCCTCGAGGATCTTGGAGATCTTCACATCGTGTCCATTTATCGTACATCGTGTGATTAATTTTTATCAAGTATTGTTTATGTTTAATTTTAAATAAAAATATTTAAAATGATTTATGATTACATAATATACGATGAACAAACATGATTTGAAAATCTCCAGAATCCTCGTAAAGAAAATCCTCATTCCTTTATTGTTGTCCATATTTCCACTCATTTATGTCCAAAATATTGTTTGCACTTTGCCATGATCATGATTAGTGGAATTAATTAAAAACTATATGTTATTCCATGTTAAGTACTGATGTTTTGGCTGGGAAAAAAAAGAGAAAATTATAGAGTACTAGTGTATGAAAATTTTCAATTAGAATTTTGGTCTTTGAAATAAAAAATATGAATATTAATTCTTGGATTTGTCTAAAAATGAAGCCATGATCTTTTTGGGTAATACTGTTAAAATATTCATCGGAAGTAAATAAAGAGTTTAAAGAGAAAAACAAGGGACATTCTAGCATTGTTATGCAAGATAATCATTGTTCCACATAATATCAAGTTCAGGGACCATATTTACAAATTTTTAGTACAAAGACAAAAGTTTCAATTCAATTAAAGTTCATATACCAATGCTCATTTTCTCGTTGGGGATGAAATGAAACAAAAATCAACTAAGTTATGGCGTTTCTAATTGAAATCAAGTTTTTGAGCACACGTCAAGTGTTTGATGCTCAAAGTTGAGAATGAGTTTCGAGTCAGTTTTTGGTGCACAAATTTTGCGCTTGGACTATTAGGTAACAGGTCACGAGTGAGTTTTATATTCTAGCTCAATGTTTGCGAGGAATAAGAAAGAAAATCACTGAAAAATAATTTTAGGGCAATGTCCATTTCTTTTCCAGACTTATTCCAATCAACCAACCAAACACCGACTTAGTCCAACTAACACGGTATTAATTTCTTTTACTCACAAATTACAAATTAATATTTCACAAGTTCAAATAATATGGCAAATAATTTTCATTGAATAATAGAGACATAAAAACGAGTATGATAAATATGGTTTATGTTGATTTCACACTCCATAAACGACATTGACCCTATATGTTTTTAATATAAGAAAGAAAATTATATTGCAACAAACCAACCTAAAAGTTGCATTTGTTTAAAGGGAACGTCATCATTTATGCATTATCCACATATGTATGTTAGGCTGGATTTCTTTCATACATTACCATATATGCTGTGTAGAGTGTGTATGGTTTGCCTTACCAAAACATATATATTTAGAAATCATTTTGTTCAAAAATTTCATGCTGTTCTAGCCAATAGATTATGCAATAAGACTCGAGTAGTATTACATTTATTATCTATTTATATCATCATTTGTATCATCTCTATAAATGTAAGATCCGTTAACACATGTAGATCTCATATTTATTAAATGATAGCACATGTAAACGGTTAAGATAACATATTTGATATCTCTCATATATTTTAAATATATTTAGCCATCATGATTTGCATCATTAAAGTAAAGAAAAAAAGAAATGAAAGATTCGTTGAGATTTGACTTACTGTGTTTATTCATTTTTACCTACCACCCAAGTCCAAAATAGTGATTAAAACACTCTAAAAGAAAATCTAAAACTTTAGAACAAAATATTTTCATGATGAATGATATGATACTATATTTCATAGTTCATTTGGTGTTACAAGTTGTTGGCAATAATTATTTTTGGGTTTCCTTATTTTGGTATGTAGAGAATTTCTTTCAAGATCTTAGCAATACAAACTTTGATATGTTTACAGGAAAAAAAAAAAAAATTAGAACGGATCGTGAGGATCGATTGTTAAGATGTCCAAGCCTAGATTTATTATTAGGTAGATTTATTTGGGCTCTTGCTTTTAGGCCCCTTTTTTCAACCAAAATAAATAAATGATATTAATAAATAGAATCAAATATTAACAAATGAAATGAGTTGAGAACTTGAGATGTGCCATTGCAACTTTTATATTCATTTTTGTTAGGGTATACACGTTATCGTTCGGTTCGTTTTCCTCTAAAACAAGTGTGGATGGACGTTGGAAGACCGTAAAGTAGATAACGGAGGTTGAAATTGCGTGATCAAGGAATGTGAGACCTTGAGGGAGTAGAGGGTGTCTATGATTAAGGTAGTAAATTTAAAGGAATAATTAGGTATACTTATATATGGTTTAAAGATCATATAACTAGCCTGGTTTGGTTCATAAGTGGCAACTGAAATGACTCAATCTTAATACCAGCTTTTTTTATTTTTTGGATTTGGTCTGTTTTTGTTCACCTATTTACATCCACACTTCTAATCTTTGCACACATCTTCTCAAGATTATTTTTGGTAACTTAGGCTACCAAGTAGTTCGATTTTTAAATATTCTTTACCTTTCATTTTCTAAAGTAATACAGACTACTGAAGAGAAATTGCACCCTCTCATTTTAAAAACTCAACTTAAAATGGATTTTGGTTGATTTGATGGACTGTATTATTTTGGGAACATAATGAAACTACAAGCCAAAAATGCAAGAACGGAAAATTACAAAAGGAAAGTAAAAGTGCAAGTGAAATTACAGAAGTTTATAAGTTGGATTTGGCGAAGTGTCATGCATATTTTTCCTCATTTAGTATTACTTGGACTCGTATGCCTACATGACCGTGTACGTGTATTCAACATAAAAAGTGAGTAAAAACAGAGACTACAACTACTTCGTGATGTCACTATTCAATTCGCACCGTTTCCTCCGTTGCTTTCGCTGCTGACTGCTGATCCAGTCACTTAGATTTAGTCTCCGTTTATGATGATTGTGTTGGTTGCCATCTAATCAAAGACTAAATCTAATTTTTCACTAGCATTGGTAACAACTAACATGGTAAGGTATGCTAGTATCGTGTCATTCCATGCTAATAATACAAAAATATATACATGACCTCGTATCAGGGTTGGGGTTGAGATTTTAGAGGCCACATGCAAGACTCAAATGGGGATCCTTATCAGTACCGGAGCTTAACAACTCTGCCAAGAAAGCATTGTGATATATATATATATATATATATATAAAGGTTTTTAGAATTTGAAGGCCCCAAAATATGGAGGACACTAGGTGATCGCACACTTTGCATGCTTCAAGGTCGGCCTTGCCTTGTATCATTGACATAAAACGTTGGTTTATTAGTATAATGGTACTAAATAAGTTGCTTTCGTATCATAGACGAGCAAAATTAGGGGTGCACATTTTAATGGGTATACTGACCAACCGATATAAATTGGGTTGAGTTGGGTTGAGTTGGGTTCTAAACATTAGAACTTATTTTCGAGTAAAAACCTAACTCACTAGAATCACTGTAATTTTTAAACTTACTAGTATATTGAATAGATATATTCACAAAATTTAGTAACTTTTAATGCACTTGTATATTAATACTTGCTTTGACTAGTGAAATTTATTATTAACATACAATGATTCTAAACACTAAATTTACATGATTTGGGCGTAATTGTTGATTATTCGTCACTCAAACTCATGTTAGTGCATCTTCAGTCATGCTGAAATGAATATAAAGTTATTTTAGAAGCTCCCTAAAAAAAATACTCCAATCATACTCTCTAGTTTAGGGAATCATTTTTTATTGTTTGAGATTTAGAGCTCCTAGGAGAATTCAGATTTCCTATCTTTGGTGGTGGATAGTGAGTGTAACTGAAGATAAACTTTATCTCAAATCCTCTCTGAATTTAGCTACAAGCTTATTTAGGAAGCTCATTAGAGATGCTCTTATGCATAAGAAAGAAACCAATTAAGCTCAACCAACGAAACACATCAAACCCAAAACCGCCAAACAATGGTTTGCCCATTTTATCAGGTAGCATTGAGTTTGAAGAATTCCAATCCAAGCCTATTGAGTTGGCCGATGGGTTGAAGTTCAACCCGACCAATCCAACTGTTATCCATCCCTAAGACCATCTCCAACCCTGGGCTAAAAGCCAAATTACCCCCCAAATTACCCCCCAAACACTCTCCAATTCATGCTAAAATTTTAGGCTAAATGCCAAATGCTATTTCTGGGCCAAATACCCCCCAGCTTTCCCCCCGGGCTAAATGCGAAATGTTTATCGGAATTTAAATTTTTTTAGATTAAAATGTTCATAAAATTAATTACAATAATCTACATATTTATTTTTTTTTTTAAAATTGATTTAAGAAAAAAATTTAGGCTAATTTCATTCTTTAATAATTCCGGGCTAAAATGTTAGGGTTGGAGCAGAAAAGATGTTTCTGGACTAAAAGCTAAATTTTCCGGGCTAAAAAATTTGGCTTTTAGCCCAAGGGTTGGAGATGGTCTAAGGAGAATTTCAAAAGATGCAAACATAAACAAAATAAAAAAAGGGAAAAAAAGAAGAAGAAAGAAATGGTTTCCCTAACGACAATCTCGTGACTCTCCATTGAAAAATGGAAAGGCGACAATCTCAGTAAAAACTTGAAACTTGAAAGTAAATCCAGCATGGGTTGTACTTTTTTTTAATGGACTTTTATTATGTGTTTTTTTTTTTGGTCAAGTTTTTGAAGTATTGGGTGGGCACGCAGTCTTGAAACGAAGGCCACTACTGATGAAACCGTGTGATGCTTGCTGGTGAAAGCTCTGACTTTAAAATCTGATTTGGTAAATAAATTAAGAGAGAGAAAGAGAGAGAGATGGGAGAAAGTGTGTGAAGATGATAGAGCATAATTATACAGAAGAAACAGAGCTACATACACACCAACCAAAGAGGGTATTGAATATTTTCCTCCTCACACCTAATAAAAACTAAAAAGAAAGAAAAAGACAGAAAATTTGCAATAAGACCCGGGGGGGGGGGGGGGGGGGGAGGAGAGAGAGTAAAAATAAAAGGGTTTTCTTTTCTGTGGCTTTGGATTCTTCTGGCAAATCGTGCCTGCCAGCTTTGCTTGGGCAAATGCCTACTTGAATAAAATATTTACAAATCTGCTGCTTGGGAAAACAAAATCTATTCAATTCACCCCAAAAGGGGCATGCTTTGATTACCTTTGTGTTTGAGAAGGAGGCGGCATTGAGTGAGTGTTGAGCAGGAGAGAGAGAGAGAGAGAGGAGAGAGGGAGAGAGAGAGAGAAAGAGAGAGAGAGAGAGAGATGGTGGAGACTTGGAGGTGGGTTTTGCTGGTTTTCTGCATCTGCATTCTGGGGTGGAGTCCAAGCTCCATCAATGCTACCACAGATCCAACAGATGGTCAGTTGCCTAACCCAACTCTTATTCTCTCTAATTTTCTGCTGTTTATTTGAATTAGTATCGGTTTATCTGGGCTGCCATGAGTTAATTTTTGCTAAATCTGCATGAAGTTAGAAACTTTAGTTTTTCCCATTTGTGTTAAATACTAAACCCACTGAATGTATTTTGGATTTGACCTTCTTTAGTATTTCAGAAGTGGTTCTTGAACTGCTTATTGGGAGTCAGATTTGTGCTTATCTTGTTGATTTTCATTTTTTAAATTTAATTATATTTTTGGTGTGAAGATTTGTTTCTATAAACAAAATGAAAGGACCTTCTGAGGAACTGTTACTTTGCCTCACTAATTAAAAAGCAATTCTGGGGTTTGATGTGATTGCTGTCTGCCATTCATGTAATTTGAGCTTCCGAAAAGAGAATAAATTGAGTCTTTTTCTTTATCAAAGTGATAATTAGATGTCGCTTTATGACCACCATTGCCACTTTGAGAGTTTTATAAGTGTTTAATTCCCACTTTGAGTGATGATGAAATTGCAATTGCTACTTTTCTGTCATTAACAATTCGCACTTTGCGTTTAGTATGGGTAATTAGGGAGTTGAAAGTACCAGCGGATTTCAAAAGGATGCGATTTAAAAAATTTGATTCGAAGTTACAGGATTTAAGTGTCAGTTTGGCTAACCTATTCAGTTGCATTCTTATTTCCCTTAGGTGCATCAATTTGTGAATGAGGAATTGAAGTACAGTTTTGATGTTTTGAAAATTTCATCATCTAAAACACATCAACTATATTTAAATACTATTTTATCATCGAACAAAATGCATATATAAAACGTTCAACGTGAGAGTAGTTCATCGACTTGATTGACTCAAACGAATGGTTATCTTGCTCCTCTAGATCTAGCTTTGTTTAGGAAATCTCTGAATGACACACCACCCCGAACTTCCGAGCATCTTTTAGACTAGATCAGTTGGTTTGCATCCTTGTACCATTACTGTTTGTGAGTTTAATCTCGTCGTAATTTCAGTTGTAGATGCTCTCCTTCAGACTTAAGAATATTTTACTTCTCTTCCAGTTTCATTGTTATGCAAGAAAGCAGAGTATTGCAACTACATAAAATTCATTTTCATGGTCCATATCTTGCTTTTCTTATATTGAATTTTCTTTGGCATGTTAAATGCACAGTTAGTGCTCTGAAGGTCTTGTATGGTAGCTTAAATTCCCCACCTCAGCTAACCCAATGGAGTCAAAATGGCGATGATCCATGTGGCCAGTCGTGGAAAGGTGTTAAGTGCTCGGGCTCACGAGTAACAGAAATGTGATTCCCTACTTCCGCATTCATTTGCCCTGATATTATCACATTTATGCAAATTTCTGATAGATATTCTGTCATTACTTCTTTTTTATCAGTGATTTATCAGGTCTTCAACTTTCTGGGACGCTAGGGTATCAGCTTCAGAGTTTGACAGCACTAACCAACCTGTAAGATCGATGGTCACATGTGTCAAATTGATTGATCCATTTTATTTTACTGATTAGTTTGAACTCATGATTTGAGTATTTGACAAATTTTGCAGAGACGTGAGCAATAATAATCTTGCAGGCGGTATACCTTATTCACTTCCTCCGAACATGACACGACTGTATGATTCATAACCACATTTATCTACTGTTCTGTTGTGTATTGTTCCACTTCTATAACATTAGCCATCTTTTCTGTGCAGAAACCTTGGTCATAATAACTTCAATCAAGACATCCCCTATTCCATCTCTATGATAACGACTCTTAAATACCTGTAAGTAAATCTTAATAACTTTTGTCACAATACTCACAACTTATCGAAAATGTTTGAAATAAACCAGTTTCATTCTTTTGGGGACTGCAGGAACATAAGTCACAATCAGCTTCAGAACCAGTTGAGTGACATTTTTGGAAAGCTCTCTTCTCTATCCGTCTTGTGAGTTCTTCCATCCGTGTTGTACATAAGAAGTAGCTTGAAATGTTGTCCATTTTGGCACGAGTGCCTAGTTTGCAACTCGGCCACTCCCTTCTCAAAAAGAAGAAAAAAAGTGTTACTAGCAATAACATTGTACCATATTTTGCATAATCAGTCAATGACTCAATACATACAATCTTCAAAGAATTATGCTTTCGTTCTGCTATGAAATACTGCAAGTGTCAATCATCTCCTTTGAAAGTTGCTAAAGAATTTATGTTGGTTTTACTAAAGGATGAAATGACGATAATTCTTTTCTTCGTTTCAGGGATCTATCTTTCAATTCTCTGTCAGGCAACCTTCCTGAGAGTTTTAGCTCCCTCTCAAGTATGAAAACAATGTAAGTATTGAGAATTTTATTATTATGGTACACTTTTCTAGTTTGTAGTCTTGACCCTTCCCTGGAATTTGTCTTCTTTCAGGTTCTTGCAGAATAACCAGTTAACAGGGACTATTGACGTCCTTGCCAATCTACCCCTTGATAATCTGTGAGATGTGCATACAACTTAGCGGGATGCTCATTAGCACTCCCCACTCTCCTGGCTTTCAGGCTTTCAACCCACTAAAGTACTTTTGTTTGTGTTTCTTAGGAATATTGAAAATAACCGTTTTACTGGCTGGATTCCAGAGCAGTTGAAAAACATTAATCTGGAGTAAGCATTCTATAATTAGCTACTGTTGTTTCCAATCTGGGGAGAATATATTTACAATATGGTTCTAAGAAATCTCTTTACAGGAAGGATGGAAACACGTGGAACTCAGGTCCTGCACCCCCACCCCCACCTGGTACACCTCCAGCCAAGCACAACGGAAATCACAAATCTGGCGGCGACAACTCATCATCAAATGGTGGGTCAGGTGGCAAGAAATCAGGAATAGGGGGTGGTGCCATAGCAGGAATAGTGATATCTCTTCTTGTAGTTACAGCGATTGTAGCATTCTTTCTCATAAAGAAAAGGTCAAAGAAGTCATCTTCAGATGTGGAAAAGTTTGAAAGTCGGCCCTTTGCTCCCCTTGCAAGTGAAGTGCAAGGTACCGACAATTTGTATACATTTTACATTCAGTTGAGCATTATCTGAAATTACCTTGTCATTTCCATTGGTTTGCTCATGCTATTCGGTTTGACTTCCCTAGACTGAATATGACTATATTTTCTGCAATATTCCTGCCAGTTTTGTGTGTGATACTGGTTTCTTTGTTTATCAGTTGGATTGAGTTTATTGGTTGATTTCGCAAATCATTGAATTGAAATTAAAAGATCAAGATCTATAGCGTTATAAAATAAAAAGTATTCTAAACGTGCAGTTTACTGAATAAATGTCTCTTGATGTCTGTAGATTTGGTTTATTCACTATTTTTTCTTTCTTTCTGTTTCTCAAATTTATATTAGAAAATTATGTTTCCTTGCCTGAGGCCAACTGATGCCATTTTGAAATTAGTTATGCAAATAGGATACATAAACATTTCAATTATGTTTGTTCAGATTCTAAAAGTTTTTTTGTTGAACCAATGTTAACTGCTTTGTCTCTGGCACTCCAATGCAGAAATGAAGTCTGTACAAACCCCTGCCCCATTGGACTTCAAGACCTTTGATACTCCTGTCACAATAAATCTTAGACCTCCACCAGTTGATCGCAATAAATCATTTGATGACGATGAATTCACAAAGAAACCCATCGTTGTCAAGAAAACCATCACAGCTCCTTTAAATGTGACCTCATATTCAGTAGCAGACCTGCAGATGGCTACTGGCAGCTTTAGCATTGACAACCTTCTTGGTGAGGGGTCTTTTGGACGCGTTTATCGGGCTCAATTTGATGATGGGAAGGTATACTGTTTACCTAATAAATCTATATGCCATGCCATTGATGTTGGAAAGGTTTAATCTCTTTAAATCCAGTGACATGTCTCTTACATCGATTTCAAAGGAGTAATGCTTTTTCTTCTTCATATCCTGCCTGAAGATGATTGACTTGCTTGTTTACTTTCGTATTAATTCGATCATTTAATTGATTTTTCGGTTGAAATCTTCTGTTCTCTCTCTGTTCTCTCTCTGTTCTCTCTCTCTCTCTCTCATGCACGGGCATATGGACACCTTTGCGCGCGCACACACACACATAGTGAATACTCTGGGGAACCAGTATGAAATCCTGCATGCATATATGGTTGGTTAAGCATTTGTTAGTTTTTAATTTATTATTGTTATATTTATTTATCAAATGCTTCAATTCCATTGTTCCCAAGACTGAAGACAGTATAATAATTTGTTACTTTTAACGATGTTATAGGTTCTAGCTGTGAAGAAATTAGATTCATCTGTCCTTCCTAGTGAGTTGTCCGAAGAATTCACTGAGATTGTTTCAAGCATCTCCCAGTTGCATCACCCAAATGTAACAGAGCTGGTGGGTTATTGTTCAGAGCATGGACAGCACCTGCTAGTCTATGAATTCCATAAAAATGGTTCGCTGCATGACTTCCTGCACCTATCAGATGAATACAACAAGCCATTGACATGGAACTCTCGTGTCAAGATTGCTTTGGGGACTGCACGTGCATTAGAGTAAGTTTCTTAGTGGACGTCCATCCTTTGGCTTTCAAATTTGAGCTTGCAATCATTTTGATACCTCGACGACTGGACAAATGTGCCGCGGGTACTCACAATGCTTTCTTTTAGGTACTTGCATGAAGTTTGTTCACCATCTATTATTCACAAAAATATAAAGTCAACCAACATATTATTGGATGTGGAGCTCAACCCTCATCTTTCGGACGCTGGCCTTGCAAGCTCTATCCCCAATGCTGATCAGGTTAAATTTGGGATATCATACTTTGAACTTTTATATCTTTTTCATATCCTTACAACATGACCTGATGACTCCATTATCTGAAATTGTGTCCTAGCTGAATAGCTGTATTTATACGTAGATGATTATAATTACCAGGATTTACGAAAACCTGGAACTCATATGCACCAGTCTCAGAATCAAAGATACTGAGTTGGAATAGACTATCGTACTCAAATTTCTATCGTCGTATGATTGTAAACGATAGTAAGGTTCTATACTTCTTAACATTTACATAAATGGACCTAGAGAAATAAGGTAGGAGCAGACTTTAGAACGCTTACAAGGGTGCTTCCTGTTCAGATCTCCTGTAATCATGGAACACATTCCATGACCCAAGAGCATCTGTACTTGTTAGGAAGAAAAAATTCATGTGTGAAACTCGGTTAAACGACCATTTCATCCCCCCAAAAGTGCTGAGACTTCATTGACTCAAGTGTTACCCATTTATGATTGTCGGAAAATTATACGACTGGATGGGTGTTCTTGTTTAAGTGGTAGCAGAACACGTGCATACTTGTTGCATCAGTCAAATTGATCATTATTTTTCTGGGAAAGTGCTGATGGTTTAAGTTTCACATGTGCAGGCATTGGACCATAATGCAGGATCTGGGTACAGCGCACCAGAGGTTGCCATGTCTGGCCAATATACTCTAAAGAGTGATGTCTATGGTTTTGGAGTGGTTATGCTGGAGCTTCTTAGTGGGCGGAAAGCATTTGATAAGTAAATAATTACATAAATTAGTCTGACTATCGTATTTATGTTATTACCATTTAAAAAGATTGGTGAAATTAATTGTTGTATGAAAATTCCTTGACAGCTTGAAGCCTAGGTCTGAACAATCTCTGGTTCGATGGGCAACACCCCAGCTCCATGATATCGATGCCCTTTCGAAAATGGTAGATCCAGAACTCAAGGGGCTCTATCCAGTTAAATCTCTGTCACGGTTTGCTGATGTGATAGCGCTGTGTGTCCAGGTAATAAACAAGAAATTTAAGTTTACACTAAACTGAACTATGTCTAACTCGTTAGGGGATGAAAGACGACTGTCACCTAGTTTCTAGTTGAAATATAGGATGTGGGGTTCATGTTTTGCAATTTCATAAGAGTGCTCTGAGGTGAAAATCTGACCCTTGAGCTCCACATTTTGGTGCAGCCGGAGCCTGAGTTTCGACCTCCCATGTCAGAAGTGGTTCAGGCATTGGTTCGGTTAGTGCAGCGAGCTAACATGAGCAGGAGAACAGTTGGAAATGATCAAGGATCGTCCCATGGAGGTGGTAATGCCGATGCACAGGACGACCTGTCTTGAGTAAAGCTTGAGGTGACAATGCTGACACACACGAGGACACACCGCAAGAAAACCGTGTACATTTTGAGTACATTCGCCCTGGCTACACCACATGCTACCGAGCGGTAGTTTTCGCCTGTTAATATTTTTACGTAGTTGAGGTAGTTCTTTCGTTGCTGAGTACTTTTCCAAATTGAACCGGGTGACTTTGGAGCTTGTTTCAAATGAGTTATTTAAATCACTTTATGTATACATTAAAAAGCAGTGCATGTACGATGCAGCTATCAGTGATCAGTTTCAGTTTGCAGTGCACTTGATTTCTCTTGTAGCTCTACAATATTTAAGTAAATAAATTAAAACTTCAATTCATTTTTTCTTTCGGTCACGCTTGGTGGCCACGAAATTCAAGGTACGCTGAAGGGAAAAAAATATATTTCTGACTAATTCATCAAATTTCTTCAATTTGAACAAATTTAAAAAAAAAAATTCATTGCTTTAAACGTTGTTGAATGTAGGTTAATATATTAATGTCGTTTATAATACGTTGTGGAAGTGGTGGGTTTTGCTTTTAAACCTATTGCGTTTCGGGTTCAAATTCTTCCTCCTTCCTGTTAGTTTAGTTTAGAGTAGTAATAATTGTTTACAAATAAAAAAAAGAACCAATCAAATAATTTTCGAAAAAAAAATAGCTAGTCAAGTCAGCTCCTGCATTTTGTGCCAAATTGGGCGAAGTAAGAAAATGATGAACAGTTAATTGCTGGTGGGCAGAGACCATTGCTGGTATTTGGTGAGTCCCTTCTCGTTCCCTACAAGTTGTGCATTTGCGAATGATCCTATTCTTCTGTTTCAAGTTGTGCATTTGCTCTAAAAGATTGCAATTTCTGCTTAGGATTTGTGTCGATTCAGTCCCTTCTCCGAGAACTCGCTCTCTCCGTGTCCAAGGGGGCGTAGTTTGACACCCGAGGAGTGCGAGACTTGCTCCCAGCACCTCACTTCTGAGAGCTCTTCAACTTCCACAACGTGCAATATCTATTATCTATGATCCCTCACTCCGAACGCTAAACCCTAGACCCTTGTCCCGGCCATTGAAGCACATGTTTTGCCCGGGGCATAAGGGACGCGGTGGCTTCACGCCATCCTCACCTTCCTCCGGCATATCATCTGCATTCTGCTGAGAGTTCCAAAACTCAACTGATACAGCCTACAAGGATTCTATTGCAGTTACCAAATATACCTCAAAAACAAACCAAACTGGGTCATTATAATTAGCACAAGCTGCTTCAACACAATAAATGTAAACATTCACCATCACCACTACTTGGAATAACTGCAAAAGTAGTTGTCTAGCAATTGGAGTGGCAAGAAAAACAAGTGTACAAAGCAATGGGATCGTTTTTCCGATGGAGCAGATCCAAGTTCAGAACCATCAGCTTAGCCAACAAGAAATTTTACGATATTGGTTTATAACACAGGAAAGATACCAAGTTTAAACAACAGGCTTGAAAGTCGCCAAGGTGACCCTAAAAAGGAACACCGCATATCCTCCTCCATCCATTAGAGAATACATCGCTTCTTGATGGGTTCTGGAAACACGATAGACTACCTCCTCTGCTCAATTGTAAACCATGTATTTTGGTGTAGCACTGAACTTCTGATACCCCTTTATGACTTTGTTGACTGCGTCGAGGAAGTCCTTCTCTGTTGCCGTCTTTCTTCGAGCTCTTATGGCATACATCCCAGCTTCCGTGCACACACTCCTAATATCAGCTCCTGTTAAAGAGAGAACCATGTCACAAAATTGATGTCCAGTAACAGAGTCAAGATAAGAGGCATGCGGCAGGTCAGATCACAAACAGGAGACCATGGGAGCACAATCAAACATAGCAATGAAGATGCAAATCACAACATTCTCACCTTAGGTCACCGTAATAAAGGTGAGGATGCAAATGATAGCAACATCAGATCAAACTAACAATAAGAATCAGGAGGACGCCTAGGTAACAATGGCAATTTGCTTATCAGTGGTATAGAAAGTATCCTTACCGGTTGAATTTGGGCAGAGACGAGCCAACAGTTCGAACCGAATGTCCCTTTCACAATTCATTGTTCTTGTATGTATCTTGAAGATCTGCGTCCTACTCTCCAAGTCGGGGAGGCCAAACTCGACCTTCCTATCCAACCGTCCCGGCCGCAGTAGCGCTGGGTCCAGTGTGTCGGGCCTGAAAAAAGATCCAATAAGGCCCATGAGATGTTAATATAATCAGAAAGAAACCAAATATAAACCGCTTAACCTGCAAAACATATACACGAACAAACCTGTTCGTCGCCATCAAGACTTTAATGTTCCCACGAGCATCGAAGCCATCCAACTGATTCACAATTTCCAGCATAGTCCGCTGAACTTCATTATCTCCGCCCACACCATCGTCAAACCTCGCTCCTCCAATCGCATCTACTTCATCAAAAAACACAATACAGGCCTTCTTTGAGCGTGCCATCTAAAAAGAAAACAGACATAGTTAGAAGATATTGTAACACAAAAACAGTACTCCACATAAGGCTTTCTAGCCAAAATGGTCCCTAAGATTTGACTAACTCTTCATTTTGGTCCCTGAGATTTGAAATCAATAGAAGTGGTCCCTGAGATTGTCCACCATCAATCATTTTGGTCCTTCAGTGAAAAATTATGTTAAATAAGGATGAAAGTGGCAAAATTACCCTCAATATAATAAAAAATAGGCTAAAACGATTTCACAAAAAGTGAGGGTATTTTTGTCATTTTATCCTTATTTTATGGAAATTTTTCACAAAAGGACCAAGATGATTGATTATGGACAAACTCAGGGACCAATTCTATCAATTTCAAATCTCAGGGACCAAAATGCGGAGTTATGCAAATCTCAGGGACCACTTTGGCTAAAAAGCCCTCCAAATAATTCCAAGTTAAATCAATATGGGTAAACCATGCAATTATTTCTAACCTGGAACAGCTCTCTGACCATCCGAGCTCCCTCACCAACGTATTTTTGAACAAGCTCACTCCCAATCACACGAATGAAGCAAGCATCAGTTCTATTCGCAACAGCCCTGGCCAGAAGAGTTTTGCCAGTTCCTGGAGGACCATAACAGAGGACACCCTTAGGCGGATCGATCCCAAGCTTCACAAATTTCTCGGGGTGAAGCATAGGCAGCTCAACAACCTAAGATGATCAAGTATTGTTAAGTTTATATCCTAATACCAAAACGGTAGATATTCATACATGTAAAACATAGGAAACAAATGAACAGCGCAAAGAGAAATGGTTAAATCTATACGCACTTCTCGCATCTTTTCAATCTGCTCCTTACATCCACCCACATCATTATATGTCACATCTGGCTTCTCTTCCACAGTCATCATGGTCACACTTGGATCAATTTTTGGAGGCAAAGGAATCTGAATTTGATACTTGTTCCTATCAACCCTGTAGTGACAAACAAAAGGTTAACTAGAAAGACACTAAATTGTAAACACACACAAGCCCCCAACAATTATCACTATAAACTTGGTAAAGATGTGAGCACATGATAAAACACAGCACTAATTGCAATCCTAAGAGACTTAACATATTCATCACTTCAAACGCAAATATGGAATACAATAGCACAACATAATAAAACATGGTGGTGCAAGGAGCTGAGATGCGAGCATGCACAACTGTAAACACACAAATTTGATAATGTTCCTATCGAACTCTGTAGTGGCAAACTAATGGTTAACCAGAAAGACACTACAATTGTAAACACACACAAGCCTCCAAAAATACTATAATCTTGCTAAAGACGTGAGCACGTGATTAAACACAGCACTAATTGCAATCCTAAGAGAACTAACATATCCATCACTGCAAATACAAATATGGAATGCTATAGCATAACATAATTAAACAAGGTGATAAACAAATAGCTGATATGCAAGTATGCAATGAAGGTCCAAATCTGCACCACTGTAATAAATTACTATCCCCATTTCTTAAAAACTTCACTAAAAGGTCGTACCCAGTGCACAAGGCTCCCGCTTACGCAGGGTCTGCAGAAAATTCTTTTAAGGTGTTTGTTGGTGGTGCATGGCTTACCAAACATTACGTATGGCATCCTAAACGAGCGATGCTCATGGAAATAATCAAATAAGAGTTAACAAAAATGGAAAACTATCACAGTTCAAAAATAGGAGGGCCTACCCTACACGCATGCCTTCTTCTATATCCGTTGGGGAAACCTTGTCACCCAGACCCACAACAAACTGCAATGAAATTATACAAAGCATTAAGAATGGAACAAGAAAATCAACAGATCAAAGATTGAAAAACGAAGCAAAAGTAAAAACAAATAGCTGTGTGAAAAAAATTGATGAAAAAAGAGATTAGACCTTTGCAATTTGTTTGACATTAATGACATATTTAGCATCCTCGGAATTGGGATTGATAATCTTCGTACATCTAGCCACCTGGTTTCAAGAAATCAATCAAAACCTATCACATTATAACACAAATCAATGAGTGTATAGTTGCGCGTGTAACCAAACCGAACCGAACCTGAAGAGGCTGTTCCTCCTGCATCATCTGCTTGTCCGAAACGAGATCATACTGACTGGGTGCAGCTAACCCAGTATCAGATTCCTTAATACCTGTAAAAGCAATCAAATTTAACCCAACCCAACCACAAAGCTAACAACCCACAACAACAACTTTCGAAAATGGGGTCACACATCGAGCAAAGAAGCTACATACCGCGTAAATCATTGACCTTTTTAGCCAGATCCTTTACTTCTTTCTCTGCTTGTTTAATATGCTTTGAATACGGTCCTAACCCCTGCATATTCCATTATATCCCCACAATCATTATTCACTAAATCAATAAAAAAAATTAGGGTTTTTGGTGAATCTGAAATCGGCGGTGGGATTTAGGGTTTGTGGAAAAAAGAATTGAGCTGAAGAACTCACATAGGTCTTCATGATGACGATGTCATCCTCGTCGAGGGGTCTAGGGTTCTTCTCATCCTTGATGTCTTCTGGTTCTGGCGCCATCGGAGAGTTTAGGGAGAGAAAGTAGAGAGAGGAGCAGAAGTTGGGGATTTGGGACTGTGCTCTCGTAAAATATATACTCTATGCATAAAGCCAGGATTTGTACATTGTTCTTATTCCGTTTTCATTTTTCTTTTCTTTTAATTTATTTTGTTTTCCAATACCTTTTTTTTTTTTTTTTTTTTGTTAAGTTATGATTTTTTACCAGTTTATTTCGTTTTTTTAATATTTGGATTTTGATTGTGAAGAATAAAAAGGCATTTTCGACGTTTTAGAAAGTTTCGTTTATTTAGGCTTCTCAATTTATATATCTACATATACTGAAACTCAAATTTTATGTTAATTTCCGTTGTGCCCTTGCATTCTTAAATCACTGTTCATTGAGCAATGTTTGGACGATTTTGCCCCCATTTGACAAACCCCAAACAAACCGATTCACCGTTTGGATGGCATACACCACCATCTTCTCGAACTCTCTCTCGCAGCTCCTCCGTTGTTCCCCGTTTGGCTTGCTTTCAGAAACTAAAGCACCGCCGCCATTCTTCTTGCTCAAAAACAAGAGACCACAATTCCATACTTCTTTCCGCCAGCAATCGAGCCTTGCATGCACGAATCCGTTTCGGAGTGCCCCATTCCTAAGTTGGTGTCGTTTTAACCTCTCACAATACAATAACAACAACAAAATCTTATCCCGCTAAGAAGGATCGACGGTTTAAACTCACAATAAGTAAACAAAAGCCTCTTATTTCGACAGACCATGGATTTGACCAAAAAATGCAGGGATAGGATTTCAAATTTTATACCAGAAAAAAATGATGACATTTCATAAGACTAGTAAACCAATCATAGCCAAGATTTCCATCCTCAAAATTCAAAATTTACTCGGACCTGGGCCAAATGTTCAACAAATGATGAAAGAAAACGATGAAACTACTTTCCCCAATAGAATGTGAGCTGCATTTCATATAGAAAACAAAAGCAACAACGTAACTACGTCGAGCCCCTGTACTTTAAAACATCATTCGTGTTCAAATCGAAGGTTTTGCAGATATCTAATATCGCACATTCTTTGAGACCCTCACGCTCGCCTCCATAACAAAGAAGTTCCTCAAGCTCTTTTGATGGCTGCAAAACCTATTTACATTGAGGAACCAAACAAGAAATTAGTACAATGACAGAAAACTGAATGCCAGTATGTTTGACAGGGATCAGTGTGTGTGATATTAGATATTATATGCATTTGCAAAAATGGTGTGTCTGTGTATGTACAAGCAAAGCTTGCATCTGCCTCCGGGGCTGGGAGAGTCTGAACATGCGTATCCTCACATTTGACATACCAAGTGTCAATCAGATCTTGTACAGACAGGGTAACCAAAACTTACAAGTAATGGTTTGACAGCATTTTGTGATTAAACAACCAGTAAAACTTACTAGACTCGTACAACTAATCAAAAACCGGAAGACAGCTCAAGTTGTCATCCACAACAAAAGTAGGTTGCAGAAGACGAAACCCTAAAAAGTCCCAATTGTGCAAATGTGATAAACGCTCTTGGAAATTAGGTTTATCTAACACAAACAACTACTTACTTAAATGGATGCAATAAAACATAGAAAATTGCAATAATATATTCCAGTATGGAATTCTTTTAGGACTGCTGTCACAGACCATTGAAAATCAATCCCGTTGTCTCTAATTGCAGAACATCATAAAATAACTTACGTAAGGAGAATCAAATATCTCTTTGCTTCCATGCTGAGAGTCAATATGCTCATTTTCATTTCCATCAGTAGTGGAACTTGGTGTCACAGAGCTATCTGAGACTAGCTGAAGGAGCTTCTCACCTCCCTAAAACATCAACATGAACAAAAACAATAAAGAACATTAATATATCGCTGATTGAAATATTAGCAAATACATAATGGAACAACCAGGACGTAAGTGGTAGATACAAATTTTTCTGCTGAGTGTTAACTCGTTTGCTAATTTATTTTACATAAGAAATCAGACTACAAATAGTTTCATCTTTGAAAACACTGTATGGAACGAACCTTGAGAGCTCGCCAATGAGAATAAGTACGGAATAAACACCAGAAGAAGGGAATATTAGGCAGAGGCAAAACCTGCATAGATTTCAAATAAATCAAGAATGTGAATTTTGTTGATCTGGCAAAAGGAAATGTATATTGAGAAGTGCAAAAGAATTAAAGGATCAACATATTGAACAAATTCAGAGTAAAGTCAGAGTTGAAAACTAGAGTTAACATATACGTACGGTAAAGGCAGATGTCAGAGGAAGCAACGTAACTGAACCATATAAAAACTTTTTGTGTATGATAGATCCCCTAATAATCAGATAAAACTTCATATCAGTAAAGTTTGATCTCATAACAAGCACCATATGTACCACAACATAAAGGAGCTTTAGGTGACTATGTTCCCTAAGGTTTATCATTCAACACAAATTTCATATTACTCACTCAACGTTACATCATGCAAAGAAACACAAACTTCTGTTTCTTCAAAATCTAGGCAAGAGAATACCTCATGGCAATATGCCGTAGCCTCCTACGTACAAGTCGTGCATTTAAGCTGCAAAACCCTAACATATGATCAGCACACCAAAACTTAAAACGCAAAAAGAATATCACAGAAAGAAAAGTATGAATAAAACTAGAAGATCGAACGTTTATTCTTGTTCACACTTCCACAGAGAGCAATGACATGTTTCAATTGAACATTGCTAAGTGTGCATTGTCCAGAGTTGTGATTGGGAATAGGTTCTAAGTTGAAATGCTAAGTATTTATTCCCATGAGCCTATCTAAAAGAGAAAGCACCACATAACTTCTGTTTAAGTCCTCTCTATCAACTTTACTTGAAACAAAATTTCAGACCATCATGGGCTGTAGCATTTCCCGTTAAAATTAAATTGTATCTTTCCAAATAGCAACGAATGAATACACCGAGCTATTCTATATATTTGACTATTGGTTTTGTTTTCTGTACAAATCCAACAGAAGTGGAGGAAGAAGTTAGAAACGATAGCCATTTTAAAAAGCAGGTTTGCAAGTGAAAGAAACAGAAAGAAACCTGGACGGGTATTTAACTTCAACACCTGTGACCTCAGTAGAGATCGATTTCAGGAAAATCTCAGACGGCTTAACACGAGCCAACAGCTTCAATCCCAATCTGCACCATTAAAAAATTGCTCAAGTTAAAAACACAGGAATAACTTCAAGTGGAAATATGAAATGAAACCGCCAAAATGTGTTGAGTGAGTTTGTAGTTTCATTTACCCATGAAGCTTGTTCTTAAAACTTCCCTGAGGCGACTTCTCCAGACCGATCCAAGCTCTGTTCATCTACTTGCAGAAAATAAAAAACCATTATTTCCAAACAGATACAAGACAGCCCAAGTCAAAAATAAAGCAGCAAGATTAACAATAGGAAAATGGGTTTTGCTATGGACCTTGGTAGAGACGAAATCGATGAGGAGCTCAGCGTTGGCAGCTAAGGGATTGGTAATGGCCTTGTCATTGGCATTGGACTTGTACTTTTTCCAGAGGTCTTTGAGAGTTGAAGGAGTTTGAGAGGCAGAGGCAGAGGCAGAGTCTGAAACCAGAGGCTCAATGGATCTGCTGAAGCACCAGTTCCTCCCTTTAACCGGAAAAACTATCACTCTCGCTCTCATCCTTCCCAATTCCCACAAAGAATATGAACCCTAATTTTTATACAGATTTTGTTTTGGTGATCATTCAGCACACAAAAATTACCGAAAAGAGTTTTTTCTTAATTAACAATAAAAAAATTGAATCTTTGATTTGTGTTTTTGTTTTTGGTTAAAATAAATCAATGGAATTGGTATATTCCAAGAAGGAGACGAAGAATCATTGAATCTTCATTTTCCACAGGTTTTTAATACTAAAATTAACCAAAATTTTGCTTCAATCACAGACTAAATCAACGGAGTGGAGGAACAGAAATACAAATATTTCAAATGAGATCGACAAATTAAAAAAATATATTTTATGATGATGATCCAATTCTGCAATGTAAGAGTTTTAGGATTGAAGGTTTTGAGAAAAAACGAAAGGAAAAGCTAAACAACTAACCAGCTGGGAAGTGACGAACACCAAATACTGAGTCACGAGTTACGAGTCACGGAGAGCGGACGAAAGAGTACGGACCGTAAAGGGAAGAGGAGAAGAGGTGCCATGGCTGCGTGTGTGTTCGTGAAGTTTGTGGATTTTGTGATTGTGAGGGAAGCAAATTAGACTTGAAGGTGACTCAGCTCTCCTCCTCCTCGTCTTTCCACGTGCGCTATAAACTGTGAAATCTCTAGTTGAAATTTTTTTTAACTTTGTTAAAAAAAAAACCTTACTTTTGAACTATTTTTCAGATCGGCTTTTTAATTACGAAGATTCGCATAACTCTTCATTTTGATTTTTAAGATTTGAAATCAATAGAATTGGTATTGGATTTGTCCACAATCAATCATTTTGATATTTCCATGAAAAATCTCCATAAAATAATAGTAAATATTATTATACCCATATTCTTCATTGATTTATGACTTTTCTCGTCCCAAGTAAATATACATGCCATACTTTTGTTTGCTTACTAAAGGTTTTAAGGTTGGAGTGGTGAGTGATGGATTTGGCTGGTGACTAATTTACCACCTCACTCCAATATCCCTGCTTTTATTTTCTTTTCCAATTTGGCAACTGTTTGGATTTAATTCCAATTCCAAATTCTAATTCGAATGTTCCAATTTTGTTTCATCTCAAATTGATCTGGCATCCATGATTTTGATATGAAACTGCTGCTATGTCATAATTAATCACATCTTTTTGCTGTCACAAGTTTTTTTTAAGCAAAGTTTACGACAAAAAATCGACAAATTGGTCATTGCAGCGTGCCTGTTATGCTCTGGAGAAATATCAACACTAGCACATAAATAAAAGTGGGTGTGTTTGATAACCCCAACAGTTTCAAGCGTTTTTCGCATCAATGGACGGTTAGATCTAGACGAAACCATCGTATATGACGGTCCAAAGGACTCTACGCACAATGTATGCAAATACAATGATGCATCGTAGAATTTTCGCAGTTTCAACACTTTATACGCAAGCACCGTGTGCATACATCTACTCATTTATCATTGAGCTAAAAGAGAGAAAGAAAATGAGGTAGGCAAAACAAATCTCATTTTCTAAATGCAGATGCCGATATCATACACTAATATACATGTCAATTAATTTCAGGGTAAACCTACAACTAATCAGAAAGCATACGACGTACGCAGGTTAAACCACAAAGAATAACAACAATCATCAAACAATGAATATACTATTTCTTCATTCGTTCTCTGCTATAAAGTTCGGATCTTCACCTTGGCAGAGGTATTCATCACACAATGATGCTGATCCCCAATCCTTCCGGAGCCTCAAGATATCCTCCGTGAAGGTGGATCCAGATGCTCCAATGAAAACACTTGACATTGCACATATTGTCTTATCCAGCATAGCTTCTACCTACAAAACATGATAAAGGCATATAAGCTACATGGGTCTTAAGCAGTGGCGATACACTGTATACTAACAGAATGCACCCTAATTCAACCATAGAATGTTAAAATGATAGCATAATCTACCTGAGCATCCCCCCCAATACCGTGTCTGGATAATAAAGCATCCCATTTTTCAGCTGAATTTCGTGCAGGCCGTTTAACAAGTGGTACAGTCTTTCCATTCACCACAACTAGTGACTGCAACAAACCAGTTTCACTTTCAGCCGTGTCTGTCGAAAGATATATGACTGCTGCATTTGCCCTTTGTGCCACCCGAGTGATGCAATCCGCAGCTTGGGGAATGGGGTAAAAGCAACTTGGCTGTTTATTATTGCTGGAAAATAAGGAAGGAATTTAGAGGCAGTAAACAAATACATCCCAACAAAAAATTCTACTAGCGTGCACCCAATCTTTTAATGCCACATCTCGCAAGACACAGATTATGAAAAGCACACCGTAATTGGACTATATACTGATGCATTGATATCACACTCTGAATTAACAAGAGACAACCAAAGCCCTCACATCGATCTCCCTAAAAAGACCAACTGTTTCAACGTTAAGTCCAGTAAAGTTGGGTAATTTATAGCCAATGGTTTTGCACTTTTGATGCCTAGAGATCACATCATTTAAAGTCGGAAGCATGTTCAGATTTAGCCATTCCAGAACAGTCTAGGAATGTTTATGCAATATCACAGCTACCTCTAAGTAAACCAAAAAGCTCGATTATATGTACTCTAACGCCTCCTTTCTTAGAGAGGATTGGCTTGAGTAGGAGGACTATTCACTATATTAAAGGTATTTTAAAGACACAAATTCCTTATTTTGTCCAAGTTGGAACCAAGTTGGAAGGTTAGTCGTGAAGAATAGTTGTCCCTTTTAATCCTACCACTGGACAAATAAGGAAGTTATCATCTATTTCTTCCTTTAAAATGCCTCCAATATGGTGAATAGTCCTACCAAAGCCAATCCTCTCTATTACACGAGGCCTAAGTTTCTACTCTATCTACATTTTATGGAAACAATGAGGAGCAAGAGAATGTACCAGAACTTCAAAAACCCATGTCGCCGAAAATGAAGCGCTACAAAGTTCTTCCCAAGGAATGTCTGAATAAAACGCTGGGCAGTAAGCATTATAAGCCTACTCGGTTCGACCAGAGTCTTGCATTTGTGAGCAAGAGGACCTCCAGGCTGCATCACCCACTCCTGCTCCAAATCAGCAAAGAAAACATCCCCAATTGCAATAACATCATCATTACTCGAAAATTTCGACTGGACATCTTGCACAGTCCTCTTGGTTGGCTTCTTCACGTCTTCAACCCAAGCCGACTCGAGATTATTCATCGAGACCCCAGCTCCCTTCAGCTTCTTAACATGCTCATTGTCGACATAGCAAGGCGTTGGATGCAAAAAATAGCAGATAAACTTATCAATGTGGATGTGATTCTTCTTCTTCTCAGCCAATTCTTCAAATGTAACCACAACCGTTCTGCCCAAGCACTTGTTAATGTGCTCAATGTCCAGCACCCTGCTGAACTGGTAATCCACTTTGTGGCTGGGAATCACCAGGACCCGGTTCAGCAATGCGGCGAAGAACATGTGCTTCTCCAAGCAGATCAAATGGTTCGACATTTGGCCAGAAACGCAAATGGCGAAAAGATACTTGTTGGAATTGGGTTTCCATTCAATCGTTCTTCTCTGGGAGAATTGCTGGTCCACAGTTCGACAGCGATCGCCGAGACTCGGGTTTTCAAAATCTCCGAAATCCCGGAAATCAGGCTCCGTGGAGTTTCCGGTGCGGTGGGGAGATAGGAGGACTTGCTGGATGTCTCTGTTGATTGAAATCTGACGGAGGACGGCGGATTTGAGATCGTCGAGGAGCGGGATTTGGGTGGAATCGGAGTGATTGGAAGTGGAATTACTAGAATTAGTGGGATTGGGGAGTGTTTGTTTCCAGAGATTGAAGAGGCTTACCTGCTGCTGCTTAAGCAAGTAGAGGGCGCGGAGCTCGGACTCCCGGAGCTTACCGGAGGCGGAGTCGTAGGGGGAGGAGGAGAAGTTTCCGGCGGTGAAGACGAGGGCTTTTATGTCCGTAACGAAGAAGAGGATGATGACGAAGGTAGGGACGAAGATCGCGAGGACGACGAAGGATCGCTTGTTGAAGAGGTCGCCGAGCTTGAGGGACGTGAAGCGGCGTCGTAATTGGTGGTGGTTGTAGCTGCGATTGTTGCTGTTGCTGTCGTTGTCGTCGTAGTCGTCGGCGATGTGGAAAGCGGCGGCGGCGGCGGTGGATCGAGGGGTGGGGAGCTTTCTGTCGTTTTGGTCAATTAGGTTTTGGCGATCGTCGTCGTCCTCGGACGACGAGGATAGTCTGTTCATTTTGGGAGGTGCTTTTGGCTTTTCGGGGAAGCGGCAATGTGGAATGTATGTGGCGGTGTGACAGTTGGACCGGCGGTTGGAAAAAGCGCTTTCTTGTTGGCGTTTTGCTTCTGTGTGTGTGAGACTGTCGGATGAGAGAGGGACTGAGATGTGGGAGGAAATTGGTGGAGTGAGTGAAACGCAGAGGAGAGGGGAAAGCCGGAGGCCCCGTGGTGGAGGAATGTGGGGTGGAGCTGTCGATGGAGAGTGTCGGTAGACGAAAGTGACAACTTACCGGCCCACTAAGGAGGTTGATGTTGGTTTGTCTAAAGCCCATTCAACCAGCCCACTATTTGTATGTGATTTGGTGGTAGTTTGGTAGGGGAATGTTTATTTGCAAAAATAAATTGGTAGGAGAATGTTTGAGATTTACTTTTGTTTATACCATATTTAGGGTCTTGTATTTAGACCTCGTATAAATACTCGAGAAACTTAAATGTAATTATGTAATAAAGGAAGGGGCGAATATGTAATAAGTAAGGAATCCTTATTCTATAAAAAGACCTTTCGCCCTCACAATTGGGAAAGACTCATTCTCACCCTCGGATGCCATTTCTTAAGGCTCCTTCATCCTTTCAAAGCTCTCACATTACATAGCTCCCTCACTCCCCTCATCCCTCAAATAAATACATAATCAGTGTGGACGTAGCCTAAACATTGGGGTGAACCACGATACATCTTGTGTTATTTACATTTCTTGCAGATTCACGGTCGGATTTATGTTGTTCCAAGACCTCCAGTTTTGTGCATCAACATTTGGTGCCGTCTGTGGGAATCGACACAAAAAGTTATGTCAGTCCTCTTTCTTTTTTTCATCTTCACCGTGAATATGCAAAATCACACAAACCTAGAAACCAAAGTCATTGCAAAACCCATATCTCAAAAATACATAAAGGAAAACTCCAAAACTCAACCACAGTTTCTTCTCTCTCTCTCTCTCTCTCTCTTTCTGCCTCTGAACTCACGCTTTTCCCCACAACCCACACATTTTCCACTTCTTAGAAAAGCAAAAAAATAAAATAAATGGAGCTTCATCTCCATCTCTGCACAATCTCTCTTCTGCTGCTCTCATCAAAATCAACGACCATACAATCCGACGATGATCTGATAATCTTGTGGTTCCAAACGATAACTCTGAATCAACACGGCCCACTTAAATCCCCAGTACCACGAAGCAGCGGATTTCATTCTCTCCGAGGCCGAGTCTCTCTCCCTTGAATCCCAGATTCTCGAGTTCGTCCCCGCTGCCGCACTTTACCTATTGTTTTCTTCTCTTACTGCTCCCGTTGATCACGTGCTTAAATTCGAAGCAGATAACAGTGTACGACGTGCTGCGGGCCCACGGGTTTTCAAGGTCGATAACTCCAGCAGGTCTGCGGTTCATCTGGATCAGGCCTGTAAATGCCAAGTTCGAAAGCGCATATCATTACGACAGAAACGTTTCGGGGACGTTGAGTTTCGGGTGGATCGGATCCTTGTCGGGTATTTCAGCGCAGTAACTGTTCCTCTGGTTTCTGGTTAAGGGTATCCGGATCCGACAGCTTGAAGCCATTGGAACCGTTTCCAAGAGTAAATCGGGGAAATTGCGATCCAAGCTCAATTATGAACTTGGTGTGAGGTATTTTGTGTAGAACTTTGGAGGGAGAAGTGGATTGGAATTGTGAGTTCTGCAGAGTCTGGATTAGTATGTGTTGGGTTGAGTTTTTCAATGGCCAGTGAATTCAATTCGAAACCAAAGATTGGAGGAGCCAGCTCTCCGACTCGGTGGGCCCACTCAGGTTTGACCACATCGTCTACAACTTCCCTCATCTGCAGGGAAAATTGTTATAAATATGTATAATTGGAGCAGAGCAGTAATAAAGAGAGGAGAGGATACTGATGGTGTTGCATTTTAGACTGGTAAATCTTATGTTCTTAGTCTAGCTGATATTTGCTGCACTGCATCTTCAGTGGTACCAACATCATCCACTGCTTTTGTCGGCAAAAGAAGAAAGGGAAACAGAGAACTTGAGTGCCATCTGCACTCTGCAAAGTAGAAGGAAAAGGAAAAGAAAAAGAAAAGAAAAAAAAGAGGAGTATTGAGCACGACCAGGCTGTCCAACAAGGGCCAAAGAGGGAGGTGCAAGCTGTCACTTTAGGAAAAGCAAGAAAAGCAACTGGGTGGTGTCAAGGCTGTCTAGGCAGCTGTTATGTTTTACAGGAGAATCATGAGGGAACACATGAGAAACAAAAGCAGAAAAGAAAAGAGAAAACGAAAACAAAAGCAAAAGCAAAAGCAAGGAATAAACACCCCACCAGAATAATGTAATTTATTTTTATCTTTCAGAGACATCTGTATAAACCCCATCAGAGGGTAACTAAAAAAAAAAACGGCAAAGCCCAAAATAAATGGGCTGGAATGTTGTGTAGAGGGAGAAGGCCCATAAGCTCAAAATAGCTCCAACCAGGAGATCAAAAGTATGCCCAATACTCCATAATTATTCGGCAACATGCCACTATTACCACCAACCAGGTGATCAAAAGTACGCACAGTACTTCCAAAATTATTCGGCAACCCGTCGCTATTATCACCAACCAGGTGACCAAAAGTACGCCCAGTACTCCAAAAATTATTCGGCAACCTACCGCTATTACCACCAACCAGGTTATGAAATGTACAACTCATACTCTAATATCATTTGGCAACTAGCCATTCATGTCACCAACCAGGTGATGAAATGTACAACCCGTACTCTCCTTCATGCCACCAACCAGGTGATCAAAAGTACGCCCAGTACTTCAAATCATACATGAGCATTACTCATGTCAATCATACATAAACATTCATGAGCATCACTCATGTCAACATCCATAAGCATCACTCATGTCAATCAACATAAACATTCATGAGCATCACTCATGTCAATCAGCTTCAAAAACTTCATTTACAAAAGCTCTAGCTTCAAAAGCTTCATTTACAGAGCTCTAACTTCAAAAGCTTCATTTACAAAAGCTCTAACTTCAAAAGCTTCATTTACAGAGCTCCAGCTTCAAAAGCTTCATTTACAGAGCTCCAGCTTCAAAGCTTCACTTGCAAAGCTTCACCTACAAAGCTTCAGTGCAGGGCATACAAATACCGCCTCCGAACAACCGCCACTTCGACCCATACGTGGATTCAATCTGAAGTCTCCAGCCAATAGACTTTATTGACCGAAGACTTGGGGGACTACATTATGTACCATATATTGGGCCTCAACTGGGCCTCATGAAAAATACTTGAGGGACTTAGCCCATTATTTATGTATTAAGGAGCGAGCCCTTATTCTATAAAAGGGACTCCCTCACTTCCATTAGAGAGCACCCATTATTCATGTACTGAGGAGCGAGCCCTTATTTTATAAAAGGGACTCCCTCACCTTCATTAGAAAGCAACGCCGCCAACTGAGCAACCGCTTCGCCGTGAGCATCACTCCTAGCCCATCACGTATGTATTGAGGAGCGAGCCCTTATTCTATAAAAGGGACTTCATCACCTTCTTTAGAGATCAACGTCGCCAGTTGAGCAACCGTCTCGCCCTGAGCATCACTCATAACCCATCACTTATGTATTGAGGAGCGAGCCCTTATTCTATAAAAGGGACTCCCTCACCACCATTAGAGAGCATCGCCGCCTACTGAGCAACCGCCTCGTCGCGAGCATCAACTCTAGCCCATCATTTATGTATTGAGGAGCGAGCCCTTATTGTATAAAAGGGACCCTCTTACCTTCAATCGCCACAAGCCGAGCCAACCAAGGCAACATAAGCCACGAGCCGAGTAGCCTCGCAACATGTGCTACTTCTAGTTGAGCATCATTTCAGATTGAGCACCGCCTCATACCGAGCATCAGTTCAAGACAACATCTAGTTACTTCGGCCCACACATAGACTGAATTTCAAGTCTCCAGCCAAAAGACTCTCTTAACTGAAGACTTGGGGGACTACTGTTTATACCATATTTAGGGCCTTGTATTTAGACCTCGTATAAATACTCGGGGGGACTTAAATGTAATTATGTAATAAAGGAAGGGAAAAATATGTAATAAGTGAGGAGTCCTTATTCTATAAAAAGACCCCTCACCTTCACAATTGGGAAATGCTCATTCTCACCCTCAGAGGCTAATTCCTATGCCCTCTCACCCCCTCTCAAAGCTCTCCCTCTCAGAGCTCTCTCTCCCTCAGATAAATACATAACCAGTGTGGACGTAGCCCAAACCTTGGGGTGAACCACGATACATCTTGCGTTATTTACATTACTTGCAGATTCACAATCGGATTTACGTTGTTCCAAGACCTCCGGTTTTGTGCATCAACAACTTTCAAAAGAGGTTAAAAAAAAAGAGCTAGAGATTTCAATGTAAAACTAATGTGTAACATGAGGAGTAATTGAAGCATTTCCAAGAAAGATAGTAATTGGGTCGCAAACTAAAGATAGTAATTTGTTATGTCAAGTCGGAAAAATACATCTCTAACAAATGTAACCCAATTACCAAATTAAAGAATTAGCAACGATTTTGTAAATATACGAGGTAAGTTGCTACTTCTTTAAATTAAAAAATTCAGTTTTGCAAAATATATTTTATTCGCTAGCATAAAAAAAGAAGAAGATATATTAGTAAAGAGTTTAAAAATAAAATTTAGGCTTACAAGATAAGATGAAGTTAAGATATTAATAACATTTTAGCAAGTGGTCATTTACCATAGTTGTAGAAAAGTGTTGAGTTCTTGCATGACAACTTGGGTTCAAACTGAGTGGGTGACTAATCTAACATCTAATTTAATAAAATCTATCATTTGACCCAAAAAAAAAATATTAATATTTTAAAGTGAAAGAGTTAGTTGAAGAGTGGCCCCATTTTTAAAGTAGCATAAAAGTATCATATGTGTGTGTTGACCCTAGAAACTACAAAGCCTACGTGGCGCGCAGGCCGAGTATATTCTAAGCTAACTACGTCCTTCGGTGATTGCGGGGCGTGCCAACTCGTCGGCCGAGGCTCGGCCGAGGAGTAAATTTGATGATGCTGCGTTGGGTCGCGCTACTGACTTCTGCGTCTTGCGATTGCGGCCGAGAAAGGAACGCGTCTCGGCCTCTTGGGTTCTCGAGCCTGAAGACAAGGCTGCTATTTCTTACAAAGTTCACGAACCGAATTCGGCTTGCAATGTGTCGAATGTAATAACTGTGACACCTCACCTCGCCGAGAAGGCTAATGAGATGACCTCGACCACCAAGGATTCGAAAACCCTTCTCGACCGAGACTTGGATAGGTAACCGACCGTTCTCGCCGCAGTGCTGTTGATGCCAACGGAAGATACTGCGAGACCGACCGACTCTACGGTGACAGAGCTATCTATGCCGACTTAAGATACCACCGGTTGCTTCCACAGTGCTGTTGATGCCAACGGAAGATGTGTCAGCGAAAAAGGAAAAGAAAAAGATCTCAAGTTGTGAGAGTTTGCGCAGGGCAATTTTGTATTGATTTTTGTGGGCTTTTCCATTGCTGAATGTCTTGTATTTATAGTAGCAGAACACCAAGCCCGAGTTCCAATCCTATTCGAACTAGGTTTCCCTCTCCGGATTAACATTACCTCGATCAGTCCTATCTCTGCTAGGACTACGAATCTAGTTCTCAACTGAGCCGGATTCGCCTTCTAGTTTTACTGATCTCGTCGAGGGTCCCTATTGTATTAGGACTCGACTTGCACTCTGATTTAACCGACCTAGGCCTAGAAGCCCATGAGCTGAACGCCCCATGACCCTCTCGCCGTACGTCTTCCCGGGCCGAAAGTGATTCCTCCCTCGGCCCAAACTGTTATTTTGGGCCCAAACATTGCCCCCTCGCTTCTGAGGTCCTCGGCCTGAAACCTTCGGCCGAGTTTCGGCCTTGAAGAAGCGAATCTACCACTCAGGATCCCAATACCCGAGTTCCAAGGCGCATTTATTGAACACGATCGCACGATCTTGATCCTGCTAAACCACTCGCCACGTGGCATCCTCCAACATGGCCAATCCCCGATAATGACGTCTGAAGCGTGCGCCTGCCCGAACCGTCTTGCCATTATGACCACTATCTCAATCCGCGAGCCATTACATCAGTCCGTGAGCCCACCTGTCATCGTGCAGGCGTCGAACCGTCTTTCGTCATTAACTTCGCCATCACACGCGATCGTGCGCCCCCAAAACCTAAAACCGTCGGTCTTCTCAACCGCATTTCCCAAATGTTCATCATGATCAACGATTCCTCCGGTCGATTTTGCCCTTTGTTTTGAATTTCGAACGATTGCTCTTCCCCCCCATAACTCTATAAATACCGAAATTCCCTCATTTGTACTTTTACGCTCTCAAACTTCCTGAAATCCTCTGCCATTGATTTCTAGTGCATTTCTCCTATTCCAAGTCTTCGTCTTTAAATCCCCAACCCAGACAACCCTTTTACTCCGTGCCTCTTTCTCACAATGGCGTCCTTCATCTCCAAGCTTTCCAGGGAATGTGACCAACACCAGAAGATTGTTGATCGGAGCTCGATCAAGACCATCCGGTTTGAAAACGACATGAGCACCCAGTACCAAATCCTGGGTCCTCTATTCAAGGCTACAATACCGCCGACTATCATCGGCCTTCTCCAGGAGCACTGCCTAACACCCTTGCTTCAAGGGTTTGAATGGTCGCGATGGGATGCGGCTAAACCCCAGGGCTTCTGGCCTTCGACGACCACATCCTGGGCAGCCTGGGTCGTTCGAATGGAACGACTCTTCGGCGAGCAATGGAAGGCCCTTGGCCTCTACGACGCCATTCTCCTTTCGTCTATGGAAATCGTCCCCGACAAGGAGCTTCTCCAAGCCGCTCTGTGCTTCTGGTGCTCGGCCACCAACACGATGGTCCTTCCTCTGGGTCTCATTGGTCCCACCGTCCTGGATATCACTGCCATTCTGGGGACTTCGGCGACCGGGATCCCTGTCGACGCGACCCTCTCTGGGCATCCGTCGAATATCGACCTGAAAACGCTCTTCGACCGTCGGGCCTTCGAGACCTTGAACCGTGACGGTCATATCCCGTCGAAGGAAGATATTCAGAAGCTCCACAAGAACTTCTGCAATTACAACACCCTCTATCTTCACTTCGCCGGCCGAGGAGAAGAGGACCTGCGATAGGGAGAGCATGAAGCCTTCCTCTTCTACTGGTACAACAAATACGTTTGTTGTACCAAGTCAAACAAGTGTTTGGTCGAGAACATGCCGGTAGCCGAAGCCCTGGCTAGTGGTCATGTCTTGGCACTAAGTTCCAATATTCTCGCCCAACTTTTCCGCTGCCTGGCCGAGGCGACCCTCCACAAGGTCGACCCACACCAGAATGGTCCCCTCTGGGTCTTCCAACTCTGGTTGCAAGTATACTTCGCCTCCCTTCGGCCGGCCATAGCTGAATTCTCACCAACAGAGGCGCTTGGACCTCAACTGGCCTCTCGACCGACACCTCCCCATCAAGCCGAAGAGGTATTTCGGTACCTCTTCGCTCTCGACGACTTCTCCAACGACGAGTTCCTAATATGTCGTCGTCGAGACTATCCTTCCTCCATCAGGCTGCCTACCTCCCCATGGAGCGCGGAGGAGGACGCCGATCTTCGTCAGACCTGGGGGTCGTTTGTGCTTGCTCTGAAGGAATTATTTTGAAAAACATGTTCATTTGAGCAACATCATATAGCATGCAATTAACAATTAAAAGGCGGAATCATGCTTGTATGTACTCAAAAACAAAACATGACCATGAAATTCAAAGCCTAGTAGATTGGTGAACCAATAATCAACTCAAAAACAAAGTGAGTTGAAATTAATACCTTTGTAGATTCCTCTTTGCATAAGCAAAGGCTAATCACCCAAAGAGATAGGGCCTTCATTCCTTGCTTCTTAGATCCATGGATTTGGATGGAAGAATAGGTTCTCCAAGTTCCCAAAATTGAGAACCTCTAAGTCTCTACACCAAGGAGAGATTGGATGATGAATGAGTGACCTTGGAGGATTAGATGACTAGCTAATCACCTCCAAGGTGTTGGCCTCTTTAGAGAGAAAATGGAGAGACAATTCTCACCCATTTTCCCCAAAAATAAACCCTTATTTCACTTAATGAATATTTAGTTATAAAGTCATTTATATAGTCACTTCTTTAAGTGACCTAAATAACCAAAACCCTAATTCATTCCTTATGGCCGGCCATTTAGGGATTTTTGGGCTTTTGGGCTTTAATGAATCTTTATTCATTAAATTGTCATACAACTTAAGTTAATGGGCTTGACGTTCGAAGCCCATTGGGCCTTAAGGTCCAAAACTATCCCGTGGTCTTTAACGAACTTATTCGTTTGATTAATTAACATATTAATTAATCCTTGCCATAAATAATTAAACCATTCAATTAATCTTACTCATTTCATTTATTTCGTCCATCTCTACCTTACACGGTGTACGATCCATTAGGTTCCTTTTAGCGAGGCAGTGGGCGATTAAAACCATTTTACATCGATTGTGAATTGAAACTATTTTCAATTCTCCCTTTAGTGATTACACACGTTTAGGGCTTCCACAAACCATGAGTGACACCTAGCCGTATGTCATGGTTACCCAAGCTAATCAGAAGAGGTGGAGAACCTATTCAGTCTGGGATTACAAATGCAATACGGTCATTCTCTAATCTAATACTCTTGACCACATTGTTTGGTTTGATAGTTTATTTTCTCATGTCTACTATCCAATGTGTGTCTTGTGCTTATATGATTACCTTGAATGTGATTAGGAACGCATTCCCAAATCTCATTCATACTCTGGCCAGAGATTCAAATCATATCAGAGAGTATTCTCCCTCAAACGGTTTGAAGGTTAGAGATCCCTTGTTGCGCATTCACTTGTCTCCATAGCTAAGCGGCTTGACCCCAACGATGCCGTGGACACCCTCCTGGTGGGATGACTTTGACATAATCAAAGATCAAGGTCTTAACCACAAGACAACTATGATGCCTCAGGTCAAAGGACTACTTTGCATTATCCCAACCATGAGTTCTCATGTGACATGGAATATGAGAACTCTTCGTTGATCGCGTTCAGTGAACTCATTCTCTATTGAGCACCTACCGTACTTGTCTTGATGTCACACACACCAATGAATCGAGACTGTTCACTCTCCCTGAGAGAAGACATAGTACGTACCGATCTTAACGGACTGCCAATGCCCAATTGGCAATCCTATGATCAGGAACATTTAGGATGTGTCTACGAAAGAATGGTCTCAGGAATCTAACTTCATTAGATTACATTCTCCCAATCACATATTCCTTGGACTTTATCGTTTAAGCATATAACATTTATATGAGACGGCTCAAACAATAATTTATGCCCTTTATATGTTAAACTAGATTAGTTTAACATGTGAAATATCCGTAAAGTATCATCACATGATTGGCTTTAGGGCACATTTCCAACAATCTCCCACTTGCACTAGAGCCAATCAGCTTGATCATCAATGATGATATCTCTTCTGTAGTCATTTCATAAATGGCTGAATAGTAGGCCTAGACAGTGGATATCTATATGTGTTATCCACAGAAGCAACCTTGAGAATAACGACGTCACCATTATACATGATTCTCAATCATGTGGTTCAGTCTCTCATTTGTGTTCGGATCTTGATGAGACCTTGATTCCCAGGCTTGAGCTATCGCCCCATTAGTGTCATACACTTTCTGGTTGGAACCGAATAGAGAGTTCATAAATGAACTTTCCCATCCAAACAACATTGTTGTAAACTTCTATATGGCAATATATTTTGCATTCATAATGGAACACACTAAAGTCATTACTTTAATGTTTCCATCCAAATATCTCTTCATTCATAATGAAGAAACATCCAATGATGGATTAGATTCATAATCTAATACATTTACGCTTCCATTACGTCACTTTGATTCTTCCTCGATCTTTGAGGAATTTATCCTTTAGTATTTCTTAAATACTTATGGACTCACTTGACAGTTGCCATGGTTCTGATCCTGGGCTTGCACTGATATCGTCTTGTACCGTTCTAGGTACAACTCATATCAATGTTTTTCATACAATATGAAATACATAAATCACCTTTCTGCGTATGCATAAAGGATTCTATTTACGCATTATTTCTTTGGGAGTCAAAGGGGCACGTTCCCTTTGAGAAGGGCAACTTACTAGTCTCACTAGAATCGTCCTTCTATTGAAGTTTATCATCATATGAGAAACTTCCTAGCATCCATTGTCTATTATTAGGGATTGATATAATCCAATTATATCATGAAATATATCATTATAGATTTCCATCCCATGTATATAGACTATATCTCCCATATACATTCTATCTTCATATAATGTATTAAAGTCATAACTTTAACGAAGAAGTATTCTTTTCATTTCCAAAATTAATATATCATATATATTTAAATTTTTAGGAACATGATTAACTCCCACTAATCTTTTGTAAAACTAGTAAACAAAAGATTCATTTACATCTTTATGAGAAATCAAACGATTTGATCCTTTTTCTCATAAAATGCAAATAGCTCCCACTAACTTGCTAAGATCCATGATGGATGGATCTCTACAACTTTCATGTCTTGTGATTCATAGTTTTAGACATATATTATCAAGACTATCTTAATAATGGTTTCGGAAACCCATATTATGTCAAAACATTGAATCACCATTTAGTTGTAGCTAACAATCTTCGAATTAATTGAAACTAAGACTACGTCAAAAATGGTTCCTTTAAAGTCAACCATTCTCTTTGATTGTAGTCACCTTAAGCTACCAATTAGCTTTGAAGGTTTCATTATTTCGAGTCAAATGGTACTTTACCATTTCCTTGAGTATATATCGTATATGCACTCAATGTAGTCATAAGGATTTTCATTCTTATTTCTTTCGAATTAAGAGGTGCAACTCTATGACATAGTCATAAAGTTCAAAACCATTCAACTGAGACGGTTTTTAAATCCTTATCGACTACCTTGGAGCTTGTGGTATAGGAACTAGGTTGTTATATTTGTTGATTACTTTCTTGTCTCTCAAAGAACCCATTCTTTGAGTTCTATCTCTCGTTCATTTGCTTTTAGGCAAATCACATTGTAGAATTACAATGAACTATCCAACAAAACAACATTTGTTAGTTGGTTTATAGAAGCGATATCCAAAAGTTATTTTAAGGATATCCCACAAGATTGTTATCAAACAAATATTGCTTGTTAGCACACAACCCCAAATCTTTAACATGCTTAAGATTTGTCTTTCTTTCCAACTACATCTTATGGAGTCATGAAAATACTGGAAGATCTTCTCATTGACAATCATATTGTTTTAGAAGTATATATCCTATATATGGGTAATAGATAACATCTAACGAACTAAATCTTATTCGAGTTCGTTCTTCTCCTAATGGAGAAATACATTATCTTATGATGCTATTTTCCTTGATATCTTTCAAGGAAACTTATCTAAAGTGTTATCTTTCCTTGGATCAAATCTAAGGAGGTACATACTTTAGATGTCTTACTCATCAACTTACATTACTTGAATTCTTTGAAACATTTTGCAAAGTATTCGGACTTGTGTTTATTCAAAATAAACTATAGTCCAACCGAGAGTGATCTTCGGTGAATGTTATCCAACATGAGTAGTATTATGTTTGTGGACAAGTGCCACTAACATCTAAGTGAATTACCCTCAACAACTTTGTGATTCTTTCTTCTTTCCAAAAGAATAAAGATTCGAACATTTCGCCTCCATACAATTTTAACAAGAAGGTATTGGATCCGGATCTAACGATCCAAAGCATCCATCTTTTACCAACTCATATTTTATGTTTTAGAGGTATCACAACTTTAGTTGGGATTAGTCACTATCTTGCAACCTTTTGGGTTTTAAGCATCATTATTTTCTAAACAGTTAACACCACCATATTATCTCTACTACAGAGATAATAAATTAGATTACCATAATCTAATCATTGATTAATAAAGAACATTGTTTTGTCAAACAAAACATTTATCCATTTCACATAGTGACGGAATTTAGTTCCTTAAAATTGGAATACAAAGACAATCTATGTTTTTCCAATTTCTTTGGTAGTTCATATGAGGAAGTAAGTACCATCTGCTTTCGCAGAGATCTACATTTGATTCACTTTTCCGAATGTGAAGCACCTTCTCTTCTCTCATATATCTTCTACTTCTTATTAGTCACACTTTTACAACGATTGTAAAACTTTGTTACTAATACGGAATCATGCATTCAAGTAGAAGAACCAACTGTTTTGAACTATTTCAAGAATATTTTACAACACCTTCGAAAGGTGTGTCCTTGACACTTGCAAGACATTTCTTGCAAATACCCCTTCCAATATCCATCCTTTCATAAAGAAAGTTTGTTCCCTTGGAGTTATTTATCTTCTTTATTTGACTTTCACCTTTGACTACATTAGTCATGGTCCCTAAACTCTCACTATCTCTCTTGAAACCTTTTTCAATTGTGTTATACACATCAAACAATTTTGGAGAGCATGTGGTTTATTGTTCACTATATAGTTTACAATAAACTTAGTGAACGATTAGGATAGGGAAACAAAGGTGAAGTCCTTGCCTAGTTTCCGTCTCGTTAAGTGGTTTATCACTTCAACACTTAATGATTCAAAATCATCATAAGTCCATGTTAATGGACTATTTTTGTCAACCAACCATTATGTTCTAAACATAATTACAAACCTTCAAGAGTTGTACAAGGCAACTCTCATTTCTTCATACAACAATTTGTAAGTGAAGAAACATGGCACATAAAGTGTTCATGCCTTTGTGCTTTCTTCTCAAGTTCTTTGTTCATTTAACAAAGAAACAAGCACTAAGTGTTTGCATTGACTAAGAGTTGTTCAAAGCAACTCCTATTTCTTCATACAACAAATTGTAATTGAAGAATTATGACATTAAAAGTGTTGTCCTCTTTATGATAGACCTTTTCTAACATATTCTTCTAATGATACATTATCAATAGTAAGATTGTGAGGATGAGACTACTTTGGTACTTTTACAAGCCATTAAAGACAATCTATGGTTTTGTAGTACCAAGTCCGTAAACTAAACGTTCGGTTTTGTCAAGTGTTGGATAGCGTTTGCAAATATATTGGTAATCAAATACATAACGAATATAAATTGATTGATTTTAAGCCATTTGATTTGGGTCTTTAAATCAAATAGCACCACCCACTATTTTTGGCAAATTCCATATCCCTCATAGGAATTCGAGAGTTTTGGATGAAACTCCTAGTAGGTTATGGGAGGCTCACTATTACCAAGCCCACCTCACGATGATACGATATATGGCTAGCAACAATAATAATGAGAGAGTACGCTTACTCATTTGCAACTCATGCAAGTACCCATCTTATTTGGCCTCTAGAGAATGTAACCTCACAATGATATGATATTGGTTCCATTGCACTTAGTTAAGTTCTTCCCACCATGCTTAGTGTGTGAAGGGGTTCAAGAATAGCCTCACGATGATACGATATATAGCTATCCTCGTTGCCTACACTCACCTCATCATATGTATATGGATTCCTCCTGAGTATAAGCATGCACTGTGTACTCCCCCATGATAGGGTGAAGCCGGTGTACAAGTCATAAACGATTGGATCCCACCACGGTGGAAGGCCACGAAGAGATATTCTAAACATCTCTCGCTTATCAACTTAATATTGGTTTGGTTGAGGGTTTTAGGTCTCATCACATATAAACATACATTTTAATCTCTATTAAAACTATTTTGGTCCTATTACAACTATTGTTCCATCTCATTGTTTTAGTTGTACATAATACTCCCACTATGCTTTTAAAACGGTTTTTAAAGCAAGAGTATATGATACTACTAACATAAACTTTGCATTCATTTGATGGACTACATAGTTGTCTTAGGGCCTAAGGATGATTATGAACCTTTGTTTAGATTCAACACGAGCCTTGTGTTGAACCTCGGTCTAGGAATGAAGATTGATTTTAGTTACGCGTTTAATCACATTAAGGCGTGTTGTCTTATGGGCGTTGGACCCAACTACTTCATTTTCATGCATATCGTATAAAGCAAGAAAGAAGTACTTCAAAGTAAAGGTGAGCTTATGCTCATTACAACATTTGCATATAACAAATTACTTTAAAGTAAAGAAGAGCTTAAGCCCTTTTACAACATTTGATCAAATCAAATTACAACCAAAATCTAATCTACACATTCCCATGGTTCAAACAAATTTGAAACGCCTTTCACATAGCTCAATTATATTAGGCTTAGGTTCATAATCACCCTTTAATTAATTAACACTTTAACTAATTAATGAATGCAACATTTTCATTTGGTTTTTGTATCCATAAAATTGATTTAAATGGAGCTAAACAAAATGAAAATCCAATTCTCATTTAAAGAGACAAAACAATTTTGTTCTCATCCTATTTGGGCCATCATGCAATTAACCTCAACTTTTGGGCCATATTGCAATAACAAAAACTTTTGGGGTCACTTTGTATAATACACAAAAGTCACAACTTCATGTAAATACAACTAGAACCCAAACTTTTAATAATGCAAAAACATCATTAAAGGATCAAAACAATTTGTCCTTTAGCGTTTTTGGACCTAAACGTAAAAACGTAAACTTTTGGGCCAAAGTGCAATTACACAAAAGTATCAAAACTTTATGTAATTGCATAAAAGCCCCAAAAGTACTCCCATTGAGGGAGTGGCCTGTTTTAGGGAGAGGATAAGAGTGGTGTGTGTGTTGATTTGTAAGTTTTGTCAAAAAACATGCAAGTGTATGTAAAAGGATATGTTTATGAAATAATTCAATCATTATTATTTCAATCATCATTTATACAAATAATTAACACTTTAAATACATGATAAATCATTTAAAAACATATCACATATACTTTATGAAATAATTCAAAACTTTGAATCAAAACACCAAACCTTTTTGTTCTTGACAAGAACATCAAGAACAATGAAGAACATCCATGAAAAACCCAAATTTTTCCATGAACTTTTTCCACCCAAAAACATTCCAAAACCATTCTTACTTAAGGGAAATAACATCTAACCAAACTAGGGTACTTAGGGGTTCCAAAGAACACATTAAAACACTTTTAACAAGTCAAACAAGAACCCAAAAATTCACCCTTTGATTTTGGCCGAATTTTCCCAAAAGCATGGCACCAAATTTTAGCTCCAATATTCATGCTCATATGAACAACATCTACAACATTTGAGATAGCAAATTTTCCAACAAAATTTACTTTCAAAGAAGCAAGAATAAAGCTTGTAACAATTACAACTTTTAGATCACATACTATGAACTACAAAACCCAAAAGGATTCACCAACTACTAGACCTAGGCTCTGATACCACTTGAAGGAATTATTTTGAAAAACATGTTCATTTGAGCAACATCATATAGCATGCAATTAACAATTAAAAGGCGGAATCATGCTTGTATGTACTCAAAAACAAAACATGACCATGAAATTCAAAGCCTAGTAGATTGGTGAACCAATAATCAACTCAAAAACAAAGTGAGTTGAAATTAATACCTTTGTAGATTCCTCTTTGCATAAGCAAAGGCTAATCACCCAAAGAGATAGGGCCTTCATTCCTTGCTTCTTAGATCCATGGATTTGGATGGAAGAATAGGTTCTCCAAGTTCCCAAAATTGAGAACCTCTAAGTCTCTACACCAAGGAGAGATTGGATGATGAATGAGTGACCTTGGAGGATTAGATGACTAGCTAATCACCTCCAAGGTGTTGGCCTCTTTAGAGAGAAAATGGAGAGACAATTCTCACCCATTTTCCCCAAAAATAAACCCTTATTTCACTTAATGAATATTTAGTTATAAAGTCATTTATATAGTCACTTCTTTAAGTGACCTAAATAACCAAAACCCTAATTCATTCCTTATGGCCGGCCATTTAGGGATTTTTGGGCTTTTGGGCTTTAATGAATCTTTATTCATTAAATTGTCATACAACTTAAGTTAATGGGCTTGACGTTCGAAGCCCATTGGGCCTTAAGGTCCAAAACTATCCCGTGGTCTTTAACGAACTTATTCGTTTGATTAATTAACATATTAATTAATCCTTGCCATAAATAATTAAACCATTCAATTAATCTTACTCATTTCATTTATTTCGTCCATCTCTACCTTACACGGTGTACGATCCATTAGGTTCCTTTTAGCGAGGCAGTGGGCGATTAAAACCATTTTACATCGATTGTGAATTGAAACTATTTTCAATTCTCCCTTTAGTGATTACACACGTTTAGGGCTTCCACAAACCATGAGTGACACCTAGCCGTATGTCATGGTTACCCAAGCTAATCAGAAGAGGTGGAGAACCTATTCAGTCTGGGATTACAAATGCAATACGGTCCTTCTCTAATCTAATACTCTTGACCACATTGTTTGGTTTGATAGTTTATTTTCTCATGTCTACTATCCAATGTGTGTCTTGTGCTTATATGATTACCTTGAATGTGATTAGGAACGCATTCCCAAATCTCATTCATACTCTGGCCAGAGATTCAAATCATATCAGAGAGTATTCTCCCTCAAACGGTTTGAAGGTTAGAGATCCCTTGTTGCGCATTCACTTGTCTCCATAGCTAAGCGGCTTGACCCCAACGATGCCGTGGACACCCTCCTGGTGGGATGACTTTGACATAATCAAAGATCAAGGTCTTAACCACAAGACAACTATGATGCCTCAGGTCAAAGGACTACTTTGCATTATCCCAACCATGAGTTCTCATGTGACATGGAATATGAGAACTCTTCGTTGATCGCGTTCAGTGAACTCATTCTCTATTGAGCACCTACCGTACTTGTCTTGATGTCACACACACCAATGAATCGAGACTGTTCACTCTCCCTGAGAGAAGACATAGTACGTACCGATCTTAACGGACTGCCAATGCCCAATTGGCAATCCTATGATCAGGAACATTTAGGATGTGTCTACGAAAGAATGGTCTCAGGAATCTAACTTCATTAGATTACATTCTCCCAATCACATATTCCTTGGACTTTATCGTTTAAGCATATAACATTTATATGAGACGGCTCAAACAATAATTTATGCCCTTTATATGTTAAACTAGATTAGTTTAACATGTGAAATATCCGTAAAGTATCATCACATGATTGGCTTTAGGGCACATTTCCAACAATCTCCCACTTGCACTAGAGCCAATCAGCTTGATCATCAATGATGATATCTCTTCTGTAGTCATTTCATAAATGGCTGAATAGTAGGCCTAGACAGTGGATATCTATATGTGTTATCCACAGAAGCAACCTTGAGAATAACGACGTCACCATTATACATGATTCTCAATCATGTGGTTCAGTCTCTCATTTGTGTTCGGATCTTGATGAGACCTTGATTCCCAGGCTTGAGCTATCGCCCCATTAGTGTCATACACTTTCTGGTTGGAACCGAATAGAGAGTTCATAAATGAACTTTCCCATCCAAACAACATTGTTGTAAACTTCTATATGGCAATATATTTTGCATTCATAATGGAACACACTAAAGTCATTACTTTAATGTTTCCATCCAAATATCTCTTCATTCATAATGAAGAAACATCCAATGATGGATTAGATTCATAATCTAATACATTTACGCTTCCATTACGTCACTTTGATTCTTCCTCGATCTTTGAGGAATTTATCCTTTAGTATTTCTTAAATACTTATGGACTCACTTGACAGTTGCCATGGTTCTGATCCTGGGCTTGCACTGATATCGTCTTGTACCGTTCTAGGTACAACTCATATCAATGTTTTTCATACAATATGAAATACATAAATCACCTTTCTGCGTATGCATAAAGGATTCTATTTACGCATTATTTCTTTGGGAGTCAAAGGGGCACGTTCCCTTTGAGAAGGGCAACTTACTAGTCTCACTAGAATCGTCCTTCTATTGAAGTTTATCATCATATGAGAAACTTCCTAGCATCCATTGTCTATTATTAGGGATTGATATAATCCAATTATATCATGAAATATATCATTATAGATTTCCATCCCATGTATATAGACTATATCTCCCATATACATTCTATCTTCATATAATGTATTAAAGTCATAACTTTAACGAAGAAGTATTCTTTTCATTTCCAAAATTAATATATCATATATATTTAAATTTTTAGGAACATGATTAACTCCCACTAATCTTTTGTAAAACTAGTAAACAAAAGATTCATTTACATCTTTATGAGAAATCAAACGATTTGATCCTTTTTCTCATAAAATGCAAATAGCTCCCACTAACTTGCTAAGATCCATGATGGATGGATCTCTACAACTTTCATGTCTTGTGATTCATAGTTTTAGACATATATTATCAAGACTATCTTAATAATGGTTTCGGAAACCCATATTATGTCAAAACATTGAATCACCATTTAGTTGTAGCTAACAATCTTCGAATTAATTGAAACTAAGACTACGTCAAAAATGGTTCCTTTAAAGTCAACCATTCTCTTTGATTGTAGTCACCTTAAGCTACCAATTAGCTTTGAAGGTTTCATTATTTCGAGTCAAATGGTACTTTACCATTTCCTTGAGTATATATCGTATATGCACTCAATGTAGTCATAAGGATTTTCATTCTCAACACTTTATTACTTAAACCTGTGGATAATACGGTGTGGACTGTTCCAGCCGAATTTTCAAATTGGCCGTGTATTCCTTAAACCTTTCGGCTGTGAAGATTGTTCCATTGTCGGTTATGATCGTTTCTGGCACACCGAACCGGGTCACAATGTGTTCCTCCACGAAATCGCAAACTTCTTTAGATGTTAACTCGGCATATGATTTTACTTCGACCCACTTAGTAAAGTAATCAGTTGCGACTATTATCCATGCATGCTTAGCAGCTCCAGAAGTCGGCGTGATTTTGCCGATTACGTCCATGGCCCATCCTCTAAACGGCCACGGCTTAATGACCGAATGTAGCGATTCGGCCGGGACCCTTTGTATAGGCCCATGGATTTGGCACTGCACGCATCCTCGTGCAAACTCGATACAATCTTTCAGTATTCTCGGCCAAAAATAACCGTGTCGTCGGAGTAGCCATCGCATTTTCCGTCCAGACTGGTGAGCTCCGCATACCCCTTCATGAACCTCTGCGATCGCTCGAGCACTCTCTTGGGGGCCGAGGCATAGCAATAACAAACCATCTTCGCCCTTTCGGTACAACTCGTTCTGGTACGTGACATAGTTCGTGGCGTGAGTCCGTGTCCTGCGACTATGTTTTCCGTTAGGATTGTCCAGGTACTGCATAATGGGCTTTCTCCAATCATCTGGTACTACCTCGGCCGCGCAAATTTCTATAGAGTCCTGCCGATCTAACAATGAAGGCAAGGACATGACCCTGGTGCGTATCACATTGTCTCGACGGAGGATTTGCTGATCAACCAAGGCCGGGTATAATTGTTGTAATATTGGTATCTCCCGGCCTAGCTTGCCCCCCAGGAGTTGTGCACCGGAGGCGATTTGAGCCAACTCGTCTGCGTCGGTATTATGAACCCGAGAAACATGCTCGAATGTAATACCGTCAAAGGACTCGGCCAAATAGCTGGCGACCATGTGGTAAGGCGCCAGAGTACAACTCATGCAGCGAAAAGACCCATTAATTTGGTTAATCACTAGTTCAGAATCCCCGAGGACGAGGACACGAGTGGCATGTAGGTCAAGAAGGAGGCCTAGACCAATGACCAGAGCCTCGTATTCGGCCTGATTATTGGTGCAGTCGAAATCCAACTTGAGCGAAAAATACCAACGATCGTTGTGAGGAGATTGAATGACGATGCCTGCGCCGGCCGAGGACGAAGTACTGGAACCATCGAAATACATCGTCCAATAGTTGTCGCGGGTCACCACCATGCCAATCTCGACATCAGCACCCCCGAAATCGTAAGGCGAAGGGTGCTGGGCAAGGAAATCGGCCAACGCCTGTCCTTTCACAGCTTTTTGCGGCACGTACTGCAAACTAAACTCGGACAACGCCATCGTCCATTTCCCAATTCGGCCCTTCACAATTGGCCGGGTAAGCATGTACCGGATAACGTCGGTCTGGGCAATGACTTGGGTGACCGACGGGAGCATGTAATGCCGAAGCTTGGATGCAGCGAAGAACACGGCGAGACAGAGCTTCTCAACGGCGGAATAATTGATCTCCGGAGGACTCAGATTACGGCTGAGGTAGAAGATAGCATGTTCCCGTCCGGCATCGTTGTCTTGCGCGAGGAGGCAACCGATGGACTCGTCGGCCGCCGAAATGTACAGCTTGAGAGGCTTACCGCGCTGAGGAGGGACCAGGACAGGTGGGTTTGTAAGGGAAACTTTGATCTGCGTGAACGCCGCCTGGTGCTCCTCATTCCACATGAACTTATATGAGTCCTTGAGCTTCAAAAGTGTGGAAAACGCTTTCATTTTACCTGCCGAATTAGCAATAAATCGGCGTAAAAATTTGATCTGGCCGAGTAAGGACTGTAATTGTTTCTTCGTTGTTGGGGGTGGGGCGGTGATGATTGCGCGTGCCTTATTCTCATCGACTTCAATCCCACGATGATGTACGAGGAAACCAAGAAAATTCCCGGCTGATACACCGAAGGCACACTTGGCAGGATTCATCTTGAGGTTGTGCTGACGCATACGGAGGAAAGCCTGTCGGAGATCGTCCAGATGTGTCTGTCGGCGTTTAGATTTGACGACAACATCGTCGATATAAACTTCGACGATGGTGCCAATTAAATCATGGAAGATGGTGTTCATCGCCCGTTGGTACGTGGCGCCGGCATTCTTGAGGCCGAATGGCATGACAACCCATTCGTAAGTGCCGAGTGCCCCCGGGCAACGGAAAGCAGTTTTGTGCACATTAGCTTCGGTAATAAATATCTGGTTGTATCCGGCATGTCCATCCATAAAGGATAAGATCGCATGATTCGCCGCGGCATCGATTAACAGATCTGAAATCGGCATTGTATACTCATCTTTGGGCGTTGCCAGATTCAGATTTCGAAAATCGGTGCAGATGCGCAGTGCACCACTTTTCTTTAATACAGGAACAATATTCGCCAACCATTCGACATATCGAGCTGTCCGAATGAACCCGGCTTTCAAAAGCCGAACTAGTTCGTCCTTGACACTGAGTTGTACTTCAGTCGAGAATCGACGAGGTGGCTGACGGAAAGGCTTGAATCCGGGCTTAATACGTAATTCATGCTCGACTAAAGCACGATCTAAGCCGGGCATTTCATGATAACTCCAAGCAAAACAATCTTTGAATTCCGTAAGCAAGGCCCGCAACTCGTCCTTCATTTGTTGAGGAAGTAACGCACTAATAAACAAAAGTCGTGGGTCATCGGCCGTCCCAACATTAATCTCTTCCAACGGGTCCTTAACAAGGGGCCGATGATCTTCGAGCTCGGCCGGGGTGGCTGGAATTTTATCAAAAGATAATACAGGCCCATTATCTCCCTCAGCAAGGAACTCGACGAGGTTGACGCCCGAATTTGGTTGTTTAGATATCGTATACCAATGGGCCAGCAGTCGTTCCATAGTAGATGAAACCGCGGCCCTACGTGCTTCCCGATCGGCGTCAAACATCGGTTTCGGGGAGAAAGTTAGCTAATCCGAGTCTCGCCGAATCCTGCTGGACAGTCTCGGCGCCAACCTCGATAGCTTTCTGAACGGAAATCCGAGTCGGCCGTCCCTCTTCATTGAAGCCTTGCAACGTAATATAGCCGACATGATCGTCATAATACCGTGCTTGAATCATGTTGGCTTCGAAGGGCTGGCTATCGGCCGGATGAACAGTGACCGATTTGCCGTCCCAAAAGACAAGCACTTGGTACAATGAGGAAGGAATACAGCTGGTTTGATGAATCCAATCTCGGCCGAGCAGTGCATTATACTCGGTTTTGGAATCAACCACGAAAAAGGCGGTCATATGGGTGCGACCGGCAATATTCACAGTTAACGGAAGCACACCTTTGGTGTGGGACTTGTCGCCGACAAAACTGCTCATTGTGATCCCTGACGGAATAAGTTCGTCATTTGAACGGCGTAAGGCCTTCATGATGTTCAGGGGCATGATATTGACAGTAGCTCCACAATCGACAAAAAATTTAGAAACCGGATATCCCTCGATGTGTGCCGTTACATACAATGGCTTTAAATGGTGAAGCTTGGCAGATGATAAACGAGGGAACAATTCGGCCAAAGCAGCCTTTAGACTATCATCTTTTGTTGGCTCGCTTTCAGCAATTGATACAAAATCCACATGGCCGGGTTCCTCAGCAACCACATCTCCATCGAGGAAATTTGGTTGAGCCGTGCTTGATTGAAAATCAGCAGGTAACACATGAACCATACTGATTTCCATATTATCCAAGACTGATGGGCCCAACTGGTCAAGACCTTCCTCGTTCGGTTGGTCAGCGACTTCGTATTCAGTTATCGTCAGAGTCGGACAATGAGATTCTTCCGTCCCTTCTTCAATAATGTCACTCAGCGGAGCCGCTTCGGCCACTTGTTGGTTCTGCGTGACCGCCTCAGGTAAGGTCGAGATTGACAATGAACTTGGGGTCAAAACCTGAACCTGCTCCTGGTAGTGTAGCCGAGCATCCCTAGTGTCAAGATAAGCATCCAGACGGGCAATACGTGCGATTTCATCGGTCGTAAGGCCGAAGAGAGAAACCGCCGAAAATACTTCAAAGTGATACCGTAAATACTGAAGGTCCTCCAGCGAGAAAGGAAGGTCGGCTGCATTGATATCGATGTACGGGTCGACTTCAAACCCAAAAACACGAGCTTCTCGTATGTGCTGGAACCTTGCTTTCAACCCGGGGTCTGAGGTCTTCTGGATGATTCGCTCGGCATCCGGACAAGTCAGGATCATATCAATGGTGTCCTGGCATGCCTTCGGCAAACCATACAGATCGTTGGCCGAATGACTCTTATGAAATTCTCGCATACACTCTAAAGACTCCCCAAGGAACGGGGGATGCAAATTCCGTCTAATTTTGACCAAAGGCGCTTGTATAACTAGCGGGGATAATTTGCTTTCGGCCTCTGGCCTGAAATGTTCAAGGCATGCCTTCATTTCCCCTGGTCGAATAAGAAGTTTGATCCGTTTATCAGCTTCTTCAAACATGGTCTCGACGTCTTGATCGACCAGCCGTTTCCCCTAAGCCAACTCTGTCATAATTGCTGGAGGTGGTCGCTCCTCATCATTGGCAACTGTATCCTTTGGCCGCCACTTAGGGGCCGAAGTTTCTTGGGCTGTTTGTCGGCGAGCCATGCAATCTATCCGTTGATGCCGGCGTTTCTGAGATTTGGACAACGCGGTATAGACGCCCTTCGAAGAATGGTATGTATACCAACGTTGATCTCTAGGCTCAGGAGGCTTGAAGGTCTTTTGACTCCGTGATGATCCTGAACTGCTAGAATTACGCTTATAGTAATCATCGTCATAAAATGAAGCATCAAAATCGAGGCGCCGCCTGACCGGGGGTGTCTCTTCCATCCGTACTTTAGGACCGAGCCTCCCAAAAACCCCATGATGTTGGTCTTCATTGGCTATCTTTTGCCGAGTTACGGCCACGGGTTGCGAAGAAGGTTTCTCTTCTGGTTCACTGTCGACCTTCGTTTTACATTTCCTGCACAGAACCGCCGTCCCACTATCTTCATCGGCGTTACACTCCGTCATAGATTTGACAATAGCGGGCCCCGTTAAGGCCGCAGATGGTTTATTTGAACGCGAATCGGCCATGAACCGTGGCCGAACATTCTGATTCCGCGGGCGTTGTGTCTCAACCACTTCAGCCTTGCCTTTCCCTTTGTCCTTGGGTAGGTACGCGTCGACCATATTTACTGTTGCCGTGGGGAACGGATCAGTATCAACACTCATCCTCTTCTCGGGGAACTTCAGTTTGCCATTATCAATCCAGCTTTGGACGTTATCACGAAATACGACGCAATTGTTTGTCGTGTGTTTGCTCGAATTGTGGTATTTGCAATACACCTTTCCTTTAAGCTCTTCGGCCTTAGGAATGTTATGACCGGGCCGAAGCTTAATGATTCTTGCTGATAACAGTTGGTCAAAAATTGCGTCAGCCTTGGTAATGTCAAAAGTATAAACCTTTGACGGTTTCGATGTTCCTTCAGTGGCCGAGCGACTTTTGGCTTCTCTAGAATCAACCTGAGTCAATGTCTTGCAAATGTATGGTTTATCTATTACTATCTCAGCCGCATCCACACTAACACATTCGTCCTCGGTTGATGCATAATTGACAGTAGGGTTCTTGTAAATCGTTCCCCGAGTTGGAGTCTTCGAAGTCTTTTCCTCGCGGAGCAAATAATCGTACTGCTCGACATGCTGGGCCAATTCGTACATATCTCGAAAATTTGCCCCCAAAAATTTCTTTTTGTATTCGACGTCAAGGCCATTCAAAGCAAGCCTGACAAATTCGACTTCGGGTAAGGGCACTCGGCACCAATTCCTAGCCGATTTAAACCTAGTAAGATAATCCATTGGTGACTCATCAGATGCTTGAGCCATCCGTGCTAATGAAGAAACTGACATCTCCATCCCCGGCCGATAAAATTGCTCGTGGAACTTCTCGACCAACTCCTCCCAGTTTTGGACGGAATTAGGTGGGAGATTGATGTACCAGGCAAATGCCGAGCCGGTCAATGAAAAATTGAACAGCCGTAACTTGTGGAAATCACTATTCATATCTCCACATTGCGCGGTGAAACGAGCCACGTGCTCCAACGAAGACAGGGACGATTCACCAGCAAAAAGACTAAAATCTGGGATCTTGAAGCCCTTCGGGTATCCAAACGTCTCCACGCAAGCTGGGTACGGATGAATAAACTTGGGAAACTTCGGCCCTTTCTTCATAGCCGAGTCGATCATCCGCTGAACTTCGGTCATATCAACAGATGCTGCTTCGACCCTTTGGTCGGTCCCGTCTGACCTACTGTTCGACCCTCCTCCCTTCTCCAAGTTAATTGTTTTGAGCGGGGCAGGAATAGGCTCGGCCGGTACAATCGGTACCGGGTTGTTTCCTGGTAAACAATGTTGGCGAAGCTCGAAAGGCCTGCTACCACCAACTTGACTAACCAGCATTTCAAGCAGCCTGGTTTGTCGATCATTGGAACTGAGTATCGCATCATGCAGCTTGTCAATGCCTCGACTAAACGTCTGCTCGACTGACCGAGACTGCTCGTCCAATCGCTTTCGAAGAAACGACCTTGTTGGTGGATCAGATCCTTCACCACCATCCTCGTCACACTCTTCCACAATCCCTTCAGTGAGAACACAGGTGTTCCTGTTAGGGATTTCTGGACCGCGGAGTTGACTGCCGAGATTAACTTCTCTCTCTCGGCGGGTCGCACTCGTGGACTCAGGTGTCACGGTGCTATGGGGATTCTGCGCCTGTGGCACACTTTGTCCCGTGCTTTGATTCGGCAAATCAGCTATCGACTTTCCCATAGTGGTTTTCTTTTTTACCGATCGTGTTTCAATTGGCATGAACTTCGTAGTTTAGCACTAGGTCCCACTGGGCGTGCCAAAATGTTGACCCTAGAAACTACAAAGCCTACGTGGCGCGCAGGCCGAGTATATTCTAAGCTAACTACGTCCTTCGGTGATTGCGGGGCGTGCCAACTCGTCGGCCGAGGCTCGGGCGAAGAGTAAATTTGATGATGCTGCGTTGGGTCGCGCTACTGACTTCTGCGTCTTGCGATTGCGGCCGAGAAAGGAACGCGTCTCGGCCTCTTGGGTTCTCGAGCCTGAAGACAAGGCTGCTATTTCTTACAAAGTTCACGAACCGAATTCGGCTTGCAATGTGCCGAATGTAATAACTGTGACACCTCACCTCGCCGAGAAGGCTAATGAGATGACCTCGACCACCAAGGATTCGAAAACCCTTCTCGACCGAGACTTGGATAGGTAACCGACCGTTCTCGCCGCAGTGCTGTTGATGCCAACGGAAGATACTGCGAGACCGACCGACTCTACGGTGACAGAGCTATCTATGCCGACTTAAGATACCACCGGTTGCTTCCACAGTGCTGTTGATGCCAACGGAAGATGTGTCAGCGAAAAAGGAAAAGAAAAAGATCTCAAGTTGTGAGAGTTTGCGCAGGGCAATTTTGTATTGATTTTTGTAGGCTTTTCCATTGCTGAATGTCTTGTATTTATAGTAGCAGAACACCGAGCCCGAGTTCCAATCCTATTCGAACTAGGTTTCCCTCTCCGGATTAACATTACCTCGATCAGTCCTATCTCTGCTAGGACTACGAATCTAGTCCTTAACTGAGCCGGATTCGCCTTCTAGTTTTACTGATCTCGTCGAGGGTCCCTATTGTATTAGGACTCGACTTGCACTCTGATTTAACCGACCTAGGCCTAGAAGCCCATGAGCTGAACGCCCCATGACCCTCTCGCCGTACGTCTTCCCGGGCCGAAAGTGATTCCTCCCTCGGCCCAAACTGTTATTTTGGGCCCAAACAGTGTGACAGCCCGTCCCGAAAGATATTCTCTAATGGTGTGAAATGTCTAATTTACCCTTAAACGTTTGTGGGGTTGTGTGGTTTAAGTTGTGTTGTGGACCAATTATTTTCTTTCCTAAGTACTTGGACCCAATTAGAACTTAAGGTTTTAGTTGTTTTTGGTTTGGTTAGCCAAACCTGGACCACACACAAACACACCTTCATTATCACCCTCATGTTGACTCTCTCTCTCCTCCCTCTCTCGAATTTTTATCCATTTTCCGTACAATGTACAGACAACCTTCAACCTTCACTTCCAGTCATGGATCGAGGTTGTAGTTGGCACCTTTGAACTCCTAGGAAGTTCAGGAGTTGTTCTATACCATTTTTGGTACGTGAACCCTCGAAAACCCAAGAACCCAAGAACCTCGATCTGGAGTACTGTTCAGCACTCATGATTGTGAAGTTTTCTAGGAGTTTTAAGGTTATAGGAAGCCTTAAAACACCTTCACAAAGCTCGGGGAAGAAAGTTGGATTGTTTTGGATGTCGGGAAGTCCTAGCTCGCAAGTTTCAAATTTTGGCCGGATTATCGAGGTTTTTCCGGCGAGATTCCGTAGATTTTAAGGCTTTAAATTGGTAAGGTTTTGTTCTACTCATTGTAAGCTTCAATTTGGTATAAATTTCGTGAATTTTGGTTGAGAATCGAAGAAGATATTAAGGTTTGATTATTTTTCCAGTTTTCAGCGATAGCAGTGGCACCGACGTCGGGCTCCGACGACCTAAGGAAGGAGGAGGAGAATATTTCGTCAAAATTGACGGAATATTCTGACGTCATCAGGTAAACATAACAACATATTCTGATTTTTTATAGAATATTCCCTAACGCCGTTAGGGAATCCGTTTGGTGTGCCAGGCACGTGCTTGCGCGTGGGCCGCGAGTCTGGCCGTGCCTTGGCAAGCGCGTGGGTGCTCAGAAATTTTTTCTAAAGATATGGGGATGTTCGTGGTGTTGAGTAGATCACGTTGGTATATTCAAACACCCCATTTGAGAATTGTATGAGAAGTTATTTCCTAGTTTTGTATATGTGCTTTAAATAACGTTTATTCAGTTATTTCGCATATAGGTGAGACCTATCCTGAGGACGAGCGCCATCAATCGAGGCTCGGGGGCTATGACCTTTCGGCATACCAATGAGTGGGCTTTTGGCTTTCCGTATATACCTATATACTTGAGATTTTTCCCAGAAAATGAATTTGAATTATTATACGTTTTGAAATGTCATGCAAAGTATTTGCCTATTTTATTTATGCATTAGTAGTTGCATATATTTATGATTGGTGTTGCGGACGCACATGTAAGCGCCAAGTAAGTTCATAAATTAAAGATATGAGATTGCTTTAGTTATACGAAAGATGATGTGATATATTGATAGCTCATAAACCTGCACTCCGGTGTTAGTGCTCCCGCCCAAAGTTAGGGCACAATCCTTCACGTGATGTTCACCTCAAGCACCATATGCTCACCTTGGATCCAAGTTAGGTGCACATGCTTATCGTACATACCATTATAGGTGGTTCCGACTTATAGGTAACCCGCGATCATTCACACAGTCTTCACGTGATCGTAGCACTAGAGCATATTTATTTTACACCTAGTCTTGTCGTACATACCACTGTAGGTGGTTCTGACTCGTGTGCAGAATTTGATATGATTGAGATTGGTTATGAGCTATATACTCAGCCGTGCAGGTGATGTTGGATGGAGCCGGCTGATATGATATATGGCATTGATACATTTTAATTGGATTACTTATAGCATTTTATTAAGATACTTTGGCATGGTATATTTTTATGGATTTTCATCCTGAGCATGATTCCTGATATAGCATATATTATATTTTGGGAAATTATAAAGGTTTTACGGCGAGGGGTTAGAACTTTTGAGAAATGAAATGATTTTGAAAAGCTTTGTTTTTACCCACTCACACTTTCTGTTTTGCGTCTCTCCAGGTTTTAGGTAGAAGTGCTTTGGTGGCTCATGGGGATTTCAACGGTGGTTCTGACAGAACATCATAAATGTAGGATCACCCTTGGGTGTTGTATAATTAGTATTTGTCCTGCTTGACTTAGGCTATTTATGCTTTAGTTGTGTATTTCACACTTAATCTCGTACTAGCACTTTATCTTAGCTAGTACTGTTTGGTTTTTATTCACTCGTATTTCTTTATATCTCTATCGCTTCCGCATTATGCACATGGCTACGTCACCCTCACGTGACGACCAACATGCCTTGATTTAGATCGGGATGTGTCAAAATGAGTTAGCAAAGGACGCGTTTAAAAAAATGTTTTTGTAACTCTTTTAGAGATGCTCTAACCTCTAAGCACATGTAAGATCCATTATCCCATCAACGTGATATTTATTCTCAACATGCCCCTCCTCATATGACGAATTTGCAAGCATAACATGTGGACAACATAAATGAAGTGTCATAAAACACACGTGTCTATTGGGCTTCACACGTGAGGCAACTTGCTATGAGGAAGTTAAGATTCCACCATAAAACCAATTGACAATATGAAAAGTAAATCAACTTACTTATAAGTATATGCAAAATTTCTTCCTCATCAATGTGAAATAAATTATCCACAAAAATACATTTTGATAGGGAAACGTTTAAGAAACACATGTCAGGTACTTCTTAAAAAAAAATACTTTCAATTGGCTCTCTAAAAATCACTTGAATTCTAAATTTATAATAAAAGAAATTCATGTGCTAATAATAAAAGAGTGTTTCATACGCATGCAATTCCAACTATCCCCACACTTTTTAACGCAATTTACAACAACAATTATTGTTGATCATCTTAAAAAGTAGGGAAATAGGACGTTTGAAATATGCACACGGCATCCATACGCCATTGACAAAAATCGGATAGAAATAGGATTTTCCTACACCTTTAAATGACCAAATTGTCCTCCCATATAAATGGGTTATCAAAAAATTTCAGCCTTCATTTCTCATTTTGTAGAGAGAAACAGATAGGAGAGAGCTCTCTCGCCCAATTCCAATTCGAATAACCCTAACCCACCTCTTCTTCATCCAAGAGCTCTCTCTAACACACCCATCTTCTTCATCCAACCTCTCTCTCTCTCTCTCTCTCTCTCTCTCTCTCTCTCTCTCTCTCTCTCTCCCCTCTCTCTCTACATTTCGAATATGCACAAGAGCTCTCTCTCTCTAACCCACCCGTCTTCTTCGATTTTTACCTTTTCATTTGTAGGTTTTGTGAATTGGGTTTACTTAATTTTGCTTTTTGATTGATGGATTTTTGGAGTTGAAGTGATTGGTTTGGTGTTTCTTAGAGGAGACCCAAATCCTTCAATTTTGATATATTTTTATTTTTATCATTTCTCTTATTTATATGTGGGTTTTCATTTCTCCTGTCTTCTCCCTCCCTCTACTCCCTCTTTCGATCCAAATTTAAAAGCACTAAAATAGGGTTTGGCTTTGGCTGCAATTAAATGAAAAAAACGTATTAAAGGCTAGTTGCCTTTTGGATGAGAGATAAATTTGAGGGAAAAGAGAGAAATTTGAGTGAAAAGAAGGAAGAGAGAAGGATATGGATGAAATTGTTTTGCGTACTCGTTCGCTCTCCTCGTATTAAGCTTGCTTATACACTTTATGTACATGACATGCACATGTTATGCTCACAAATCTAAGCTAAACCCAAAAAAATTGTGAAAATTGCATAAATTTGTGAAATTTTTTTTCCGTAATGTGTATGTGGTGTGTCTGACTACATCTTAATATGAGAAGCGGAAATGTTCACTAGCTATGATGCATGTATGTTATGCCATAGAATTTAGTAAGTATGACCACAACTTAGTTGGCCTCTGCGAAAAAATAAATTAAGAAAAAGCTTAGAAGACGTTAAGGATCATGCGTGTCCATGAAATAACGACAACGAGTATCATGTTTTCCATGTGCACTGTTAAGCAGTGATTGATGTACATAACAAGATTTTTCAAACTGCCACTGTAACCTTATATACGTAACAATTATGTTTTAATTGTATCCACTATATCAATAGGTTGCTGTTAAAGTTTCTTATTAATGTGAAAACAGCTCGTTGCTCGATCTCCAGTTTTATACATATCATGCGCATGTATTGTACATATGATGTGCATGTGGTGCGCCTATAGTGTATATGGTGGTGACGTCATTTTTCTGATTTCGAAAAGAGAGTTATGAGATCTGGATTTTTAGGTTGACTCAGATTTGTGAGCATATCATGTGCATATCGTGTACATACAGTGAGCAAACCCAGAAAAATTCATCCAACAAAACACCAGCATTTAATGACCGGGCTTTGTTCACACCATCGATGCGAGTCCAATGGTGGTGATATCGAGCCTCGGTTGTTTTCCGTGTTGCCGGAAAATTGCCAGAAAACTCGCGGCCTACTAGAGTTTCGATCCCAACAATCTGTGATGAGATTCGTGACAAGGCTAGGTGTTTTGGACTCGTGAGGACGAGATGAAATTGGTGGTAGCTTCGATTTGGACGGTGTTGGTCGGGATGACAGTGCACCATGTGTGCACAGTGAGAACGGGAGAGATAGTGCATGAGGGAGAAAGTGAGAGAAGAGAGAGAGGAAGTGAGAGAGAAAATAGAGAGAGAAATCATAAAATTAGAGAAAATAATTCATTTATATATGGGTACTTTAGTAATTTCGGGTTTGTACATGATGTGCATGATTTGTGTATAGCTGATTTGTCCTATTTTGTCCCAAAATTAAGAAATTATCCCACGGGTATTTCCCTAAATAGTATACTCCTACACTTTTTTGTTTTCACAGAACTTATCATGGAAGAATTTCTCGATAGCAGGAAATAGCGAGTTCCAGCATTTTCTCCGCGTTTCAATAATTTCAAACAGTGTGACACGTTTCACTAGAGGAAATGTGGCAGCCAATGTGAATGACATGTGTCAAATGTTCCCTTTTGTTCACGACTCATGGTTTCTTAGATTTCCAGTTTCTACCGGCTCCAGATTTGCTGTCCTAAAAAATGTGTCTCGTTTGTGTCTTCTTACTAATATATTGATACATGTTCTTTAACTGATCCTAAAACTAACACTGTTAACTTTATTTATTTAACATTTAAATTTAAAAAATTCCAAATAATAAAAAAAAACTGTTGGGTTAACGAGGTGAGCAAACCCTGCACAGACGCCTATCACACCGTGGAGGTCAGACCCAAAAGTCTCTTTCTCCTTCAACAGCCTCCTGGAATTCTCAGCCCTGAACTTCTGGGTCTCCTGCAACATACAATTCAAGCTAATTACACAATCAAACATGCATTTCGTATTCCAGAAAGAAAAAAAAAGGCATGAATTTTCAAACATACTTGCAGATTCCGCGAATTGGGTAATTGGGTCAGGATAAAGTATACTTGTGGGGCGTCGCCGCCGTGGCTCTTGGCGGCGTTTCGGAATATGGGTTTTAATGGCGGACGAAGAATATGAATAACGGCCGATTATGGGGTTTTGGAGGGAGGAGCGAGTGCTGGGCTCCAAACGAGAGAGGAGCCTAACCGGCTCCAGATTTGGGTTTGCTCACCTCGTTAACCCAACAGTTTTTTTTATTATTTGGGATTTTATAAATTTAAATGTTAAATAAATAAAGTTAACAGAGTTAGTTTTAGGTTAAGTTAAAGAATATGTGTCAACATATTAGTAACACAAATGAGACACACTTTTGAGGACAGCAAATCTGGAGCCGTTTCTACCAGAACAATGAATAGTTGAGAAAAAGGAAGGAAGACCACCTAGCATTAGCAAAGCAAAGGATTTTTGTAGAAAACAATGAAGCAGCACCAGGGAAGGCTAGTGTTTGGATGGTGGTCAAGAGCCGGAGGCATTACTAGCACTACCGCACAAGGTTGGCCAAACACGGCGGGGCTGCTGCCATTGCGTTTTATGACAGCCAAAGCGCCCAACCGCGCCGCCGTTCATGGACATTGGCCATCCATCCCTCGTGTTGTTGATGTACGTTATGCTACGTTTCTTGTTCCTACTCTAACGGGCAACCGTTCTTTAATGCACAGGATTGTTCTTTAGTAATGAGCCGACTTCCTGCACATAATTTCTCTTTCCTTGTGTGTTTTCTTGACATCCAAGTGAAAATCGAAAGCACAACTTCTTAGCTATCTTCGGTTATGGAGTGTTAAACGTAGCCCTTGACTATGTTTGTCTTTTAAAAATTAATTCTTCAAAGAATACTGTAGGGCTCAATTTTTCATCTTCAATTATGCATGGTTAAATTTTTCTATTTTGACTTGGGACACACATGTTTGGACCCGCCAAGGGGCTTGACCGCTTGAGGGTTTGCTACATGTAGCATGCCCTTGGCAAATTTAGCCCTGATTTAATTTAGATTCTTTTTGGCCCTTGGCTGGAGATAAATTTTGCATAAATTCGGGCTAAATGTGGCCTATAGTCCTTGGAGATTGACCTTGTAAGTCCCCAAGGTTAACTTTTAATGTGGACAAGCCTTCATATTTTCACACTTATTATTGTGTTTGTAAATTTTAAGGTTAATACGTCAACAAATTGAGTGACGTGAGGTTCGTAGTTGGCCTTCACATATAGGTTAGTCTGCTCCTCGAGAAAGTTTAGAAAGTTGGAGTTTTCAGCTAAAAAATTGAAGTTAAGAAGGTTTGAGTTTTCATCCCAAAAACAAGTGAAGTTTGGAAAGTCGTAAGTTTCATCCCAAAATCAATTAGCAGTGTGCGCGACAATACGTAGCTCAACTTCTTATAATCACATCCAAGATTCTTTTGACTCTCCAATCCTTCAACAATCTTTCAACAATCCTTCATATCCTCGTATGTTTGTCTTACAGATATTTTATAGCATGAGCCATGACATGAAGGTTTTGATGGTAATAACAGCATATGTACGCACTTCTATCATAGCTGAGAAGGTGTAAAAGCTTTAAATGTTTTCAGAATCCCCGGTCTTTGATGTTTGATGTCTGATGGGGGTCTCTGTTTGTGATTGTGTAGGAGGAAGAAGTAGAGAAGGTGATAGAGAAAGGGAAAGAGGAGAAAGAAAAAGAGAGGCAGGAGGTGGAGAAGGCCGTCGACTCCAAAATCAATCGCAGCCGCTCCGAAGGCGACACTTGCCCTCCTGAGACTACTGCTTCTAGTTAGTTAATCTTCCATCGCAATCATAAACCATTTGTGTTTTTTGTTGTAATTTACTTGTGCTCTTATTTGTGTGTGCGCACAATTCATGATCCAACATGATGCGCCAAAGAAAAGAGCTTGCTGTCTATGATTACGTTTGGTGACTCGGATTGGATTAAGACGGATGATGAGGAATTGGATAGGATTAGGAGTTTAGGAGGTAGGATTAGGATGCATTGGATGATGATCACTTGGATTCGTGCTCACAAACTGAGGGTGTTGAAAAATTGGGGCCATTCACAAACTGAGGGAGAACAGCTGCAGTACAGTTTGTTCTGTTTCCTTTCTTGGCATTAAGCTTCTTCTCCTACTTCAACAAGCCTCCCGCGAATCCACTTTTTAGTAGCGCCGGTCACTGGTTTACAAGGCGTTTCCTCTTCTTTGGATTGAACTTTCGTCCCATTGAGTTGAAGCTTCTTGCTGCACTCACCGTCCCCATTTGGTTCTAACTGGTTGGGTTCATTTCTCACATCCGATTGCTTTATTAGCTCCTCAAAACCAAACGGAGGCAAACCATAGCCGCTGGTGCTCAGTCGGCGAAGGTCCTCTTCACTATTGAGCATATCCTCCAACGGGGCAGGGTCCTCGAGAACGTTAAGCATATCCTGCAATGGGGAAAGGTCCTCTTCGGCATCTACCATATACTCCGATGTGAAGTTGCCAAAGGTGGAGTCCTCGTTTGTACTCAATAAGGTTTTCGTGCCATTTGTCTTTACATTACCCGCTTCAGTCTGACCTGCAACCGCGGTGCATGGTTCCTCCCCACCCTCAGTAATCACTTCATATGATGCAAATATAGGGTTTTCATTCTCATGGGAGGACAAAGTTCGGGTGCCATTTACCCTTCCACTATCTGCTTCAGTCAGTTCCCCAACCCCAGTACATGCTTCCTTTTCGTCCTGAGTAATCACTTCATCTGATGTAACTGAAGGATCTTCATTCTCGGAGGAAGAAATCTGTGCCATCTCAACAGATTCAATAAATTGAATTGCCTCAGCTATAAGCTGTCGGGTTTCAATGAAGGAAGCTCGAGCAACAGCGCTCTTTGTTGCAGCAACCTCAAGGGCCATAGCTGCCTTCTCAGCTTCCGCGATCAATAACCTGCAAAGTACCTCCACAACTGATGAAACCGCAACCAAACAAGGGGAGACATGATTTTGCATGCTAGTGAATTCCATGCAAGGAGTGCATGGAGTTTTCAAACCAATACAACAACAACAACAACAACAACAACAAAGCCTTTTCCCACTAAGTGGGGTCGGCTATATGAATCCTAGAACGCCATTGCGCTCGGTTTTGTGTCATGTCCTCCGTTAGATCCAAGTACTCTAAGTCTTTTCTTAGAGTCTCTTCCAAAGTTGTCCTAGGTCTTCCTCTACCCCTTCGGCCCTGAACCTCTGTCCCGTAGTCACATCTTCGAACCGGAGCGTCAGTCGGCCTTCTTTGCACATGTTCAAAATCACCGGAGCCGATTTTCTCTCATCTTTCCTACAATTTCGGCTACTCCTACTTTACCTCGGATATCCTCATTCCCAATCTTATCCTTTCTCGTGTGCCCACACATCCCACGAAGCATCCTCATCTCCGCTACACCCATTTTGTGTACGTGTTGATGCTTCACCACCCAACATTCTGTGCCATACAACATCGCTAGCCTTATTGCCGTCCTATAAAATTTTCCCTTGAGCTTCAGTGGCCTACGACGGTCACACAACACGCCGGATGTACTCTTTCCATCCAGCTCGTATTCTATGGTTGAGATCTCCATCTAATTCTCCGTTCTCTTGCAAGATAGATCCTAGGTAGCGAAAACGATCGCTTTTTGTGATCTTCGCTAGATTGCTCCGGTCATTAGTGTGGATAAGTATATAAATGGATAGAGATAGGAAAGCAAACACAAGATGTACGTGGTTCACCCAGATTGGCTACGTCCACGGAATAGAAGAGTTCTCATTAATTGTGAAGGGTTTACACAAGTACATAGGTTGAAGCTCTCATTTAGTGAGTACAAGTGAATGATTTAGTACAAATGACATTAGGAAATATTGTGGGAGAATGATCTCGTAATCACGAAACTTCTAAGTATCGGAGTGTGGTGTCGTCTTGACTTGCCTTATCTGTCTCATAGGTAGATGTGGCATCTTCTCTGGAAGTACTCTTCCTCCATCCAGGGGTGGTATCTTTAACTGGTGGAGATGTACAAGGTAATGTATCAATTTCACTTGAAGCTTACTTGTAGTTTCAGGCTTGGTCAAGCGCGATACAAACCATGTAGTAGGAGTCCCCCAAGTCGCCGAGCTAGGGGGTCTGCTGAAAGAGGTGACAGACAAGGTAAGCAATCAGAGCTCCGACTGATTGTTCACCTTCTCCCCATCTTGCAGCAGCATGAAGGATAAAGAGAAGAAAAATGAGAAGAGATGATATGAGATACTTTTGCTTTTGAAGAAGTAACTTTCCACAGGCTTATTCTTGAACTGAGCTGGAGGGTTTTCTGGTTTTCTCCAGAGTATAAGGCCGACTGAAGAATTTGAGGGTCAAAACAAGTCCATCAAATCTAGAGTACGTTCCACCCTGCTGATATGGGATACTTTTGCTTTTGACAGAGTAATGAATGTATCGGCACGTGTGCTGTTACGCTTGTCTCCACATGCTTCCTTGTATCCTTCGCACTTGCCCTATCTGTTCCTCAAGCAGATGCGGAATCTTCCCTGGAAACATAAGATGTTGAAGATGAGTACTCGAGAGCAATGCCAGGTAAGTAATCAGGTAAGGGGTTCCAGGCAGTCAGTTCCTGGCTGGAAGCTTGATTCCAAGTGCTGACTGATTGCTCTCTTTCTCCTTGTCTTGCAGGTAAAAACAAGGCCAAAAGAAAAGACAGGGAAAAAGCATGATATGGGATACTCTTGCTTTTAACCCTGATGATATGAGATATTCTTGCTCTAGTATAGCTTGTTTGCAGAGGTATTATCGGGGGGAAAGAAAGCTGAATATTTCGAAAAGCTTCGTTGGGAGTGCCCTCTCAGATATGATGAAGGGTTGAGCATTTTTGCAGGTCTGCCTGTCCGTTGGGGATGGAGGTCGACATATATAGGAGTCTCCCTAACAACAAGTAGTAATGCTATTCCTTTACCCTGCTTGGTCATAGCACGGTAGTGGGAGCTGCCAGTTTCACATGTTTTAACTCTGTCAGAGCACTTTGAAAAAGTGGTCTGTGGTATCTGGCTCTCGAGATTCGGAGAACGATGCCTCTTCGATTTTTGAGAAAGCAATCATGCTGGGGGTATGACTCTCGAGATTCGGAGAGCAGTGTCTCCTCGATTTTTGAGGAAGTAATCATGTTGGGAGTCTGGCTCTCGAGATTCGGAGGGCGGTGCCTCTTCGATTTTGGAGCAAGCAATCTTGTTGGGAGTGTTGTCTCGAATGTGAGTAAAGGTTGGGCATGTTTGCTAGTCTACCTTGCCACGAAGCACAAAGGTTGACACACAGGGACTTTCCAATTATCCAGCAATGGTACTGTTCCTTTACCCTCTCTTCGATTTTGAGAAAGTAGTCATGTTGGGAGTCTGGCTCTCGAGATTCGGAGGACGGTGCCTCTTCGATTTTGGAGCAAGCAATCTTATTGGGAGTGTTTTCTCGAATGTGAGTAAAGGTTGGGCATGTTTGCTAGTCTACCTTGCCACGAAGCACAGAGGTTGACACACAGGGATTTTCCAATTATCCAGCAGTGGTACTGTTCCTTTACAGTTGTGGGTAATAATATGGTAGCTAGACCTTCAAAATTTATGTGTCTAAACTTTTGTTAGTGCTGTTTCTTTGCTATTCTTTTACCTTTCTTGGTCAGAGCGATGTAGTGGGAGCTGCAAGCTTCACGTGCTCAACTTTGGCAGAGAACTTTGGCAAAGTGATTTGTGGTACCCATGAGCTATTGTTGCGTGTGGGAAGTGGGTGATTGAACAGTAAGATTCATGTGCTTTCTACTTCACCAGAAGTCTTCGACAGAATGCCCATAATTTCTGCAAAGCTGAGTGTGCATGTGACAGGTGCTGACAAGGCTAGAAAAGTAGGTGCCTCTTCGATTTCTGAGATCGGCCCTCGTGGTCTCTGAGCAGCCCAGCTTTTGAGAAAGCGAGCGCCTCTTCGATTGATTCGGAGAACGATGCCTCATCGATTTTTGAAAAAGCAATCATGCTGGGGGTCTGGCTCTCGAGATTCGGGGAGCAGTGTCTCTTCGATTTTTGAGAAAGTAATCATGTTGGGAGTCTGGCTCTCGAGATTCGGAGGGCGGTACCTCTTCGATTTTGGAGCAAGCAATCTTGTTGGGAGTGTTTTCTCGAATGTGAGTAAAGGTTGGGCATGTTTGCTAGTCTACCTTGCCACGAAGCACAGAGGTTGACACACAGGGACTTTCCAATTATCCAGCAATGGTACTGTTCCTTTACCCTCTCTTCGATTTTTAAGAAAGTAGTCATGTTGGGAGTCTGGCTCTCGAGATTCGGAGGACGGTGCCTCTTCGATTTTGGAGCAAGCAATCTTATTGGGAGTGTTTTCTCGAATGTGAGTAAAGGTTGGGCATGTTTGCTAGTCTACCTTGCCACGAAGCACATAGGTTGACACACAGGGACTTTCCAATTATCCAGCAGTGGTACTGTTCCTTTACCCTTGTGGGTAATAATATGGTAGTTAGACCTTCAAAATTTATGGGTCTAAACTTTGTTAGTGCTGTTTCTTTGCTATTCTTTTACCTTTCTTGGTCAGAGCGATGTAGTGGGAGCTGCAACCTTCACGTGCTCAACTTTGGCAGAGAACTTTGGCAAAGTGATTTGTGGTACCCATGAGCTATTGTTGCGTGTGGGAAGTGGGTGATTGAACAGTAAGATTCATGTGCTTTCTACTTCACCAGAAGTCTTCGACAGAATGCCCATAATTTCTGCAAAGCTGAGTGTGCATGTGACAGGTGCTGACAAGGCTAGAAAAGTAGGTGCCTCTTCGATTTCTGAGATCGGCCCTCGTGGTCTCTGAGCAGCCCAGCTTTTGAGAAAGCGAGCGCCTCTTCGATTGATTCGGAGAACGATGCCTCATCGATTTTTGAAAAAGCAATCATGCTGGGGGTCTGGCTCTCGAGATTCGGGGAGCAGTGTCTCTTCGATTTTTGAGAAAGTAATCATGTTGGGAGTCTGGCTCTCGAGATTCGGAGGGCGGTACCTCTTCGATTTTGGAGCAAGCAATCTTGTTGGGAGTGTTTTCTCGAATGTGAGTAAAGGTTGGGCATGTTTGCTAGTCTACCTTGCCACGAAGCACAGAGGTTGACACACAGGGACTTTCCAATTATCCAGCAATGGTACTGTTCCTTTACCCTCTCTTCGATTTTTAAGAAAGTAGTCATGTTGGGAGTCTGGCTCTCGAGATTCGGAGGACGGTGCCTCTTCGATTTTGGAGCAAGCAATCTTATTGGGAGTGTTTTCTCGAATGTGAGTAAAGGTTGGGCATGTTTGCTAGTCTACCTTGCCACGAAGCACATAGGTTGACACACAGGGACTTTCCAATTATCCAGCAGTGGTACTGTTCCTTTACCCTTGTGGGTAATAATATGGTAGTTAGACCTTCAAAATTTATGGGTCTAAACTTTGTTAGTGCTGTTTCTTTGCTATTCTTTTACCCTTCTTGGTCAGAGCGATGTAGTGGGAGCTGCAACCTTCACGTGCTCAACTTTGGCAGAGAACTTTGGCAAAGTTATCTGTGGTACCCATGAGCTATTGTTGCGTGTGGGAAGTGGGTGATTGAACAGTAAGATTCATATGTTTTCTACTTCCCCAGAAGTCTTTGACAGAATGCCCATAATTTCCGCAAAACTGAGTGTGCGTGTGACAGGTGCTGACAAGGCTGGAAAAGGCTGGAAAAGTAGGTGCCTCTTCGATTTCTGATATCGGCCCTCGTGGTCTCTGGGGAGCCCAGCTTTTGAGAAAGCGAGCGCCTCTTCGATTTTTGAGATCGGCCTTCGTGGTCTTTGAGCAGCCCAACTTTTGAGAAAGCAAACGCCTCTTCGATTTCTGAGATCAACCCTCGTGATCTCTAAGCAGCCCAGCTTTTGAGAAAGCAAACGCCTCTTCGATTTCTGAGCAGGCGCCTCTTCGATTTCTGAAGCTTCGTCGAGTGCAGATTTTTATAGGGGCTGGCATTAAGTTCCAAAGCACACTTGAATCTCCACCAGTAGAAGCTTCATTCTTGCACTTCTAAGATCTTGATTTGTCCGACCTCTTCTCTCTTCAACACCTTTGAAAATGTCTGGCCCCTCCGACCGTCGTTTTGACTTGAACCTTGTTGAAGAGGCAGCCCCGCCTTCTCCAGACAACATATGGCGCCCATCCTTCGTCTCCCCTACTGGTCCTCTTACCGTTGGGGATTCCGTGATGAAGAATGATATGACCGCTGCGGTGGTGGCCAGGAACCTTCTCACTCCCAAAGATAACAGACTACTTTCCAAACGGTCTGATGAGTTAGCTGTTAAGGATTCGCTGGCTCTCAGTGTTCAGTGTGCAGGTTCTGTGTCTAATATGGCCCAACGCCTATTTGCTCGAACCCGCCAAGTTGAATCATTGGCGGCTGAAGTGATGAGTCTCAAACAGGAGATTAGAGGGCTCAAGCATGAGAATAAACAGTTGCACCGGCTTGCACATGACTATGCTACAAACATGAAGAGGAAGCTTGACCAGATGAAGGAAACTGATGGTCAGGTTTTACTTGATCATCAGAGATTTGTGGGTTTGTTCCAAAGGCATTTATTGCCTTCGTCTTCTGGGGCTGTACCGCGTAATGAAGCTCCAAATGATCAACCTCTGATGCCTCCTCCTTCTAGGGTTCTGTCCAGTACTGAGGCTCCAAATGATCCCCCTCCGGTGCCTTCTCTTTCTGGGGCTCTACCGACTGCTGAGACTTCTCCTAAGCAACCTTTGTGAAGGCTCCCTCTTGTGTGCTTATTTTGACTCATGTATATGTACATATTTGTAGCTTATCGGGGATATCAATAAATAAGCTTTCCTTCATTTCAACGTATTGTGTTAAATACACCAAAGCCTTCTTCGCTAAGTTCTTTGAATTTTCTTTTGTTAAAGCTTGTATGTTGAAGCTTTCTGAGTGGAGCATGTAGGTTGGGGTAGTGTTCCCTTAATTTCCCGAGTGAGGAAAACTTCTCGGTTGGAGACTTGGAAAATCCAAGTCACTGAGTGGGATCGGCTATATGAATCTTAGAACGCCATTGTGCTCGATCCTGTGTCATGTCCTTCGTTAGATCCAAGTACTCTAAGTCTTTTCTTAGAGTCTCTTCCAAAGTTTTCCTAGGTCTTCCTCTACCCCTTCGGCCCTGAACCTCTGTCCCATAGTCGCATCTTCTAATCGGAACGTCAGTAGGCCTTCTTTGCACATGTCCAAACCACCGTAACCGATTTTCTCTCATCTTTCCTTCAATTTCGGCTACTCCTACTTTACCCCGGATATCCTCATTCCTAATCTTATCATTTCTCGTGTGCCCACACATCCAACGAAGCATCCTCATCTCCGCTACACCCATTTTGTGTACGTGTTGATGTTTCACCGCCCAACATTCTGTGCCATACAGCATCGCCGGCCTTATTGCCGTCCTATAAAATTTTCCCTTGAGCTTCAGTGGCATACGGCGGTCACACAACACGCCGGATGCACTCTTCCACTTCATCCATCCAGCTTGTATTCTATGGTTGAGATCTCCATCTAATTCTCCGTTCTTTTGCAAGATAGATCCTAGGTAACGAAAACGGTCGCTCTTTGGTATTTCTTGATCTCCGATCCTCACCCCTAACTCGTTTTGGCCTCCATTTGCACTGAACTTGCACTCCATATATTCTGTCTTTGATCGGCTTAGGCGAAGACCTTTAGATTCCAACACTTCTCTCCAAAGGTTAAGCTTTGCATTTACCCCTTCCTGAGTTTCATCTATCAACACTATATCGTCTGCGAAAAGCATACACCAAGGAATATCATCTTGAATATGTCGTGTTAACTCATCCATTACCAACGCAAAAAGGTAAGGACTTAAGGATGAGCCTTGATGTAATCCTACAGTTATGGGAAAGCTTTCGGTTTGTCCTTCATGAGTTCTTACGGCAGTCTTTGCTCCTTCATACATATCCTTTATAGCTTGGATATATGCTACTCGTACTCCTTTCTTCTCTAAAATCCTCCAAAGAATGTCTCTTGGGACCCTATCATACGCTTTTTCCAAATCTATAAAGACCATGTGTAAATCCTTTTTCCCATCTCTATATCTTTCCATCAATCTTCGCAAGAGATAGATTGCCTCCATGGTTGAGCGCCCTGGCATGAACCCGAATTGGTTGTCCGAAACCCGTGTCTCTTGCCTCAATCTATGCTCAATGACTCTCTCCCAGAGCTTCATTGTATGACTCATTAGCTTAATACCCCTATAGTTCATGCAATTTTGTACGTCGCCCTTATTCTTGTAGATAGGCACCAAAGTGCTCATTCGCAGTACACAAAATAAGCTTACCTAGCTCTTTCTACGGCTTCAGTTTTTTCGGTTTCAGCAGCTGCTCTTTGTGCTCTGATATTCTTTATCATCTCCATCTTAGAACTCGCGAGAGGATCCTTGTACATGGGTGCTTTACTTCTCAACCTCAGTCGTTGCTTTTGGATTTTAAGCTCGCCACTAGAGAAATTGTTTTTCTCACTGACCATTTTCTTTGCAGGTACCCTTCTCGTGGACTCTGTACTACCACTTGGCTTCTTCGTTGGCTTTCTTTCGGGTCCATACGATGCATCATAATATTTTGCCAATGCAGAGCAAACACGGTCGCGATAATTCTGATGCACGAATTACATGAGGAAAATACAGCTTAAAGAAAACAAGGCTCAGGTTCATACTACTCTTACTAAACATGTAAAACATAGGTCATTTAGGCACTTATGTACACCATTGAACACAATTTATATAGCGATGAAAACTCTATCGGAACCAAAGCCGATGATTTGATTAATAACGATAAGACCTCTCCAAGATTACCATATTTGCACTTACAGGATCGTTCCATTTTGCAGAGATTGCTTGTGAAATCTTCCTTCTTTGCTCAAGAGACTTGGGTGCTCTCTTGCTTCCTTTTGGCCTACGCATAATTTTCCTTTGCTCGACCCTCTCTATATACTCCTCTGTAAGCTTTTCATCTAAGATCTTGTAGATATCCCATTGCAGTTCCTCTTCACCGTCGTATCCTTGTCTAGAGGCTTCAGCAATTAAGTTCTGCCAGTCATAGCAGCAATGTTCCTGCAATGATAGCTTCTCACGCCGTTTTTGCCACCCTATTCGCACTCCAAGCCCGATTTTAACTCTTGTCTCTTCACTATATGATCAATAAAAAGAAAATACGTAACTAACTGAAACTTATAAATCTCAGGCTTCTGGTTTAATATGTAGAACACTGAAAACCAAGTAGAAAAAACGCTATCCGGAAACAGTACTTAAGTCCTTATAAACAGAACAATGCAATACCCACCTTTGAGCATGTCCAAGTTTCACCAACTTCATTTTGACCTGCATAGCCAAATATTATTACCTCCATCTCATAAAAACACCTAACCTGTGCATCCTCATAAACCGGACATTATTGTCATTTCACAATGAACTGACTGAAGACAACGCCGAAGTTTCGAATGTAGCTCTAGCTGCTCTAATGTAAATGTTATTCTAAAGGCATTAAGATCACTTTATGAGAACATGCAAATTCTTTTTACATGACATCACCTTAGGATTCTGCATTGCAAGCCTTGTTCTCTCTTTGATCAGCTGACGGGTTTCTGCAATATTTGTACTAATATTTAGTGTACGGTAAGCAAAGTGGATACAGATAGGTTAAGCAAAAGGCAGACTGGATAGGCATATCAGTACCAGGACTGTGCTTTCGGCCTTTGTTCCATGGCGTGCTTCCTTTAATAGCATTGGAAATCCTCAATCGCCTTAACTTCTCCCTATCATCCAATTCTTCGGAATCATCACTTGAAGGCTCGAGCTGACCTGCCAGTGGACTGGACTCCCTGCCCAACTGTGAACCGTTGTAACCCGCGTGTGCATTCTCATTCTGAACCAAACTTTTGGATTCAAGAGTAGCAACTGCCTTGATCCGGAGACTACCCTTTGGGACGTTAATGCGCCCCAAGTTGAAGCTCAATTTTATAGATATATGAGGGAGTTTCCAAGCAGATGACAGTTTCTTGTCATTTCCAAAGGCGAATGGACTTGAAATTACTTTACCATAAACAGGGGTTTGAGCCCTGAGTGTACCGAGATGATTTTGGAAGGCAGGCCGTGCAGCAGCAATCTCTGCTGAAAAGTACAGGCATATATGAGATATCGTCAAAGCTTCAACGACAATTATCAGCAAGAGGATCATTCCCTTAACAATTCGACATTTTTTATACACCCACATAAGTTCAAGTTCTTTAACGAAAGCCTTGTTTGGTGTCCAGGATTGGATAATAGACATATGTTGAAGGAAGAAAAGATGTCAAGTTCCAAACTTTTTCTAAGTTGAAGATAAAAGATGTGGAGGAAACTTGTCCCTCCTTATCCAACCATTCATGTGGGCATTGGAAGGGATTAGATTCCTTCATTACTAATCCATCTTCTACCCTTTCTGACAAAAAATAAAGTATCTTCTACCTTCTACTTGGACAAAATTTGAAAATTGTCATCCATTTCTTCATTCGACATACACTCAATCCAGTGAGCTATCCAATCAAATCCAATCACTGACACCAAACGAGGCCAAAGGGTTGTTGGGCAACTCATGAAACTAAAATCCACATATTACCAAGTCTATGCATGAAGTTCAGTCCTTTGACAATTTAACACCCAACACACACACACATATTGAAAAAGTTGTATGGAGGTCCTTAAATTTAAAACAATGGGTTTTCTAAAACTACTTAAAACATACTAAAAAAAAAAAAAGAGAGATTAAATTTGATTACCAAGTGAAGGCATGGAAGCTCATTCAGCCAATTCCAAACTCAGCAGCAACTGTTCAGCAGAGACAGACAGCAGAGCCAGCATTTCAGGAAGAACTTACAGAACCAGAAAAGTAGAAATCCCGAAAATCATAAAATCAGAAGCAGAAAAGTGAGGTGGGGTTTTGGGAAGGAGAAACACAGACTCTGCCACTGCGAGAGCCACACACAGACGCACGCAGAGATACCACACTCTGATAACGGTGGCAGCATAGATGGATAACGATTGGGTTTCAAACTTAAATGCAGCCCACTTTGATATTTTTTGATGTGGAGATTTCCCTGAGGCCTCTAGGCTTCTGGGTTCTGATATTTTTATATGGGCTTTGTAATTTTATACGAAAGTGGGCTTTTATGTTTATTGGCAATGTTAGAGGATTTATTGATTTCTCCCGATCTTGTAAGGAGTTGCAAATTTCCTTCTTAAATTTTAATTTTAGTTAATTATCTCTTTGAATTTTTACAATTAGCCAATTTTCTTGATGACATTAAATTTTAGAATTTTCCACCCAATTTTCTATTCATTTTGGTCACATGGCAAGTGTTTGAGAGCATTAAAGTATTATTACTAATGTGGATAGCAGGTTGCTCTTTCTTCTTCCTCTTCTGCTAGTTTACTCCGTACACTTTCTGTTTGAATTAGCAATGGGAGTCCAATTAGCAGCTGCAAAGTATTGGCTTTGCACCCAATTTACCTAAAATATAAATACATTTTTGCCCTCATACAGTTGCCATGGATGGATATCTTTAAAACCTAACAATATGGGAAAATTAGCCATTTATATAAGTTTAAGGAGTAATCAACTAAAACTAAAGTTTAGATGGAAAATTGACAGCTCTATACAAGTTCAGAAAGTAAATCGACAAATATGTCATAATGTTATCACCCCGTAGAGTTGCCAAATTTTCAATTTAGGTCTTCTAAAGTGATAAGTTTTGCTCAATTATTAGTTTGAACCAAAGAGGATTTGGATTGGCTGAATTGTTAGAATAGTATCCCAAATATGATTAGCATGGAATTACGTTGCTCCCCACTTTATTTGTAATAGTTGAACTATTGAAAAAATTAATGTATGTAATTGAAACACCACGTGACATGTCGATTTTGTGTTACCAACTCACCCAAGTTATACTTCATTGGGTGTAATTTAGAATTATTATTATAAGGAACTTTAACAAAAAACTCATAGTATTGTTCACTTTAATGAATGAACATACATAATTATTAACAACGCTGCATTAGGGCCAATGTATGCAGTTGCCCCTACCCTTTTATTGCTACACACAAAATTGCTCAGTTTTTTTTAGAGTGGTGTTATCCACACACATAACTTTACTACCATTCTTTTAGGCGCGTTTACTAATCCGTAATCAAATTGAGAGGAATTGAATTGAAGAGGAATTAGATTGAGGAGGAATTGGAATGAGGTGGAATCAGAATCATATTCCTGTTGAAGTTGTTTACTAATTCACTTCAATTGGAATGAAAACTCGGTTGATTACTATATTGCCCTTACATAAATAAATTATTTCCATACTAATTAATTAAATTTATATAATAAAATTCATCTATATAAAAATATATAAATAAGTTTTATTTATTTATTAAAAGATGGCAGGAATGATATCCATATAAGTTGTTTACTAATTCACTTCAATCGGAATGAAAACTAGGTTGATTACTAAATTGCCCTTACATAAATAAATTATTTTCATACTAATTAATTGAATTAAATTTTTATAATAAAATTCATCTATATAAAAATATGGGAAAATTTGAAAATTTGAAATATGTCCAATTTTATTGGCCTACTTTTGAAATAGGTCCAATTTTTAGTGACTTTTGACTTTTGAAATAGGTCCAATTTTTAGTTACTTTGGACTCATATCAAAATACCCCTAAAAATATATAAATAGGTTTTATTTATTTATTAAAAGATGGCATAATGAGTGTCAAATGAAGGGCAATGTTGGGATAATAAGAAACAAGTGAGGGCATAATTGGTAAATAAACTCCATTCCGGATTTCTTAAGTCACAAGGAACTGAAATACCTCCCTTATGTAGGGAGTCCAATTCCTCCAAAATTAGGAGTTTGATTTCTAATGCGTGTGGACCTCACATATATTTTGATTCCCCAAGATTACGTAAACAAATGTGTATCACGTAATCAGAATCTAAATCCATAAATTGATTCCGATTATGGGTACGTAAATGTGCCAATATTCTCCTTGAGTATGGGTACCCCTGTACCCTATATGTGATAAAACACTGTGAAGAGACAAAGGCAAGGTATGAAGCAAAAGACAACCAGTCAAAATGACGTGTGTGGTTCATCTTGCCCATGGGAAGAGAAAAATCACAAATTCGCAATAACATACTATCATTTGCATAAATTAGTAATATTTTTGTCCAAGCAACTAAAATAAGACGCGATGTCGAATTCATGAATACAATCTTAAACCAAAGAAAGCAACATCTTGCATTGTAGTTGTTAAGCTACTTTAGTCTTTAGAAATGAATTTTTGACTTTTGACTTGAGATTGTTGTAGGTGTAGTATTTGATATTGACCTCCCACCAATATTTTTTTCAACATAAATTTGTCTAGCTTTTCTATCACATGAATGTTTTAGGTAACAAGTCTCTCATTTTTAAAGGAAAACTAACGAAAAGTTCAATTTTTTTTTTAAATTTTAATGAAAAAGAATAAATAAAGGTATAGTGAATAATACCAGGACAAGGTAAAAATGTGGTTTTTCGTTAAAAATGAATAGTACCGGAAGTGTTTCGTTAAAACTCTTTTTTTTTTAATGGAATACATTAATACAAGCACAACACTTTTTTTTTTCTTTAATAAAATTTTTTTAAAAAAAAAAAACTAGCTGGTGGGTTAGTCATAATAGTTCATTCTTCTAGAGGCTATGAAAACTCATAGAGACATTTCAATATCTTCCTAATCATCATGATCGTGTGATTCACAAGTACATCACTCAATTAGAAATGTATTGTATTGTATCGTATCATATTATCATATTGTATTGTATTATAAACGTGACTCAAATATATGTTTGAATTGGTCGGTTTGCTTGGCCGCCTTCACGCGTTCTTCATTTTATTTTGATTACACGCATGCATTCTATATTCTTCCAACTAGTTGAAGCTTCACGCATTCATTATTTTGATTAATTAAGTTGTAACTTTGAATCATTGACCATCTGATTAGTTTCCAAAGCCGCAGCCTCTCCTTCTGGAATCTTCAAGCCTCCTCCTTCCAATTCCCAGAAGTCAAAACCCTAACAGGTCCTCCTTGTTGCTTAATCTGCTTACTAGTCAACTTCAACATTCCTGAGCACAAATGCCATTCCAAATTAAACTTCCTCTATCAAAACCATCAACGATAAAGAAAGCTTGACGATCATAGATAGTGCGTTCTTTATCCATATGCACTCCGAACTGATTATTTTCTAATTTGTTATGCACTCGCGTACGAATAACAGCAGGGAGCTTAAAAAGTGTTAATTAAATTCACTAGCCAAGTTTAACCATGGCGTGTATGGTTTCCTACAAACTATTTGTGAACTCTGAGATTATGCAGACATTTCAAAGCATATGCTTTACATAGGGGTAAATCTATTTCTTCACATTTCCTGCTGGTGAAAATGTTCCTAAGACATTACTCGTTACACCCCAGTTAAAATTTAAGACAGACACATAAGTCAACAAGGAGATCTGGTTGCTGCATGGGGAAAAAAAAATATGATATCTCTGTCTTTAAAGTGTAGGGAGCGGTAAAGTTGGAGCGTCCGTTTGATAGCTATTTTGCTTTTTGTTTCGGTTTTTATTTTTATTTTTAAGGGTAGAAAGAACGTATATGAAACAAAAACTTAAAAGTGAAAACAAGAACATATATGAAACAAAAATTTGAAAGTGAAAACAACTTAAACTTGTTTTAATCTCACATTTTATGAATCATTCCATATACATCTAAACTAGGGGTAAAGTTTGATCTCTACCAAACAACGTTAAATCAAACTTGTTTTAAAGTGCATTGATCTCAACCCTTGTTCACTTCATCACCTCTCCTTTTTCTTATATATTTATCAAATGATCCCCATTTTCCTTTTAGCTTTTTCAGTAATATGTAAAGCTTAAGCCCTCAAGCTATCAAATAAAGCCTTGCGGCCCGGTGTCAAACTGGCACGGCCTCTATCATACTGATAGTGATCTACCCCCAACTTTCTTAAGTAATCTTTAACTTTTTAACCAAAATAGTTTTTGATATTGAAATAACTCTTCATTTTGTTTTCTAACAATGAAGATCAGTAGAAATAGTACCTGAGTTTGTTCATTGTAAATTATTTTGGTCATGCCTTAAAAAATCTGTCAATATCCTCATTAAGTGGAGAAGTTGGTTTGAGGAAAATACCTTTAAAAAGGTGGTCACGTAGTCGTTTGTATGACGATTGATAAAAAGATATTGAGAGACTTTTCACAAAAGACCAAAATGATTTATGGTGAACAAATTCAAGAACCACTTTTATCGAATTTTATTATTAAGGACTAATAAAGTGATGAGTTATGTCAATTTTTAAGGATCACTTTAAGCTAAAAGGCCGGAAACCTTTTAGATAAGTTATAAATTTGTTAACAAAGCGATAAAATTTGGTACTCATTTCTGTGTGTGTTTCTGCTTTTACCAATGGATGACATGAATGGCTATAACTACTGAGCAACAAAAATCATTTCAATTCAATTATTATGTCCGTCCCATTTATTTCTTGCTCATGTGTTCACCATTATTGTATTCTAAATGTTAAATTAAAGCCCAAAATCATGGAAAATTGCAGGACCTAAATGGAATTGGATCCTCTCATGAGCAGGAGATCAGGATCCTCCTAACCGAGTAAGATGAGCCGTTGGATTTTAATCCAACGGCTACAATTATGATAAATTTTAAAGAGGCTCCCTGTTTGTAGCCATTGGATCAAAATCCAACGGCGTGTGTTATTGGATCAAGATGATCCTAATCTCCTGCTCAGGAGAGGATCCAATTTCGACCTAAATTGGAGGAGAGCTCATATAATATTGCTTCCAATGTTGAGTTTTTGATACTAAGATTATAGCTCAAGTAGTTAAAAATTACATCAAAGAAAGATATAGATCTCAATGAAATCGTAAAAACAACAACCTATAATAGTAAAAGGTAGCCGATTTTCATGCCTCCTATTTAGTCTTACACATTCAACAACCTATAATAGTAAAAGGTAGCCGATTTTCACGCCTCCTATTTAGTCTTACACATGTCTTTCGTATTTCTAGTCATTAGATTGAATAAATCAAATAAGAACAAACAGACATGATTAAATAAAGCGTGTAAGAGGAGAAAAAACAGAGTTTGTTTTATCATATCTGGTACTAAAGTCTAGCATAACTCGTATTCGAGCTCACATAGCCGAAAACAATCAAAACCTTAAATCATAACTACCACCAAGAATCAAAGCCGCTCGACCATATGATTCATACCGCATCTAGTAAAAAAAATCTGTTAGAACTAATGAGAGGAATTTTATATAGAAAAACTTAAGTGTACCCAAAAAAATTTGTTAACGGTTCAGATCAGTGCAGGGATTCCATCTGGGAGTTCACATCACTTTGTTACATGCATGAGTGCATAATGTATTGACAAACTTTTATAAACAAATTAAGCACATATTATACCAGTCATGACAAGCTCAACTGCATCCTGCAACTTACCCAAGAACAATGCGAGTTTGCTCTTTTATCTCGTACTTAAACACCATTTAGGACGACTAATTAGTTATTTAATTTAACGATATTTCTCTTTTTAATGTTAAAAGAGATCGCCGTTCGTTACTCAACTTAAACAAAAGCATAACCTACAACGAAAGAGAAAAAAGAGGGAACAAAGTTAAAAAATATTTTACTACGACATCAAAAGCAGCTGGGAATCAGCGAACTTTACGGATTAGAGATTAGGGTTTAGGTGTAATTAGTTGCTTTGAGATTTGCTTTAAGACTTAGAACAGTGCTTGAAAACAGAACATAACATAAATCATGTGACCCCACACCTGTATTTTTTACCGATAATCTAATAATTCAAAAAATAGACACGTGTTGACATTTGAATTGAAAATGTACTGGTGTAGTGTATACTCTAAGCGCTTTATAATAGGATCAAGATAGTCTTCCCTTCTATTTTCCATCTCCTTCCATCCCCTTCTACTTTATCAACCATTCATTCCATACCAAGTTAATTTAAGGTTTCAGATTTCGCCACGTCACCAACAACACTCAAGTTTCTTGGGCATTAAAGAAACTTGAGTGTTGTTGGTGAAGTGACGAAATCTGGAACCTTCAATTAACTTGGTATGAAATGAATGGTTGATAAAGTAGGAGGGGATGGAAGTGTATGGAAAGTAGGAGGGAAGACAATCTTGGTCCGTTATAATATCGTCTCGAGGCAATTTATACAATGTTATGTCAATTAACTTTTTTATTTGGCAATCTATAATTGTTTGGGACACTGACACCCTGAACTCGTTTTGTATTGTATAGGATTGTCTGCCCTCCTTGTTCCCGTGCCCTCTCATGCCCTCCTGTTTGTATGGTTACGGTTAAGCCACGTCAACATTTTCTATTACTATTCATTTTTGTCTTATTATCTTTATAAAAAAAATTAATATAAAATATTGACGTGGCTTAACTGTGACCCCACAAAACAGGAGAGCATGAAACAAGGAGGGCAAGACAATCCTTGTCTGTATTTTCTTCTCTCTTGCTATTCAATAATGTCAAATCAAGTTCTCCATTCCAATAGGTGGTGTTGAACTAACAGACGTAATCCACCAAAGTTGAACACTGGTTCAAACGCTGCTTTGGACGTTAAATTTACACAAGCCACCAACTTAGCCACTTTTGTAGCATTGGCCTATTTTACTTCTCAAATGTTCTTCATCAAATTCAAATCTACAAGCATAAGCTTAAGTGGTCAAGTTAATTATAACTGCTACTTACTCGTGAGTAAAAAACTTAAACTTCAATGTCATGGATGTCATCTTAGTGTATAATCTAAAATGTCAATACTCGTCGTGAATGTGAAGAAAGTGCTCAACTACAAATCTGACATCATGTTAATTCATTACCGCTAAAAGACACAACGAGTGTGATATTAGAACCAAGTTTTCTAATAATGATTAAAGATGAAACTTATGTAACATTGAAATGTCATTGTGACAATATTTCCGTTGTACGAAAGTTCTATCTTATTAACAAGGTCTGTAACAAGTAAAAATGACTTTGAAAATAAGTGCAAGGAAATCAGGAATTATATATTTTAACCTGAAAGTGAAAAAATGAAGTCTCAAAAGTGATAAAATGCCAGAATTGGCGTCAAAGAGTTGGAAAGCACCGAGAAATGGACATTGAGTTGAGAGGTGGGGTTAGAACTTTGAACTCGAAGTTCTTTGTTTCGTACCTTCTGCCCTCGTATTTGGACCCAATGAGCAGATTGCCGTCTTCTTCCACCGTATTTTGATTTTCTCCCCCTCCACCACAAAAAAAGTCGTGTCTTTTGACTCCTCCTATAACCTAAAAAGTAGAGGTGCAAATTACAAATACAACTCTCTCTCTCTCTCTCTTCACTTACGTCCCTTTCTCAAGCTTCAGGACAAAGATTTTTCTCCCTTCGTAGTCCTCCCAAAGAACAAGTCCAAGTTCCTTCCGACTTCACCTCTCTCTCTCTCTCTCTCTCCACATATATATATATATATTTAAGCCTCTAATTCATCCAGAAAAATTGATTTCCAAGCAAAACACAAGCATTTCTCATTTGGGTTCTCCTAATTTCCTCAAAATCTCAATACCCTTCTTCCATTTTTTGGATTTTTCAGGTAAAGCTATCACCTTTACTTCGAACAACAGCAACAATGGGAGACTCCTCCACTTTACGTCGAACACTCGACGACTCGAGCGCCGTACAACTCACCGGAAAAATCATGATGATCGCCGTGCTCGTCCTCTTCCTGGTAGTCGTCTTCGTCCTCTGCCTCCACCTCTACGCCAAATATTACTTGTGGCGGGCAAACGACGACCTCACCTCGTCGGTTCCCGGTCAGTCACGGCGGCGGCGGCGCCGATTCGTTTTCGCTCCCGGGCAGGACCCAGTTGCCACGATGCGACGTGGGCTTGACCCTTTAGTCCTCAGGTCCTTACCAGTAGTAGTGTTTCCTTCCGATGACTTCAAAGACGGTCTCGAATGCGCGGTTTGTCTCTCTGAGCTCGTCCATGGCGAGAAAGCAAGGCTGCTTCCGAAATGCAGCCATGGATTCCATGTTGATTGTATCGATATGTGGTTTCAGTCTCACTCCACATGTCCGCTCTGTAGAAACCCTGTTGCTCCTGGGAGCTCTGCTGGTTCCAGTAGTTCTGCATTGGAAGAGAATGCAAGTGATCAGATACTATCACCAGCTGAGAATTTGGTATCTGAGATTTCGGTTGAGACTCCGAATTTCCCAACAAATGTGTTGTTTTGGGGGAACCAAACCCGGGTGAGCTCCGGATCCGGTTCGGGTTTGGAGGAAGAAGGCCCTTCATCACAACCCGTTTGCCCATCTTCTTCGTCTTTGTCATCTGCAAGTAATAGGCCGGATGGGATGTTGGTCATTGATATACCAAGCGAGACTCCATTTGTTTCGGCTTCGCCTTCGCCTTCGCCTTCAAGTAACAGGTTCGCCGGAGAGGACTTGAAGTCTCCGGTGCCGACACGGTTGAGGTCACTGAAGAGGTTGTTGAGCAGGGATAGGAGGATTAGTATCTGCAGTCCTGGTTCTGTGGATGTTGAACAAGGAGAGAGAGGAGGAGGACAGAGTTAGAAAAAAAAGCTAGAATGTTTGTACATAATTTGGTAAGGGAAGATTAATTTTGGTGATGAAAAATTGTTGTCTGAGGAGGATCTGATAGATGTGCAATGTTTTGCATCCCTGAGAATTTTGGATTAGGGTTCTTATGGAGATGAAAATATAAGCATTGTCTATGGGGATTTTAATTTGGTAAATTGTTCTTTTATTCTTGAAGAGATGGAACTTGAGATGTCAAGAAAGTTGTAATATATTTATGTATCTCTTTACTTTGAAACAAAATTCAAACAAATCGTTTGAAATGAATGTATATAGCAAAGTGTCGGCTCAGTTTTCTTAATTATGGGTTTGATGCCTTAAACCCTTTGTTTTGGTTAACCTATGATTCTATGAAGAAGAAAGGAAACGAAATGGTAATTGAAGTTTTTAACTTTTACTTGTTTGGTTATTATTCCCAAGGGAAAGGACTTACCTACACTCGGCATCACCACCGATAATAATGTTATGTGTTTTAACTTTCTTATACGGTGTTTTGTAGTAGTATGAAAGTCTCTCAGTTGTGAGAGAAAATTTCTCTTTTGACTCCATAAATGTTGTTCCAGACTAGTGAGCATCCAATATGCGCAATCATCTGTCTTGTCTATGTTGGATGTTGGTGGTTATACCTACCGCCTTTGCTGGAAGTGATTTTCGCATAGTATTTTTAGATCATCACACCATTTTTCATTTAAGATCATCAGATTGAATCAATTACACAGAATCAATGAACCAAATTAAACAAGGATGTGTAAGCAGCTAAAAATAATGTGGGAAAATCACTACTGAGGCTTCTTTGATCTTTAAACAACATTTTTTGTTGTTATTATACTATCAGTTTCTGAGACCAAAAAAAACAAAAAAATGCTAGAATTGCAAGAGGAATACGTTTTTGGAGAGAGTAATTGGTTGTATATTCTTGTGTTTATCTCACTTATCACGTGATAAATCAAATTAAATGGTTGTCAGGAGAGAATCGGCTTTGTAACCGCTCATATCTCTCCCTGGTCATGTGATCTCTTTGTGCCCATCTCCCCATCACGTAGAGAAGATACACAACCGAGCCGCAATGGCCATACCATTTCTCCCCAATTTTTGGGATAATGAGGATCTCTTAGAAAGCTTCTAACAAATTATAAACAGCTGCACATGTATGAAGTAAGAATAATTTCAGATGTATTAAAAGCCCTCAATTGCCATACAATGTCTGTGTCACATAAAAGGCAAGTTGAATGATCTCAGCAATTCCATCTCTTTTAGCAGAAGTAGAGTATTACACATGAAGCTTTGCTGGGAAAGTGTAGTACAAACTTAATCTTTTTAACTATAATTTGGCTTTCCTGCATATAAATCATGAGGATGCAGTTGAAGATTGAGTGAAATAGAACATAAAAAATGTAGTCCAGAGTGAGAGAAACTTATTTGTTACCGGGTGCCTATCTCTCTCCTGACCTCAAATGACACATGACATGAGGCGAGAGATAAGCACAAGGTGCGAGAGCATAAATCATCAAATGTCACTTCTTAATTGCAATTCCTTCGATTACTTACAAACCCTAAGAGAAGGCTACATTGACTTGGTTGTCAAGCAATTTAAGTTCAATTTTACAGCATACTCACAAATGAAACACAATAACAGTACACCTAAAGAACAATCTCTCAGCATCCTTTTCCATCCTCCGATGATTCGAAGCAACCAAGATGGCTTGAATTCCCGGCTTTCTTCCATTCGATGATCCAACTGCATTCCCATCACAGCCAATGCACAATCCATGAGTTCATTGTACTTCATCAAAAAATTTGGATTAGACTAGGATCTTCTTGCCACCACAGTTCCATCAATCAGTTCAAATCCTTCATGGAGCAGAAGGGTTAATAATTTCGATTCTCTATTCCCCAACTTCATGAAAATTTATGTCACCAAATAGACTGGCCCATAAGTTTTTCCAACTTGAGGGCTTCCATTCTTGTTGACGCACATATAAGGCATTGCATTGTCTGCTCTCTTTGTGGGGTTGAAAAGACTGGCAATAGGCCCCGACATTTGACGCCGGTGCTTGCCATCGGTAGCCTTGCCGGTGCCATACACCGGACCGGAAACATTAGTCCTCTTCGTATTAGAAACATGAGATGTGGTTGCTGGTTTTGTAGTAGTTTTGTTCAGTTTCTCTCCTTTCAACCATGGAAATATTAACTTTTTCCATGATTTCTTCTTCTTCTCTTGTCCCAATCTTCTCTCTCCACCTTCTTCTGATGATGCCTGGACGTCTCCCTCTATTGAATAGTGTTTGGCTTCTTCCAAAAACTGATTGAATTCAAAAATTAAAACCAGATGAAATTACATCATAGAATATTTTTTTGCATTGACTACAAAATTGTTTCCAAGCACGAAAGTGACAAAATATTGTAGTAGTTTGTATGTCCTTTAATAAAAGAATGCCCAAAATATTATAATCTCTTCAACATTTTGAGACTCAACGCTACCAATTAATAACCTAACCTGATAAAAGTCGGTATGAGGATCGAATCCATTGCTATGACCATGATCCATCTCATATTTTGGATGCACAGGAGATTTCTTCATGCTCGTCTAAACTAAGGAAAAACAAGACGATGGTTAGAAAGCGTTTACTCTTGCAGCCGAGGGCTTGAGTTGGAATCTCCCTTCCCCAAATATCGCTTTGCATAATTATTATTATTTTTTTATAAATTAAGAAAATGAAATGAAATTCTTAGCTACTTCTCTACCTTTCAGTTGAAGAAGAGCAATCAATCAAGCGGAAAGCTCTGGAACTAAATTATAGTGGTCCATTTCTACTAACCATTGATCAAAAAAGGCAAAAGCCAACCACCCTTTTACAGAAAAACCCACATCAAAATATTTCTGGTTAAAAAAAAAACCCCACAAAAATCTGAAACGGTGGTTGGAATGGCAGTTCAAACGGCAGTGTTCATACTTGAGAAAGCAGCACAGAGTGCAATTAGCAAAAGATACTTAAAACGGCTCACTTGATAAGTCAAAACGTATGCAACGGATAATCACTTGAAGTGCAAAGTTAAGCTGGAAACATTAATTAGTGGTAACCACTGTTTAATGACTTTTACAGTGCTCCTAATCGATGGTCCCCTGTCATCACAAAATTAAGAGTAATTACAGAGAGACTAATGACTCGTTTAGATGTGCTTTTAAAATAACTAAAAGCGTTTTTAAATAAAATGTTTTTTGGGTTACATTAAATAAAATGTAGACAAAATTTTGTAATCTAAATGATATGAAAGTTGATCATTGAATTTTGACTTAAGCGTTGATAAATGTGCTCATTCCTCTTGCTGACACATAATTTAGTTTGCAAATTTTGTATATAAATAGTCTCCGTAGCATTACTCACTTTAATCAATCCTAAACCCCTTCAAGTGGTGTATTGCTTTGTAGTTAGCGCATTCCTCTTCAACCAACTGCATTCCGAATTCAAACATTTCTCCTCCCTTAGTTTAGATTAGGGTAGTAATATCAGTTGTAACAAAAAAAAAACTGTCAAAAAATTAAGGGTTAAAGACGCATGACTACCAAACTTTATGAGTGATTCCAAATTGATCATAACCTTTTAAAACATTCCAAAAAACTACCTAATGTTTTAAAAGTTGGACATATGTTAGGTTACAAACGTCAAGTGACTGCGGTATCAGTGTTAAATGATAATGTCATTAACGTTAAATGATAAACATGGACAAAAATGAAGTTGATTTTCGCCGATCCTTATCTTTGGAGCTCGAAATCCTTAAATCGTGACATTTAGTGAAAAAAAAAAACACTAAACTTGCTTGGCTAAAAATGGTCGATTTGGGAATTCAAATCTTCACATATGACATGAGAGTTCAAATCTATTTCAATATTTATGCACGTCATCATTTAACGCTAGTGACCTAATAAATGTTTATTTTTTAAAATGTTGAGTAGTTATATGGAATGTTAAAAAAATTAAGACTAATTATTTTTTAGTACAACGATATATTTTACATTAAGGAGAGAGAGGAGTTTGGCTTAGTCACACAATGAACAACCTAATTTGGTATCAAATTTACTACGAGATCACTTACAAGTTAAAAAAAAATACTACCAAATCAAATCAAACCCAAAAATTAAGGGCAGTGAAAGAAACATTTTGTCATGTGGACTGGGTCATGCACGAGTGCCGACGAATGCGGAGCATGTTTTGGCGGGTTTGAGGATTTCTTTTGGGCAAAAGTTTTAGAAGGGAAAAGGTAAAGTCTGTATCTCCTTCTTCCTCCATTTCTGGCGTCAATCAGAACATAACCAATTAAAAGCAAGATAGGGAGAAAAATAAACTTGCTTCACTATACAACGACGTTTTTCTTTTCAAAGAATAGGTTTAAGATATTTTCACAACTTAGTATCGAGCTTATTACAAATTTATTATTCTTACATCGATGTGAGTTGAACTTGAAATTTTTTCGAGTCAAGTAAAGACAGGATGTCACTAGATTAATAGGTCAAGATGACAATTTATTGTATTATTTATAATATTTCGACTTATTATGACTGACTTATTGTGTTATTCTTGTTCACTTGTAATAAGAGGTCTTAAATTTCACTTTCGTGTATAATGAGTTCGGTATCAAATTATTATGACTGACCTGTTGTGCGGCTTTACCAAAATTCCACACCCCGTAATGTAATTTATATTGTTCTATTAAACTTTTGTGCCAAAAATCCTTCCGTTTTCCCTCTCGCAGAGAAACTACCAAAACCTCCTGCTCTTCACCGCCAACTCCTTTCTTTGGTTGGGGTCGGCGGCAACCTCCTTACTCTTCATTTTTCCTTCTCCTCTCAAGTAATTATATGCATGGTCCTGCCCTTTCGCTGCTTATGGTTGCCGGATTGTGAGGTCACGACGCTTATTCTCTGCATCTTTCGCCATTTTCCAGTGTTTTTCACCGTATTTTGCACTTACAACCTTATCCATCCTACAACCACCTTTCTTTTGTGAAGACCCATATTTTGAAAAGTGTATATACTGTATGTGTATTTTGATTTCATAAATGATCATATATTAACTTCTCACATAGGTCTGTAAATATATTTGCATGCCTGGGAGCCTCCATACGTGCATTACTTAGAACTTCAGTTCATTATCCTATCATTTTCTAAGCTGTGCATGTCCAATGTAAACCGAAATCCGAACCGGAAACTTGTGCGTGCAAGGGAGGGTTATATTGTGCGTGTTCGCAGGCGAGAGAGAGTAGCAACCAAAAGACCAAACAGAAACTCCACTGAAGTCAAAATAACACAACGAGCAGTGTCATGTTTGAACACTGGCAGGGAAACGAGGACCAAACATTGCCATACAAGGCAAAACATCGGCCACGAGAGTCGACTGACCTTAGCATCAACCTCCTATTCAAAATTATATTAGATACAGAGACAAAACCTATATCGAGTATTTGGAACAAGTACCTCGACTCGCAACAGCTTTTATGTCCACGGACCCAAATAAATTTTCTACTTGGGATGTACGATATTAAAGTTGAAGTAGAGGCAGCGCCATTACAACACCAAAGACGGAAATCAGCAAAACCATCATCCAGGTTGGGACTGACTGCCTTTTCTTTTTCCCCGCCTCGGCATCTACTCTTTTCATACCTCCTGTTGAATCATCAACCTTTTCCAACAAGGGCCTCAAATTTCCTTGAGATGGATCGGATGACACATGCTCTGGAATAAGCTGCTCGGAAAGCTGCTGCTGCTGGTGGTTATACTTCTCCACATACTCGGGGAACATTTTCCGGAATGTTGCACTGTTTCAATATAAAATTGTCAGACAGCATGATAAAGATTGAAACTTGTCACATAGAAAACCAGAAACGAGCCAAAAGGGGAGTAATCCACACAGGGGACCCCCATTCAGAAACACCCTTGACGAAAATGAAAGGGCAGGGTGTCTGAACAATTTTCTTCCTTGAAAAAAATCCAATGGGGTCTATTGGAATGATATATAAATTCTATACAAAAATCAGCTGTCTGAGCAAACTGATTTGACGCCTAGTACTCTCAACTCACCTAATTCAAGCAAATTTTGAACAGATATAAGCAACACAATTGGCAATTGGAATTAACCAATGCAAATGCAGATGAATAGAAGAAGAGGATGGGCCACTCAACCACAACCATATTCAAACATTATGTTACTTTAGCCCTTGGTGTGGCTTAAATAATCTAAAAATAGAGGATATAAAACAAGCTGTGGATGACCCAGTGAACTTACTTCTTAGAGTTAAATGCAAGAGAAGCTTTTGCCAGACGTTTCTTCTCAGCAACAGTAGTGTTCACACTGCCGGTAGTAGGACTGGTGTCCATCTACGCGAGAAAAGATGTATTGAAGCATTAGAGATGCTTCAAAAGTGACAAAAGGATGTGACCAAAGGAATAGATTTTGAAAAAAATTAAATAAACCATGTTCAACATAAAATGATTTGCTTGAACTACTGAACACAGCAGGAGGGATATAAATCAGCACATCTCATTATACAAAAGATACGGCTGCCTGTACTTCCAAACAAGTTAAGATTCATAAAGCAACTTATTCGTTAGGAGAATCTGATATAACATTATAAAAACAGTTCACAGTAGAAAATAAAATTGCAAAAAGAAACCAAAGCGAAAGAAAAATAACTATGTCAAAGGGCCAAAATGGACTCACCATGAATGAAAGTAGCCCCGTGAGTATGCTGCATATTTGAAGAACGGATGTTAGTAAAATTACAAATTACCACAAGTATTATAAGTAATAGGGAATTGCTAACAAAGAGAAAGCGTAGAAAAACATGTAACATAACAAAACACGTTCTTAATTAACCCAGATGTGTCTAACCTTGACACGGACCACATTGGATTCCAACTTTCAGGATGAACTGCAAATGTACCACATGAAGTTAGTTACTGAAAAACACACAAGAAATATTCTCTTTAAAAAGAAATTCACAAAACTTACAATCACTCATAGATAAACAAATTTTCTTCTGAGTCATGAATCTTCCATTTGGAGTAGTCATGCTACATACAGCATGGAAAGCGTAAGTAGCAATTAGAATCAACAAACTAAATTTATGAAGTAAACAATTGCATGACGAAATATGTCATTAATATTTGCAAATAACTTTTCTGGAGAAGTTTGGCATCCAAAAAGTAGATACCTGATTCCTGGCGGTTTAAATGGGTACTCTGGAGGAAACTTGATCTTTCCGTAGTAATATCCACCTACAATGAGTAGAGAAAATTCAAAAAATACGCAAGCATTGAAATCAAACTCAGATAATCATAAGAACAGTGCAACAAATGACTAATTTATCATAGATTATTTAAGCTAAGAACCCAATACACGTATCAAAATACAATGGCAGTGGGGGGAAAAGACAAACCTGCAAAAGGTGTTCCTTCACTTCCCTCCAGCACGTAGTCTGAAGCATCAGATATAAACAATAAGCAAAAATATCCTCAACTAAAGAGAAATAACTTACAATATCATATAGATAACCCTCCCGACGCAGTTAGAAATAATATAGAAGCAAAGGACGCAAAGGAGTATTCTGCACTTCCAGAAATGACAACACAACTATGAGTAAGGTGGCACATTAACATCCCATGGTGGTAGTCACTCATGGACTCAGCATAATCAATAAAAAGATAAAATACCCAACAGTATGAAAACTGTGTTTGGCAAGTTATTTATATGTTTCTAAAAGAAACTGTTTGAGAACCATTATGGAGTGTCTAACCTACAAAGTTCCTTACGACAATTCACTTACTTCACAATGTTGAAACAACTAAAATTGAAAAATCCCCATAACAACAAAACCGTTGTTTCATGTCTCGTCCCAATTTCACTAAAATTTGCAAATTGATGTAAAATTAACCTATACCACTGCTCTAGCATATATAATGCTCGTTCAACTATCAAAAAGACCAAAAACTCTCAGACAATATAAAAATTATAGGGTGGACAAACCACATTGAATAAGTACCTAGATAGCCAAACAAACCCATTCCAATTTAAAGGATCATTTGCAAATAAACTTACGCCATTCAAGAATATCGTTTGGGTGAGGACGAGCCACAATATGAGAAACTGGTTCCTACACACAGAAAATAAAACTATTAACACCATCCAGAGTAAAATAATAAAGTTCCAAGATAGCAAAAAGTAGACATCATTTATTTAACTAGCGCACATATACTTGCTACAGTTATCAAATTTAGCAAGAATAACCACATTAATCAATCTTTTCATGAATACAACAGGACAGCGAGAGAAGCCAAAGCCCTTAACACAATACAATCCAAAAACTACCCACATACTGACATTGCAATGAAACATCAAAATTGTAAACCAGTCAAACAAGCCAGATATAACCACAAAGAACACATGAAAGAGAACGAAAGATAACATTCAGGGTGTAACGAACCGGCTACAAACGAATGCCAAAAACAAGTTCAGATGAACAAAGAAGTCATACTTTGCAGAGTGCTCTATATTCTTTCTGGAGGCGCTTGATACATGATTTCTCCGCCATCTCACGAAAAACGTAATAAATAAAGCACTATTCAGTACTTAGCTCCTTTTGGTTCCAAATAATTACTACCAGTCCTCTGATAAAATAGAAGAAAGTAACACAGATAGTTAGATTCTTGTAAAACAATCAAAATATTACATATTAAATTAACAATGTATTAAATTACAACAATTGCCAGAAAGAAAAAAACATTAAAAATAACTAAATTAGTTAAATCAACAAGTTTGTTAATTCACCCAATTTAGGGTTTTAAACAAAAATTCACCAACTTCAATTGCAATCTCATCCTCTGTTAGTAATTACACGAACAACAAACCTAACCCTAATTTCAACTGCCAAACTTTAAACCTTCAAATTGAACCCAAAAAAATTATGCATTTAAAATTCGAAAAAGTGAAATTAAAAATTAAAAACAGATAAACACGATATGATTGAAGAACACAGATCGGAATCAGAAATGATCAAATTTTGGGGCAAACCTGAGGAGATCGGCGATTGGGGGATAAGCAGGAGACCTCGATCGCACATCCAATGACAATTGCTGCTTGTGTTTACGAATTGCAGCTGAGAGCCCACCTACGACGTCGTATCCAGCGAGTATCTATTTAAACGGTGTTTAAGAAGTCGTTATTTGTTGAGTCAGTCCCCGCAGTCACATCTCCCCAGTTCAATTGACTATTATACCCTGGTACTCTCCTATTGCTACTCGGTTGGTTGCTTTCTAAGGGTAGTTTTGTAAAACCAGATGTGATGCGCTTGGTATTTTTTTTTTATCGAATGTTAAAAAATAACAATAAATTCCAGGTACTTTGAGGATATTCGAAAATTACTTTAATTCTAAATTTTTTAAATATGATCCAATTCGACTTCGAAATTATAGAACGAAAATTAAAAACGTTATTTTTAATACTATCGGTCCGAAAATCACCCCTAATTTTATACATTTGTCATATCTTATTAACATACTTGATTTTGTTAATTCTCATTTATTTTTGTGAGCACTTATTTTGTTTTATTGTTTTGACTTATTTTTAGTTACATCCCTGCTTGATTGGAGGCTTGTATGAACATTTGGGTCTCGAGACTTAGTTGGTTTTGCATGTGATTTTTGGGCCTTGGATACAAAAATACAAACGTACCAAATTCATTTGAACCTAATCTCCACCACAAGTAAAAATAGAGCAATGCTAACGAGATCAAGTTTTTTTTTTTTAAAATCAAATTGCAAACCAAATTAGGTGTCACAAATAAGAAATAAGCACGTTAATCGACATTTAATTAATAATCCAATTATCTACAATCGCATCATTTAGATCCTCTCCGGATCTCCTCACTGAGGATCCGGGGGATCAATTAATACCAACTATTTATCAAAGATCGTGCGGCTACAATTGAATGCTTTTTATATTTTCAAAAGTAAAGTAACCTCATTTTACGTGAAAAATATATATAAAAAAAAATTGTGGCCACACGATCTTTGAAGAACTGTTATTATTAATTGATCCCTAGTGAGGGGACCAGAGATTAGCACTTTACCAAAGTCTCGAACATCAAACTCTACCTTATGACAAATGTAGAATGAACAAGCATTGCCTCAAAAGACAACCAAAAGGATTTTGTATACAAACTCCAAACTCCCAAAATCATTCCTCCAGTTGAGATCTTCAAATATCAAATTTCGCCGACGACAAGAAAAACTCCATTTGTTTTTAGTTTACCATATGAAGATCAATCAAATTAGAAATTATTTAAACGCTTGATTAATGTCAAAATTTATGTGTTTAATTAAATAACATGATTCGTTTATTTATTAATAATTACTAAATAATTTTGAATTAAGTTGATTTTAAGCATAATTGATTTATAAATTGTGACTTAGAAAACAATTCAAATCATCAGGTAACATTGCTATCATTCGTATAAGAAAAAATCAAAATAAAAAGACAAAAGCCAGTAGTTTGTTGACAAGATCCAAGAGCTTATCAAAGAGTACAAAAAAGGTGCCAGCTTTGCATGGTTTTGAACTCTGCTTTTAGAGCAACTCCAGCGGATGCTGGTTGCTCGGGCGACATGGGAGGAGAAAGGGCCTGAGGGCCGGTGGGAGCAGCTCCAGCGGGGAAGGGCCCGAGTGAGGGTGGGAGCCCGAGCGAAGGGGGGGTGGGGAGTCGACGGGCCTGTGGCCCGAGTGTTTTGCAATTTTTTATTTTTTTTGTGTCAGAGAGAGAGAGAGAGAGAGAGGTTTTTTATTATTTAAACAAACAAAAAAAAAACTATTATTTTGATTGCTTATTGACAGGGGGGAGGGTTCCAAGGGTGGAGATGTAAATGGCAATTACTGTTCATTAATTGTAGTTACTATTCATTTAAAGCAGTTACTGTTTAATAGGGTGGATTGAATAGTGGATTGCCAGGGGAAGGGCTCCATGGGTGGAATTGCTCTTATAAGCGTCAGCCATGCATAGCCCAAGAAGGTCCAGACTGAGACACTTCAATCCCACGGCTTTGTGTGTATGGAACCAACAACTTACTCTTCAGTCAGCTTATATATCATATTGTTTCCACACTTTCGAGAGATATTTCAGTGCGATTGAAATACAAAATAATACATTAATGATCATGCATTTTATGTTCCGATTACATTGAAAAATCTCTACACATTAGATCCAACACTGTCCCAGTTCCAGTACCACTGCCTTATCACTAATAACATATAATAACCACCCTTTTAGCTTCCCAAAACACCATTAATATTATTATTAATATTAAAATCACGTGCCCCATCACCTCACCAACATTGCCAATTACAAATACATCACCAATTCATCATCCTTTCACACCAAAATCTGCAGCGTGCATCAGTCAAAGTTTGAGCACATGATCCCACTGATTAGGGCGACGTACAAAATTGCATGAACTATAGGGGTATTAAGCTAATGAGTCATACAATGAAGCTCTGGGAGAGAGTCATTGAGCATAGATTGAGGCAAGAGACACGGGTTTCAGACAACCAATTCGGGTTCATGCCAGGACGCTCAACCATGGAGGCAATCTATCTCTTACGAAGATTGATGGAAAGATATAGAGATGGGAAAAAGGATTTACACATGGTCTTTATAGATTTGGAAAAAGCGTATGATAGGGTCCCAAGAGACATTCTTTGGAGGATTTTTGAGAAGAAAGGAGTACGAGTAGCATATATCCAAGCTATAAAGGATATGTATGAAGAAGCAAAGACTGCCGTAAGAACTCATGAAGGACAAACCGAAAGCTTTCCCATAACTGTAGGATTACATCAAGGCTCATCCTTAAGTCCTTACCTTTTTGCGTTGGTAATGGATGAGTTAACAAGACATATTCAAGATGATATTCCTTGGTGTATGCTTTTCGCAGACGATATAGTGTTGATAGATGAAACTCAGGAAGGGGTAAATGCAAAGCTTAACCTTTGGAGAGAAGTGTTGGAATCTAAAGGTCTTCGCCTAAGCCGATCAAAGACAGAATATATGGAGTGCAAGTTCAGTGCAAATGGAGGCCAAAACGAGTTAGGGGTGAGGATCGGAGATCAAGAAATACCAAAGAGCGACCGTTTTCGTTACCTAGGATCTATCTTGCAAAAGAACGGAGAATTAGATGGAGATCTCAACCATAGAATACAAGCTGGATGGATGAAGTGGAAGAGTGCATCCGGCGTGTTATGTGACCGCCGTATGCCACTAAAGCTCAAGGGAAAATTTTATAGGACGGCAATAAGGCCGGCGATGCTGTATGGCACAGAATGTTGGGCGGTGAAACATCAACACGTACACAAAATGGGTGTAGCGGAGATGAGGATGCTTCGTTGGATGTGTGGGCACACGAGAAAGGATAAGATTAGGAATGAGGATATCCGGGGTAAAGTAGGAGTAGCCGAAATTGAAGGAAAGATGAGAGAAAATCGGTTACGGTGGTTTGGACATGTGCAAAGAAGGCCTACTGACGCTCCGATTAGAAGATGCGACTATGGGACAGAGGTTCAGGGCCGAAGGGGTAGAGGAAGACCTAGGAAAACTTTGGAAGAGACTCTAAGAAAAGACTTAGAGTACTTGGATCTAACGAAGGACATGACACAGGATCGAGCACAATGGCGTTCTAAGATTCATATAGCCGATCCCACTCAGTGACTTGGATTTTCCAAGTCTCCAACCGAGAAGTTTTCCTCACTCGGAAAATTAAGGGAACACTACCCCAACCTACATGCTCCACTCAGAAAGCTTCAACATACAAGCTTCAACAAAAGAAAATTCAAAGAACTTAGCGAAGAAGGCTTTGGTGTATTTAACACAATACGTTGAAATGAAGGAAAGCTTATTTATTGATATCCCCGATAAGCTACAAATATGTACATATACATGAGTCAAAATAAACACACAAGAGGGAGCCTTCACAAAGGTTGCTTAGGAGAAGTCTCAGCAGTCGGTAGAGCCCCAGAAAGAGAAGGCACCGGAGGGGGATCATTTGGAGCCTCAGTACTGGACAGAACCCTAGAAGGAGGAGGCATCAGAGGTTGATCATTTGGAGCTTCATTACGCGGTATAGCCCCAGAAGACGAAGGCAATAAATGCCTTTGGAACAAACCCACAAATCTCTGATGATCAAGTAAAACCTGACCATCAGTTTCCTTCATCTGGTCAAGCTTCCTCTTCATGTTTGTAGCATAGTCATGTGCGAGCCGGTGCAACTGTTTATTCTCATGCTTGAGCCCTCTAATCTCCTGTTTGAGACTCATCACTTCAGCCGCCAATGATTCAACTTGGCGGGTTCGAGCAAATAGGCGTTGGGCCATATTAGACACAGAACCTGCACACTGAACACTGAGAGCCAGCGAATCCTTAACAGCTAACTCATCAGACCGTTTGGAAAGTAGTCTGTTATCTTTGGGAGTGAGAAGGTTCCTGGCCACCACCGCAGCGGTCATATCATTCTTCATCACGGAATCCCCAACGGTAAGAGGACCAGTAGGGGAGACGAAGGATGGGCGCCATATGTTGTCTGGAGAAGGCGGGGCTGCCTCTTCAACAAGGTTCAAGTCAAAACGACGGTCGGAGGGGCCAGACATTTTCAAAGGTGTTGAAGAGAGAAGAGGTCGGACAAATCAAGATCTTAGAAGTGCAAGAATGAAGCTTCTACTGGTGGAGATTCAAGTGTGCTTTGGAACTTAATGCCAGCCCTTATAAAAATCTGCACTCGACGGAGCTTCAGAAATCGAAGAGGTGCCTGCTCAGAAATCGAAGAGGCGTTTGCTTTCTCAAAAGCTGGGCTGCTTAGAGATCACGAGGGTTGATCTCAGAAATCGAAGAGGCGTTTGCTTTCTCAAAAGTTGGGCTGCTCAAAGACCACGAAGGCTGATCTCAGAAATCGAAGAGGCGCTCGCTTTCTCAAAAGCTGGGCTCCCCAGAGACCACGAGGGCCGATCTCAGAAATCGAAGAGGCACCTACTTTTCCAGCCTTGTCAGCACCTGTCACACGCACACTCAGCTTTGCGGAAATTATGGGCATTCTGTCGAAGACTTCTGGGGAAGTAGAAAACACATGAATCTTACTGTTCAATCACCCACTTCCCACACGCAACAATAGCTCATGGGTACCACAGAAAACTTTGCCAAAGTTCTCTGCCAAAGTTGAGCACGTGAAGCTTGCAGCTCCCACTACATCGCTCTGACCAAGAAGGGTAAAAGAATAGCAAAGAAACAACACTAACAAAGTTTAGACCCATAAATTTTGAAGGTCTAGCTACCATATTATTACCCACAAGGGTAAAGGAACAGTACCACTGCTGGATAATTGGAAAGTCCCTGTGTGTCAATCTCTGTGCTTCGTGGCAAGGTAGACTAGCAAACATGCCCAACCTTTACTCATATTCGAGAAAACACTCCCAATAAGATTGCTTGCTCCAAAATCGAAGAGGCACCGTCCTCTGAATCTCGAGAGCCAGACTCCCAACATGACTACTTTCTTAAAAATCGAAGAGAGGGTAAAGGAACAGTACCATTGCTGGATAATTGGAAAGTCCCTGTGTGTCAACCTCTGTGCTTCATGGCAAGGTAGACTAGCAAACATGCCCAACCTTTACTCACATTCGAGAAAACACTCCCAACAAGATTGCTTGCTCCAAAATCGAAGAGGCGCCGCCCTCCGAATCTCGAGAGCCAGACTCCCAACATGATTACTTTCTCAAAAATCGAAGAGACACTGCTCCCCGAATCTTCGAGAGCCAGACCCCCAGCATGATTGCTTTCTCAAAAATCGATGAGGCATCGTTCTCCGAATCAATCGAAGAGGCGCTCGCTTTCTCAAAAGCTGGGCTGCTCAGAGACCACGAGGGCCGATCTCAGAAATCGAAGAGGCACCTACTTTTCTAGCCTTGTCAGCACCTGTCACACGCACACTCAGCTTTGCAGAAATTATGGGCATTCTGTCGAAGACTTCTGGTGAAGTAGAAAGCACATGAATCTTACTGTTCAATCACCCACTTCCCACACGCAACAATAGCTCATGGGTACCACAGATAACTTTGCCAAAGTTCTCTGCCAAAGTTGAGCACGTGAAGCTTGCAGCTCCCACTACATCGCTCTGACCAAGAAAGGTGAAAGAATAGCAAAGAAACAGCACTAACAAAGTTTAGACACATAAATTTTGAAGGTCTAGCTACCATATTATTACCCACAAGGGTAAAGGAACAGTACCACTGCTGGATAATTGGAAAGTCCCTGTGTGTCAACCTCTGTGCTTCGTGGCAAGGTAGACTAGCAAACATGCCCAACCTTTACTCACATTCGAGAAAACACTCCCAACAAGATTGCTTGCTCCAAAATCGAAGAGGCACCGTCCTCCGAATCTCGAGAGCCAGACTCCCAACATGACTACTTTCTCAAAATCGAAGAGAGGGTAAAGGAACAGTACCATTGCTGGATAATTGGAAAGTCCCTGTGTGTCAACCTTTGTGCTTCGTGGCAAGGTAGACTAGCAAACATGCCCAACCTTTACTCACATTCGAGACAACACTCCCAACAAGATTGCTTGCTCCAAAATCGAAGAGGCACCGCCCTCCGAATCTCGAGAGCCAGACTCCCAACATGATTACTTCCTCAAAAATCGAAGAGACACTGCTCTCCGAATCTCGAGAGCCAGACCCCCAGCATGATTGCTTTCTCAAAAATCGAAGAGGCATCGTTCTCCGAATCTCGAGAGCCAGATACCACAGACCACTTTTTCAAAGTGCTCTGACAGAGTTAAAACATGTGAAACTGGCAGCTCCCACTACCGTGCTATGACCAAGCAGGGTAAAGGAATAGCATTACTACTTGTTAGGGAGACTCCTATATATGTCGACCCCCATCCCCAACGGACAGGCAGACCTGCAAAAATGCTCAACCCTTCATCATATCTGAGAGGGCACTCCCAACGAAGCCTTTCGAAATATTCAGCTTTCTTTCCCCCCGATAATACCTCTGCAAACAAGCTATACTAGAGCAAGAATATCTCATATCATCAGGGTTAAAAGCAAGAGTATCCCATATCATGCTTTTTCCCTGTCTTTTCCTTTGGCCTTGTTTTTACCTGCAAGACAAGGAGAAAGAGAGCAATCAGTCAGCACTTGGAATCAAGCTTCCAGCCAGGATCTGACTGCCTGGAACCCCTTACCTGATTACTTACCTGGCATTGCTCTCGAGTACTCATCTTCAACATCTTATGTTTCCAGGGAAGATTCTGCATTTGCTTGAGGAACAGATAGGGCAAGTGCGAAGGATACAAGGAAGCATGTGGAGACAAGCGTAACAGCACACGTGCCGATACATCCATTACTCTGTCAAAAGCAAAAGTATCCCATATCAGCAGGGTGGAACGTACTCTAGATTTGATGGACTTGTTTTGACCCTCAAATTCTTCAGTCGGCCTTATACTCTGGAGGAAACCAGAAAACCCTCCAGCTCAGTTCAAGAATAAGCCTGTGGAAAGTTACTTCTTCAAAAGCAAAAGTATCTCATATCATCTCTTCTCATTTTTCTTCTCTTTATCCTTCATGCTGCTGCAAGATGGGGAGAAGGTGAACAATCAGTCGGAGCTCTGATTGCTTACCTTGTCTGTCACCTCTTTCAGCAGACCCCCTAGCTCGGCGACTTGGGGGACTCCTACTACATGGTTTGTATCGCGCTTGACCAAGCCTGAAACTACAAGTAAGCTTCAAGTGAAATTGATACATTACCTTGTGCATCTCCACCAGTTAAAGATACCACCCCTGGATGGAGGAAGAGTACTTCCAGAGAAGATGCCACATCTACCTATGAGACAGATAAGGCAAGTCAAGACGACTCCACACTCCGATACTTAGAAGTTTCGTGATTACGAGATCATTCTCCCACAATATTTCCTAATGTCATTTGTACTAAATCATTCACTTGTACTCACTAAAGGAGAGCTTGAACCTATGTACTTGTGTAAACCCTTCACAATTAATGAGAACTCTTCTATTCCGTGGACGTAGCCAATATGGGTGAACCACGCACATCTTGTGTTTGCTTTCCTATCTCTATCCATTTATATATTTATCCACACTAATGACCGGAGCAATCTAGCGAAAATCACAAAAAGCGACCGTTTTCGCTACCTAGGATCTATCTTGCAAGAGAACGGAGAATTAGATGGAGATCTCAACCATAGAATACGAGCTGGATGGATGAAGTGTAAGAATGCATCCGGCGTGTTGTGTGACCGTCGTAGGCCACTGAAGCTCAAGGGAAAATTTTATAGGACGGCAATAAGGCCAGCGATGTTGTATGGCACAGAATGTTGGGCGGTGAAGCATCAACACATACACAAAATGGGTGTAGCGGAGATGAGGATGCTTCGTGGGATGTGTGGGCACACGAGAAAGGATAAGATTGGGAATGAGGATATCCGAGGTAAAGTAGGAGTAGCCGAAATTGTAGGAAAGATGAGAGAAAATCGGCTCCGGTGATTTGGACATGTGCAAAGAAGGTCGAATGACGCTCCGGTTCGAAGATGTGACTACGGGACAGAGGTTCAGGGCCGAAGGGGTAGAGGAAGACCTAGGAAAACTTTGGAAGAGACTCTAAGAAAAGACTTAGAGTACTTGGATCTAACGGAGGACATGACACAAAACCGAGCGCAATGGCGTTCTAGGATTCATATAGCCGACCCCACTTAGTGGGAAAAGGCTTTGTTGTTGTTGTTGTTGTTGTTCTTACACTCATTTTTAATCATATTCAGTATTTCCATATTGTTTATTCAATCTAATAGTCAAAAATAAAGAAAGATGCGTGAGAGTTCTTTTGTTTTTCAAAACAAAATTTGGTATAAATCAAACATTTGTCATCCCATCTAACGATAAGCTTCTTCAACGTACCCATCTTCACTTCACTCACTCTAAAAGCTATCAAAAATATGAAGAGGTGGTCTAGAATTCAGGCTGCTTTGGCTCTTGCAATTTCCATGATATTTTCAACATGGCCTAATATTGCAATAGCAGAAGCACGTCCGTTGGCTTCTGCTTCTGCTTCTGCAGCAGCATCTAAAGCAGCATTTTCAACTTTATCACAGGTTCTTAAAGATTTTGAGGCAGACAAGAAGAACCCAAATAAGCAAATAGGCTCAAGCTTTAGAAGGATTCCTCCAAGCACTTCAAATCCCACCCAGAACAGGTAAAGTAAAACTACTTTCTACTGCTTTCAGCTTTTTTATCTCTCTCTCTCTCTCTCTCTGACCTCAATTGCCATGTTTTTGTTTGCCAGGTATAATCCACCATGAGATTGTTGAAAGAGGTTCATTTATTTTTAGACGACTTGTAATGCGCAAGTACAATTTTGCTACCTGAGGTTTTGTTACCTCTAATTTTGGCTGTAGATTTCTAGTCTTCTTTTAATGTATATATAGGATGAGATCTTTACATCTATTGATGCAAAAAGGGAGTATGTTTTATCCTCAAACTTAGTTAAGTTTGTATTAGGAGAGTAGACAGTCTGGTTTAGGTCGGTACTAGCCTATGTGGTTAATCAAATCGATTATCTTGACAATAATTTTAACGAACGCTATTACGCATACTCACCCGTCTTATTTTCTCATCACATTATATTGACTTGAGTTTTGTTACCTATCCTTTAGTTATGAAGCCGGCGAAAAATATAACAGTTGGATCGGCATAGCAACATTCGTTTTTATTAATAATCCAAGCAAATTGGGGGAAAAACACAGTATTGCTCATCTTCATCCAAATGAGTATCAGACTACCAGTACAGTAAGCTTCCCATCAGCTGTTCCATCTCCACGTTATCACGTTGTGGATAGAAAGAAACCACTACCTAGTGACTCACTAACAACACTGTTATCACGTGCCTCATCACATGTGCCCTGTTGAAAGCATATCAAAGTTCTAGCCAAAAGTGCACAGCTCACGATTTCTGTGACACAGAGTTTAGCACATGATCCGTTTCTTACATCAGATCCAAATACTTTTCCTATTTTTCCAACAGGAATTAGGTCTAAATCAACGGCTAGATAGTCATCATAATCATCAAGAGTTAACTTTTCTTGTTTCTTTTGGGTGAGAACAAAGGAATTAGAGATCTTGACTTTGTAACCAAGTTACGTGATGAGTGAGAGAGAGATAAAGAGTGCATGGAGGATACCACGGATTCTCTCCGGGTCTAAACTTCTAACTGCTCTTGCACTGTCATGACACTATCAGCCAGCCCTAAAAGATTTACATGCAACTACAAAGACAACAAATCTACTATGCTCAGTGTATAAGATGTACTGGAGTTCGTAGCCGTTAGATTTTGGCAGCAAACAGCTGCTATCACTATTCTTCAACACCTCTCGACGAAAATGTGAAGTTTAGTCGATCAGTATTATATTTTTGTAGTGCCATTAACAGTTTTTTATAATTTATTCATTCATATGTCCATCAACGAGTGACCGGCCCAAAAGCCGCCGACTCCCTTCCGGTTTTGAGCAAGTGGAATTGGGCAGGAAACACGAAATCTCAAGTGCATAATAGAAATACCACAAGATCCATGAGCTTTTAGAAAGACAAAGATTGAAGGCTTTTGAGTGGTTTTTTCAATGAGCTTAACACATTGCCAGCTATGCGTAGGTAAGATCCAACACTTCCTAGTCACTAATACGTAATTAACACTATGATTAACAAACAGATTAAGCACATGTGCAGGTCACTGTTGCTACTTGCATCACGTAAAATATATAGTTTAGCACATGATCCCCCTGTTATCATATCCATATTGTTTGAAGCTGGTAATTAGGTATAAATCAAAGGACTACGCATCATTGACTTCATACTAATCTTCATTCCTCGATCCACGAAAGGCGACAGAGGAAATGAAGTCCTGGTGTAAAGCTCTGACTGCTCCGGCTCTAGCTTTCGCCGTGATACTATAAGTCCGGTCTAATGGAGCAGCTGCGGATACTCATTCCCTGAGTTCCGTTGCATCAGTCACGGCTTCATCTTCACAAGCTCTCAGAGATTTGTAGGCAACCATAAAGACACTATATAGCAGGCTGGCTCGTCCTTACTATGGGATCAGTACCGGAAACCGCCAATTCACGGCGATCCATACGATAGCCAAGAGAGGAAGTGCAGAACCTAAATAAACAGAACCTAACACAGTCTAGTTTCCATTGGGAAGCGGGATACGTAGCTTTCGTTAGAGCTATATCCCGCTTCCCATGCTGCAACTGCAGGTGGTACAATTTGTAATGCAATTACAACTTTGATATCTAATGTTCTCAACTCTGGCTATTGGAAATAAAATTACTCATAGTTTTCTCGGATGTATATACAGAACAATCCCATTCTGTTACAACTTTGACAACCTCAACTTGAACAACAGGAAATAGAACAAAACAAAACTCAAAATTTAGCTCTCATACATGCAACTCTCCGATTCAGTTATAACCTATGCTCCGGTTCAAACATCACAAGACTAAGCGCAAAATAAAAATCTACTTACCGTAGAAAATTTCCTCTCCTTCGAAGATTTTTCCAGGGTAGTATTTCTCTGCATCTCCAATTGGGTTACATCCTCTGCAGCGCTGAACAAAAGTTACAAAACACAGAGAAGCAGATGATCCACTATATCATGCTTTAGACTTCTTGGAGGATTTTGACTCAACATCCTCTCTGTGCCGTTTCTTCTCTTTCTTGGCAGTGGATTGGGATGCTCCCTCATCTGTGACTATTTTCTTCGACTTGTTTTTCTTTCCTTTAGAAACATTCTCGGCTGCTGAAAACTTTCCAAACTTCTTGCTGTTCCGTTCTGTTTTCTTTGGTTTGTGTTTGATGCCTGATGTACTCAGAAATGGTGCAGGAGATTCCTGGAGATGTGCAATCTCTTCACTCATTTGCTTTACTTTATTCGGTCGCAATGTGTTCTTAAAATCGTCTGAAAGAAAGCTGCCGCTCTTTGACGGCTTGGTCTCACTAGAGCCAAATGTAGAAATAAATTCATTGACAGTTGATTGTTTCGATTCTTGCCTGGACCTCCACTGATCAGGTCTAGCAGCAAATCTGTCAATTACAAAAGGGTTAACTACATATACAGCAAAAATTCAACCCCAAACAAATAATGCTACAACATTGTATGCCAAACGACAAACAATTAGCGTTTCCAATTATGTGTGTGGGGAATTGTGGGGCAGAAGGTACCCAGCACGTGGTAATTACTTGAATTATTTCAGATACAAGTGCAAGCTTTCCTTAACAGAGAGAAGGGATTTGACACACATCTTGACTAACATCGAAGCGCATTCAAAACTTGATATTCTGAAATAGAACATGACAAATAGCTTACCCATCAACATCTAGTTTCCGCATGAGATGAGGGCCATGCTTCTTGTTCCAAAGCTCATTTTGCACAGCTACCAACTCAGTTACTATGGCCTCTCTCAGTGAGATGTTACCCACAGTAAAACACTTTTCAACAGTAAAAGAGCCTGATGATTGCAATGAAAGCTCTCCAAAATGTCCACGAAGCCTTCAAAGTATGCAACAGAAGATCAAATTGAATCAAGCTTAATTGCTTGGAACCATAAGACAAATATAGGGGCATCATGATACATACATACACAAATTATGTAAGCAAGCAATCTATAAATTAAGTTATATGGCATACTTCATGATTAACCGGCGCTTCAGTTTTGCAGAAGCATCAGAACTTAGAAAAGCTTCAATAACATGAGCACCTTTGGAATCTTTAGCAATTTCAAGTATGTTATCAGCATTGAGGCACGTAATGCTTGTAATAAAAGGATGTATGAATTCCTGCATGGTGAAATGCATTAGACAATAGATCAGTGTAAACAAATACGAGATTTCAATGCAAGAACAGTGGCATCTATCATAATTGCACAAAAGCAGCGATGATTTTCTATCATATATGTATACGAGGACCAAGGTCCGTAGATATTCATTCATGGAGACTGAATTTTACAGACAAAGCAGCGATAATTTTCTTTGAAACAATAATGGAGAGAGTGAAAGCGCAACAATGGAAATGCTGTAACTCTTTATTTCAAAAATCTTAAAATGGGCATCACAATATGCTAAAAGTATACCCGTCAACTTATGACTACTAACTATATATGGAAGCAGCCAATACTATAGTTGGGAGCTCTGATTTGAGTAAAACTATGAGAAAGGTTACATACATTTTGAAATTGAAAAACTCTTTGGAGAATCAAAGAACCCATGACATGCATTCTACCACCGGCTGGCCAATTCCAGTTGGACTTATCTTCACAGTAGAAGTAGCTGTCAATAAACAGTAATCGGGGAACAATGCATGTAGAGTCTTCATTGCTTGAATGTACCGCAGTAGCAAGGGCCTCACAACACTGTCAAACGAGTAATGGAAACATAGCTATATGATTAGAATGAATATCTGGACTCACAACCAGAACAAAAGTCTTGTACACAAATAAATACCATACACTATCCATCTACTTTATTCATCAGTAACATTGTAATTGAACTGATTGGCCGGAGAAAACACTATATAATTTGGCAAAGGGGTGTGCTATCCACACACCCCTGTTTACTTCTCACACACACCTAGTTAATTTTTGTACTTTGATCTTCAATTCATCCGATCCTATGACCGAAAATTAAAAGGGTATGAAAAGTAAAAAAGGGTGTGTGGATAGCACATCCCTTTGGCAAAATATTTCGAATTCCAAATACATAAAACACTAAGGTGGAAATAAAGAAATCATGTAAAATAAGAATAACACAAATTCGTTATCAACCTTATGCTCATAAGTATGCAGCCTTTGACTTGCAGCAATCAGCGAAGCAATAACTCCTGATTTTCCCGTTTTGAGCAGATCCTTAAATTTCGAACCAAGTTCCTCCCAAATCAACTCCATCTAATGGGCAAATTGACAATAAGGTGTTATGACAGAATGAAGAGTTTTACAAGAAGATATTAGACATGTATTTTTGTGAAACAAATATGCCAAAGTAGCTAAAATAGTAAACAAATTGTGGGAAAAGCAAATGGAAGAGACTAATTTAAAGTAACAGAAATGCTAATACTAGAATAACAGGAGAGGGGAGAAGCGTGATAAGGAGTAAACAAGTCAAAATGCAGCATTGCCACAAAACATACTTGATCTTTATGCCGTGCTTGAGAAATTAAGGCTTGAATAACAAAGTTCCCACAATGATGAGATGAAAGCTCAAATAATGAGTTTCTAAAAACTTTTGTGAACATTTCATTGTACAAGACTTCGGGAGCCACTCCCAAAACAACCTGCAGTATTCACAAAATATAATTAAATTAAATAAACCAAAGCTACAAGGAGAAAAACATAGCAGAAGATAAATAGATTCGAATGTGAAAGCTACTGTGAAAATTTTATTTTAATCCTAGAGTGCCTACAGGGAGTAGAAATGTAACTGTTGGACTGCCATCCGACTAAACATATGTGCTTAAAGAAGTTATCATTATAGAAAAGGGTACAAAATTCAAGATAGTACAACCATAAAAACTTGGTCGCAGTAGACGATTAATAGATGAACATCACAACTTATCCTTCTGTAAAGTTTTGTGCAGGCATAAGTGTTATTGGTGCAAACATTATGAATAGACCGTTTACCTCAATTAAATGGCTAAATGCTGTTTCTTTCATGAGATGTAAAATGCCTCTCACTTTAGTCGTTTGGATGGATTTTCCTTCTAAAATATCATCCCTAGTACATCCAATAAGAATGGGAATCAATTGCAACAGCTTTTCTTCATCTCCTGCTAACAACTGCAAAGCTGTCTGCCAAGCAAAAAATAAAAGTTCTAGCACAATTCAAGATTGATTCAAATCTTGAACATTATAAAGCGGTAAAAGGACAGAGTGTCAAGGATTGGATTAGAAAAAAAAAATTCATGCGTAAAATCCTAGGCACACAAAGGGTCAAACTTTAGATCATACAGAAGTAATATAAGACACAAATTTCATCCACGAAATAATTACCTCTCATCTGAAAAGAAAATCATGGCCACAAATGCTTACGTAAAATAAAAAGTGCCCCTTCTCTTTTTATCATGAAATAGACTTCCATGTCTTAGAAGCTAACAAGTACCACAAATAGAGATTTGGACGCCAATTAAGAAAGATTTTGTAGGGAAACCCGAGTTCAACTAGAGTAGCGAACCTGGAAAGCTCAACTTCAACTAACGTCGAACCTCAAGGAGTCAGATGGGTCTTTATTGGGAGAGAGAGAGCGTAATCATGGTGCTCTCCAGAAGCCACAAAAAAGGCGTGAGGAGAAAGCGCCTTAGAGGGAGTGACAGAATGACCCAATGTGTATTAATTCTCTAGCCTCAAACAAAATGATAAGAAAGGGGAGGCCTTCGCATTCCTAATCCGGTTGACTTATGTAATTGTCAACAGTATACAATTAAAATGCTGTTAATATCTTGTTATTAACACTATAATACCTCTAAGTTTAATTTGTTTTACTTTCACTTTTAAATATTCGGTAATTAAATAACTTAACAGTTATCAATTGACATCTAAAAAGAAAACTGACTCAAAAATAGTATGACAGTATATTAGAACATGCCTGCAGAACCAAACTGCTGTACTGATCAACTTGCAGGGTCTGAATGTTGTTTTGGATACACTTGAACATCCCTGAAACAAGAAAGTCAAATAAACGTGGGAATCCCTGTACAGAATGTGGTGTAATATCTGTGTCTGCTCGAGATGCCTTGAAGTTCAATTGCTCTGCAACTGAAGAAGACTTTGTCCCGTGAAACTCAGAAGAATCTAATGGTACTCCTTTAAGAAGAGAAAGAAAACTTCGGAGAACATGAGATCCATAGCGATCGTACATCAGATCACCAGGATTCTTTGCAATCACCTGAAAATATACAAGATATATAAAGGGTATTAGGAAGAAAATTAAGAAATAAATAAATAAACATCACAATTTACATATGCCCGGAATATGTAAATTCATTTCAACTGTTTTAAAGTTTTTATGGTTTTAAAATGGTACAGATATAATAGGCAACAAACTACAACATGCTGAACGTTTTGACCTAAAACAAATTGATACCTTGCATATTGCATTTACAGTGTCTTCAATAGCAGAATACGCCTCATTGTCCTCAAGATGCCTAGATAAAGACTTGATGGCAGACTCAGCTACATGAGAACCAGATTGATCCATTGCAATAGAAGGGAAGTCCTTCGCACAGTTTCGAAGGAAACCACAAAGGCTGTCAACATCACAGCCCTCAAGGAGTTTCTGCATAGTATGGCTTATGATATAATGGGTTGCCAGTTCCATTTCTCTCCCCTTAGCTTCCTCAAGGGCATTACCACATACAACTGGTCGCTCCTCCATATCATCCCCATTACTCGCGAAAAGGTTATCAATTTCCTTGAAGTAATTCATGGTTTCGGGATCAACCTGTTTCCTACACAACAAGTACTCAAAATCATTAAAATGCCAAACAACTCACAGATTAACCATCATTCTCAAAACCCTCAATAAGAGAAACTCGTCATGTATTACCTAACCAATGGTTTTTGTGTCTCCGAATCGCCTTGATGTTTCGAACCCCGCCAGGATCCCTTTCTCCCAACATTGGCATCAAGGGAGGAACTTTGTTTATCATGCTTTCTGCCCATATCCATTTTCTTTCTACTCCGTTTGTGTGACTTATCCTCTCCACCCATTCTGCCTCCAATTCGTCTCAATGGCAATGCCTTCGAGTTTCGATCCCCAAAAGAAACCACAATTAAACCCCCACCAGACACACAAATTTCAACAGCTTCCTACTACAAAACAATTCGAATTAACAAATTAAAAACCCCCACCATGCTCAATATCCAAATTAAAAATGTCAAAACAATAACAAAATTGGCTAACTTTCTTCTACTAAGATGGTAGATAAAATTAAAATCTAGAAATTACGAAAATCTAAAATTACGAAAAGAACACAAAGCTATTGAGTTCAAAAACCCAGAACACAAATTTTAAAATTAAATTTCTATGGAAAAAGGGATTAATGAAATTTACTTGCTTTTGTGGAGTTGCTGCTAGACTGCTATGCTACTGCTTGCTCTGTACACAGAACCTAACTGGAATTCGCACCAAAACAACCATAACGTGTTTGCTCTAACGGCGGGGTTTCGGCCGTTTTAGCCTTTAGGGTTTAATAAGGGTTTAAACCAAGTTTCTTGACCCGGACCCGACGATTTTTCAAAGACCGCTTACGAAATTGCGACACGTCGTTCATAGAAGGGTTTGGTCATAAACATTCAATTATTCTCACGGGCTGGACATCACAAAGATTATTGGGCCTAATGGCCCACTACAAAAGTAAGTTTTGAGCTTTTGATTGCAGTTGTTTGTTTTTTTTTTTTTAAACCATCCTAACTAGACTAAGGAAATGAAAGAGGGTCTGAATTCAAATGCAGTAACTTGTAGATAAATTCATATTCATCAGGACAATCCATCAATTGTACGTAATTTTGATTGTCATTTATTATCGCATACGATATCATAAATAAGAGAGTCTCTTTTTTGGTTGAAAATAACCGCATCTCTAAGGTTATCTTTAACCCTTAGGTTAAAATCTAAAATTTTTACTCAAAAACAGTTTTTCTCCTCTAACTCTTCTGGTTTAAATTTTTAGCCTAAGATTATTAAAAAATGAAATTAGAATAATTTTTTTCTTAAAGTAACTTTTAAAAAAGAAATTATGTAGACTATCATAATTTAATTTTATGAACATTATTGCTACCCTACCTAACCAAAGGACGGTTTTCTTTTATACAAAAAAAAAAAAAAAAGAAGATGATTTTCTTAATTTATTGAAGAGAAATGTTAATGAGACTGTCTCAAAAGTGAAACTTTCCATGGACTTTTCGTCAATCCATGTTTTTGGCACAACTCTCGTGCCAACATTATAAAACATTATGCCAAAACCATGGGTTGGCGGAGAGTCCATAGATTGTCCCATTTTGGGAGTCTCCTTAGTATTTCTCTTTATTAATTGGGTAATGTTAGAGAGACCAAATTACTAAGCCAAACTTTGTAAACCAAATGATGTGGATGTTTAACTATGATTGGATTATTACTTAGGTATTGATTAACGTACTTATTTTCTATTGGTGACATATAATTTTAGTTTAAAATTTTGGTCTGCCTAGCATTATTGTAATTAAATTGACTAACTGAGATACTATTGAAATTATTTATAAACACAACAGCACATATATAATATATATATGTAGAGAATAAAAACATGTGAACTTTTTTGTATTCCAACTTAGTATTCAAGAACATGTGTCTTAATGCCACTTAGTACTACGGTCTAGTAGTATTTTTCTTCGCTTGTAAGTAAAATGTCTTAAGTTGTATTTTCGCTAAAGGTAAATTTGAACTACATTATTCCTAGCCCACTGTGAGGCTTAGCTAGGCTTGGCAAACGGGTCATATTTGTCGTTTTCGTATAACACTTGTTAACTTAACAGGTCGAGAAGTGTCACACCCATTATCTTAATGGGTTCTTAAATGACCTGACCCGTTAAGAAAAATAATTTTTTTTTCTTTCTAAATTTGCACATACCACATTGCCACATAAATATTACTTCGTAAACTAATTTGAAACAAAATCAATCTTAAATCGAAAACTAATTTGAAGCAAAACCCTATATTTTAAAAGTAATTCGACATAATCAACTATTACCTCGATTAAGACTCGAGATTCGTTCGAACCAGAGACATAATCAGAGATCAAAGTAGTAGATCGATTGGTAGTAGGTTACTAGGTCGTATGTGGTAACAGTAGTGTGGTGGAGGGAGATTTGAGAGGGTGGTCATGGATTCATGGATGGCTAGAGTTGAGGTTCGAGATTGAGATTTGAGAGTTTAGATCGACAAAGAGAGCGGCTGATAGAGAGAGTCTAATTTAAGGTTGAGAAAAACATTGGACGACTAAGATTAAATATCAACCAATCTAACTATCATCAATTTTCTAATTTTAATTTAAAAAAAATTATGTATATTTATTTATTTATTTTAACTTTAAGCTCAATTCTGGATTAAATCATACTGATGTTAATTATAGTTTTTTTCAGTCATATAAAATCATTAAATTAATATTTTTCTTATCGTGTAACGGGTTACCCACATGTATAGCTGGACTGACCTGTTATCTTAACAAATGTTTATCAAGTTACCTGATAACGACCCAATTCATTATCGTGTCGACCCGAAAATTTGTTAATTTTGTGTTGTTTCGTGTTGGATTAACGGGTTGTGTCATAAATTGTCAGGTCTAAACTTAGCCCACTCCCTAATCCCTTAATGTAGATAATACCGTTTGTTAAAAAAAAAAAAAAAAACATGTGTCCTAATAAGTAATACTATTTTATTGTTACTTTATATTCTAATCCATTGTTTTTTTTAGCAAATCAGAATTTATATTCTAATCAGATTATTTTTATTTTCAGATCCTCCTGTTGTAATTTGAAATTTGAATACTCCTCATTTTGGACCGGTGTTGACCGTTGAGTATTCTTGGATTGTGATTGCCTTCTAAACGCAGTTTTCTCGTCGCACTAATTCATACAGGGTGCGTTTGTTGTACGGAACTGTCTCGGACTGGACTAACTTCAAGGACTAAGTTGGACTGTCTTAGACTAGACTAAGTTGAACTAGCTTAGTGAAGCGTTTGGTGCAGTGTCGGACTAAGAAGCTGGACTAACAACAAATTATTATTATTATTATTATATTTTAATTTATTTTCTATTAAAGATATCAAAATGAATATATGGAAGAATAAAAGGGCATAGCCCTCTTCTTCTTCAAGAATTGCAGGTGCTTTGCAACTTGGAGAATTATCAAACTTTCAACGACTCAAATTGATAGGCAAATAGAACCAATTTTGCAGTTTAGAAGATGAACGAGCCTTGTATAAGATTTATTGAACGTTGGTTTCACCCTCACCAAACCACATGGTGAGCAGTTTAGGGCCTTTGACACTGATGAACTAAGCTTGACGTTCATTTGCAATTGCCTTGGCCAAAAGAGTTTCCCAACATCATGCAGCTGTAGAAAAGGACTTCTCTTGAATGGTCTTTTAAGAAAACAAAGCAGAAATTAGAAAGAGTTAGAAGCTTGTTGAATTAGGAAGCCCAGTACGATGTAAAAAAGGTTATCTGGGTTATGGATCAGAAAAGGGTGCTTTCTGTATGCTCAAAAGCTTCTTGATGATAGGATCACAAATCTGAGGACCCTATTCAACCTGCAAGCAGCAATAGAAATGACAAATGGAGAAGATGAAGTAGAAGGGAGCAGAGCTCCAATATATTTTTGTGTTTGTAAATTCTGATCTGATTACAACAGTGAGAGCTAGTGTTCTTATTCAAGTCACAACTCATCATGTCAGCTGGCTAATTATAACAAACTTCACTAAAACAGGAATAAGCCTAATAATCCTAAGATTAAAACTTTTAATAATGATTAAGCTAATCACTAATTACAAATCATATCATTACAACTCATCATTGTGAGCATCTAACTCCATCAGGTGTAATTCAGTTTGTGTGTCGGTTATGGACTCCAAATCCTCATCAGCAGTATACAGTACCGCCCACATGAGCAGTTGATACCGATTGCACACAGAATTCAGAGATCCTTGAACAAACTCGGTAAAACCAAGACCTCACGACAAGAATTTCAGGTAGAATGGAACTCAAAGTTATACTATCAAAAATAGAAAACCGGAATCAACAGAAAACAAAACAAGGTTACCATGTTACCTAGACCTAGTACATTTGTGAACATGCCAACTAGGAGGAAAATCATGCCTCCAATCCATTTTCCACTCATCATTTGTACCAACCACACTTCAACCTCCAATGCCCTGCAATTAGCTCGTAACTCCTAAACTGAAAGACTGCATACAAAATGTGATGAGATCGTGATGAACAAAAACCAAAGTTCAGCTACAACTTTGAGTATTATCAATGGCATTCATAATATAATGTGCACTGCCAAATAATACACAACATGAAAAGGGGATGAAAAAGTGAATAACAAAAAGAGCACGAGAGATCGCATACGTAAACACAACTCGCAACAACATAGGCTCATCGCAAGTGAATCTAATTATCAAGAACAAAAATGCTAGATGCTAAATCGCAGTCCTAAAACAAACTCCGCAAACCAAAACCAAACATTCCAATTTAGACATGATATACTCTTATTCTCAACAACTGACAGACAATAGGGAACAAAAGCAACAATTCTTCGTTTCCTCCAACAATTTCTTCACTTACCCCACTTAGCATTTTTGAAACGAAATCCGAACTAAACCTTATGATCTCAAGCTCCTAGCTTGAGCAAACAAAGTTCTACATAAAATTGCTCAAGCTTCGATTTTTCACACGAACCAGGCACAAGAAAATGCCTAGCCAGAGAACCCAGATGCAGAAAACCAGAAAAAAAAGCCAGTGCAGAAGCAAATCAACCACAAACAACACAACCAAGAACAACCCAAAAAGCTGAATTAGAGAAAAATTACCAGAAAAGCAATACTCGACAAAGAACACAACCAAGAACAACCCAAAAGCTGAAAATTAGAGAAAAATGACCAGAAAAGCAGTACTCAATTCAACTTGCCCAACTGAAAACATACACAAATTTTCAGCTGAAAACAGTTCTAATGCATCCCACAAGATACCAATTAACCCATCCATTAATTTCAATCAATAAAACATCATAAATGACCACAATAACACCAAGATAATACGCCAGAATAAACTGCAAAAGCCAATGCCATTTGGCCTTCCCGATTGACAAATTGAAAATCAAGGATTCCAATACCTCATGGCGACTTTTTGTGGTCCTTGTATTTGTTTCCTTGTCTGCCAGTTGAGAGAAACCTGCAGATTTAGTGGCTCTTGCAGTTCTGAGATGAACACCTAGACCCTGCACACTTGCTGCAATGGGCATGGCTTTCTCAAGATCTCGTAGTGGAACTGTAAGAAAATCGGGGAGTTTTGGATAAAGATTAAACCAAAATATGATAACATCAAATTTCTAGCAAAATGAAAGCAGGGAATGAGGAAAAAAATCACTTCAACTTACAAAAACTTAACAATCAATTCATAAAAGGAAAAATAGCAGATAAAATGAAAACAAATGGGTAGCAATCAAAACCCAGAAACTAATCAAATATGAGAAATCAATCAAACCCACAAATCAATCAAAAACAAAAATCTATCAAAACCCAGTAATAATTTAACGAATCTTCAAAACAAAATTGAAGAAAACTAAGAAGAGAAAGTGGCAGAGGAAGCCGTGATTTATGAGGACGCGGCGGTGGTCCTGAGATGGTCCGGCAAGGTTGTCAAGCAGGATGAGGAGTCGAGCAGAGCGAGGAGTCGAGTGGAACAACGTGAGAGAAAAGAATGGTCTTAGCAATCCGGTGGTATTTGGGGGGTCTCGCTAAAGACTATCTAGCGAGCCCGTAGTCGAGATGAGTGAGGTTTAATCCCGCTAAAAGCTAGTCCCTTCCTCTAACAAACATGGACTACACTAACACCTAATCCAATCTAGTCTAGTCCCATTTAGTGAGGGCAAACAAATGCTCCCACATTGTTCACGAAGGATTTGGATCCCAGGATCCAAATTATGAGGATCTTAGGGTGCGTTTGGTACGTGGAATGAGACAGAACATAGTGGGACGGACGCGTTCCGTCTCATGTTTAGTGCGCTAAAATTATGTGGAACGCCTGTTCCACGGAACGAAAATGTGTTAGATTTTGGTTCCACCTCCCCCTGGAACGGGTTTTTCCATCCCGTGGAACACAAATTCATAACATTTTAAGACAAAAATACCCCTTCTCTTTTTCAATATTTACATCATCCAAAAAATATTTACATCATCCAAAAAACAAACCCTAAAATTCTATCTTCTTCGTTCCATCTTTTCTGCCTGCCACTGCCTTTTCCCATAGCCATCCTTATCACCCTCTCCCGTTGCAGTTGCATCTACAGGTTCGATCTTGATCTTCTCCCGTAGCCGCTGCATCTCCATGTTCAATCTTGATCTTCTCCTGTAGCTCCAGGTTCGATCTTGATCTTCTCCTGTAGCCGCTTGATCTTCTCCTGTAGCCGCTGCATCTCCAGGTTCAATCTCGGTCTTCTCCCTTAGCCGCTGCATCTCTATGTTCGTTTTCTTGATTTTTCCATGGAAAATTTCAATTTTTTGGGAAAATATGATGATTATGAGAAAATAAGTTAGTTTTCTTGGTTTCTCTGGTTTAACTTATGCTTGGGAAAAAGAACAAAGTCTGATTTTTAAGGTTTATTACGATTCTGGTTTGTAAAGAATTGGATCTGGTTCCGAGCTGTGCGATTTAGTGGGTTCGGTTGTGAGCTTGGCTTTGTATGATGGAAAAAGCTGGTTCTTTCTGCATTTGGTCAGCTGAAATGTTAATCAGTTTGATGCATTTTAATGGTTATTTTACTGATTATTGGTCAGTGTGTATAATTGAGTTTTGATACATTTGGGTTTTGACCCAAATTGTGTTTTAGGAAAGAAGAGATGCTTTGGGGTCGTAAAATTAGTGCAGAATCATCGTTTGTGAAGTGTTTGAGCTAAATTCTTTTGGCATTTTTAAGGGTTTTGGCAAATTCCATAATCTGTTTCACAAAAATTGGGTTCGGCATAAATAACCCTTTGTACTGGGAGTTAAACACACACTGAGAAGCCTTTCTTGCATGGTGAAATCGTAAGAAAATGCGTAGGCTAGATTGGAAAATGGGTTTGAAATGGCCCTCGGTCACTCATCCATATTGGAGAGCTGCATCACTATGGGTTTTAGAGCATTTCTTGAGTTTTAGAGCATTTCCCTGAGACTGTAACAATTAACATAGATAGTCTAAGAGGTGTCTCTATGGGTGGAAATATTTTGGTAGGAAAAGGGGTTGAAGAGACAATGTAACGTTGCCTGCCAGGGATCTTCTTATTCCTTATTAGTATTTTCTTTTAGGGGGAAGGGAGAGATGAAATAATAGGTTTTGGCTAACGTTTTTCTTAGTTTTCTATTTGATTCTTGTTTTGCATCATGCTTCTTTTTCTTGTTAGCTGCTGTTGTATATTGGAAGGTATGGTCATAGTATGGAAAGCAAGTTGTCCTTGTGCATCAGTGGTGTCATTATTTTTTGTTGTTAGAACTTGTTTGTTGGCAATCAATTGCCAAATTATCGGATATCTTTTTTGTTGTAAAATCATGTCCTTTGTCCAACTTCTTTTCCTCCCCCAGCCTAGTGATTTATTTTCTTGTTGCATACTTTATCCCACTTTATATTCATTGTTGGACGCTTTTGATTTTCCATGTTTAGCATCTTTAGCAGCTGCGATTCTTCATAAGGCCAAAGCTGCTAAAGATGGAATTGAATGATAATGCTTTTTCATTATTTAGGATGTACAAAACATGTGAGACGTGATAGACACGATAATGCTCTGTGGCTGATTACTTGGTGCTTTTCTTTTGTAAAAGTTGCCCTTGCCTTTAACCATGTCAGACATCATGTAAGTTTGTAACTGCTTTGCTAGGAGAGAAGCATGCATGGGGTTTAGGAAAAACCATGTGAAAGATTGTGACTTGCAAGCAGTTTTACTAGTGTGTGTGATTGTAAAAGATGGTCTGTTGAAGTTTATTTGGTGTTCTCATATGCTTATCTCTCCTCCTTGTATACAGGAGTTCTATCGTGTTGAATGAATTACCATTTGAAAAAAAAAAAAAACATGATTTGGAATTATCACAAGATTGGTCATTCATGGCTTGCTGATAAATTTGTGTACTTTTTCTGTTTTATTATTACTTACCAATGCTCTTTGCTTTTTGTTTTCTAGGTCTCCATGTATGTTGTTGCAGCACATTAGATTATCTTAAAGATCCAGTCTTGTCCCAAATAGCCTTTTATTAGATGAATACTCAAGAAACATAAAGTTCAGTATGGCTCTACAGACACATCAGCATGAAGGTTACACATCAGCAAGGCACACATCAGCGAGGCAGTTAGTTTGTTGAGATTGTAGGAAGGCTGTTAGTCTGTTGGGATTTGTAGGGATAAGAAAGTTGGTTAGTAGCTTATGAGTGAATCAAAGAATTCTTGTATAAATAACGAACACCTTTCTCTGGAATTCCTTTATTGTTCAAGGAATACAATCTTTAGTCATTCACTTTCTCTCTCCAAATTCTCTGCCATTGTTTTTCGTTTTGCTTCTTCTACCATGTCTTCAGTCAAGAAATGGCATAACATATATTATCACGTAACATATCTTTAGCCATGTGCTACTGTAAAAAATATATCATAGATAAGCATATATGTGTTCAAATATGAACAAGTTCCAAAAAAAAAAAAAAATTGTCTTGTCCTGTCCCACGCATAAGCATTTTACCAAACAACAGACGGAACAGGGGTAAGTTAGTCATTTAACCTTTTGGTTCCATTCCGTCTAGCGCGTACCAAACGCAGAACGGAACAACCATCCCGTTTCGTCCTGCGTGTACCAAACATAACACGGAACCTCCGTTCTGTCCCGTCCTGTCCTGTCTCATACCGTCTCATTCCGTTCCGTCCCGTCTTGTCTACATACTAAACGGTACCTTATGGATCCTTATATCTTAACTATTCATCGTGCATTGTGCGGTTATAAAACATTTGATTTTTTTTATATTTAAAATTGAATACAAATAATACCTGACGAAAACTGGGTGTATGATGTACGATGAACAGTTAGAATGTGGAAATCCCTAAGATCTCCACAAAGTGAATCCGGCAAAGATCCCTTTCCGTTCACAAAAACATGCTTGAATATAGTGAAAATCCGTGAATTTTTTTTTGTCAACTGATAGAATTTTTTATTGAATTCGTAATAAAATTGTGAACACGGAAAATTCCTGAAACGAAAGAGACAAGAACAACGTGCACAAACAAATATTTGTATTTTGATGATTTTGGGTTACAATCTCTTTCTATTTTGATCCTCTGATTCGATCTCCGTAAGGTGTGTATTTGTGGATGTGTGATTGATCCAAATGGCCGTTGGGCTTGATCTAAGGATGAACGTTCTTCAAGGGCCGTGGACTTGATCTTGAAAGTGGATTTGAGCGGATCTTCAAAGGGGCTTTTGGGCTTGATCTTTGAAGAACAGTGACGAACGGATCTCCAAGGGCTTTTGGGCTTGATCTTGAAGAACAGTGATGAACGGATATTCAAGGGCTTTTGGGCTTGATCTTGAAGAACAGTGACGAACGAATCTTCAAGGGCTTTTGGGCTTGATCTTGAAGAACAGTGATGAACGGATCTTCAAGGGCTTTTGGGTTTGATCTTGAAGAACAGTGACGAACGGATCTTCAAGGGCTTTTGGGCTTGATCTTGAAGAAACAGTTGGATGTATGGATTTGTCGACGTTGTTGATCCAAAGGGCCGTTGGGGCTTGATCTTGGATGAACGGATGATGAACGATGGTGCTTTCTTTAAGGGCCGTCGGGGCTTGATCTTGAATTGGTGGATGGTTGATCCAAGGGCCGTCGGGGCTTGATCTTGGAAGAACGATGAACGAAGAACGAAGAACACTTTCTTCAAGGGCCGTCGAGGCTTGATCTTGAATTGGTGGATGATTGTTGATCCAAAGGGCCGTCGGGGCTTGATCTTGGAAGAACGATGAACGAAGAACGAAGAAGGCTTTCTTGATTATTCGGGAACCTGGATGCTTGAGAGCTTCGGAGTTTCAGAGCTTCAGAGTTTCAAGGTGTAATATGAATTGGTCCCCCCAAATGAATGAAATGGGCTTGTATTTATAGAATTTTCCAAGGCCTAATTTTGAATATAATATCCCAGATGAAATAAGTCGTTTCTGCCAAGTGTTGACACGTGTCCTGTTTGATGACTTTTCCAACTTATTTCGATTTTTTGTTTAGACACACGCTACGTGTAAAATTTATGTAATACATGAGCGTTGAAACTTTGATTTATCGGTCAACATTTATTTACCGAAATTTCGATGTCTACAAATGCCCCCACTTCAAGGCGCGTCGTATACATGTGCTTGTCATGTGTAAGAGATGTGTTTTGAAGTCCCTTATTGTAGATGTCGATCCAAGGGCCGTTGGGGCTTGATCTTGAATTGGGCTGGAAATTTTTTTTTTCAAGGGCCGTTGAGGCTTGATCTTGAATTGGGTTGGAGATTTCTTCAAGGGCCGTCGAGGCTTGATCTTGAAGGTTGAAATTGGACCACAAGGAGCTTCATGTGGTAGATGATCTTTGGCTTTGGTAGTGGATGAATCGGCACGTATTTTGTTGCGCTTGTTGACTTTCCACAGCTTTGATCTTGAACTGGGTTGGAGGATTTTCTGGATTCCTCCAATTGGTGATTTTCCACAGCTTATTCTTGAACTAGGTTTTGATTCAAGGGTGGTAGACACTTGATCTTGAATCGGACTTGTGATTTCTTCAAAGGCCGTCGAGGCTTGATCTTGAATTTGGCCGGAAACTTCTTCAAGGGCCGTTGAGGCTTGATTCTTGAAGGTTGACTCGAACACATGGCAAGCAGGCACGAGGTGAAGGTGACGACTTGTTGCTTTGTTCAATCTTTCTAATTCACACCTGAGCAGTTTGGTCAACGGTATGATCTTCAAGATTGATGGGCTCTTCTTCCAGTTGGTGACTTGATCTTTAAGGATTTGATTCAAGGGTGGTGAATCGGCACGTACAGCCCACAACGCCTAGTAAGTCGACCCAAGAATTTGAGGGTCAAAACGAGTTCACCGTCCAAAGTGATTGCAACCCTGATGATATAAGATACTTTTGATTTTGAAGAAGTAGCGGATGACTCAGCACGTGCTTTGTTGCACTTGTCTCCACATGCTTCAAGGTATCATTTTCATTTCCTTTAACTGTTCCTCGGGCAGATGCGGCATCTTCTCGAGTTCTTCATCTCAGACTCCTTCTGCTGAGTTGACTGTGCATGCTGCATTCTTCTCTGCTTGTTTCTTCAGGCAGATGTGGCAGCTTCTCGAGTTCCTCAGTTCGGACTCCTTCTGCTGAGTTGACTGTGCAGACCGCATTCTTCTCTGCTTGTTTCTTCTGCACGTTGTCTCCACATACTGCAAGGTATCATTTTCACTTGCCTTTATCTGTTCTTCAGGCAGATGTGGCAGCTTCTTTGGAAGTACAGCAGCAGTGGGAGACGAGTACTCGAGAGCAATGCTAGGTAGGCAATCAGGGAAGGGTTCCCAGTAGTCGGTTCCTTACCTGAGTTTGAGTGGAAGTCCCGGCATATTGTTTTCTTTATCCTTGTCTTTGTAGGTAAGAACAAGGACAAAGGAAATGACAGGGAGAACGCATGATATGAGATACTCTTGCTTTCTACCCTGGTGATATGAGATATTTTTGCTTTGGTGTCATTTGTTTGCTGAGGTACCCCAAGGAATAAGGAACACTGAGTGACTCGAGAGGCTTCATTGGGCAGGCATTCTCGGAGATGAAGAAAGGTTCTGTATGTCTGCCTTGCTATGGAGGGTGAAGGTGGACAGTTATAGGAAGTCCCTTAATGCTTGTAGAGGTACTGTTCTTTCACTCGTGTCAGCAACCAATGTGTGATTTATTAGTATGGCTTCACGTGCTTTCTTCTTTATTAGAAATCTTCAACAAATTGTCAGTAATTTCCGCCAAGCTGAGTGTGCGTGTGACAGGTGTTGACGCGGCTGAAAAAGACCGGCGCCTCTTCGATAACTGGGATCGGCGCTTCGACAAATTACCCGTGATTTCCGCAAAGCTGAGTTTGCGTGTGATGGGTGCTGACGTGTCTGGAAAAGACTGGCGTCTCTTCGATATCTGGGATCGGCGCTTCGATAAATTACCCGTGATTTCCGCAAAGCTGAGTTTGCGTGTGATGGGTGATGACGGGTCTGGAAAAGACTGGCGTCTCTTCGATATCTGGGATCGGCGCTTCGACAAATTACCCGTGATTTCCGCAAAGCTGAGTTTGCGTGTGATGGGTGTTGGCGCGTCTGGAAAAGCGGGATGCCTCTTCAATTTTTGAATTGGCCTCTTCAAATTCTGAGCTCGCCTCTTCGATCTCTGAAATCCTGTTGAGTGCTGATTTTTATAGAGGCACGCAGTCCGTTTCAAAGCACACTTGAATTTTCGCTTGTAGAAACTCCCTTCTTGCACTTCTAAGATCTTGATTTGTCTGACCTATTCTTTCTTCAACACCTTTGAAAATGTCTGGACCCTCCGACCGTCGTTTTGATTTGAACCTTGGTGAAGAGGCAGTCCCGCCTTCTCCCAACAACATATGGCGCCCATCCTTCATATCCACTACCGGTCCTCTTACCGTTGGGGATTCGGTGATGAAGAATGATATGACCGCTGCAGTGGTGGCCCGGAACCTTGTCACTCCCAAAGATAACAGACTACTTTCCAGGCGGTCTGATGAGTTGGCTATTAAGGAGTCTCTGGCTCTTAGTGTGCAGTGTGCGGGTTCTGTGTCCAACATGGCCCAACGCCTATTTGCTCGAACCCGTCAAGTTGAATCGTTGGCGACTGAAGTGATGAGTCTCAAACAGGAGATTAGAGGGCTCAAGCATGAGAATAAACAGTTGCACAAGCTTGCACACAACTATGCCACAAACATGAAGAGGAAAATTGACCAGATGCAGGAATCTGATGGTCAGATTTTACTTGATCATCGGAGGTTTGTGGGTTTGTTCCAACAACATTTGCCTTCGTCTTCCGGGGCTGTACCGCGTAGTGACGCTCCGAATGATCAACCTCCGACTCCTCTTCTTCCTGGAGTTCCACCGAGTGGTGCGACTTCAAACAGTCAACCTCCGATGTCTCTTTTTCCTAGAGCTCCACCGAGTACTGAGACACCACCTGAGCAATAAAGACTCCCTCCCGTTTGTTTGAACATTTGTAAATATTTTTTTTTTTTTTTGGTATGTAGAATGCAATTTTATGTAAAATTTCTAGAAAAAATAAATAAAATGAACTTTTATTTCTCTTAATGCTTTTTTTTTTTTTGCTGTATATATTATACACACACACATTTATATATATACATACATACATACATACATACATACATACATACATACATATATATATATTTTTTTTCTTTCACGTGGAGTGATCCACCATCCCAAACCCATTTTCCCTTTGTTTTTTTTTTGCATGGTGCTAGCCACCAAGAATCCACCTTCTCTTTTTTTTTTCTTTTTTTTTTTTTTTTAATTATTTTATTTATTTATTATTATTATTATTATTATTATTTTTTTCGTCTGTTTTCACATGTGCTTGATCCACCATTCCCCTTTTTTCACGTGGTGCCAGATGCACCACCACCTTTTTTTTTCTTTTTATTTTTTATTTATTTTTGTATAAATTTGGGTGATGGGTAGAGGAACTTCTGCAGGGAGCGGAGCTCGAGTTTGAGGAAGAGCTTCTCGCCCGGCTAGTCGTTTGACAGCGGTCTTTGAAGTTGTTGGCAGCTGCGAGGCAAGAGACGGAGGAGGTGGAGATGACCAGGGCAGCTGTGACGGACAGAGACGCCATGGCAGGACCTCGAGGAGTTTTAAGATACTGGTGCAGGTACTGGCGAGGTGATTTTGACGAGAAATGCATGAAGAGGGCGTCGAGCACCATGGGCCTGCAATCCTTGAGGTTGATCTCGTAGTCCTTGAGCTCTTGTTCAGGTATGACGGGGCAACCTTGCTTTGCAGTGTCACTTTCATTATCCTTCACATCAGAGAAACCTCACGATAATGACAGGACAGACGCAGTGGAGCACACAGTAGTGACTGACACTGCCGAGCCTAGCTTTGGAAGTCCGCTTCGAAGCAATGAGTTCGCCCACCGAGTTACGGCCTAGTTGAGGGCTGTTTGGCGATCGTGATGGTGACTCAGATGGCGGGGTTTTGAGCTTTGACTGTGGCGGCTATCCCGGAAACATGGGGACATGACATGGAAGTCCCCGAGAGGACGTTGTACAGCGGGGGATCCTTTCCTTCAAGAGCAACAGACGAATCATTGCCGATCCATGGTGCAAGAATGTTCACACCAGGTGCTGCAATATTAGGCTTGAGAATGTTCCTTGTACCGGATGCAGGGCCTCTGGCTGAAAAATATACGACGGTGGGCGCTGGTTTATACTTCGTCACCGTCACTGTTGGTTGGACGGTTGCAACTGGGTTTCTGGTTGAGTTGATATAGGATAGGATTTCTTGACCGTCCTTAAAATTGAGGACGGTTGCCGGAAATTCTCCATATGTACTCACGACTACCCCCGGATTTTCTACTTGAAAAATGACACCTACTCCGCCAAGACTCGTCACCGCGTCAATCTGGCTGCCCCTCCAATAATCACCGGAGTCACACAGCATAATCTTCCCATTGATCTTTTCTGTTTCCATAATTTGCTTGTCCTTTAAGTGGCTATCTGGACCTGGTGTGCTGTTGTATCACTATGATTGTCGCATATCCCTAGTTGGACGATGAATGCAACGATACTCCCTTTGTCGATACCCTCGCTTTCAATCCAAATATGACCTCCCATGGTGTTTACAAACCGTTTGCAAATGGCAAGTCCAAGTCCTGCACCGTTGTTTATTTGATTGGATCCATTTCGGGGCTGAGAAAACTTGGTGAAAAGATGAGGAATATCTTCTGGGAGAACCCCACAGCCAGAATCCTTAACCTGAACTCGTAGGTAGAAGTAACCATCAGTTGACGCTGGATAAAACTCCGGTGGTTGCCAGTCTCTTGAAGATTCTGATTTCGTAACAGATGCTGTAATTGAAATATAGCCCTGCTTTGTGAACTTCACAGCATTACCGGCAACGTTGAGAATAGTTTGCAACAGCCGATTCTCATCTCCAACGGCATACACAGGTAAGTCTGGGGATTGAATCAAAGTCATAGACAACTTCTTCACAGATGCGACGGGCTGTACCAAATTCATTACCTCTCTGAAAACTCCATGGAGGTTAAATCTTTCAGTGTCTAATTCTAGGCTATCATCTTCAAGTCTAGAAAGATCTAACACATCATTAACAAGTGTTTCCAAAAAGGTTGCTACTCTTTAGTGCTGTCTCTATCATAAGCCTTTCTTCCGGAGTCAGTTCCGTCTCTAACAGAAGAGAAGACAATGCAATGATTGCATGCATTGGTGTCCTCATTTCATGGTTCATGACAGCAAGGAAATCATCGCGGGCATGGATTGCCATCTCTGCTTCTCTCCAAGCTAAATCTAAAGCATTGTTCTGCTCCGTGAGCTGTTTACGGGCTCGCATAGACTCTTCCAGAATAGCAGCATGTGAAAGAGCAACAGCTACCTGATCTGCCACAACATCAACCAGCTCCAGTTCATGTTCTCGCCACTTTCTGGTGCCATCCGTGGGAAGAATCAAAACCATGATTGCGTAGCTTTTGGCAGAGACATCCGGCCAGTCATTGATTTGAAAATTTGAAAGATTTAAAAGGGGCACCCGCAGAGCAACAACCTCAGGTGGTACATATCTTCCCACAAGCGGTCTGATTCTTGCCAGTGGGCAGTATATGGTATACGAATTGCCCGAGAACTATTGAAGACTTCGTTGACAACAGGAAGGTCCATTGACACAGATGAACCAGCCTGTATATGGTAGTTCAGAGTGTGAGAAAGCTGTAGGTTCATACCAGTTCTGGACGGCATCCATAACGCGCATTCCTGGAGGCCTAGAGTTCTACCCAACTCAACAAGGGTAGTTTTCAATATAGTGTGCCTATCCAACGTGCTTCGAATTTCATGAGTCAGCATCCTAACATGCCTTCCTGTTTCTTCCTGAGTGAGCATAAGCCCCATCTCCTTGTCAAGCTCTTCAGCGACAGCTCCCGTTTCTTGACGCTTAGCAAATCCGAGATAATGTGAACGAGCATTAGAGCGGTAGCACACGATACAACGGCACACGAAACCTTGGCAACAATCATGAATATGGCAACAGTTTTGGTGTGCATAGAGAAAGTCCAAACATTTATGAAATGGGTTGCTCCACAAAGAACAATGAAGGCACCGAACTGCACAAGCACCCATATGTACGGAAAGAAAGCGGATTTCTGCACAAAATATATAAGCTCCAAGGGAATGGAGAAATAGGCAAGGGCAATGAACACATCAGAGATGTACTGATATTTCACCAGCAGCTCATCTGGGGGCCATTGCGCGTCTATGCAATCACAGGACTCCATTTTTTCAACGAATCAGGCTTGAGGCTTGAGGGGAGAGACGAAGTGAGGGTGATGGATCAATTAGGGAGCTCTGAAGGACTGTTCTGAGTCGTCCAATTTCGCAGGAGCTGAGCTTTTGAAAGTGAGAAGCGTTTTTTCATGGTAGAGGAAGAATGAGTGCAAAAGGGAGTAGGATGCCGTCGACGAAGAGCTCATCGGCGGAGAGGAGATTGGGCTGAGGGCAAGACGGGTTTCTCCAAAACTCGAACTCGGGGGAGTTTGGAATCGGTGCTGGTTCGCCTTCTTCGGCTGCTGCTCTGTGAAATGTGGGGTTTGAATTTGGGGTTGTGCTCCATTGAGATGGATATTTTTTGGAGAGAGAGAGAGTGGAGTGGATGGTGTGGGGTGGGCCTGCGTTTGGGCTGTATGCCTCAATTGCTAAGACCTGTGCCTGGAATAAGACACGGATTGGGCTTTGGGAGCCAGGCCTGGACGTTGGACTTTGACGCAGGCTTGGGCCTCGTGTTGCTTTGGAATCCATGGCGCTTTCTGCCTTCTTTTGTTGTTGTTCGACCTAGACACATATATATATATATATATTTCTTTTTTTTTCTTTTTTTTTTAATAAAATTGACTTTCTTTAATAAAACATTTATTTATATTTTGATGTGACTGAACTCGAAATTGAATGCTCGAGTTGCCTACGTACCCTTCCAAAGAAAGAGATCAAGTCAAAACGTAGTTCAAATATATACATATTTTTGGTATTTTCTTTTTGTGTCGTTTGCAGTTTTAACTCGTGCAGGCAAGGAGCATGTTGTGTCGCCTTTTAAACTCATGCAAACCAGGAGTGTTGATGTTGCCTTTTATGCTCGTGCAGACCAGGAGCGTTGTGCCATGCAGTTTAGGCTCGTGCAGGCGAGGAGCCTTGTGTCTTGCAATTTAGGCTCTTGCAGACCAGGAGCTTTGTTGGTTCGTCAAGCGATCCGGGAGAGCCGTTCCTCGCAATCTTCATAGCAAGGAGCCTTGACTGAGTGATTGAAGAAGTCTTCAGGAAAGAAATCACGCATCGTGATGGGGATAGACGATCTATGTGTCGAAATTTCATCATCTTCAACACGTTCACGTTGCTTTGAAGGTTGACAAGAGCTGCTTTGCCCCCTTTCCGATTGGCGGACTTGTGGAGGAGACGTATGCTTCTTGTGCAATTTCTTAGGAGTGACTTGAGTCCATCCTTCAATTTTGCTTGTCTTGGAGGATGCCCCCAGCGGTTGAGGTGAAAACTTCGAGTCGGAAGAGCCAGAAGCGAAGGTGGTATAGTTTGTGTTCACCACATCGTCAAGATCTAGCTCGATGATTCCTTTCTGAGCCAGCTTCATGATAAGATCTTTCAGCACGAAACATTTTTCTGTCGGATGACTGATGAAGCGGTGGAATTTACAGTACCTTGGACTGTCAGTGTGATTCATCTCTTCTGGCCGTTTGCACTCAGGCAAACTAATCACCTTCTTTTCCAGCAAGTTTTCTAACATGGCAACCACATCAGAGTCGGGGAATGGATAAGTTTTCTCCTCAAGCTCCTTCAAAGTGCTTCTACGCATCTCTTGATCACGAAAGCCTTCGGCTTGAATCGCCTTGCCTCGTGTAGGGATTTTGACGGGAGCTGTGTTGACTGTCATTGCTTCTTTGGTGGATTTCCACGCAGTCTTCTCCAACTTTGGCCCAAGAACTTCGTCGTTCTTGTAGTCGGCGATCGGTTCTTTCTTCCCATGATGGGCGATGCTCAACTCCATGTCATGGGCGAGGGTGGCTAGCTCTTCGAAGGTCCGTGGTTTGATGCCTTGAAGGATGTATTGCAAACCCCATTGCATGCCTTGGATGCACATCTCGATTGAAGAGGTTTCCGAGAGCCTGTCTTTACAGTCGAGGCTTAGAGTGCACCACTTGTTGATGTAGTCAATGACTGGCTCGTCCTTCCACTGCTTTGTGCTCGTTAGTTCTAGTATGCTCACAGTGCAGCGGGTGCTGTAGAAGCGGTTGAGGAATTCCCGCTCCAATTGCTCCCAGCTGTTGATGGACTCAGGCTCTAGGTCTGTGTACCACTCAAAGGCGTTTCCTTTCAGCGAGCGCACAAACTGCTTGGCGAGGTAGTCTCCTTCGGTCCCTGCGTTGTTGCAAGTTTCAACAAAATGGGCAACGTGCTGTTTCGGGTTTCCCTTTCCATCGAATTGCATGAACTTTGGCGGTTGATAACCCCTCGGCATCCTTAAGGCGTCGATCTTCTTTGAATACGGCTTCGAGTACAACCCGGAGGTATTTGAGCTCCCTTCGTACTGTGCCTTGATGGTGTTGGTGATCATCTCCTGTAGCTGCTGGATAGAAAGAGATCCTATGAGTGCCGCTGCTTGGTCTGGCTCCGGCTTCCCATCGATTTTCTTCACCGGGGGTTCTTCGTCTCCGCTAGCTCCTCCCTTTAGTGGATCATCCTCTGGGTCGGGTTTATCGCCGTCCTACGCCTCCAGTCAGTTGACTAGTGCTGCAATTTGCAAGTCTTTTTCTACCACAGTTCGGGTTAGCCTTGCGCTTGCTTCATTCATTTGAGCCAGCTGCTCATCGATTGAAGTTGCTCCAATGGTCATGACTTGCATGGCTGAACTGTCGCTTGAATCGGCATCGGAGAGCATGGATTCGGAGTATTTCCTTGGGCTTTCCCCCCTTGGTGCCCTTAGTGAGGCTAAGGTGATCAAAGGCTCGTGCCTTAGGTGCTTTTATTCCCTTGGCAGAGTTGATGCAGAGGTGAAAGAGGCGGCAGAAGTAGCTCTTGCCATGCTTCGAGTCGTGATGCCCAAAGTGACACTAGTTGCGACGAGGACGCTTTTGTTCTTTGCGCCGGTTGCGGGAACAGTTTGAGCCTTCCTTGATGCCATTAATTTTGGAAGTGCGTTTGAATTTCTTGAACGGAGAAAGATATGAGAGGTAGAGATGGTCCCACTGGGCGTGCCAATTTGTGAACACGGAAAATTCCTGAAACGAAAGAGACAAGAACAACGTGCACAAACAAATATTTGTATTTTGATGATTTTGGGTTACAATCTCTCTCTATTTTGATCCTCTGATTCGATCTCCGTAAGGTGTGTATTTGTGGATGTGTGATTGATCCAAATGGCCGTTGGGCTTGATCTAAGGATGAACGTTCTTCAAGGGCCGTGGACTTGATCTTGAAAGTGGATTTGAGCGGATCTTCAAAGGGGCTTTCGGGCTTGATCTTTGAAGAACAGTGATGAACGGATCTCCAAGGGCTTTTGGGCTTGATCTTGAAGAACAGTGATGAACGGATCTTCAAGGGCTTTTGGGCTTGATCTTGAAGAACAGTGACGAACGGATATTCAAGGGCTTTTGGGCTTGATCTTGAAGAACAGTGATGAACGGATCTTCAAGGGCTTTTGGGTTTGATCTTGAAGAACAGTGACGAACGGATCTTCAAGGGCTTTTGGGCTTGATCTTGAAGAAACAGTTGGATGTATGGATTTGTCGACGTTGTTGATCCAAAGGGCCGTTGGGGCTTGATCTTGGATGAACGGATGATGAACGATGGTGCTTTCTTTAAGGGCCGTCGGGGCTTGATCTTGAATTGGTGGATGGTTGATCCAAGGGCCGTCGGGGCTTGATCTTGGAAGAACGATGAACGAAGAACGAAGAACACTTTCTTCAAGGGCCGTCGAGGCTTGATCTTGAATTGGTGGATGATTGTTGATCCAAAGGGCCGTCGGGGCTTGATCTTGGAAGAACGATGAACGAAGAACGAAGAAGGCTTTCTTGATTCTTCGAGAACCTGGATGCTTGAGAGCTTCGGAGTTTCAGAGCTTCAGAGCTTCAAGGTGTAATATGAATTGGTCCCCCCAAATGAATGAAATGGGCTTGTATTTATAGAATTTTCCAAGGCCTAATTTTGAATATAATATCCCAGATGAAATAAGTCGTTTCTGCCAAGTGTTGACACGTGTCCTGTTTGATGACTTTTCCAACTTATTTCGATTTTTTGTTTAGACACACGCTACGTGTAAAATTTATGTAATACATGAGCGTTGAAACTTTGATTTATCGGTCAACATTTATTTACCGAAATTTCGATGTCTACAAAAATGTTTCTCTCTTCCACAAGAACAATGAATAAAAACTCGAGAAATAACAAACCCTATATATGACTATGAGTTGGTTTGGTATTGCTGTACTTTGAAAAAAAATTGGTTCTACTGTGCTGTGAGAATAAGCTCGTTTTTTGTGCTTTACGTTTTCAGTTTTTTTTTTTTTACCCAAAACTATGAAAATAAGTTGTTTTTAAGTTTTACCAAACATCTTTTTGAGCTTAGCTTTTTTTTATACCCACTTTTTATAAAAGCACTTCAATACCAAACCAGTACTACTTTCATTCCAACTTACTGTTGAACTATAAGTATTTGAGCTGAAAAGTTTTAGAATAAGTTTGTTTTAAATTGGTGTATCCACTTGTGCAGAATGAGGCAAAGTGTAAATGTCTAGTTTTGTAAAAAGGCCATGAGTGCCATGTATTGAGTGATCCATGAGATTAGAAAGATGTGTGTCTAGGATGAAATGTAGTGTATGTGTGGTCCCAAGTGCTAGGCCATCAGTTATGTAAAAGCATGTGCTTCGTGCTCTTTCATTAACACAGAAAATATTCCTCTGCAATTTGACAGAGAGAGAAGAAGAGAACTATTCATCTTCCATTGTGTTCTTCGGTTTGTTTTTGCTCTTTGTTCAGCTTTCCTTCTTCAGTTCAAATCTCTAGAATTCAGACACATTAACATGGCCTCAGAGCCAGGTTGCGTCGTTTAAAAATCCGGGCGTAAATCTGTGAGGTTACTGAGCTCAATCGAAGCTCACGAAAGATTTGAAAAATGGCTGGATCTGGAGGTGCTGAAGTGAGGACCCCGATCTTCTCCGGTGAGAACTACGAGTTCTGGAGAATCAAAATGGTTACCATTTTCAAGTCACATGGACTATGGAATCTGGTGGAAAAAGGGATTTCGGTTCCCGATTCGAAGAAGAAGAAAGCTAAGACTGATGAAGATACAGATGTTGATGCTGACGATGATGAGAAAATGGCTGCAATCTTCATGAAAGATGCAAAAGCTCTCGGAATCATTCAAAGCGCAGTCTCCGACCAGATCTTCCCTCGAATCGCAAACGCAGACTCAGCAAAAATGGCATGAGATCTGTTATATGGTGAATATCACGGTGGGGATCAGGTAAGATCTGTGAAACTCCAAAATCTCATACGAGAATTTGAATACACTAGAATGCGTGATGATGAATCCTTGACTGGGTATCTTACTCGTTTGAATGATCTGATTAATCAAATGAAAACGTTTGGTGAAACTTTGTCAAATGAGAGATTAGTTCAGAAGGTGTTAATCAGTCTCACTAAGATATATGATCCTATATGCTTAGTGATAGAAAACACCAAATGTCTAGAATCTGTTGAACTGCAAGAGGTCCTAGCTATATTGAAGAGTCAAGAGCAGAGGTTTGATTTGCATTCCTCAGATGCAACTGAGAGAGCATTTTCTTCTCTTACTGTTAATTCAAAAGGGCAGAATCGAAGTTATGCTCAGTCTAGTAATTTTAAACCACAGAGAAATTGGAATCAAAAGGGTAAGAAGTGGGATTCAAAACCAAAGTTTCAGCAAAAATCATTCACAAATGTTGCACAGAATAATGCTACCTCACAGGTTATGAGTCAAGAGGGTACCAAACCACAGTGTAGAGTGTGTTCTAAGTTTCATTTTGGTGAATGTAGATATAAAGGGAAGCCCAAATGTTATAACTGTGATAAGTTTGGTCATTGGGCTAGAGAATGCACTATAGGGAAGATTATGCAAAAGGCAAATTCTGCAAATCAGGTGGAAGTGACAGGGAATCTGTTCTATGCTAATAGTGCAATTTCAGAGAAAAATGTCAATGGAAATTGGTACATTGACAGTGGTTGTAGTAACCACATGACAGGGAATGCTGATCTCCTTGTTGATATAAGAACAAATGTTGCTGGAAAGGTGCAGATGCCTACTGGAGTGTTAGTAAATGTTGCTGGAATGGGCTCATTGGAAATTGATACTAATAAGGGGAAGAAGTACATTAGAGAGGTCATGCACTTGCCAGGATTGAAGGAAAATTTGTTGAGTGTAGGTCAAATGGATGAGCATGGATATTATCTAGTGTTTGGAGGAGGTTTGTGTAGTGTGTTTGATGGATCTTCACTTGACAATCTTGTCATCAAGGTCAAGAAGAAGGAAAATCGTTGCTATCATCTTTCTCTGTTGCAAGACAACCGGTTGGTTCTGAAAGCAAGCATAGATCACTCTACTCGGACTTGGCACAGAAGACTAGGTCATTTGAACTTCAGGGGGTTGAAGCAACTCAGTGAGAAAAATATGGTGCATGGTCTTCCATACCTAGAAGAAATCAAAGATGTATGTCAAGGATGTCAATTTGGAAAGCAACATAGAGACTGGTTTCCAAAGAATCAATCCTGGAGAGCAAACTGTCCCCTGGAACTTATTCATGTTGATTTGTGTGGTCCTATGCAGAATGCATCTTTGGCTGGAAACAGATACTTCATGTTACTCATCGATGATTGTACAAGAATGATTTGGGTGTATTTTCTCAGATACAAATCTGATGCATTCAATTATTTTAAAAGGTTCAAGTCAATGGTGGAGCTGCATAGTGGTTTCAAAGTTAAAAGTCTAAGGAGTGACAGAGGTGGAGAATTCTTATCTTCTGAGTTCACTAAGTTCTGTGAAACTGAAGGCATTCAAAGGCAACTCACCATGGCTTATACTCCTCAACAGAATGGAGTAGTGGAAAGGAAAAATCGAACTGTGGTTGAAATGGCAAAAACTATGCTCCATGATAGAGGTATGCCATATGTCCTTTGGGCTGAAGCAGTACACACAGCTGTATATATTCTAAATAGGTGTCCTACAATGGCACTTGGAAATATGACTCATTTTGAAGCTTATAGTGGCAGAAAACCAGGTATAACACATCTCAAGATCTTTGGTTCCCTGTGCTATGTACATGTACCTACTGAGACAAGACAGAAGCTAGATGCTAAGAGTATTAAAGGTGTATTTGTTGGTTATGCTACATGTGAGAAGGGATACAGAATATTTGATCCATGTACTAACAAATTAATCCTGTCAAGAGATGTAGTCTTTGATGAATCTATGACCTGGAATTGGAAAGAAAATCCACAAAGTTCAGCTGCTGCAACCTACATTCAGGATCAACCTGAAAATGTAGTTGGTATGAATCCATATGAGATGAGTGTGATTGAAGGAAGTTCTCTCAGTCCTAGTTCTCCTTTTCATATACAAGAACAAGAAAGTTGTACTCCTGAATCTGCAAAGCTTTCAGAGGATTATGATCACACACCTCTGAAATGGAGAAATCTTGATGATATTTTTGCTCAATGCAATCTGTGTGTTATGGAACCTGAAAGATATGAAGAAGCAGCTCAAGATGAATCATGGTTAAGAGCAATGCAGGATAAGTTGACCATGATTGAAAAGAATGGTACATGGGAATTAGTAGATAGACCAACAATGCAGCCTGTCATTGGGGTTAAACGGGTCTATAAAACCAAATTGAATCTGGATGGCACAGTATTGAAGAACAAGGCAAGGTTGGTTGCCAAAGGTTATGCCCAGAAACCTGGTTTCGACTATAATGAAACTTATGCTCCAGTGGCTAGACTGGACACTATCAGAACTCTCATTGCATTAGCTGCTCAAAAGAGCTGGAGGTTGTATCAACTTGATGTTAAATCTGCCTTCCTAAATGGAGTACTGCAGGAAGAAGTATATGTAGACCAACCAGAGGGATTCACAGTGCAAGGCAAAGAAGATAAAGTGTATAGGCTTCATAAAGCTCTTTATGGACTGAAACAGGCACCTAGAGCCTGGTATGGAGAAATTGATGCTTACTTCTCCCAGTGTGGTTTCCAAAAGAGTCTCAGTGAACCAACATTGTACATCAAGTCAAGGGGAGAAAAGGATATTATAATTGTGTCTATCTATGTAGATGATATTGTCTACACAGGTAGTAGCATAGAAATGTTGGAAGAATTCAAAGAGGACATGATGATGAAATATGAGATGATTGATTTGGGTTTACTTCACCAGTTTCTTGGAATGGGAGTCATTCAAACCAATTTCAGCATATTTATTCACCAAAAGAAGTATGCCTCTTCCTTGTTGAATAAATTTGGGTTGAATGAATGCAAGTCTGTGTCTACACCATTGATTCCAGCTGAAAAACTTAGTAAGGATGATGGAAGTGGTCCAGCAAATGAAGAACAGTATAGAAAAATTGTGGGCAGTTTACTGTATCTTACAGCTACAAGACCATACATAATGTATGCAGCAAGTCTACTTTCCAGGTTCATGCATTCTCCCACAAACAAACACTATGGGACTGCCAAAAGAGTGCTTAGATACATCAAGGGAACATTAGACTATGGTCTGGAGTATGTCAAAGGAAAGAATGCAATGTTAATCGGTTTTTGTGATAGTGATTGGGGAGGATCTGTTGATGACAGCAAAAGTACTTCCGGTTATGCATTTTCCTTTGGTAGTGGAGTGTTCTCGTGGGCCTCAGTGAAGCGGAATTGTGTAGCACTCTCTACAGCAGAAACAGAGTACATCAGTGCCTCTGAAGCAACTGCTCAAGCCATTTGGCTTAGATTTGTTCTTGAAGATTTTGGTGAGATGCAAACTGAAGCGACTCCAGTACACTATGATAATACAGCAGCAATTGCAATTACTAAAAATCCTGTTTTCCATCAGAAAACCAAGCACATTGACAGAAGGTATCATTTTATCAAGAATGCACTCCAGGAAGGGATAATCGATTTGGTGTACTGTCCAACAAATGAGCAGGTGGCAGACATATTTACTAAGGCTTTGTCTAAGGATCGATTCAACTATCTTCGAGATATGCTTGGTGTGAAATCAGCTCAAAACTTAAAGGGGAGTGTTGAACTATAAGTATTTGAGCTGAAAAGTTTTAGAATAAGTTTGTTTTAAATTGGTGTATCCACTTGTGCAGAATGAGGCAAAGTGTAAATGTCTAGTTTTGTAAAAAGGCCATGAGTGCCATGTGTTGAGTGATCCATGAGATTAGAAAGATGTGTGTCTAGGATGAAATGTAGTGTATGTGTGGTCCCAAGTGCTAGGCCATCAGTTATGTAAAAGCATGTGCTTCGTGCTCTTTCATTAACACAGAAAATATTCCTCTGCAATTTGACAGAGAGAGAAGAAGAGAACTATTCATCTTCCATTGTGTTCTTCAGTTTGTTTTTGCTCTTTGTTCAGCTTTCCTTCTTCAGTTCAAATCTCTAGAATTCAGACACATTAACACTTACAACAGAAATCATTGAGTGCTTATCACACATTAAATCGTACAGCGCACGACAAGTGTTCTCAATGCATATAAATTCTTTTATTTCATGCTTCGTATAATCTCGATAACTTTCATGCATTTACAGCTTGATTCAGGATGTAAAGGTAACGTTCAGACAAAGTGCTCCAAATTGACTCCTTGATTTAAGAAAGTTACTATTTACTCCTTTTGCTGCCTTACAGAGGTGTAAACTTTTCAAGCAGCACCCACAAGAATTTAATTTGAATTGATTGGCATCAGTTATTTCATAAATCTAAATTAAAATATCACAGCTGGAAATTGTCTTGTCACTCCTTATCATTTTACTTGTAAAGATGATGCATATCTAAACTGGAGTTGAATTCTCTCATCTTCCATTATCATTCCCTTCCATAATCTTCTCTTACATTCTTATTTTTGTCTTATTATGTATATAAAAAATTCAAAATAAGATGTAAACATAGTGTAGTCGCAACCGTTTAAATATGAGAAAATGAAAGAGAAGAGAGATTAAAAATAGAGAAATCCTACTCCAGTTAAACTCTTTCATACTCTGGTAGGGTTTGGGGCCCCCTTCCTTTATTATCTTCTTTTCACAAGTATGGCTAGTTGTCTTTTGAGTACTTCCATCCCACCCCTTTTTGTCGGGCAATTGGGCAATTTTTGCATAACATCCAGAATAAACAGCTCCATCCCATTTAAAAAACCCGGGCAAAACGTTGGACTCAACATCGCCAGAATAAGCAGTCAAGCAAGGGACCAGGATCCTCTCCTGAGCTAAGGATGAGGATCTTCCTGATCAAGGAGTGTGGACATTTGGATGAAAATTCAACGGTTATAATTATTATAACTTTAAAGGGATTCCCTATTTGTAGCCGTTGGATTTTCATCCAACGGCCCACACTCCTTGGTCAGGAGGATCCTCATCCTTAGCTCAGGAGAGGATCATGGTCCGTCAAGCAATTGATATCCGACCTTGCGCCTGAGTCTATATGATGTCATGCTGACGTTATATGGACGGTTAAATAATTTTTTGGCAACAAGATATGGGAGACGGAAAGAAAAGAGGAGGGGCATATGTCAAAAGACGGGAGGAGAGAAGGAGGCGATGGGCTCGAGCAAGGTGAAGAATGTTGGAATTTATATATTATGACTAGTATATGGGTACACACTAAGTGTGTGAGAAATTTTTTTATTTTTGTTTTTGAAATAGAAGGAGAGAGGAAGAGAGTGATAGAGAATGTGAGAGTAAGAATTTATTTACTTTTAATTAGAGATATATTATGATTACATGTAGGTGAGGTTTTGAAAAAAATTATTAAAATTTGGTTCCGTGAAATTACATTTCTGCCCCATATTTCTTATCCATGTTCTGTTTTAATTAGAGAGTTAAACTGGTAATTTCATAACATTTTGGTTGACAATGAATATTTTATTAATTAGTAAAGATATTAATAATTATAATATTTAATTCAGTATTTGAATGAAAAATGCTTTAACCGTTTGTATCAAACTGTATATGTCATTAAGGGGGTGCCATCTTATACAAAGTGGTGCCACATTGAGCATGGACCTTTTAAATGGTGCCATCTAAACGATGTATGTATGCATCTCTTTGTCAATCAATGTCTTCGGTTTTATTTAACCTCATGAAACCAAGGCATTAAGTAATAGAAAATTAGAGTTAATTTTTACTCTTGAGAAATATGATTTCCCCACTCTATTTCTCTCATTCTTTATTTGTCAAATTCCGAGTCGTGTCTTGAGAGTACGGAATATATAAAGTTCGTCAGAGTCTGAATATTGAAGTGCTTTGACTTCGGATTATAGATTGTTGAATATTGGGAGATAGACGCCTACCGAACTACAAGCACAAGAGTAGGGACAAAATTCTATCTTTAGGACATTGCATTTATGCAAGCCTCAATCTCCAAGTTTGTCAGTTTTTCTAATTTTCTCTCTAGTTGTTTATATTAATCTTATATATAATTGATGTTGTGAATTTCTTTATGATTATTATTATTGGAATTCTTGTGTTATTTTCATATTTTTTATTATTGCTCTAACAATATAAAGACAGAACAAAAATCTCTTTGCAATAATGAGAAAATATGATGAAGTGTTGTAAGATGTATATGCAGTTTACGCGAAAAACAAAAGGAAAGTTATTAAGACAATAAGTCAGTGCCATCTGGTCAAGACAACCGAGAGACACAAATGAATGGCGTGTCTGGTTAATACTTGTGTTTCATATACACAATTATGTTCGCATCTCTGTGAGTTCTCTGATTTTACTCTGCCTTATAACGAGATAAATACTTGTGGACGGAAATACTTATATGTTTTGATAGAAGTGGTGATATATAATGCATGGGGACTGAGGTGAGTGTCCATGGAAACCGTTTAGCGGTTCTTGACTTTACTTTGGCTGACTTATTAACCCTGTTGATGTCTACGTTTGACAATGAAGGGGTATTACCGATTCGATCCGGCACCACCACCATCTTAAAATTAAGTATCTAATTAGAAGCAGATATATCATATGTATATATGTGGCTAAAACCAGACGTGAGTACCGCTGATTGGATTTCTCCATTTATAGTGGCAAATCCAAATCTTGTTTGACTGATCTGATTATGAACTTGGATTATATCTTGCATTAATCTAGAATATTGAAGTGTGATTTTGATATATATGTATTTCTTTGAAATACATGGCTGCTTCCATCTTCATGTTTACTTGAATTATAAATATACAGAAAGGATAAGGCAAGTTTTTGGTCTTCGATATGCGAAGAAATTACAGAAAGGAAAGGATAAGCCCTAGTTTGGGAGTGAGGTGCTTAAAAAAAAAAGCTCCCATGAAAAAAAGCTGTGAGGGTTTTAGGTGTTTGGTAAACTGAAAAAAAAAAAGGGCTTATTTTGGAGGTTGTTGTGAGAATAAGCTGAAATCAAAGAAAAAAGTTGAAGCTGCTATTTGCAGCTTTGGAAAACTGGTTTTTTTTCAAAGCACACGGAGCTACAGTGCTCCTTTAATGAAAAGACCCACTATTAGACTGTTTTTTTTTCTTTCCAAAAGCACTTTTACAAAAAAGTTTACCAAACACTCTGCTGATTTATTTCACAGCCGCTTATTCTCACAGCACAGCCGCTTATTCTCACAGTAGCTTTTTTTCAAAGCACAGCAATACCAAACCAGCCCTAAGTATGCTTGTGGGCACTGCATATGTAAGTATGCATGTTCCCTTTTTGGGTTTGCCTCTAAGACGCTCATTTGATGGGATTTGCCTACTGATGCGAGTTTGGTGTTTAATTTTATACTAAACACAATTTCATGGAAAAGCATTTGATGCTTTTGACCAACATAATCATTTTCAAGTTGTGTAGTTGGTGGTTCTGGCAAGTTCATAAATATTGTTCGGTTTGATCAAATGACTTGATTTGCATATATCTGCACGTCTCTTAGGCCATTTCAGATGAGCATGAACATGGGATAGAAGCCTCGCATCAATACTGGCAAAAAGACAAGGAATTCAGCAAGATTTTTGTCCTTAATTACCACATGATGTTGTATGAAGTTTTCATACATGCGGCATCATAAGTGATGTTCCATTAGTCAAGGCATAAAACTTCATTATTTGGGATGAAGTTGCTCTCCTCTTGGTAAGATGACTATTAAATTGTGGGGGGTCAAGACCTATGTTGAAGGAAATAAAGAGACTTCGAAAGGATTAGAATACTTTTGCGTAGTCACTGTGATAGGCCAAAGCCTAAACTCAAAAGGGGATGACATTTCCTTTGTGAGGATTCCAGATCTGTCATCCATGGCAATTTGAAAGTAGGGTAAGGATGAAAGCCAAGAAGAGCGCCTTGCCTAGAACTGAGTAGTGAGGCATATTAAGGCCTAAGAAGATAGATAGAGTCTATATCTTAATCATTTCCTGCTTAAACTACAAAATTTGATCAATTCAACAATAAGGTTATAAATTAACCACAATTATGAAAGAATTGTGGGGGTCGCTTATCTATCTTTGAGATGATATTTGCTTAAGAAGAATGGAAATGTAATTTGCTAATTGAGTGAGACAATCAAAATGTCATCTCTTGTAATGAGTAATTGTTTAAGGTATGACAAGGTTAGAGACCATCTTACAAATACCTTAAATGTTGGGGAAGTCTACTTCCTATAGTGTTAGCAAATTACTTACAAAAGTCCCAACATATATATATATATATATATATATATATATACTTTTGAGGACTTGAAATTGAGAAACAACTACTCTCATATGAAATATAATTTCATAAGAAAGATTGTGCACACCATTAAAGATAGTCAACCTTAATGGTACCAATTATTAAAGGTTTGACTAGAGAGTAAGTTGATCATCTAGGAGAATGAGGCTAAAGCCAACATAACTAATGAATCAGCCGGGCGAAAACCTAACTTAGTAGATTGGAGATCCCATGGCCTAAGTTCAATAGGCAAACTGGTTGGGCATGATTCAAAGAAGTTAACACACTATATACCTCATTCCTATGGTGGAAGAAGTGTGTTGTCTGCAGAAGTTTTAGGATGTATATTTATACTTAATGCAGCTATATCTTATAAATAAGAGGAATAGATCAGACTATTCTTAATTAGTGGTCATCTATGTGAGAGTAGAAATTGGTCGCTTCTATGAGAATGAGATGGCTAAATTCTCTAAAGCTTTCATGAATCCTGGAATTGTTGAGGACCAAAATGAACACAACCGTATGAACCGTAATATATTAGGATTAGCGATGTGTGTTGCTTATTGTCTTGGTTTACTGCTGCGGTGAACAATTCAAGATTTCATATCCACTGCGTCATAACCCGATAAGTATTCATTAGGGTAAGTTCAAGCCCAAAAGACACATCTCCCGATGCATCTCTTGTCTGCCTGTACTCTCAAATTCTTCATAAATTTTCATTCATGTGGGGGATTGTTGGATATTTAATATTAGTTTGAATGAAAATAATTAGTTTGTGAAGTGTTTCTTGCAGAGAATGAACACTTGCCGTGTAGTGTTCAAAACATAATAGTTGTAACATTTCCCTAATTTACTTATGGTTATGTCATAGCTAATTGGCTGTCATGGTTATAGAAGTGGTGCGAACCGCAAAGCATCTGTATAGAGTTAGTCATGCTGTTTAGAAAAAGGCACTTGGGTTCTATATAAACCCAGTAACACTAAGCCATGAGAGAAGGAGAAAATTAGAGTTAATTTTTACTCTTGAGAAATAGGATTTCCCCACTCTATTTCTCTCATTCTTCATTTGTCAAATTTCGAGTCGTGTCTTGAGAGTACATAATATATAAAGTTTGTCATAGTACGAATATTGAAGTGCTTCGACTTCGGATTATAGATTGTTGAATCCTGAGAGACGGACGCCTACCGAACTACAAGCACAAGAGTAGGGCCAAAATTCTGTCTTTAGGACATGCATTTATGCAAGCCTCAATCTTCAAGTTTGTCAATTTTTTTGAACTTTCTCTCCAGTTGTTTATATTAATCTTATATATAATTGATCTTGTAAATTTCTTTATGATTATTATTATTGGAAATCTTGTGTTATTTTCATATTTTTTTATTATTACTCCAACAAAGAACACGACGGAGGCGCCGTCGACGTCTTCTTCCATCAACAAAGCCATTGGGGGTGCTTCAATTTCTGGGAAAAAGCCCAAGGTTGGCATTTCAGCTTCACTGAGCATGAGTAGTTGTGGCGGTTCGGGAATTCGGAGGATTGTGAAAAAGCTTATAAAAATTTAAAGGATTGCTATTGGGGAGGGATCGGGAGGGGGATGGAGAAAAAAGGGAGAAAGAGAAAGAAGTTTCTAGGAAAAAAGAAAAAAAAAAAGAAAAAGCAAAAGATGAAATTATTGGGAAAGGGATCCTCCCTTCCTCCTAATCCACCAAGTCTCGGAATCCGGACCGTTGAAATTTGATTAAACGGCTACAAACATAGGCCTACTTTAAAAGTTATAATAACTTTAGTTGTTGGATCAAATTTCAACGGCCGAGATCCCCAAACTTAATGGATTAGGATAAAGGGATCCGAAGAGGATCCCTTTCCAAATTATTGTACGGGATGGAAATGCACTTAAACAATTATTATTCCTTAACTTTCTTCCTAAGTAGAGGAGTTGCTGTAAATGGAAAACTTATTATATTTTTTTTTATTAACTCATATAAATGTGTTATACTATTGCATTCTTTATTTGTTGCATTCATGGTAAGTGTAGTTTTGTTTCAATACACAGTTGAAATCAATTGTTCAACAACATAGCATATCAAGTTGTTTGACAAGAAATTTACGTACTGTAAATACAAATTTTCGCCGTCTATTCCTTTGACGAAAATGCTCCTGCAAAATAATAACACTTAAGATTAAAGCCAAAAGTCTCACGTGCCCACGATGAATGGGGGGCTTTGGCAAAAAAATCTCCAATGCCAAAGTTAGAATTCTGAAAATAATGTGTTTTGAGTGTTTGTGGGAAGCAAAAAACCTCTTTTAGGGTAGCTAAACCTTCCTGAATTTTGGAGATAAAATGTGTATTTATAGGAGAAAATGAGGAACTGGGTCGGCTCTCTAGGGTTTAGGGGTGGCCTGCCCTTGACACACCCAGACCCGGAATGTCCACCTGGACTCCAAATCGAGATGTGTTGGCCAACACCAAGAGGGTGACGAAGCCATAAGTGTAGTGATGTGAAAAATGTGACTAAATTTAAACCGAAAAGTGCCTAAATATAAGAGTGCACTTGTGTACAGGAATGAACTCATTTCACACATGATGTCAGAACATAAGTAAAGTACAATAAAGTAGGATGAGAATCATACCATTGAAGGTAACCATCTATACCAAGATTTGCCAAGAATCCTCGTCGATAAAAAAGCTCAACCACTAAAACTTGGAAGGGCGAAAAAAAGGGTGAGTGGGCTTGAAAATAAAGTTTTAATAAAACCCTTTTGAAAACATTATAACCCCTCGCCATAAAACAAGTATAGTTTCCAAAATATACATACTACGTATAGTATGAAAATACTTACAATAGCCTTCAATATCTCAAGAATTCATTACGGCACAATATTTCGTTCTGCACTGGCAACCACGTGCCGCACGTGCCGATGACGACCGTGAGCCCACACGCGCCCACGTGCCTGCGAGTACCATCGTACTCGCCTTCCTTGCAAAGGCTTGTGTTTTGCAGGTTTTTGGTTCGACTTCCAAAGCTCCTATCGAGCTCGATTCTCCACCAAAATCAATGATTCAAAAACCATTTTGAAGTTAGAAATGCAGGGAACAAAACCATACCAAAGTGAGGCTGAGATAAAGTCGGTGTTGGTCGAAAAAATGGCCTGAAAGTGATCGGATGACCTCGGTTCCTAGTTTTCCAAAAATCTAGAAAACTTCCTCCCTTGCCATTTCTGTCATAAAACCAGTCCAAACTTCACTCATTAAGCCTAAAAATCATTTTAAACCATGAAGGGAGATCACACAAAGTACAATTGACACTTACCTTCATAAAAAGTGGTGAGATCCATGACAGACAGTCTCCACAGTGCTAAAGTTCCATGATCAGAGAGCCAATCTCGTTGAGATGTCTAGAGCTAAACCTAGGGCTAGGTTTAAGATGATATGATATCTTGGGAACATTGGTTCGATGATCATCTGCCATGGTGATGACCTCAGCCTTACAGTTGTCCTTTATTTGTAGAGATGAGAGAGACGACAGGGAGGTTGAGGGAGAAATATGCAAAACAAGGAAGAGACAGAAAGGGTTATGGCATGGTGGTTTGGTGTAGTTCCCCGAAGAGGTGGCGAGGTGGTGGTTGTGCTGCTCAGCTCCACCGTTCTTCACAGAGCGAAGAAAGAGGTTAGAGATGAGATGGAGAAAGCTGATAGGGTTAAAGGGAAATAGGTGCGGTGGCAGCCATGCGTTCGTACCATCTAGTACTTCAAGAATACGGTAAAATAATGGCTCGTATACGTCACGAAATGACGGTCAATAAAAGCCAACAATTCGCCTAAATGGGCATTTTGGTCAATTCACACCTTAAAAAAATTTCATCTCCGAAATTTGAAATCATTTGTTATACAAAAATAGTGAAAAGACAGCAGAAAAATAAATATGTAAAGAAGATGTCAAGTTAGAGTAGTTGCATAAAAGAGAATGTCATTCCGTCGTGATCAGATTGCAGTGGTTCCTCTTTCATGCCTCCAAACTCATTTTTTCCTTATCCTTCAGTACAATACTATAATATAATACTTTTTATAAAAACATAAGGTCAAAAATATTTATATATGTATAATAACATCACGTCAAAATACATAAATATAATAACGTAAAGTTAAAATAATTGCACTGAAATCAAAGCTGAACATAGAAAAACTTCACCTATGTACTCTTTTGGTCATGCACTCTGAGAATAAGTGGTCTGCAGCCCGCGATATCGACAGCTCATTGTTTTCTCGAAAAGCAAGCAACAAATTTCCGAAGGTGCAATATTACCATCATGCCCTTATTGGGAAATACACATACAACGTACGATCAAAGCCTCGATCGTGCTCACGCACCACCCTCTCGGGCAACATCTTCAATATTATAAAATTTTCTATATTGTAATCTCGATCATTCAAATACTTGTTCGTAATACTCCTCTGCCAACATGTGCTATGCATAAAATCTCCATACTACGTCTCAACAGTGTCATACTCAAAACCAAAAATGTAACTGTAGTTACATACAACTTTAACAAAGATCAGTGTCTATCACAATTGGCTAAATCTGTAAAACATACAAAAGCAATATATTCTCTAAGGACCGAATAGTTCATTCAGACTAGCCGTTAGTCTGAGGGTGAAATGTGGTATTAGACAAAAACTTAGTACCCATGGTTTTCAAGGAGACTTCCCAAGACTTGGAAGCAAAACGCACATCACAGTGAGATACAGTAGAGTCGTGCTTACTAGGCAACCGAGCATTGTAATTCACAAATACCTTGGCGAGCAAATTCATTGTGAATTTCCCTCGGATTTAGTGAAAACTTTGTCGAGAAGTTTAAAAGAATCCATCAAAAATTTGAGGATCAAAACAAGTTCATCAATCTCGAATGCAAGGTAATTGGAATTAGAATGACATCTCGCTATAACGGTAGCTTTCAGAAGGTTTAATCACCAACGATAAAATTCGTTTAGCAAAGCATTTGTTAGGTGATTGAGAAATTAATGGTCACAACTACATTTCCAATGTCAACGGTTTTTCTAGACAGTCTATCGGCTTCAAAATAATATGAAGTGCAGTAGGGTAGACACATACCCAAGGTTGACTGGAATGCCTTCTAGCACCAAGAGGTGAATATGGAATCACAGTTAGAGTAGATGATGATCGAAACGCAAAAAAAAAATCCGATAAATTCAAGAATGAGCAATTTCACTAAGAGATAAAAAAATGTAGTCCCTCTGGACCAATGAAAGGTGAGTTGACTTGTCAAGTCAGTCAGTAATCATCGAACATTTTCATAATCTCTACATGTACGAGATGCCTTGTACCAGAAGCTTATGGTGATTTTCCCCATCTCTATTTGGATATAGGAAGTGACCATAACCATTTGAACGATTTCTTGATGGGTTGAAGGTAACGTCATATCGATACTCGTGAATTCCAACTGAAATGGAATAGGACAAGCTGAAGGTGTTCACCGATAGATATGTCTTTTGCTTTTGTAACAGTATTTACGTTTGCACAACTGGGGGTAATACATGATAGTGCAAGCGTAGACGTTGATTTGGTATCTCCATCGTCGGTGTCAGAAGTTTAGCTCATTACAAATGAAGAAGTATTTGAAAAGTCTAAGGTTAGTAAAAAATTTTGACACATTCTCCACAAAAGAAATGTCATTCGGTTTTCAAATAAAGGTGATAATTGTTGACTCTAGGTCATGAATATGATGGTTCATTTCGTACAGTTTCGACCGTTGAAACATAAGCGATACTCCGTCATGTTACATCTACCCAGCCAAAATATCCAAAGAAGACGTCATCATGGATTTCAAAATGATTAATGTCATCTAAGGGTGTAAAACAAAGGTGAGGTGAGACAACAGTTCGGTTGTAAGAAACTTTATTCATATCCAACATCCCAAACTAAACTAACTTTCCTCAGTTGATATGTGAAGAAAGACACTATAGTCGAAAAATCGCTAACAAATTATATAAAGTCAACAAGACCAATAATATCTCACATTTCACAACACTTTGTGGGAATTCCAACTTTCTTCCGCTACAACCTTTTTGGGAAAAGAAAAAGAATATCGTCCACTGAGAACACGTCTCCCGAGAAAAGTACTAATTTAATCAAAGTTAACAGTTGAGCAATTTGGTATAAAGTTGACTGTTGGTGTTTCGAAAATTTGTTCTCATTGCTAGGGTAGGTTTTTTTAGATTTTCGTTTTTGAAAACATGATCTATTAGAGGATGCAGGAAGATGAACGGTTTGGATCGTTGATATTATATTAAGAGTTTTACCGTTAGTGAAAATATTGCTTAATGTTTTTAAAGTTTCTACAAACTATATAACATCGACTCATATTTCAGTTAATCGTAAATATCGAAACGTGATATCAAAGATCTGAACCGTTCATCTTCTTACATCCGCCAGATGATCATGTTTTCAGAAAAGAAAATTTAAAAAAATTTCAGTAAGAATAATAAAACGTAAATGACAATCGATGTTTAAATATAAATTTAAGGTTTATGGATTATAGTATTGGATTTCGAAGCTGACCCCTTTATGAAAGTTGTAAAGTTTGTCACTATGAGTGATTGTATATATATATTTTTACATTTTTTTACACTTCTACAATAATTATTATTAATTTTTCCCTCAAATAAAAAACATTATTCATGAGGGTTTGGTGGATTTTAAAAATCTAAACGATAATGTAAGTGCAACCATTATCTACTCGTGGAGGAATAATGATGAATCACGAGTGTTTATATATTCTTTCACATTTTTCATACTTGTATGTATGTCTTCTTAGTTATTGCCTATACAAATACTATACTAGTTTATTTTAATTTTGGACAACAACATGTTAAGTAAAATTTATCCTACTAATGATAATAAGGAACTCTTATAATAAAAATAAATAATGACTATTTTTAAAAAAAACTTATATAGAATAATAGTACAAAACTATATATTTAATATAGAATATATTGTATATATTAATATGGCTATTGTATTTTATAATAAATCTTTTAGTAATTAAACTTTAAAATTATCAAAATATTTTTTTTCTTAACGGGTCGAAACGGGTTACCCACGTGTTACCCGCCTGTATACTCGTTCTTAAAGGATCACCCAATAATGACCCGATTAGTTATAGTATTGACCTGAAACTCATTATTTTCGTGTCATGTTAGAAACTGCCGTGTGTAGTGGAAATGCCATGTCAAGTGCAACTATCAGAATCGGAACAGAGACAATTAGAAATCAGACAATGACAGAGTGGCCTATGATAAATGTGAAGGGGTATAAAATGCGATGAACTCGTCTTTTCCAAGAAAATGATTTACGTACATTCACATCTATTTTTGTTATTTAATTATGTTTTTATTTATTCAGTTCAAATGCCAAAATTATGCATAAAAACGTTAAAAAAAAAATTCAATGTAAAACAAAACCATACGGCTCGAATTTATTTAAAATATTATGGATCACGAGATCATACCTTTTTGCGAGGAGTTGGATTCTCTCTTATTCTTTTTCTCCTCCCATCCCTTCCTTCCTTTATCAGTTTCCTCTTTCTCTTTCTACAAAAAAGGAAAAACAAAATGATTATGTAGTTTAATCTTGAACGTTCAAATATGAGATAAAGAGAGGAAGTGAATCCATATTCCTTTTTGTACAGAAATTTTTTATTGTGCCGAGCATATGATTTGGTACACTAAGTATAATAATATAATTGATTAAAAAGTTTTAACTAATAATATTAAAACAAATATACGGAATTGTGTTTTGTGTACATTGTATCTTTTTCTTTCTGTGGCCCAACTATACGGGGAGCGGGCGTAGGGGTCCTCAGTTAGGAGGGGATAAGGCTTTATAGTACTGGATACAATCATAAAAGACGAAATGTTTCACAGTAAAAGAGGAAAGAACTTCAGTGTGATCAAAAGATTCTTACCCCTTCTTCTTCGACCTTGAAAGGTGATGAAGGACCTGCTTTAATGTCAGTTACTCGTTTTTTGTGTCAATTTTTGTCGAGTAGTTTTTTTCGCCGGACTCTCGTACTGTTCCTTAAAAATTGAAAGTATTCCATACAAGGAAAAATGGGCACCGGTATGGCCATTTATAATTCATTCAAAAATAATATGCTCAACAGATAAAATGTTAAAAACTTGAACACCATCCTAGCTAATTAATAATTTCTCATAAAAAAAAATGCTAGCTGATCATATAACTAGATTGTATTTTGAATTATTATAGGTGCTGAGATAAAAATAATAAAGTAAGATCTAAGATCAAGATATGTCAGGAGTTTGATCTCCTCAGATAGAATAACAATAGAAATAAAATAATAGTATGTGTTTACTTATCTGGAAAATAGGGGATAGATTCGAATTTAAAATTTCTTTCAAGATGAAAAGAAATATTTATGATTCGTGCAAATAGATTTAAGTTAAGAACAAGAAACCATTCAAGAAAATTTGTTTACATCAGATAGTCACATGGCCTGATTAACATAAGAAATTTTTATAGGTACGTACGAGAAAACATGTCAAGTAATGATATTTTATGTGTTATAATAAAAATAAATGATAAAAGTAATATATAACATTATTTTGAGTAGAATACGTGACTCTGCTTTGAGTGCGTCAAAAATTTACTTGAAGGGGGAACAATATACCAGACCAAAGGGTGCGTTTGGTACGTGGGACGGGACGGGACGGAACGGGACGAGGCGTTCAGTCCCGCGTTTGGTGCGCCAAAAATGGGTGGAACGGGCTGTTCCACGGGACAGATTTTGGGTGTTTTTGATTTCCACCTCCCCCTGGAACGGGTTTGTTCCACGTCTGTGGAACACAATGTTTTACCATTTTAAGACAAATATACCCCATATCTTTTTAAAAAATTACACATTTGTTCCGTCCCGTCCCGTCTGCGTACCAAACGCACCCAAAGCTACCACACTTTACTTCACTAATTTTATATAAAAGGTAATGCTAAAGAAAATAAATTATATTTTAAAAATAATATGATATAGTTGTTAATAATTAGATTATTATTTAAATATTGATAAACATATTTATCTTTTATCGGTAATACTTCACATTATTTGCAAATATGATGTAAAAAGTTGAGCTGGATTACTCTTTATATAAAGAACCCCATATACTCCATTCCCAACTCGATCAGTCCCCTCTATTGTCCTCCGTGTTCTAAATTTTGTGCCCATTTTCTCTCTTCCCAGTTCCGATAGGCTTTTTCGAAAATGGCCAACATCAAAGAGTTTTTAGCCAGAATGTCCGAATCAGGCAAAAAATTATCCACAAACAAGAAGAACAAGAAGCTCTTCATATCCCTTTTCGCAACCATCCTACTCGTGGGCGCCGTCATCGGCATTGTCACCGGAGTAAAGTCCTCCAAAAACAACTCCGACGACGGAACCATCGAGGCCTCCCACGCCATAGTCAAATCCTCATGCAGCTCCACCCTCTACCCTGATCTGTGCTTTTCAACTCTTGCCCTTCACCCGGAAGCCTCCAAAAAGGTTTCGAGCCAGAAGGACGTGATAGAATTGTCACTGAACATCACGACCACGGCGGTGCAGCACATCTTCTTCACCGTCGAGAAGCTGCTGAAGTCCAGGAAGAACAAGCTCACTAAGCGTGAGAAGGGCGCTCTCCACGACTGTTTGGAGACCATTGACGAAACCCTCGACGAGCTCCACGAGGCTGTCGAGGATCTCCATGAGTACCCCAATAACAAGACTTTGGTTCAGCATGCTGATGACCTTAAAACTTTGCTAAGCTCCGCCATTACCAACCAAGAAACTTGCCTTAATGGGTTCTCTCATGATGGAGGTGATAAGAAAGTTAGGAAAGTTTTGTTGGCTGGTGAGGTAAATTTCTGATAATATTGATATTTTGTTGATGAAAAATGATTCTTGCGCTTTCGTTTTTATGCGCATTTTTTATTTATTTTTGTTAATTATAATCTGATTTATTCTATTAAAAAGTTAGAAATAAAAGTAAATGTGCAGAGTGTGAAAAAGGTTGTTCAAAATTCATTTCACTTTGTTATATTTCTCTATATTATATTTTATGTGGATGTTTATGTAAGTTTTTCTAAATTACTTTTGTATAATATTTCTATATTTTTGGACTATTGATCTACATTTCAATTTTTACTTCACTAATTAATTTCACTTGACATCAATATGTGTTTTGTTGATATATTTTCTCTTCTTTTTTTTTCTGAAATATTTCTACCAATTTTTCTATGTTTTTAGACCGTCGATATCTCTTTTAACACCGATATTTAAACAATTGGCGTCACTCAGGAACACATAGAAAAATTGTGCAGTAATGTACTGGCCATGATCAAGAACATGACCGATACCGACATTGCAAACGAGATGAAAATGAATGTGAACCGAAAACTCAAGGAGAATATGGTGGACGAGCACGGGTGGCCGGAGTGGCTGTCGGTGGCGGACAGGCGACTGCTGCAGTCGTCTTCTGTCACGCCGAATGTGGTGGTGGCAGCAGACGGCACTGGGAACTACAAGACGGTGTCGGAAGCGGTGGCTGCTGCCCCAGAGAAGAGTAGTAGCAGATACGTGATTAAAATAAAGGCGGGGATTTATAGAGAAAATGTGGACGTGCCAAAGAAAAAGACCAACATTATGTTTTTGGGAGATGGGAGGGTAAACACCATCATCACTGCTAGTAGAAATGTCGTCGATGGCAGCACAACTTTCAACTCAGCCACAGTTGGTAAGTCCAATTTTTTATTTTCAAGGTCCCTAATTAATGGAAAAACATCATCGCGGGATATTTTTTAAAGAATCCGAAAAATTTCGTGATCTTGTCTGTTTCTTCAAATTTATGAAATTCTGAAATTTTCACAAAAAGAATTCGAATCTTATCTGTATAGACATCATCTCCAAATTTCTGGTCCACCAATTTGACTAGACAGAGGACATGCACCAACACGCAAGCACATGGCCTTGCTTTTAGGAAAGTCATGGTTTTTTTCGTTAATTTTCTTAGCAGCCAGCTCTTTTTTTCTGCATTTCCAATTCTGATCATATCTTAAATATTTATGACAACATTATTAGTGAACCATCAGGCAGTGTCTCTATTGATATCGAATTTTTGACCAGATTCTTCTGGTGCTTAACACTGCTATGTAACACAAACAATCCGACTTCGAGCTTTCCTCAATTTAGATATATGTCATTGTTGAATTATAATGTGTGTTGTGCCCTCATGTCTCTGTCTATGTCTGTTTGATTGAATGTTGGTGTGGTCAACACTTTACAGCTATCCCCACGCCCCTTCTCTTTCAATTTGTGTTCTTGCCATGACTTTTACATGCTCATAAATTTGAAGCTAGTTTCACTATAGCAATTTAGCATATCCTAAGGGATCCTTCTTCGATGCTTCCTTCAACTTTGTTTGTTTGTTTGTTTTTTTTTATTTTTTTATTTTTTTTAATTTTTTTATAAATATATATATATATTATTTTATTGGCCAATCATGATTTTTTGTTTTTACTTTTCTCGTGGTTGTACCTTCAATCATGGTGAAATTTGAGGCCCAAATCAGGGTGCCAATCACACCGACACTCTATTTTTTTCAAAATTTTGAATACAATATGGGGCCTAATTGATGATCGCAAGGTGTCGTTGGTTCGTGTGTCTATCAGCACAAACCATGTTAGACCCTGTGTGTCACCTCTTGTTGTCCCAACCAAGTCATCACCATTTTAATTATGTACATATAAAATATTATTAGCGTGACACCAGCTGCCTAAACTTAATACTTCAAATTTGCATATCCCGATCTCATTCCTCTATGTTTCTCTCGTGATCACTTGATGAGGAGGACAAAGAGATAGATAATAAAACTGTTGAAAGTAGGTTTTCACGACATGATTATTCATAAGGGTAATGTTAAGGAAATCAAACTTTTATACTAAATTGTGTGTTCCATACGACATGGTGGTTGATGATTATATTCTTACTTAAGTGTTAATTACCGTCTTTTTTTTTCTATTGATGACACATCAAATAGTTTACAAATTTGATCTAACATTACTCTGTTCATAATCTTCTCACATGGCACTTGTTCTTTGTTGTACAACCATTTAAAATTGAATTGAATGTTGTTTCACCATCCTGCCTCATTCAAACCATAATCTTTATTTGCCTCCTTTGTCTCTATTCTCTTTTTATTTATTTATTTTTATTTTGTTTTGAATTTTCTTGCTGAGAGCTGTTAGATTCTTTGAATCCTTCAATGCAAACCTGCAAATACAAATGCGCGCTCCTGTACTTTGGGTGGCGTTTGGATCCTGGTCCCTGGCCAGTACTCCGCATGCATGTTCTTTGTTTGGCCGTTGGCCTGTTTGTAGCTGAGTCATTATGCTTTCCATTCATGATTGTTGTCCCCATTTTTCAGAACAATAAAGCCATTTAAATCGTAATTAATCAGAGCAGGTATTTTGTTTGTTTTTGCCTTGGATTGCACTCCATTGCAGGAATTTTTAGTTGTGACATGAACACGAGTAGGACATCATATGTTTTTATCTAAGTGGTAAAAAATTTTATTTTTTAAGTTATTAACTTTTTAGCATACATATCCCACCATTTATATAGCGACACGTGGTGTACCATCCCATGTGACGGTCACACTGAAAAATTTCTTTGCATGTTGATAGATTCTGTTCACAGGTGAAACAGACCATTAATTACGTACACTGAATGAGATTAAGAATCTACTTAAGCATCGTTGATCTAGAAGCTCCAAGTAAATTAAGGCAATTGCATACTGACAGTTTGACAACGTAACATTTCTCGTATCTGATGAAAAAACGTGAATATTTATGGTTGCAGCTGCGGTTGGTGAGAAGTTTCTAGCCCGAGACATAACATTCCAAAACACAGCAGGCCCATCAAAACACCAAGCTGTTGCCCTAAGAGTTGGGTCCGATCTCTCAGCATTCTACCGCTGCGACATTCTTGCGTACCAAGACTCGCTCTACGTGCACTCGAATCGCCAGTTTTTTGAAGGCTGCTTGGTAGCCGGAACAGTTGACTTCATCTTCGGCAATGCTGCTGTCGTGTTACAAAATTGTGACATCCATGCAAGAAAACCTGATTCCGGCCAGAAGAACATGGTCACTGCACAAGGTAGAACTGACCCGAATCAAAACACCGGCATCGTGATCCAAAAATCGAGAATCGGCGCCACTTCCGACTTGCAAGCCTCAAAGAGCAGCTTCAAAACGTTTTTGGGGAGGCCATGGAAGGAGTATTCAAGGACTGTGATCATGCAGTCGAGTATAACTGATATCATTGACCCTGCTGGATGGCATGAGTGGTCTGGCACTTTTGCCCTCGACACTTTGTTTTATGGAGAGTATGCTAACACTGGGGCAGGCGCTGGGACTGCAAACAGGGTGACGTGGAAGGGGTTTAAGGTAATTACAAGTCCCACTGAGGCTGAGGCGTATACGCCGGGCAACTTTATTGCTGGTGGTAGTTGGTTGAGTTCTACCGGTTTTCCATTTTCTCTTGCGCTGTAAAATGTAAATTTTACGCTTGTTTTGTTGTCGTACTACTGTATTCTTGTGAGGTTAGCTCGTGTTGGGTGATGTTCGACTTAAATTGTAATAATATCTCTTAAAACTACTATCTGTTGGTAATCAATAAGAGCATTTATTATTTTTGTCAAGAAATCAAAGTAACGTAGTGCAAAGTTGAAAGTTCTTGGTGTGGATTTATTGAATCACATAGTTGCGGCTGTGTGAAATATGTTGCAAAATTATAGTAACTATTTACATAAACAAATATAACAAATTAAATGTATAATTACTATCAGACTTGTGAAATTTAAATGAGAAAAAAAAGAGAAATAGAAATTATGGCCTGTGAACCGAAGAGAGTGCAATGTCATTGCAAGTTGTAGACTACTCCCCGCGTGAAGGTTATGGTGGTGTCTACAGCTCCAAGATACAACCCAAAGCCTCACAGGATGACTGATCTGCTATTCACACCAACGACAGACGGAACTGCCAAGTAGTAATCAATTGCACAAGGAATAAAACAAAAGGATTGTAGGAATTGAAAATCGATGATCATAGAAAATCAAGAGTGAGGGAGACATAATAATTTTTAGCATATTCTGTTTTTCTGTATGAGGTTTCTTATTTAAAGAACTCCTCATACCCCTTAAAAAAAGGATATGACTCTTCAAATAAAACACAACTCTTAGATATTAAAAATAAGTAAAATAATAAGTTTTGAATCTTTAAAACAAAATCAAGTAAAACTTAAAATAACCGACAAAACCCCACAATGATTCAAAACTCTATTAGGAATAAAATAGACACATTTGAAGAAACAGAAGTTTGGGCAATTTGTATACTATGCAACAGGTATAGGTGTCTTTTGGACTTGAACCTACACTTATTGTTCATAGTTTTCACCTGAAGGAATCATAGGAAACTAAGTGTTGAACTGGATAACCTCTAATTCAGATTACAACATATGTCGCACATAGTATTGATAAAAAACTTGGCCCGAGTCAACGCTATTTATGGCCATGCGTGTAACGCCCCGACCCTAAATATTTATTTTCGAGAAATAATTCCGAGGATAGGCCCGATTCAAATTCTTGTTTATTTTACTACCATTAAACCTTATTCTTTATTTCAATTTCCTAATTACTCACAAAATCTACAACCAAAATTTACTTACCAAAAACATAAGATTCTAATTTTCAATTAAATCACCATAATTTCTTTTCTTCCCTCAAATTTCCAACAAAAAAAATTAATCTCAATTATTTAAGGCTGCATCTAATCCCTGTTAGACTACCTACATACCCTTGATGCGGGATCAAGCCTTTTGTAGTTCACCTTTCATTTTCATTTCATTTCCAAAGACATTCAAGTAACCGAAATAACCAACATTGGGTTTAATAATCGAAACACATCAATTGGATACCAAATTCATATTTAGAATATCAAAATTTGCGCAAAATGGCAACATCGGCCCACTAACCACGTGCCTCCACACACGCTGCCGTGGGTGGCGGTTGGCCGCCCCAACACGTTGGAAAATTTAACTATTTCAAAAAATTACCAAATTTTGTAGGAATGTACAACTCAAGGAGAGGAACATTTTTCATAACTGGGTCGAACCCTAGTTTGGCCGAGAAGTGGCCAGAAAATGCCTCAAACTGTCGAAAACCTTCGATTTAGGCAGTTGTCAATTCAGCTCCATGGATGCTCCGACGCCCCCAACCTTGGTTGGGCTTTGTTCCTGGTCTCAAGAGGATTTGAATGATGGTGGTAGCACACGGTGGTGGCTCCCAAATATGGCGAATCACCACCGTGCACCCATTTACATCAGCGGGCTCCATTCTCGTTAAACTAGGCCCAAACTCCTTTGATTTAGGGTCCAAATGGAAGAGAGAGAATCGGAGAAGGTTTCCCAGGTGGTGGTTTGCCATGATTCACTGAAAAAAATCGACGAAAAGTCGTCGGAAGGGGAAAATAGAAGCGAGTAGGGTTGGCGGGTCGAAGGGAAGGAACCTTCTCCCCTCCTTCTAATTCGTCCACCCCCTCCTTTTTCTCTCATTTCCTCTCCATCACAGCCACACACGTGGCACATCCATTGCTCCAGAGCCTTCTAGATGAAGGTTAAAATTACAAAAATATCTCTGACTCTCAACGTTAATAACTTCTTCGTTATAACTATGTTTCATAAACAGTTTGCACCTACTCGTTCGTGAGATCGAGCTCTATTCAAACATATAAATTGTGACCTCGAAGGGTATACAGATTTTAGATAATTAATTTCCAAAGTTCAAACTTTGTAACTAGTTTAATTTAAAACTCAATTCAAATAAATTAATATAAATTCTCAAAAAATAATATAAAATCTCAATAATACCAATACGTAAATTATAATAATTTCTGGTAACAAAATTCTCGAAAAATAACATTTTCGCCTCTGTTTTGTGGGAGTCAGCGACATACTCGCCTAGGCTTCATGGGGCACGCCTAGGCAATTGAGGCTCGCCTGAGGGGCACCCGAGGTGTCCCTTTTTCATTTTTAAGTTGCAAAAATCTGGAATTCTTTGAGTTGCAGAGTCTGCTCAGCAAAGAAGATGAAGACAACTAAGAGGTTTTTTTTTTAACGTTTCATTTTTCTAAAACTTTTATAACCCACTTTGCTTATATTTATTATGTTTCTTTGCTGATATTTATTACCCCACTATCTTTCTTTCTCTTTACTTTTCATTTTTCTATACTTTTTATTACCCTACTTTGCTGATAATTATTACCCCACCATCTTCCCTTATGTTAATTTTTTAGTTTAAGAGTTTTTGTGAAGTATTATATATTTTTATATATTATATATAATATATATATTAAAAATGGGTGATTTTGCATAAAATCAATACAAAGTTACCATATTGATCATAGATCAACAATATTTATGTTATTTATAAATAGGTCAATCATGTATTTTGACACTTAAATGCATATAAAATAAACAAAATTACAGAATCTGCTTCTACTACTAGCACCCACTTCAATTGACACCCCCATTTCTCATATTTTTTACACTTGGATTCAGACGCTGCATTGTAGTTTCTGTTTCCTGGTTCCATTTTTTTCATCACTTGAATTCAGACGCTGCATTGCCGTGTCCATTTTTCGCACGACTATTTATTTTTACATTTGAATTTAGACACTGCAATGCAGTGTCCGTTTCCCAGTTCTATTTTTCTTTTTTTACATTTTGATTCAGAAACTACAATGCAGTGTCTATTTCCTTTTTATTTTTATTTTTTATATTTTGGCTTAGACATTGCAATGCAGTGTCCATTTTCTAGTTATATTTTACATTTTTATTTCAGACACTGCATTGCAATGTCTGTTTCGTGGTTCTCTTCTTCTTCCCGTCATCATTTTCACATTTCATGGAGTCTCTCGACCCATAAAATTAGTTCTTAAAAAAAACGATACATTTCATATCATATAAAAAAAAAAGGAGATAAAACCCACCAAATTAATCAAAATGCATAACGATTTCAAGCCCAAAAGAAGAAACATCAAAACCCAAAAAATTCATCCCCCGTAGATCCTCATCATGGCTTTACCTGTTTTTGGGCTCAACGAGAAGGCCTTGGTGATGAAAGATGGCGCCAACGAGGCGTGTGTATTGAAATCAGAGTTTTTTTGGGTCTGATTTCGATTTTTTTTCTCCTGCAATTGGTTGCGGTGGTGTGGCATCGTTGATGAATCCCACTGAGAACAAGTTGCTGGATTGGGAGTGGTAGAAGGCAGAGAAAGATTGACGTGGTGTCCTGGCAGGGGAAGATGGAGCGCACGTGGACAGTTTGATTGCATATTTCACTGATCTGGTTGGCGGTTGGTCATGGGGTGGAGGAGAAAGGTCAGGCAGCATGTAATCACAATTTTTTTTTTTTTTGAAAAACCGATGAGAGAAAATGAAAGTAGGGTAAAATTCCAACTCTTGATAATGTCTTAAAGCCCATATAGCATTTATCATTGACTTATACCTAATTAATAAAAATATATCATTGATTAAGTCCATAACAAAAATATATCATTGATATATGGCTAAATAGTAAAGTTTTTATTGATCTTTGGCTAAATTACCTTTAAAAAAAAAAAGGTATCGTGAAGCTTCACCTCACGCCTCAAGGCTTTCGCCTGAGCGGGCCATGAAACATGATGCGGGAGGAAGAATTGGAGAAAACAATTTGAAACCATTAATATGCTTTGGAATAACAAAGGTTTTGTATTTTAATTAATTAGGAATTTGTTAAGTTATTTTGGGAGTTGTAAGGGTGTCATGGAAACTTAAAGTTTATTAATTAGGAAAACTAATGAAAATGACTTGAGAACTTTGAGTTTTAACGATAAAGACAAAATAAGGGGTAAAGTGAATAGTACCATGATTGACTTTTTAGTGTAAAAATGTGGTTTTTCGTTAAAGTGAACAGTACCGGGAGCTTTTTGTTAAAGTTCCCTTAATTAATTTGTAAACGCTTGTACAAGAAAGCCGTGAATGGGAGACTTGAATGAATTAAAATTGTATTTGCCTTGTGCATTTGAATATAGTGATTTCTCCTTCTAAAATCAAGCATTTGGCTTGGTCGTGTGAATTTACCACCAATTTATGATGAGTATGTTGATAATGATGACGACCTCAAAGAGAATGGAAGGATAATGAGTTAAACATGGTTGATACGCCTCAACGTGCCGATTTCGGTTGTGAGTTGAGCGGGTTGTTGGTATAGTCAAGGGTGCAATTTTAGTTGTTGATGTTGGGGAAGGTCCGCTTGCACAGACCAAGTTCGTACTTGTTAGAGCCTTAAACTATGGGCTGCACCCCATTCTTCTTCTAAACAAAGTAGATTGTCCATCAGTTTTTGAGGAGAGGTACACATTCTGCACCCCAAGAACTCTATTTCAAACGGAAAGAATACGTGGGTGTTTTGTTGCCCAGAATGATAATCAAGTTTTTGAATTTAATTCTAAGCATCTACTTTTGGAAGAAGATTTATTTTCTTCCCAACGAGTTGATTGGAGTTTTCCTCCAATATATGATGATTACTCTGATGATGGGTATTTGGTGATTTCTACGAAAGAGGTATTTCCGATTAAGTTTATTCAAGAAATTACATCATCAACCACTACACAAGGAAGTCTTGAGCCTATAGTTTTTCAAACTCTTCCAATAAATGAAGGAAACTCCTGATTGGAAGATGATTTCAATGGCTTTGATGTTGTTGATTGTACCATTTTGCAAATCTGGTTCGGTGCCTTATGTGATGACTTTTCGTTTGCTCTTTTGAAGATATTTTTGGCCCAAGTTGTTAATACTCAAGTATTTGGAGAGCCCAAACAGTTAACATCTTGGACAAGTCGAAAACCTAAATTCAAATCAAGATTAAAAAGATGCAAACTCGAGGACGAGTTTTTTCTGAGAAGAGGAAAATGATGCAGGAGGTAGACCTTGAAGAAAACAATTTGAAACCATTAATATGCTTTGGAATAACAAAGGTTTTGTATTTTAATTATTTGGGAATTTGTTAAGTTATTTTGGAAGTTGTAAGGGTGTTATAGAAACCTGAGGTCAATTAATTTGTAAACCCTTATAAATATTGTACTATAAAGTCTTGAATAGGAGGCTTGAATGAATTAAAATATATTTTGCTTTGTGCAATTGAAGTGAGTGATTTATCCTTCCCCAATCAAGCATTTGGCTTGGTAGTGTGAGCGAATTCACGATTAGCGACGTGTGCAAGCTCCGTTGCCCCTGGTTGAGTGATTCCCAGGTTATCTATTCCCCTCTCCTCGATACCCTTAGTTCTCTCCTGCATCAAAACGCCTCGCTCACGCGCCTTCGCCTTTTAAAACATTGATATCAAGCAAAAAATTCTTGGTCCATTCAGCCTCTATGAACTACTTCCATACCAACTCAATGTAAAAGTAGCATGCAAACTTGCAAACCACAAAATGAAGCCCAAATCAATCATTTTCTCCCTCTGCCAGTCCCGTCCTAGTTATAGTTATAATAGGGTAAGAGGGTCCAGGAACGGTCAATATGATGTGCAGATAGATACTACAACAATCTAACCCAAATAAGTTTGAACACAAAGCTTAGGTTTACCATCATTCGCAAAATAAGAAATCCTTAAAAGCGAGTCTGTTCGGCACTCACGCCGTGAGTACTAATAGAAAAATAAATAGATAGATAGATATAACTGTCTAATGGATTACAAACTACACTACGAGGAAATTAGCTATGTACTAGACTTTTTTATTCAATGTGTACTCCTTGAATGCATCCCAGTTCACGGAAACATGAGGCAGTTTAACAATGTGACATGCAACAAAGAATAGTATGAACAGTATTTATTTTTATACTTACATTATAAAATGTGTAAATAAAAAATTGTTAATTGCTTTTAATTATAATCTCCAACAAGACTGTACATGTACCTTGATTCTCTGGCCGTCCAGAGTAGTAGTACTAACGTTTGCCTTCTGTATAGCCAAAGAAGCATATTCTAGGCTGCGGAATTCCAGATACCCATAATGTTTACCTTCAATCTTGTCGACATCGACACTTTGCATGCCATTAGCACCAAGCCTACCAAAATGTCTGAAGATATCATATTTTGTAACCTGCGCGTACACATCAATTATTGCAAATGAGCTAGATTGACATGTTGAAAACCTATATTCTTCATACCCAAAAATATATGTAGTAGTAAACCTTTAGCAAGAGAAGTTTAATAAACATCCACATAATTAAACAGTAAACAATAAATAGGAACAACTCCTTTGCTGAATCTCGTTCCCCTGTCCACCGTATTGCCTCTATAGTCGGTGGCAAAGTCATGAATTGTCGAGAGGAGGGGCGAAATTTAAAAAGGTAAGGTTCTACAAAAATGTAGACAGCCAAATTTTTTTTAGATAGTAAACAATAGCAAAAACATCTCTCTTAATGTAAACAAATTTGCTACCACTAAACCGTTGATCTCTCATTTTGTTACGCAATGATGTTTTCACAATATTCATAGCAAAAAATGCTCTCGCTACTTAAGCTGTTGCAACTGGTAACTCGGTATTTACCTTATTAAAGCAACCATTCAATTCTTTTAGTTGTATACCAAGGACTTGAAAATAGAGATCCACACAAAAGTAATGTAAGTTTGTGAGTCTTGAAACTTTGGGCTTTGATTTTCTAGGTGTAAAATGCAAATCCTCTATGTTAGGAACATTAATATCATTTTCCTCACAAAATTTTTAGACATTATGAAACAAGTCCTCAAAGTCACATCAAAAATTCGTTAAAAGTAGTGATGACTAGAAAAAGATATACAAATTTGAGTATGAATGTGAGGCTTAATTCACTCACGCACCCTGTTATTGTAAAAATTATCGTTTGTGATAAAAGAAAAATCAACATTAAGGTAATTTTAAGTATTGATAGTCTTAATATCACGTCCAAAACAATTAATTAGGGACCAATCAAAAGATCCAACCAAAAGAACCAGGGACCAAGACAAACCATTAACAAAAAACAAAGGGACCAAGTCAAACAGAAGAAAAGATAGAAGGAAAAAAAAGGAATGAAAAAATGGAGAAAAGCAACAAAAGAAAGAAGAAAAAGTAAAGCACAATGTTTCATTTAAGGGGAATGGAGAATACGACGTTGTTCAGTCCAATGTATTTCTTTTAAAACACACATTTTCTTTTCTTTTCTTTTCTTCTTCCTCACACATGAGCTGCCTCTTCGAAAATGGGCAGCCTACCGACGCCATGGCTTTTCATCTGGTTTTCCAACGACAAGATGGGCGAGGGTAGGGGCTGAATCAAAGCTCCAGTCGTGTTTTCCGGCGAGGAGAGTGGCAGCCGCCACTCCTCGCCCTCACATAGCTTCGCCACAGTCTATACTGACCATCTGCTCTACGGAGGAGTGTTACGTGGGCAATACAGCAAGGTGACCATAGAGATAACATGATGTTATTATAGATCCTGGGAAACAGAACCACAAAGCATGGTGATGGTATTGCGTAAGAATTCTTGCCTTTGGAGTAAGATTGGTCATAAGAACATCAGTAGATGCTACAGGTCGTAGCTTTGGCAGCTCGTACTGGTCACCTTCTAGGGCAGGTAGAATCTCCTTGACTCTTTCCGGGAACAAACAATGCATGTGGCAAGTATCCTTACAAAACCAACATTTCTTTCCCCTGACACATGGTTTACCATGAGGCTCCATACTCTGAAATTCTTTGACATAACGGCCGATCAAGTAGCACATGGGTTTACGACAGTAGCAACAAACTACTTGAAAACCAGGTAGAGGTATTTTACTAGGAGGGATCTCACGGAAGCAAGGGCAGGGATCAAGAAAGTCGTGGTACTCGCCACAAACGCGACAAGCAGGCTTTGAGGTTCTGTTTCCTAGGACCAGTGGGTGGTCCTATCTCCTTTTTCGTGGCGAGTACCACGACTTTCTTGATCCCTGTCCCTACTTCAGAGATCCCTCCTGGTAAAATACATCTACCTGGTTTTCAAGTAGTTTGTTGCTACTGTCGTAAACCCATGTGTTACTTGATCGGCCGTTATGTCAGGAGGGATCTCACATAAGTATTTTACCACAAACCAGGTAGAGGTATTTTACCAGGAGGGATCTCACGGAAGTAGGGGCAGGGATCAGGAAAGTCGTGGTACTCGCCACAAATGCGAAGCCTATATACATTCTCATCTATTTTCTCACTCTCATCATCTTTCTTGAGTTTGTCACTCACCACCAATGGAGTACTAATCGGCTTGCAGTCCTTCAACCCAAATTTTTGCAATAAGTTGACTACATATTTCCTTTGATTAATGAAAATTCCAGATTCAGACTAAAGAATTCTCATTTCCAAGGAAATGTTATAGCAATCCCAAGTCTGTCATTTCCTATCTTTTTATCATGTCCACTTGAATTCTTCCAGTAACTTAGAGCTACTACCTATGTAGAAAATGTCATCTACATAGATAGAAACAATGATGCTTTCATTTTCTCCCCTTGACTTCATCTACAATGTTGCTTCACTTGGACTTTTGGTGAATCTACAGTTGTGCAGATGAGCATCAATTTCTTCATACTAAACCCTTGGAGCTTGCTTTAATCCATACAAAGCTTTCTTAAGTTTGTAGACCTTATCTTCTGCACCTACCACAATATAACCCTCCGGTTGATCAATGAAGACCTCATCTTGCAACATACCATTCAGAAAAGCTAATTTCACATATAACTGGAACAACTTCTACTTCTTTTGAGCTGCGAAGGCTATGAGTGTTCCGATGGTATCCAATCTTGCAACATGAGCAAAAGTTTCATTGAAATCAACCCCAGGCTTCTGTGTATACCCTTTGCAACCAGTCTTTCCTTGTGCTTTTGAATTGTCCCATCCAGGTTCAGTTTGGTCTTGTAGATCCATTTTACTCCAACAATGGGTTTGCTAATGGTCTGTCAACCAATTCTTAGGTCTTGTTTTTCTTTATCATCTCAATTTCAGCATCCATTGTTTTCTTTCAAGCTATATTCGGGGCTATAAAAGTCATTACACCAGAGAGAGAGAGAGATTGGATTAGACTAGAGTAGAAACTTGGCAGGTAGATTGAGATGAAACAGGGTGTACACAAAAAGGGAAATATGGCCACCCACTTTCTTAGGAAACATTTGCAAGCAGGCTTTGTAGTTGCAGCAGCAAAATGGGCATTTCTTCCGACTTTCCTCCCTTGTCTTGCCAGGGTACCTATAACAATATTGCACAATGTAAAAACCCAATGAAAAGCTCTTATGTTTTGAAACCAGTACACCAACGCAACGAATGACACATGCAGAGTTCAATTTTAGAACTGGCGGGTACAATTGCAAAGTTTACAACTCGGGGTACGGTACTAATAACTAATGGATTTCCCCATCCTTATCATTTGAAATTGAAACCAATACAATCCCATCAACAAAAGAACATAAGTGTCAAGTTTCAATACATGATAAATCACGAAATTGCAGAGCTAAATTCTAGTTTTAGCTTATATTTTCAGGAAGGACGATCTATGAATAATGTATTAAAACATAGACGATTTGGGTCGTTGAAAAAAGTTACGTAATGATGTATCTTTCAGATAAGCTTGTTCGATATATCTCTCAAACGGAATTATTGGAATTCATAAAATATTTTACACTCGTAGATTAAATTTAAATCATCTTAAACAAGGAAAAGAGGGAAGAAAGGAAAATGTTTCACTTTTAGTGGTGACTGAGCTCTGCAGCTCAAGGAGAAACCGGACTACAGGCTGCCGCTCAAGGTCCATTTTCAACGCTCAAGCGGAAGTATAACTGAGCTCTGCCGCTCATGGTCCATTTTAAACGCTCAAGCAGAAGTATAACTGAGCTCTGCTACTCAAGTGCTAATATATCTGAGCTCTGCCGCTCAGGGTCCCTTTTCAACGCTCAAGCTAAAGTATAACTGAGCTCTGCCGCTCAGGGTCCCTTTCCAATGCTCAAGCGGAAGTATAACTGACCTCTGCCGCTCAGGCTTGCTTTTCAACGTTCAATGTGGTTCTCTAACTGAGCTCTGACGCTCGGGCACCGTTGTTACTCCGCTCAACTGTCGATATCTGGTTTTTCTTCTCCTACCTAGTCTCCTTATCTCTGCACTCAGTCTTTTTTTTTTTTTATCCTCCTTTGAGACTCAGGAGGTCCGCCTCTATTTGTACTAGAAGATTATTGGCGGCTTGCTCGACTTAGCAAAAAAGTCGTCTTGTATGTACGAGATGCCTAATAATGTGCGGATGAGTTATATAAAATAAACATTTTCTCTAATAAAAGCACATGCCAAACGAGCTACGGAGCTAGCAATTGATGATGGTCGGATATTGATAGTAGTTATTATGGTGCATTATCACACATGTGCAGAGCATTTGGAGGGTCTTCGTTTACTAGTAGGTTATCGTCGAAAGAGATTTTGTTGTTTAACCCAAATTGAAATTTGATTTTGTTAATAAAAAAAAGTTGAAATCTAATTAACAATTATAATAAAAATTTATACGTTTAGACAATGCCACATCATTTCTGTGACAACCCGTCCTTAATTTTCCATGCAAATTCCTTCAAGAGTATGTAAAATGATGTTTATGCCCTTATTGGCAAAGTGGAACCTGACGTGGATGTAGTTATTTGGCTTTTAATTTATTTTTCTCGTTATCATAACTAAATAGTACTCGTTATGAATGCGTGAGTGCGAGTTAGGCCCGAATCGGATTTGTAACGAAGAAGTTACGTTTAGTTAAAGTGCATTAACAACGGGTAGAATTGTACACGTGTGCTAATTATTTAGTGTAGGAAATACTGTTTTTGATAAGGAGACAAATTTCATGTACCTTGAATTATACAAAAATCTTATCACTTTCTCCCTTTAAAAAATGGGTCCCGTGACCCTATCTCACCACCAATCAGTCATTCTCCTCATTTCTCTCACCCAATCAAACAACTTCTATCTCTCTTTTGTCCAATCCGAAAACCTCTCTCTCTCTCATCTTCTCTTTCTCTCCTCTTCCACGCCGTGTCTCCCTTCTCTATAACAACTATACACCATCATTAAACCTCACATATCGAACTTTAAACCACCACCATCGTACTTCTCTCATCCCCACGAGTCCATCTGCACAAACCGATCCTAAAATGGTGATGTTTTAAGCTTCCAACTCGGAGCAACTCGGAGCTCCAACTCGAGTGTGAGTTCTTCGACGACTTCCTGTTCGTGTTACAAGATTTTGGAAGATTTGGAAGCATCCACAAAACTCCTTGAGGTCTCTAGTTCAAGCTTGAAGCTAAGCCAACGTCAAAACACGTAGTTTCAAGGAGTTGAAAATAGGTCCGAGAGCTCCGAGCTAATTTCAGTCTGATTCCGTCCACTTTTTTTTACTTCCAAAAGGTATAGACTTGTTCTACTATTCATAAGCTTCATTTCCATATAAAGTACATAAAAAAATGGTTGAGAAATGAAGAAGTTATGAAGTTTTAAAATTTTTTCAGAAATCCGGCGACTTTTTACAAAATTCGGCTAACCAGACGGCGACAAATGGTGAAGAACAACCGGAGAAAAAAAATATTCTGTTAAAATTAACAGAATATTATGACGCCATTAGGTAATGCCGTTAGACTTAATGAAATATTCCATCAAATCTAACAGAATATTCCCTGGGAATCTGCCAGCGCATGCAGGCACATGGCCTGCGCGTGTGGCTGTGAGTTGGCGGCGTGTGAGGGCGCGTCCGATGACACATCCTGACCCGGGATGTCCACTAGGACTCCGAATCGAGCTATGCTGACCGACAGCTGGAATGTGATGAAGCCATAAAGTGTAGTGATGTGGAAAATGTGAATAAATTTAAACCTAAAAGTGCCTAAATACAAGAATGCGAGGTGAGCGGGAATGAACTCATTTCACATGTGATGACAGAGTGTAAGTATAGTACAGTAAAATAAGGTGAGAATTATACCATCGATGGTAATTGTTTACACCAAGATTTGCCAATAATCCTCGTCAGTACGAAAACTCTGCTACTAGAACCTGGAGGGGCGAAAATCAAGGTTAAGTGGGCTTGAAAATAAAGTTTTATATATATATAAAAAAAAAAACCCATTAGTTTTATGAACATACTAACTCCTTGTAGTAAAACATGTATAGTTTCCAGAAAATCATACTACATATAAGTATGAAAATCAAATGCATGCCAACAGTAAATCCAGAAGTATGCCATAACACAACAACTTAACAGCAATATAAATATAGGCATGTGCTCAACAATCTATACTGGCACGTAAGTCGGAGTCACCTAATGTGACCTGTACGATTGCACCTATGACTCATCAATCTATGCTAACATATGAGTCGAAGTCACCTAATGTGACTTGTACGACAAGTTAGATGTAATAATATACGCTCTAGTGCTACAATTATGTGAAAGCTAGTGCTATGCGCGGGTTACCTACGATAGTCGAAGTCACCTAATACAACATGTACAACAAGCTAGCAACTAACTTGGATCCAAGGCGAACGTGCGGTGTGGGAGGTGAACAATCGCTTGAAGGTTGGCCCTGGCCCGGGGCGATATCACTAACACCGGGGTGTAGCAATGATGAGCACTACATGAATACATGCAAGCCATAATGATTCTATGATTGCAACAATATAATAACTTACCTGCGCGTCCCGTAGAATTTCTTTAGCATTTCACAACAGTACAATATTTATGAGCAGGTAAAATGCATATGAATATGCCATGACGATATAAACCTCAACCACATAACTGCATTTTAAAATTAAGTAAATCGTGGCTTAATATGCATAAATCAATTCAAAAACATTTGTGGAAACTATCAATCATACACACACACACACACACTATAAAAATGAAAAGACCCACTCACCTGAGGTCCGCGCTACAACTTCCTAGCACGAATATCGAGGAGTCACGAACGATCGGAGCCTAGAACAATTATCAAATCACATCTCAGAATTCTTATCGATAGAACACGTAACTTACATAAAACACATCCCCAAGGATGTTCTAGAATGATTTGAAACCCATTGACCAAAAGTCAACCGTCGGTCAAAGGTCGGCTGTAGGGTCCATAACACTACGTAACTTAATCCGGAATATCCGCACCTCGGATTTCTGATCCGTAACTTCCAAAAATCCACATTATGATTCTAGAACATCATACTAAAGTTTCATTACAATCCAATGGTTGGATCTCAGCCAATTGCAAATTCAAGTGGCGGTGAACGTTGGATCGTTACCAAACCTTAATACATTATAGTATGTAATATTTGAGGACAACATAAACTTACAGATCAAGTGGCGGTCTCTATCAAAGCTATGCTTAAACGATGAGATTTCATCAATCAGACTTCACATATAGAATTGGGGTATCAAATTTAGCCTAGGAAGGTCAGGGGGTGCCTCGGCCCACGCGCCGCTGCATAAGGCAATTAGCCGCCTCAACTCACCAAAAAATTCAACTATTTCAAAAAAATCTCAAATTTTATAGGAATGAAGATCTCAACAAGTAGAGCAAATTTTATACCTGTGGTCAAGTCCAATTTGGCCAAGAAAAGCCCCAATTTAGCTCGAACCCGCAAGAAACCCTAAGATGATGTTCTTCAATTCTCTTTCCTCTGTGTTCCAACACCCCTACCACTAGTTGGGTCTTGTTCTTGGGTCCAAGGGGAGTTGATTAGGGGTGGTGGTGGGTGGTGAAACTCGCCCGAACGGAGGAATCGTTGTCGAGCACCTCCGATGCTCCGATGAGGTTCTACACAGTTTTGGACCTAAAAACCTTCAAATTTAGGTGGAAATGGTAGAATGGAGGTTGTGGAAGAGATTGCAGGTGTTGGATGATGGTGGTTCGATGGGAAAAATGGCGAAAACCGCCAGAATTTGGTCGGGTGGGTGCACGGATTGGTCAACGAAAAGGGAAGGCTGGGAGCTTTCTCTCTCCCTTCCTATTTGGCTATCTATCTCTCCTCTAATTTCTGATTGGTCCTTCCTCCTTTAATTTGATTGGTTACAATTCCCACGTGGTGGGAGTTTAATTAGTTCCTAAACTAAAATTTGAGTAAACAATTTCAAACGTCCGTAACTATACTGTTATAATCCGGACTCGCAAATGGCTTTTGCCTAAACTAAAATTAGGGACAGTTCGTCACATCCGGCCTCGTGGCGGCAAGTGGTTGTCGTGTACGGGTCCGTGACGTCGTGTAGAATGTTTTCGTATATTTAAACCCTTCGTTTGAGCAAACTATAGGGGATTTTCCTAGCCTTTTAGTGCATGTCCTAATTAATTAATTACTATAGTTGTTTCTCTTATAGGAGAGAATTACCCCGATAAGGTACATGGACAAGCAAGGCTAGGAGGCTAGGATCTGACTACGTATCAATGAGTGGGCATTTGTTTTTATATATTATATATAAAGTTGTATAGTTTACACAAATACTTTTGGATTGATTTTATGCCTATCATGCCATGTTTTATTTAATTTAAAAAATGTCATTATATTGTTGAGATTTATATATTGTCATGGCATGTTCATATATATTATACTTGCTCGTCATGCATGCTTGCACCAGTGTAGTACTCGCCGCGGGCCAGGGTCAGGCTTCACGTGTATGTTCACATCGCATCGCACCACACGTTCATCTTGGATCCATTGTAGGTGCCAGTCTTGTCCTAGGTTGCAATAGGCAACTAGGACTTGTATGTGATGAGCCTAGCGCCAGTCTCCACGTGATTGTAGTACTAGAGCGTTTATTATGATTACACCCAGTCCTGTTCATGTCAAAATCTCTCTGCATGAACTCGTGTGTTAGCATAGAATGATGAGCACCTAATTTTCTTATGCTACGGTTGAGATATTATGATTGGCGTATTTCTGGATTTATTGTTGATTTACGTTTGATTTCATACTTATATGTAGTATATTTTTTGGAAACTATACATGTTTTATCGCGAGGGGTTAGTATGTTCAGAAAATAAATGTGTTTTATAAACCTTGTTTTTGCCCACTCACCCTTTTGTTGTTTGCCTTTCCAGGACTTAGCTAGCTGAATTCTTTGTGGCATACAAGGAATCTCTGGCGGTTCTGACATTTCTACAAATAAATGTAGGAGCTTATTTCCGGTGGTGTAATAAGTACCTTAACTAGTTTCGACTTCTCTACTTATGTCGTACTGTCATCTATGCTCTGAACACTTGTGTTTTATGGGTTCTTCCCACTACTGTGCACTCTATACTTTAGATTAAATAAATGTTAGCTTTGGTTTAAATTTATCCATATTTTTATGCTTCACTTTCCTTTTTTTGTTACGTCACCTTTGGGTGTCGACCAGCATGCCTCGACTCCGATCGGGATGTGTCAATTTAGTTCATGAATTTGATATATAACACCGCCGCTAAATGTCAAGTGATATAAGAAAATAGTTTGTTCTTATTTTTTGTTATAGGACTGAACATATTTAGTGGGATAAGACTTAGAAAGAGATCCTAAAAAAAGAAATGGACTATTTGAAAGCTAACAAAAGACTTGGCACAAAAATCGAGTGGAATGGCGTTATAGAATTCATACGGCCGAACCCATAATGCTCGATTGGGTTTTTTTTTGGACTGAACGCAAAAAGAAGAACACCATTTGAAAGAGACGAAAACTATGGCGCATGAATATCATTCTGGAAAAACACTCGAATGCAACGCTCTGATAAAATAAAGGTGTATTGAGATGACCAAGCTCTCTCTACGAAAGAATCGGCAGCGCCTCTCCTTCTCTCTCAGCCTCACTTTCAAGCAATTGGAAGCTCACTCACTCAGTCCTCTCACCAGGTATGAGTTAAATTAGGGTTTTTCTTTTCCTTTTTTTTATTGGAAATTAAATTTAGGGCATTTCCAAAACTGATATGGTGTTTCACTTGACATTAGAAATTTGTTTATGTATGAGTTAAATTATTATTATTTTTTTAAATCCAAGATAGAATATATTAAAGACGAATAGGAATGTTTACATCCTTAGCTAGAATGTTAAACAAAAATTTCGAGCCGATACAATCCAGGCAAAAGCACAACCCTTCTTAAATACAAACTTAGCCACCGAGTGAGCAACACAATTGCTCTCCCTAGGCACAAAGGTGAACATCATCGTCATCAACTTGCGCTCTAGACTCTCAATATCACCAAGTATACATTCGAGGTTGAAGTCATAAGGCAATTCCTTCCCAAGCATCTGGATTATCACCTTAGCATCAAATTCAATAATCATGTTCTCAAACCCATTGTCAATGCAGGCTGACATGGCCTCCTGGATCACACACATTTCAGCAGGGGTAGCAAAGTGACAAAACCCGACTCTTGAGCCACCAGCAGCTTGGAGCAAACCAGCAAAGTCCCAACTAACCTAGCCCACACCCACACGTAGGCTATTCTTACACCAAGCCACATCAGTGTTGACTTTGATGACCCCGAACCACGACTTCTGCCATTGTATAACACTGCGACCTGTAGCCCTTATTGCCAACCCACCATTTGGGCACTCACCCGTAGACTCCCGGGACATTGCATTTCTAAAGTCAAAGATGTTCTTCCTCCATACCTTCAAGATTTCCAAAGGCTACCGGTGCACTCTGTTAAACACTACATCGTTCCTGTTTTTCCAGAGACGCCACAGGCCAAAGGTAAACTCCTGCATGATCTCATCAGCTTTATCCCTACCCTTGACCTGATTACACAGGTTCTCCTAAATTTCTAAGAAATCTGCACTTGCCAGGCCGTGGTAGTTCAGATGGAGAGGAGAGCAGAACCAAAACTAGTGATTGAGAGCGCAGCGGAAAAATAGGTGATTTTCAGACTCGTCCACCATGCTACAAACCCTACACACATTATCAACCCTCATGCGGCGCCTTTGTATGTTGCATCTAACAGCCAGTGCATGATTACAACACCGCCAAACGAATAGTTTAATTTTGTTAGGGACCTTCAACTTCCATATTAGGTTCCACACCTGGAAGTTCTTTTGGTTTTCATTGGGCATGCCTGCCTTTTTTTCCCTAAAGCCCTGTCTTCCATAAGGCTAACAACCACTCCATACCTAGATTTGACTGAGTAATCCCCATTAACATTATAGTAGGGATACTTAAGATCGAAGCCACATCATCCTTATTAAAACTCACCGAGATCAAATTAGCATTCCAAGATTTCGAGGCTGTATCAATTAAATCGCTCATCAAAGTGCTTTGCAAGCCATCATGCGGCCTTACTTTAAACGTGGAGGGCTTAGGGAACCATGGGTCCTCCCTAATACTAATACTAGCTTCATCTCCCACCCGCCATTTTAAGCCTTGCTGGAGCACCTTACGAGCTTCAAAAATTCCTTTCCAACCCCAGAAAGTGTTCTTCCCCCTACAAGCACCCATAAAAGTTCCACCTGGAAAGTACTTGTCCCTCAAGACTATTGCAAGGAGAGACATTGGGTTTTGGGTCAAGTGCCACCCAATCTTAGCCAAAAAGGCCAAATTGAAGCATTGGATGTCTCTAAAGCCAAGGCCTCCAGCACGCTTCTGTTTCATTAGCTTATCCCAAGAGATCCAGTTGACACCCTTCCTTTGCTCATTACCTCTCCACCAGTAATTTCGTATAGCTTTCTCCATGTCCCTGCACACCCCAATGGGAAGCTTAAAGCAGCTCATGGCGTAGTTCGGCATAGCCATGACCACCGCCTTAACTAGGACTTCCTTCCCTGCTTGGGACAAAAATTGCTCTGACAACCCCACCATACGGGTCTCGATCTTATCCCGGACTTCTTCAAAAATGGCTTTTTGGAGTGGCCAAAATCCGCTTACAGCCCAAGGTACTTCCCAAAACCCTCATTGCACTGAATACCCAGAGTTCCCACAATTTTTTTCTTGGTACGGGACTTAGTCTTCGAGCCAAAGAAAATCGTGCTTTTAGACAAATTAATTTCCTGGCCGGATCCCCATGCATAAACCTTTAGTACCTTCGCAACCCATTGTGCCTCCTCCATCAAAGCATTACCGAACAGAACAGAATCGTCCGTAAAAAAAAAACAGATGCGTTACCGGTACACCGTTTGGCGTAATCTTGAACTCGTGAAGAGCACCTTGCTCCAACCCATTCCTGATCAACATAGAAAAACCTTCGGTGCAAAGAAGAAATAAGTAGGGAGATAGGGGATCTTCATGCCTTAACCCCCTCTCCGGCAATATGTACCCCGTCAGGTTCCCGTTCACCAAAATGCTAAAGGAAGCAGTGGAGATGCATTCCTTAATCCATCCACAGAAAACCGGCGCAAATCCCAATCTAGCCATCATAGTTAGGAGGAATTCCCATTCCACATGATCATACGCCTTAGCCATATCCAGCTTTATTGCCATGCCCACTTGGTCCTCTTTTTTTTGGTGGAGCAATGAATGCAGGATTTCATGCACCACAAAGATACTGTCCTAAATATGCTTCCCATCGACAAAGGCAAATTGATTATCGTTAATCACCTTTGGCATCACCTTCTTTAATCTATTAGTAAGTACCTTAGCAAGGACCTTATAGATAACATTACATAAGGCAATAGGCATGTATTGCGACATATTCTTCGGCATTTCACCTTAAGAATAAGCACCAGGTTGGTGTGGTTTAGTTTCCTCAGTAGCGTGCCAGAGTGCCAGAAGGCTTTGACAATCTTCACCACATCCATCCCCACAGTCTCCCAATGGTCCTAGTAAAAGCAGCCCAAAAAACCGTCAGGTCCCGGGGCCCTCGTGGAAGGGGTTTGAAATGCCACCTCCCTGATTTCGCTTTCTGTCATCAGCGCCGTCAAAGCAAGGTTGTCATTCATTGTCACCCGGGCCTCCAAACAGCTTTCAATCTCCACGATTTGGCTAGGACTACTAGACTTAAATAGCTTAGAAAAGTAGGAGGTTGCAGTGGAGCAAATCCCAGCTTCACTCTCATGCCACATCCCATTCGGATCCTCCAATCCCTGAATCTGATTGGATTTCTTCCTTTTCAGGGTTTGCGCATGGAAGAATTTTGTGTTTTTATCTCTCTCCTTTAACCATTGGATCCTTGACTTAGCTTTCCAGTAAGACTCTTCATTCTTGTAAGTGTCTATCAGCTCTCTCTCCTTTTGTTTTACCAACTCTGTGGCAAAATCATTAGATTTATACGCGACTCTGATCTCTTCTTTCAATTGCTCAATGACTCTTTCTGAATTCCTTCCCCTCCCTCTGTACCACGCCCTTAATCTCCTTCTGAGGGTTTTCATTTTTTTCACAAAATCTAAAAGTGTGAGAACCTCCAAACCTATCCTTCCAATCATCTGCCACCAAGTCACGGCATTCTTGCAGCTTACTCCAGTGTGCATCATAAGAGAATTTCCTACCCTTCCACGCCATCGCCTTCTCCATGGAAAGAAAAAGCAGAGCATTGTCGGACCTTTCCAACACCACGTGCCTGATCTTAGTATCAAGGTAAAGGTTATTCCATCCCATGGTAGCCAGCCCACGGTCGAGTCTCTGTTGGATTGGCATGCAGTCCCTATTATTCCGCCATGTGAAGGGATATCCTTCATGGCCCAGGTCCATGAGTTCGTTGCAAGCCACAAACTTTCTGAAGCCCTCAGGCTGGAAGCCATTCTATAGTTGCCGCCTTCTTTTTCTTCGTTACTCAGTATATCATCTTGTTGAAATCCCCGATGAGGAGGCTTCGGTCCCTGTCTTTTTCGATCCTTCTGCTCAAGCACATCCATTGGCTCGTCCGTTTTTTCTCGTCAGTACTGGCATAAATAGCAAACAAACGCCAGTGGCAACTATTATTCCCATCCCATATGAGTTAAATTATTTTAGGGATTTGGTATGTAGCTGCTCAGATTTATCTTTCGTATTGCAGCGTCGTTTATACGGAACGCAAGAATAAGATTGAAAGTGAAAGGAGCCATTAAAATAACTTGGCTTTGCCCCCCATTTGAAGATAATAAGTAGGTGGATCATCTGTTCGTAAAAATTCTGTGTTAATTCAGAGCTTGTCATATAAGGAGACCGATAGTTTGGCTAATGGATATCAATCTATACAATACTTGGTAATAATATGTCCATTTTTTTTTTTTTTGTCAAGAAAAATTCACACAAAAATCAACAAAATACATGTGTATGAACAAGGCAATGTGGGTTTATCTGCACTGGCAAGTTTAATGGATTAACGCTGTTTCAAGTCGTCGTGGATTTGTTGGTGCTTGTTTTGGTTTGTAAGAACTAAGAACTATGTGAATTATATGAACCAGGAACTAAGAACTAGCATGTTATAATTTCAACAAGCACGTTGCTCCCTTTCTACCTTGCTGTTTAATTAATTCCAATTGCTGTTTGAATTTTCTTGGGCAGCATCGCTGTTTAATTTGAAGCAGCGGAAAAGGATCCTCTTGCTTTCAATCTCCCTTCTTCTACAATTCAAATTTAGGCTCGAAGTAGCTCTTGCCAAGGTCAGAATTTGGAAATTTTGTTCAAATTCTCAGGACTTTCTTCTTGATTGATTTTGTGTCTGATTGCTTTCATTGGTTGTGTTTTTCATGATGGTCCCCTTTCTTTGGTCTTCAATTGGCTACGATTCGGGTTTATGCTTCAAATAGGGTACGTTCCCTTTTTCTGACTTAATTTTGATAAAAATCTTTGTTGGAATTGATAAATCTTCCTTGGGACTGTTTGCAACGGTTGTGGTATTTCTCTTTTTATTGACTCTTTGTTTCGTTAGTTGAGTTTGATACAAATGTCGCCCCGTGTGTCTAAGCCTCGTGCACCAAAACCTTCCAAGCCCACCCGCACGTCAAAATCTTCCAAGTCCACCCACGCTGATAAATCTCAAACAGACATCTCTTTTTGTTCAGTTTTCCTTGGTGGCACTTGGATGCTGGTTACTCATCCATTTTAAATCTTGTATGTTGCAGGATACTCTTCCGTTTGTCAAAGCTACAACTTGCGTGGTTCTTCTCTACAATCGTATTGTCTACTTTGTGACGGTCGGGCATTGCCCATCTTCAATTGTTCAAAGAGAGAACTAGTAACAATGATCTCATATTGCTGAAACTGAAGTCGGACAGATAGAACTAGTAGCTTGCTTAGATAGGAAGAATCGCATAGATAGGAAAAATCGTGTAATGATGCTTGTTGCAGCAACATGAATCTGCATTTTCTTTTAATTTTAACTTGATAGGAACTTAACAATCTTGCTCTAGAATTAATGATATATTTTGTGCTCTACATGGACACACACATTGTTAGTTACATGAGGAATTGTATTTGGGGTGCTGAAGAAGTAAATTGGGACCAGTTTGATGGTTATACGAATTTGAAATGGAACGAACGGATGAAAGAGACATCCAAGTTTTGTTGAGGAATTAGATTCCATTTCTAAATCACCATTTGTTTCTGGCCTTGGCCACCTATCTTCTCAAGGATCCTTGGAAGGTGATGAAAATGGAAACGTTTCCCACTGCAAGGTTTTAAACCCTAAACTTGGGATATAGCCATCATCATCAGAACATCATCATCATCTCCATGGGAAGAAAATGGTAAACATTATCAGTTGGAAACAAAAAAGCAAGAACATATGGATCCTGCCCTGCTTGCAGATATGTCAAAAGATCAATTGGTAATGCATTTCAATAATGTGATGTAGTGATTTCATGAGTCTAAAGTGCAAAATTACACCAAGAAAATACTCAACGTCAGGCAATATTATTGGGAAGAAAAAAAATTGAAAAAAAAAATCCCTTCCTGATTTCAATTATAGTTGGCATGATGAGGAGGAAAACCTCTGAGGTTATTACTAAGGTGAATTTCTTGTGGACAAGGAGGAAATTGCTACATTTCTCAAGTCTTGGTAGTTTGAGAGACGGATTGAATACTGCCGCCTCATAGATTTGCATGTGGATAAGAAAGGGAAGTAAAGTGCCTTGTTCCGAAGCTGCTGAGAAAATATCACAACTCTTGTCTTCGGGAGAGTTGTTTTTAACAACAGAAACTCTGAAGCTACCAGTAGAAGATGTGGGTATTGAGAAGATACACTTGGTTGGATTCTTTGGGGAATTGTGGATCAAATAAAATTCATTGCTGAAGACAAATGACTTGGCAGCAATTCTGTATTTGAAGAAAATATGTACTGAAGCTTTTCGAATCAAAAGTGAAGCAAAGACTGCAAGGTGCCCATATGAAATGAACTTGCACTGAAGCTTCTCAGATTCTTTGCTTGGCAAAGCAAGTAGAAATAAAACGTTGCAGAATCTTTTGGAAGATCACTGACCAGAATGTGAAACGTGGAAAGATCAATGAGACTTGTGGCAATGATGAAGAAGAATGTGTTGGATTTATTGCATGCGCGAGTTGGCAGGCCAACGGATTTCATTAGTTTTCCTTAGTGGCACTTTGATGCTGGTTACTCATCCATTTTAAATCTTGTATATTGCAGGATACTCTTTCGTTAAAATACCTACGAATTGCATGGTTCTTCTCTACAATCATATTGTCTACTTTGTTTGTGACAGTCGAGCATATGCACCGTTAAAGAATTGAGTTTGTGGAAGTATTGTCAGACAAGGAGGAGAAGTTCATATTTATGTGCGAAGATGAGCAGGAAAATTTGATTAGTTCTGTTTTTGCCGGAAGGGAATGGATCTTGAAGGAAGTATGGAAACGGGCAAAAAAAGAATTGAGCGTTAAGGCGAATATTTTACAAGTTGCAGAAGCCTTTAGCAAACGTCTTGCACAATTATATAAGAGCAAGAATTGGAAACGGGAATATACCTTTGTCGAAATTATCACTTCTAAAAGGGGTGAGCATGGAGCAACATACACAGTTGGTCTAGAGCCTGATATGGATGAAAAGAGCAAAATCCTCAATCCATTCGAGACCAAACCTATAAAGGTTGAAGAGTGCTATGCTAGCATTAAATGTGATCCTTTTTTTGTAAAATGTGTTATTGGAGGCTTTTTGGAATATTGGTCAAAACAAATGATACATCATAACTAAGTTAAAAAATCGGCTGAGCAAGTGGAGGAGCCAGCAGAGCAAGGACCGACAGAGAGTGGAAGGGGCAGATGTAGACCACGAAGTCATTTACACATTTGAAAAGGCTATGTTAAGTGCGTATTGTAGTGGCCCATACACTGGTAGGTACATCAAGTTTCGCTACGCTAGTCATCAAATTTACAAAAGCATACCTACAGTGCACCCATTGGATCTCTACAAGAAACATTACGATGATGTGATCAAGAACTCCACTTGAAACAGAAAACTTGAAATGTTTGTTTTCACTACCAGGGTTGGCGACGTATGGCACTGTTTCTGTTCGAAACCAACGAGGTGTCTTCAAGACTATGTCATTTTGGGTTTCATAAGGGGATACATAATGCACAGTGTTTGGTTGACATCGAAAGCTTTTTAAGAGAAAAATGGAGGGAGAATACAAGAAGGTGTGATGATGAGGTATTAGGAACCTTACAGTTTGGTTATTTTTACCCAAAACCCCCCAAAAAATCAAAGGGTCACAAAAGAGGAAAGGCCCGAAAACCACCCAAAGACGAAGAGCCACACTACTTTTGTCTGAGCTCTTATGATGTCTTGGAGAAGTTGGTTCCCGAAGGTCATAACAAGGATTTGTTTGGTTTTAGCCCGGACTATCATGGACAACCTTCAAGTTCAGATCTGACTGGCTCTAGTAATAGTAGGGCATGCATTAATGCTATTAATCTTTTAAATTTTCATGAAATGATATTTGTATAGAATGATGCAAAGAAAAACATTCAATTTTGTTATTGCATCAGCTTTTATGGGATGGTATAAAAGGCATCGGTTTTTTGGTTTCATGTCCCCAATGAAGGGCAACCATCAAGATGGAGAGCAACTGATTATATGATGCTAAATTTTGTGGTTTAGAATAAGTATCTAGATTCAGATGTTTCCGTGATGTGGGGTTTTGTTTGTGTATTTATTTGACACGATCAAACGCTTTAGGTGTTGTTTCTTGTATTGACAATATATAGATCTAAGGTTGGATATTCGAGTTTGGTTTGGTGAATTGAAATTGTACTAGATTATCTTCTTGATATTGAGTTTCATTTGGCATATTCGTATCTGAGTACCAGATTGAACAACACCAAAAGCGCTATTAGCACCACATAAACAATCAGGTACTCGGATACGAATATGCCAAATGAAATCCAATATCAAGAAGATAATGTAGTACAATTTCAATTCACCGAACCAAACTTAGATATCCAACCTTTGATCTAAATAGTGTAAATACAAGAAACAACATCTAAAGCGTTTGATAATGTCAAATCAATACACAAACAAAACGTCACTTCATGGAAACAGATCCAGATACTCCTTCCAAAACACAAAATTTAGCATCATATGATCAGTTGCTCTCCATCTTGATGGTTGCTTTTCATTTGGGACACGAAACCAAAAAAATGATGCCTCTTGTACCACCTCATAAAAGCTGATGCAATAACAAAATTCAAAATTTTTTTCTTTACATAATCTATACAAATATCATTTCATAAAAATTTAGAAGATTAATAGCATTAATGCTTACCCTACTCTTACTAGAGTCAGGCGGATCTGAACTTGAAAGTTGTCCACTATAATCTAAGCTAAAACCAATCAGATCCTTGTTATAACCTTTAAGAACCAACTTCCCCAAGACCTAATAAGAGCTCGAACAGTAGTGTGGCCCTTCGTGGTTTTGGAGTCTTTCCTCCTTTGCGACCCTTTGATTTTTTGGGGGAGTTTTGGGTAAAAATAACCAAATTGTAAGGTTCCTAATACCTCATCATTACACCTTGTAACATTCTCTCTGGCAGTCTCCATTTTTCTTTGAAAAAACCTTCGGTGTCAACCAAACAATGTGCATTACGTATCCCTTTATGAAACCCAAAATGGCATAGTCTTGAAAACACCCTATTGGTTTCAAACAGAAACAGCACCAACCGTGAACAAACATTTCAAGTTTTCCGTTTTGGTTAGAGTTCTTGATCACATCATCATCGTAATGTTTCTTGTATAGATCCAACAGGTGCACTATGAGTATGCTTTTGTAAATTTGATGAACAGCGTAGCGAGACTTGATGTACCCACCAATGCATGGGTCACCACAGCACGCACTTAACATTGCCTTTTCAAGTGTGTAAAGAACTTCATGATCTACATCTGCCCCCTTCCACTTTCTTTTCCGGTTCTTCCACTTTCTCTACCGGTTCTTCCACTTGATCAGCTGGTTTTCCACTTGGTTATGATGTATCATTCAGTTTGACCGATCTTCCAAAAAGCCTCTAATAACACCTTTTACAAAAGAGGATCTCATTCCAATGCTAGCATAACACCCTTCAACCTTTATAGGTTTGGTCTCGAATTGATTGGGGATGTTGCCCTTTTCTTCCATATTAGGCTCTAGACCGTGCATATTGCTCCATGCTTGCCCCCCTTAGCAATAATAATCTCGACAAAGCCATCTTTCTGTTTCCAATTTTTGCTCTTATTAATTGTGTAAGATGTTTGCTAAAGACTTCGGTAACTTGTAAAATATTTGCCTTAACGTTCAATTCTCTCTTTGCCTGTTTTCATACTTCCTTCAAGATCCATTCCCCTCCGGCAAAAACAGAATCGATCAAATTTTCACGCTTATCTTCACACAAAAATACGAACTTCTCCTACTTGCATGACAGTACTTCCACAAACCTATTCTTTAACGATACAGATGCCCGACTATCATAAACAAAGTAAACAATACGATTGTAGTGAAGAACCACGCAAGTCGTAGCTATGACAAATGGAAGAGCATACAAGATTTCAAATGGATGAGTAACCAATATCTAAGTGCCACTAAGGAAAACTGAAAGCACGACATATTTGATCTTATCATAGCTATCTTGACAGATGGGAAGAACTAGTGTGAGAAAACTGAACAAATTTAGCAAGTCGGAGTATTCAGCAAGCACAACAGGTTTGATCTTACCATAGCTATCTTGACAAATGGGAAGAACTAGTGTGAGATTTCCTGGTTAAGATCAAAGGGAGACAATGGTCAAGTCGCTAATTATTCTACACCACTTTGAAAAACCATATCAAGTATATAAAATCTCTCTTAGACATTTAATCGAACAGTTGCAGACATATACAAATCCAATCATAAACTCTTCAAAATTTAATCGAATAATCATAAAAGACTTGCATCAAAGATATATTTTTAAAGAATGGTACAAAGTTAGTCTTGGATTAAAATAGTCTAAAAGTTCAAAGTATAATATGTAGTAAGAGAAAGTGGAAGATCGGTCAAAGTATAATATGTAGTGGCTCGGAAACAACATGGTTTAAGAGTGATAGAATGCCAGACATAATTGTGTATTGCTAGTGAGGTATATGTATTTCTCCTACAAATAACTTCAAAGTGTAAGGAGAGTGTGTAGATGCCAAAGTACATTTTGGTTCAAGCACAAAATTCATCTAAACAAATTGATCGGTCATAGCTATAAAATGCAACTAAATGAACTCATAACCCTATATCATTTTTAAAAAGGTTCTGAGTTTGAATCTTCCATTCCTACTGGTCTAAACTAGCTTGAATGAAAAAAAAAATCTAACTTGAAGCTGATCTTTCTAAATTTTAATTCTGCATTGAGAAAATTACTTGCATCTTAAAAGTTTGCTACAATCTGATCTAATTTAACCAACAAAATCTTAGCTATGCAAGTAAATCTGTAAAAGTTGGAAAACCTAATTTAATTTTCATACTTGTAGATGGTGATTTCCAGCCAATTGTCTTTGCACTTTTTGCAGAAGATCGAAGAGGGAGAGAGATGAGAGCGAGGAAGATGGTGATCTCTACTCTCTAGGCCACAATCTTTGCAATTTTCGCACAAGATTGAAAAGAGATGAGAGTGAGTTCCCGAAACCAAACTTGCATCAGAATCCAAATCATCTAGATTGAAATTGAAATCATCCGAACCTGCATTAAAAATCCAAATTGAAATCAGAGATAGAGTGACAGTGAATCAGTGAAGATTGATAGAGTGACACTGGTCATCCACAGTAACCAGCCCTTACGAGTTTTAGTAAATACAGGACAAACATAGAAATAAATGCTTCTGTAAAATCTAATAAAAATTGAAGAAAATGAAAGAATATGAGATTTGAGGGACATACATACTTTGCATGTTCTAAGTTTCATGTGTAATACTAAAGTGTTGATGGCTGGTGGGCACAGAGGGTGATGAGATTGATTCTCTCTGGCAAAAAATCCGAAGAGGGATCTGCAAGAGTGTGAGAGAGGAATTCCCAAATAAATTGCAAAAAACAGCTTCTAGCTCGTATTTTCAATTGCAGAAAACCTTGAACAATAAACACAACCCATTAATGTTTAAGTCTGACCATAAACAATCGTATTGGCACCATACCTTCACAAAGACGAAAAACGCCACAGCAAAAACCGAATAATCCACCAATGTGACCACCTGTTCCTTAGATTCACATACGCAGAGACCGCTTCCCAAAAAACGGACATCCACGTCTCCTGATATAAAAACAAAACCAAATCATACATCCAGTCCAGGGGTCTAAGGACATGCACAAAAAAGAAATTCATAGATAAAATCCATGCAAATGTGGAAAATCAACATAAAAATGGAATGAACAACAGTGAGAAAGTCCTAAAACTCACCAAGAAAAGGACAGATGCAGCGGCTAAAACAGAATTAAAAAACCAGTAATAACGATTGACAAATCAGAAAGCAAAAGACAACCCTTGATAGAAAGCGGTGAAAATGACGACAAAGACGAAATTTCCACAGGCTGGCTAACCGGCTCGAGCAGATAGAGATGCGAAAATGGGAAAGGAAAAAAATTAGGGTTTCAGAGACAAAGAAAAGGAGAGCCCCAAAATGGGTGAAAACTGCGAGAACAACAAAGAAAAACCTAGAACCAACGAAACAACTCGAAGCAGGGGAAGATAGACGCGTGGCCAGCTAGGGCAAAACCGATGATCAACACGTGGATGACAGGGGCCGATAAAGCAGAGCAAAACCAAAAAGGAAAATGAACCAGAGACAACACGTGTAAAAATGGTCCAAACGAAATTACACAAATCAAGCAGGGGCAAAAAGGGAAGCACACTGTTAATGAACAGTAACTTTTTGTGTTGGGTTTTAGTATATACGAGTAAGTATGCCCGCGCGTTGCTGCGGGTTTTAAAGCAGTATAAAACATGTAAAGGATATACACATATTATATATATGAGGAATGAAATAGGTGTCCCTGGATGGGGTACTATTTACATAGATGTGAAAATTCATTTTCAATCTTATTTACAATGAGGAACATAATAGTCCAAGGGTGAAGTAGTATTTACATACATGAGTAACAAAATAGGTGTCCAAGGGTGGGGTTCTGCATTTCTTCTCACATGTAAGTTTTCTTTTGTCTGTTACATTATAGATTGGGAAAATGGAAATTGTTAATGTAAATAAATGAGAGTCTTAGTGTAAATGAGTCTTAGTGCAAATAAGAGGACAAAATATAGGTGTGGTTTGAACTGCAGATAAAAACAATGAAAATAAGTTGAAGAGAATTGCCTTATTTAAGAAAAAGGTTCTAAACTTTAAATCCTATATGAATCAAGTTTCTGAAACCATTCATATTCAAACCAATCAATTCAAATCATGCTCAAACCAATTATGTGTAATACGTAAGGAAAAGTTATAAATTATATTTGGCACGTATAAATCAGCTCTAATTATATAGGTTAGAGTTTTTATGTGAGTTAGAAATATCCATTTGGTCGTTCCTTAGAGAAATGCCCTCAATTCCTCACTCTTACACCTTAAATCTTATGTTTGTACTCCTAAATTGTACATAACAAAAAAAGGGTCAAACCTACGTACAAAAAATGTTATAAACTCAACAGTTGATATTTCTTTGTTCACACTATTTCTTTGTACAATCCAGCGCAAGCAATGAAGAAAGTTAATAATGTAGGACATAAATATATGAAAAATAAGAATTAGGAAAGATTTTTAATTTTGGTGTTTTGGTGGAAGAAAAAGGAAAAAGATTCAAGGAGAGGTCTGATGTTTGTAAACATATTGGGGAAAATAAACAAAGAAATACACATCCAGATCGGAGTTGTATAGGATAAAAATTAGCAGAAATTGAAAGTAGATACCTTAGATGATGATATGCAGAGTAACCTTGAGAGTTGATTTAGTATGAAAGCTACAGTTTGCAGAAGTCACTAAAGCCAAATCCTTACTTGATGTTTGAAGTGGGAAGTACATGAAAAATGAAACAAAAATTTGATTACCGTTAAATGGAGGGAAAAAATCCATAGAGAAACATAATTACAGAACCAAAAAGAATAGAAAAAAAAAAGGCTGAGAAGTAAAAGTCACTGTGTAGGAACAATAATAAGCAGCCATAGATAGTATCAAAGATGTGAAAAGTCTAGAGACACTACCTCCTCCACAGGTGGTGACATTCAACCCATTTGAAGTGTCAATTGTTCCACAAACGTAGATTTATTTGTAAAGCTAATATCCTGAAATTAGGTTGAAAGCACGTGTGTTTTGAATTGAATCATTATATCCATTAGGTGCGAACCTTCCTAGCATCAAGACTGCTGTTTTTCACCGAGAACGAAACTAACAAAAGCATCATGCTTTCTTTCCTTCTTTATGTTCTTCTGATGTTTCTGGTCACCTAAAGTGGTAGCTTCTTTTTCCTCTTCCCCATATGCATCAATAAATTAACCAAAAGAATGTATGATCAGAGAGCAAAGTCTTAAAGCATCAACCAATAAGTTGAATCCATATGATTAGCATTATTGTTGTATGGAACATTTCAAACCTTACATGTTCACCAAACAGTATCAGTCCAATTTATGGGAAATAGTCAAGTTCAGACAAAACAATTAAAAGGATTCCTAAGACATATCAACCGGGATTTGGATTTAATGAACACCTAAACGAATTTTTTTCCTTTCCTTTCTCAACCCTGTGCAGTTCAAAAGTAGAACCATCAAACCCCGTAATGAAACAAAATATTGTTCATAGCAAATTCCAAAAATTTAATTAGATTTAACCAATACAGTCCTAAACCCATTTAATCTGAAAAATATAAAGCTAATTCTATACATTACAAAATCAAATCAAATCATATAATCTCAAACATTTTATTCATACCTTTTTTATTTTGTCTTTATACCGATCACCACCAGCCTTTATATATTTTTCCTCAATCTCTGAAGGTGAATTTTTTTTCAAAAACCTGCAATCATGACCAAAAATAAATAAAATAAATATAACAGAGAAGAAGCAGAGACTTTCACAGAGAAAGAATGGTCAAACATGATGGGTAGCGTCCTTCAATGGTTGATAAAACCGTCTAGAATTCTTTTCTCTCTCTTTCTACATCCTCATCCTCTCTCTCTAAAATAATTCCTATCTCTCTTGGTGCTTCGTTGAGGGGTTTCGTAGAGGAGCTTTTGGGGTTGCCATATTCATGGAGGGTTTTGGTCCAGAAGTTCTATTCTGACATTAATTTTCTGGGGTTTTTCTAAATCTGGTGGACAGAAAAATGGCAGTAAGTTCACAATTTTTATGGGTTTTTTGTGCTTTTTTTTTTATAATCAAGTTCTCTACACACTACAGTAGATTCAAATCTTCAAGAAAAAAGGTGGGTTGCTAGATTCGTACCTTTCTTACTCAGAAATAGAGAGAAAAAAGAATTGGAGGAAAAGTTGGGAAATTTACCAGAGGGGTTTAGGTGGAGGCGCCGAGAGGAGGCGATCGGCAAGGCGGATTGAAGCTCGAAGGGCCGAGAGGAGGCTATCATTTCAAAGACGATCCCAGATGAAGAGACAAAATCGCAAAAGAAAAGAGAGAGAGCGAGAGGTGTGTGTGACGGTGAGATAGAGAGATTTCAGAAAACTAAATTAATTACCTAATTTGGGGTGAGAGTGAGACTCAGACTCGGTGTGGTGGTGAGACCGTGAGAGAGATCCCCAGTTCTGTGACCTGACCTGTCCATGAAAGACAATCGCCCTAGAGAGAGAGATCGCGAGAGAGAGCGGTGGTTGTGTGGTGAAGGAAGGCTGGAGAGTCAGAGACGAGAGTATGGTGTGGTGGTGGGCCGGTGGCTGGTCGGAATTCGACAGTATGGTGAGGGACGACGTTGGTGAGGGCCGGAGGCTCAGGGCTGCGCTTCGAAACAAATGAACGGAGGAACTACAAAAGTGAAATGTTATCTGACCTAAAAACAAATCAACGGCACAGATTAAATCTAAAACAATCAACGGTTTAAAAAATTCTCTTATAATTAAAAAATTATATATATATATATATATATTTTCGGTTCGGTATGGAAATACAGAAAAAATGAAATGCAATACCGAATCCCATACCGAAACTTTCAGTTTGGTTTGGGATTACATCCCGAAACTTTCGGGAATTTTGGTTTGGGATTTTTTTTATTTGGGATTGGAATTTTTTTATTTTGGTTTGGGATTTTTGGGATTTTTTTCCAGCCCTGTCTACAGTGCTATCGAACAAGGCTTCTAGCTCCGGTTTACTGAATTGAGCTATGCCATTCGGCGCATAAGTTCAAGTGTCAAAGTTGTACATCCCTTGGTGCATGCATAGATGTTTAAGCTCTTGAAAGTGGCAGATACTCTCAGTGTTAGGACCTGTTCGAACAAGATCATCAAAATCCACTATCATTACATCACTCAATTACTATTGAAATGAATTTATCAACTTGTACGGTTTAAAGATGTGTAAACAGCTAGCAATACCAGGAGGGAGAAACTCACAGGACTTATGGTGAAAAGTTAAAACCCATAGTAAAAAGATAGGGTTAACTGCAAGCTTGACTGCCATTTTTCAGGATGATTAATTAAAAAATGCTTTAGTCCAAATGATAGAGACCCCCAAATAACATGCTAAGGAATATGTATTCTAGAGCAAGATTGTTAAGTTCCTATCAAGTTAAAATTAAAAGAAAATGCAGATTCATGTTGCTGCAACAAGCATCATTACACGATAATCTTGTTCATTACAGGATAATCTTTCATTTGTCATTGCTATGACTTGTAGAGCTCCTTTGTAGAGGTTTTATTTACTTTCTTTGCGATAGTTGAGCGTGTAGAAAAACAAAAAAAGGGGTTTGTGAACGTCAAACAATGAGAAGTTCAAATATTTGTGCCAGGATGAGGAGGGAAATGCTATTGGTTATATTTTCTTTGGAGATGAATAGATTTTGAAGCAAGCACTGAAACGGCTGAAAGAAAGAATTGGGTAGTAAGGCAGATATTGTACAAGTTATGAGCAAACATACGACAAGTATATGTAGAGCCCAAACGAGACGTCGAGTATTTTGTTCCTGAAGGAACAATTGAGCACTATACGCAATTGGTATAGAACATGGTTGTGATAAAAACGGCAACCTCTTTTCCGGTTCATGGGAGCCAAAACCCACAAATATTGGAGAGTACTATTCTACTATTTGAATGGGATCATCTATGGTAAATGCTATTATTCAAAGCTTTTTGGCAAAGCGAAAGATAGACCTTCAAAATGTGGCAAAGCAAAAGAAGACTGACCATGGAAAAGTGGAAGAATTGACAGAGCAAAAGATAGACCATGACAACGACTTTAGTGAGGGCCATGTCCACTTTGTTTGTAATACAATTCTTGGGTCTATCTTGTATAAACCACACCAAACACCACCCTTTTTTTCATCAACAAGGTAACACATGATTCTTTCAATTTATTATCATCTCATGTGGTTGATCTAATTTAACCAACAAATCTTAGCTAAGTAAATCTGTAAAAGCTTGAAAACCTAATTTAATTTTCATACCTGTAGATGGTGATTTCTAGCCAATTATCTTTGCGATGTTTGCACAAGAACGAAGAGGGAGAGAGATGAGAGTCAAGAAGATGGTGATTTCTAGGGCATAATCTACCTTTGTTCATTGCTATATATATATATCATACCTACTTTTACGTCGGATTGACTAATAGGATTGCTTCCGATATATAATTAGCTATTTCTTCTTATCGAAATAAGTTAATTTATCACTTGTTATATATTGTTCTCTATCTCTCTCAGTACATTACTACTAATTATGATGAAACTACGATGAAACAGATCAAAGGACCAAGGTGAAGAACATTTTATATTGGACAGTATCCTAGCGCTTGCATATTGCATAGCATAATCAATTTAGCTGTCTTTTTGTATTCCTCCTGGTTTTGTTTTGTTTTTGTTCTTTTGGCTTTTTTTATGTCTCTTTTCTTGTATGTATGTATAGACGATTGAAGAACTGAATTTACATGTATTTAAAAAAATACAAAATTAAAATAGTTAATTCAGTAATTACTTCCTCTGAGGTAGTTTTATTTTGCAATTTTCACAGTTTTTTCCCTTTTTAATTTTATGCATTTTGGAAGCTTCGCCTTTTTTGTTTTGTCACTTAATATATATATATATATATATATATATATATATATAAGACATGTGTTAGCTTTTTTACAATTATTCTTGTGTTTAGAATGGAACGTTACTGTGATAGTGAACTTGTTATATAAGTTATTCGCAGCTAGACACATTAGTTAATGCTACACATTTGCTAGTGAACTCTCTAATCGATGTGAGATCTACCAATATATGTTGACATTTGTCGGCAAATCTATTAGTTTTGGATATCTAAATAATATTACAGAATGTAAAATAGAAAATGCATGTGGGCTTTAGGGGCGAAATTGCCGGCTCTCCATCACATATTCGGCATTTCACATAGGCACGCGGTATTGCCGTACAATTAGTAAGATGCCACTATTCTATATATCCCCACCCTAAATATAAAGGGAATAAAAATGCAGTGGGGTACACTTAGCTTTAGGATAACTTGGATATGAATCACAGAAACAGTCCAATTGAAAACGACCCCCAAATTTGATGAGCGTTGATCTCGCATGTTATGCTACCACTCTTTGTGGTTCCACTTCCATGTGGCAAAACAAGTTCACATTGTTGCTTTCAATTGTTCTCTCCATCCGTTGCATGAACGCAAGACACGTTTCATATAACGCGTGGACAATATAGGTGAAATTTTTTACAATTTGATGAAAATGATCACTAGTAATTTTTTGTTTATTTCAACGAATTACAAGTATTGTAAGAGGGAATAGAATCCTCTTTGGATTCTCTTTGTGGGGATTTGGTTGATCAATCAATCGTGTATGTTCATCGTCTATCATCGGTTAGAAATCATTTTAAAATTTTAATTTAAAATTAATATAAATAGTATCTAAAGAAAACTGGTCGCACGATTTACAATAAACAGATACAATTAATTGATCTCCAAATCTCTACAAAGAGAATTCGGAAAGGATACTTGTCCTTGTAAGAGAACTCAAAGTTGAATCTACCGTGCTTGGTTGATGAATCAAAAGTCCAAGGAAAGATTGATGGAAATGATCATTGTTGAATAGAATAAACGATGGGAAGTGCACCGGCTTCCCAATACCAATTATGAAATTGAAGAATGTATAATCCAATGAGTCCATAGAAAATAACTGCTTTTGTTGGTACAGTGGCTGGAATGGTCTATACTATGCAGTATACATCATTATGGAAACCCTCTATTTAACTAGTTTTATATAAAAGGAAAAATTCGGTTCACAGACCTTTTTTGTTACTTCATTGATTAAAACCTTATTCATTTTTAATTTTTTATTAAGGTCCTTGGGTTTTAATAAACGCTATTAATTATTTCAATAATAAAATATTTTAATTTCTAAATACATTTATTTAGTGTTAGAAACGTTACATTTAATATATTTATATTTATGACTAAATATGACTAAATTTTTTATCATATATTTTTATTTTTAGTTTGTACCCATTTTTAATTTGCAACCCATTTTTTTAATTTGTACCAATTTTATTTTCAGCTTTAATTTGTACTCATATATTAATTTCTTTTTGTGCCCATATATTTTAAACTTTTATTTGCATTTGTATCCATATTTTTAAAATTTATTTGTACCCATTTTTTATTTTGCTAAATGTACCCATGCTAATTATATGTATTATGTTATGTTTTAAAATATATCAGTAGTTATTTTTTAAAATATGTTAATAATTATGTGGGTACATTATTTTTTTTTTGCTATAATTTTGTGAAGAACAATATTTCTCTATTATTGATTTTTAAGTATTTACTATATTTTAAAAATATTATTTGAATTGGTTAAACTTCATAATTTGAGGGACATTAAATGCATAAATACATGAGTTAAATATCTTAAATGATGCTAAGGACCTCGATCAAAATATTTAAACAAACAAGGTTTGATCTAACAATTAGGTTAATAAGGGACTAGAACCAAAATGACCCTATATAAAAATTTGGAAGAATTGTCTTTGGCGACTTAGCCAAGTGTAATTTATGTGTACACATATTTATGGAGAAGGAAATCAGGTTGCAAATGCTTTAGCTTCTTTTGAGGTAGATAGCTATGCTTATTACTAGTGGTCCATGATACCAAATTTTGCAGCCTCTGCTCATGCTTGTGGCATTTCGTTTTGTCTATATCACCATTTTCGTTGATCATTTTTGTTTTTGTGGGTCTTGGCCTAGTCCCCTGCGTGTATCTTTTTCTTTTACTTTCATTTATTATCAAACAAATAGGTGTCTGGCATGCGATCATTACCGAAGAGCTAATCTCACCTAATCTTTCTCTACTTGAAAAAAAATAACAATTTGCAACTAGTATTACGATTCAATGATATTTTTTTCCGATTTTGAAGTGATTTAAATTTCATCATAAATAACGAGTTTAATACTAAATTATATTATTGACACTTTATCTCTTACAATGTCGTTGTATAGAAATGTTTCTCACAACAATATTGTATATGCATGTTGTGGTACATAGGAATGAAGGAAGAATGATTTCAAATTGGGATGTGATATCCACACACCATTTTTTACTTCTCACACATCCCTCTAATTTTCAGCCGTTTGATCAGATGAATTGAAGAAAATCAACGAACATAAATTAACAAAATGTGTGTGAGAAGTAAAATAGAGTGTGTGGATAACACATCTTTTCAAATTAGGGTCCACTCGTTTTGCTTGTAGCTTTGGACTGTCGGAAACAATCAAGCAAACTTAAAATTGATTGATTGGTTGTTGTTTCATATGGGGAAGTTGACATATGGATTATGGAGGACTACCTCAAATAAGTTAAGTTGGGGATAAATAACTAAGTTATGTGTGGAGGATATTAATAATTTTGTATTGAGATTTGAGAGAGAGATCTCACTTTTATTAGATAATACAACCCAAAAAATACAAACACAAAACTATGGAACTCCTTGGAAGTAAAATTCCATGACCAATTTTCTCTTGGTTTTGATTTACACAAGCATTCAGTCTCCCAATAGCTTAATTGTAGTGTACTGCGAAAAAAACCCATGACGAATGTTAATGGGTGTAACGCCTAACCCGTTAACTCAAGAAGTTGAGTTCGGGTGACTAATTACATAAACGAGTTGTAATTAGACAAATTCAAATTCGTTAAGCTCAACTTTATAAATTGCATACACGATGAGCAACTCTGTTAGCATGGCACTAATGTTATTAAAACTTAAAAGTGAAAACTCAATCGGTAACCAAGTGATGTGTTACCAATAGAATATAAGCACGTTAATCAATACTTAACTGATAATCCAATCATCAACAACCATATTATTTGGTTTAAAAATTCGATTTAAAAATTTAATCTTCATATCAATGTCACCCTACGCAATAGGCACCAACTTATTTCTTATTTATACGTAGGAAGCAAACTGTCCAATAGGACCAATACGAATTCAGTTTAACTCCAAATAAACAAACAATTATGACTATGAGTGCAACTCCTTGCTCTTGTGCTAACAATTAATTATGGCTGGTAAGCATGGTATAGTATGTTTTTCCGTACTAATTAAACCAAATCATTGTTTATTTGTAAGGAAATAGACTTTCTTAATGAAAAAACAATATAATTTTCATTAAACAAACTCAAATACATCACAAGTCTTGAAGAAAGATGTCCTGAATGACGTAAGGAGGGTAAGGAGGGTTCTCGAATCAAACCAAAGGAGAACTTACTTAGAGACCAAACCTTAGAGGAGGTGGGAGAGAAGGTTTGTACCCGAAACGAAGTAAATTTTAAGAAAAAGAAGGACCAGAATAAATGGATCATAAGTACTCAAAAAAGTAATTAAACTTGTTAAGCAAGAAGAAGCCTCGTAGAAAAAGGAAATCCCACACTTGTCCAAAAGTAGCTCCAAACCTCACAGCGCTTTCAATCACACACACACACACACACACAAACGAAACCCAGCAAACCAAAAGTGGAAAAGCAGAGAAGAAGAAAAAAGGAGTATCAGAAATGGACTCCGTCAAGTCCTTCAAGGGCTACGGCAAAGTCGACGAGCTCGAAGAGCAGGCCTTCAAACGCAAGACCCGGAAGCGTCTCATCATCCTCTCAGTCTCCACGGTGGTTCTGTTGGCGGTGATCATCGGCGTTGTCGCGGGGGTGATCATACACAAGAGGAACAACTCGTCGTCTTCTGTACCCAACTCGACCCCCGGCCCCGAATTGACTCCGGCGGCGTCGCTGAAGGCGGTTTGCGGCGTGACCCAATACCCGAGTTCGTGTTTCTCGAGCATCTCCGCGCTCGAGACATCGAACAGCACCGACCCGGAAGTGATTTTCAAGCTCTCTCTGCAGGTCGCCATTCACGCCGCCGCGAAGCTTCCCGGGTTGCCGGCGAAAATCGGCCTGAACATCGCCAATGACACCCACCTGGAGAAAGTTCTAGACGTCTGCGAGGGCCTGTTTGAAGACGTGGTTGACAGGCTCAACGACTCGCTGACCTCCATGGATGTGAATCAGGGCGACAAGCTTCTCTCCGCCGCCAAAATCAACGACATCAAGACGTGGTTGAGCACCACATTGACGGATCAGGAGACTTGTTTGGACTCTCTGGCGGATCTCAACTCGACCCTCGTTCAAGAATTCAAGGCGGCGATGCAGAATACAACTGAATTTTCGAGCAATAGTTTGGCGATTGTGGCGAAAATCCTGAGCCTTCTTACGAATTTGAACGTTCCGGTTCACCGGAGGCTGCTCGGGGTCGGAGGATCAGAGGTGGATTTTCCGGGTTGGGTTAGTCCGGGGGATAGGAGGCTGCTGCAGGACAACAATGCGACGGCGCAGATAGTGGTGGCGAAGGATGGGACGGGAGATTTTAAGACGATTCAGGAGGCGGTGGATAAGGTGCCAAAGAAGAACAAGAACAGGATTCTGATTCATGTGAAGCAAGGGGTTTATTCTGAGAATGTGTTGATGGATAAGAGCAAGTGGAATGTGATGATGTTCGGAGATGGGAAGACGAAGACGGTGGTTTCCGGCAACTTGAGCTTTGTGGACGGCACCCCCACCTTCTCCACCGCCACTTTTGGTACTAATTCTTAATCGCCACCGCATTCAATTTAGTTAATCCTGTGTTAATTAGTTTCCTAATTTATTCTGTCATTGTTTTGGTTTGATTAATTTAATTCTTGTTTTGAGATTAAACAATCAATGTTCGGATTTAGGAGAAACACCTAGTGAGATAGATCATGTATTTGTTGTGTTATATTAATATTATGTTCGAAACACTTGGTGCAAATGTGGGTTAGTCCAATTGATAAGGGTGTGCCGGCTGCGTTTAGAAAACTAGCCTAATAGCCTCCAAGCCTCAAGGCATTCTAACATGGCTATTCCAATTGAAGGAAATTTCATATGGGAGTCACCCTTCTATCGAAGGGATTCACCGCCATTGTGGTCTCCTGGATCACTACACGTGGTCTTGTTCCAGAAGAGCACAATGACAGTGAATCCGTAGTATAGAAGTCCTTATCACTCATGTGAGGAATGTGAAACGTTGAGGTTGGAGCTAGGAAGGAGACCATAGACATTGAGACCAAGTCGCCTTTCTAAATTGATGACATTGATAAGGCTAAATTAGGACATGGTTTATGCATCTTCGTGTTATCTATGATGTGCTAGTGCTACTCTTTCAACTGTTGATATTGTTTTGTTCTTTTTTTATGAAAAGAATCAAAAGATCAAAGCTTAGTTTTAATACTGTTAAGTTGGATTCGATATCCATTTGGGTGATGTGTGAGGACAGCAGATGCCCCCCACCATGTGCATGTCTGGTTTATGCTCAAATATATTGCTTGTTGTTCATGTGGTGGGCCCATTTGTTGCATATTTAATTTGCTATGCAAGTTAGCAACTTAGCACATGCCTGCTTGCCCTGAAATGCAAGTGTTGTCTGTCTATCTTGAATGACATCATGTGGTGGATCAGCTGACTTTTTCTCATTGATTGCCTGAAATTATGTTGTGTTGATGAACATCATGAATAATACAAGCTCCTGTTCTGAGAATTAGAAATTTTGGTAAATTTAACCGCTGAATATGCGAGTATGCGCTGAAGAATTCAAGGATGTTTAGCGGATGGATCCGAGCCACTTAAAGGCAATGCATATATTGTTGTATAGCAGAAGGACCCTAAACCCTAAAACATTAAACAATTGTTTGTATTGGCCTGCACCAGTCATAAGAAAACACAACCCCTCCTATTGGTTTCTATGCAAGTATGCATTTTAAGATTATAGGAAGTGTCCCTAAAAATTGTCAAGCAATTAGGATGATTCCTTGTGTTCTTGCATTCACAATCTCTCATAAAATGTGTTGGGTTTTTATGTCTTCAGACTGAGAGACGTGATTGAGAATTCATGTTTTGATTCAAACTGTTATGTGTTTTAGCTTTCTGACTTGCATATAAACTCAATGTGTTTGGATTCTTACTGTGATTACGTATTGGATTGCCAGCCGTCACAGGAAAAGGCTTCATCGTGAAAGATATGGGATTCATCAACACTGCAGGAGCAATAAAGCACCAGGCAGTGGCATTCCGCTCTGGTTCGGACCTCTCTGTGTACTACAGATGCTCGTTTGATGGCTTCCAGGACACCCTCTATGCGCATTCCAACCGACAATTCTATCGGGAATGTGACATTACCGGCACCATAGACTTCATTTTTGGCAATGCAGCTGTAGTTTTCCAGAACTGCAACATCCAGCCCAGGCAACCTATGGCGAACCAGTTCAACACGATCACAGCTCAAGGCAAAAAGGACCCGAATCAGAACACTGGCATTTCAATCCAAAAGTGCAGATTGTCTGCGTTAGACAGTAATCTCGCTGCTCAAACATATCTGGGGAGGCCTTGGAAGGATTACTCCACCACGGTCATCATGCAGTCTGACATTGGATCATTCTTGAACCCATTGGGCTGGAAGGAATGGGTTACCAACGTTGACCCACCCAACACCATATTCTATGCAGAGTACCAAAACAGTGGGCTTGGATCAGGTGTGGATCAAAGGGTTAAGTGGGCCGGTTACAACCCTACTCTTACAGATGACGAGGCGGCCAAGTTCACGGTAACATCATTGATCCAAGGCGGTGAGTGGTTGCCGGCAACTGATGTGGCATTTGAGACTACCTTGTGATCCAAGAAGTCAAGAGTTGCTAAAAATTCAAGCGTTCAGAAATTAATCTCTAGAAAGAATATCGTTTGATATATTTTCTGTATTTTATCGTTCTATCGTTACAGAGTTGGTAGCCATACATATCTGTTACACTTTGTGCATCTCCCCTTCCTTTCTTGCCCTACTTTACCACTCTCCCCTGGAAAGTCATGTAGTTACATTCTCTTTTGATTGTTACACTTGAAAATACATGAAATATTCTGATCAAGATTTTGTTCAAATTAGTGTTGAAGAACCCTCTCTCCAATTTCCTGAAAATCAATTGTTTTCAATAAGAAAAACTCTCAATTTTGAGTCCGAACGTCTGTATAAGGCACCAAACACGAGTGTGAGACTAAGATACAAAGGGTTAAGCATTGTCACACAAGGGAGAAATTCTCCCGTCTAGAATTCATATGCGGAGCACCAAAGCGTATGGGATGCTACCAAAATACTCACCAATGAGTTTCTCCAAGTAAGGAGTTAGAGAATGAAAATGATTGAGGAGTTAGAGAATGAAAAAGATTGGGGAAGTGAGAGAAGAGGATGGGTTGGTGGAGATAGAACATGGATGAAGGTACTTCTTTTTTCTTGGTGAATAAGTTTTGGATATAGAATTGCTTGGTGCAAAAGTTGTCCTGTCCTATGGCCATACAAAGACTCTTAATGAAATATTCACAAAATGAAAATAGATGGAGATATACCATAATGACGGAAATATTGGACAAACACAATATAGTACACAACGTAAAATTCACACAAATCAAACACTTATAACCACTGTTCTAAAAATCCTCGCCTAGGTGTTAGGTGGTTGGCCACTGCCTCGATTAATGCTTAGGCGTTTGAAAATTAAGAAAGGGCACCTAAACATGCTGAGGTGCCGGCCTAGACAGCATAGACACCCGCCTAACCCGCCCAGACCTACCTAGGTTGCGACTCACTTAGATAAAAAATAAATAACTTTCATTTTTCATTTTATTTTTTTCAGTAAATTGTAAGATACTTGTTGAATACTTAAATGAACACACATTATATGCTTGTTCCTCATGTTTTCATTATATTCCAATACTTCATAATATTTATGTCATTCTATTTTGTAGTTTATGATGTATTTACATATATTTTATGTACAAAAGCACTTGTTTACATAAAATATAATAGATTTACTTAAAACCGCACAGTTCGCCTAGGCACCTGCCTTGCAGCCTAGGCGCTAAACTCCAGCCTGTCGCCCAACTAGCACCTTTTAGAACCTTGCTTATAATCATTTTACCACAATGATGAAAAACAATCATGCATATGCAGCTTGATGCGATTTGATCTTCACAACTAATTATAAAAAAAAACAAATGATAGATTGTCCTAATGGTTAAGATATTCTTATTCAATCAAACGCGTTGCTGATTCGAACCTTTTATATTCCTTGAACACAAACTAATCTACAATATCGCTGCAATAAAATAATAAAAAATGCTAGTATTATTTTAATAATTTTTGTTTAGTTTTTCCGATGAATACTTTGATTTTATTTCTTTACTGATTTTATTTAATTTTCCCCGTTGAATGGATCTAGTGTTTGACACGAAAGGAATACAGATATACATGAGTAATGCATGACGTGGATGTCCATCGAACTTCCAATCGCTGCATATGGTAAAAAGAAGGGGGTGCTTCTCCTTTTTCTAAATTCTCTCCTATTTTTTCTCTCGCTCTTCTCTCTCTGTGTGTATCAATAAAAGATTTTAACTGTAACTTAATTGTAATCGTTTAAATAAAATAAAGAGATATAGAGAGTTAGGGACAAAAATTTTAACACAAAATTTTAACATAACTTAATAAGGTGGTGGCCGTTTAAATAGAATGAGTAAATGTAGGAGGAGATAATCTTACTAAAAAAAGAAGGCAATGGAAAAGCATGACTTGGCAATGATGTGAAAATCCAAATAAAAAACAGAAGGTCATATCATATCCTGTGGGCGAACGGCATCGAAACAGTGAGCGTGGCTTCCTTCAAAGGACGTGCCCAGAAAACGTGAAAATTTACCGCTTTGCATCACATAACGCGTAATCTCCCAGCTTTTTTCTTCCCTCTATAAAAAGAGAGACTGTTGAAGATGCGGAAATTCGGAAGCGGCAGAGTCAGAGCTCTTCTCATCCGTTCCTTTCAGCAAAAGCAGATTCGTTCAACCTCCTCCTCCTCTCTGTTTTCTTCTTCTCACTCGCGTTTCCTGTCCGCCGCTCCAGCTGTAGATTTCCCTCCTTCCTCTCCTCCCATGGCTGATCACTCTGCTTCACGTCCCTCTCCTCCCGTCACTCTCCAGAACATCAATCCCAAGGTTTGTGATTTTGTTCCGAACTGGGTTTTTGATCTTTTCTCAGTTGGGTTTTTGTTTTTGTTTTTGTTTTGCTTATATTTGCTGTTTTTGTGCAGATTGCTGTGTATTTTCATATGTATTTTGGTGTTTGTTTACTGTTTGATTGATTTTATCTGTGTGGATGCTCAAAGGTTTTTGATTTATTGTTTCTTCATCTGGGTTTGCTTTGATTTGTTTGTTATTTTAATCCAGATAGTTCTTTTGGTCTTTAATTTTCATGTGTTTTCTTAAAATTTATAATAATAATTATTAACAAATAAATGATTGATGATGGATCATGGATGTATGGTGCATTGCTGTGGTTAATTTTTTTTTACTATTTTATTTCAACCCACACTGGCTCTCTTGTTCTGGATCTCAGTTAGTTATTTTATATTTTAACTTTTGACAAATTAATTTAACTCATAACTCATATTTGGATCACTCTGATGAGTTTATTTGATTTGTTTTTAATTTTCAAGAGGGTAGTAATTGAATTGATTGGTTATTTAATCTAGGTTTTTGTTTCTCACATTCAAATACTTAAATTTGTTTCTTGATTTCTTAGTACTGGTGAATATTTTCTATTCCATTTGTCACTCACATCTAATTTTTACAGGTTTTGAAATGTGAATATGCTGTCCGAGGTGAAATCGTCACCCTTGCACAGGTACATACATTGACTGTATAGAAATTAATCAAGTGAAGTAATTCTGTCCCTTTATCTTAATCTCGACTGTAATGTCGTCCTGTCACAGAGGTTACAAGAAGAGTTAAAGGCGAATCCGGGCTCTCATCCCTTTGATGAGGTGTGTTTACTTTCTCCTTTGATGAGTTACAGTATTGAATCTATATCTTTTAAGACATTTCTCTCACTTTGGGTACTTACTGTGAACATATGTTATACAGATTCTCTACTGCAATATCGGAAATCCTCAGTCTCTTGGTCAACAACCGATAACATTTTTCCGAGAGGTTGGTTTAGTGGACTACATGGTTGATAACATTAATGCTGAAACATGTAATCCTTGATCGTTACAATCTTTCTTTCAGATTCTTGCATTATGCGACCATCCAGCTATCTTGGACAAAAGCGAAACACAGGGTTTGTTCAGGTATTGGAAAAATGTAATATATAAGAATATATATTTTAGGCTGCCCTACAATCCTATTCAATTCAATTGTAGGAATTCATAGAGAAGTCTTCCTAGAAGTTAAAAATCTTATCTTTCTGTTGATATCATTCTTACCCGTTGCAGTGCCGATGCCATAGAGCGGGCATGGGAGATTCTGGATCAAATTCCTGGAAGAGCAACTGGTGCTTACAGTCACAGTCAGGTAATGATCATAGGTTTTACATCACATAAATTTGTAAAACTAGGACGAAACTCATAAGCAATATGTCAAATATTTCACCCACTTTGGCATCAGGGTATCAAGGGTTTACGTGATACAATTGCTGCTGGAATTGAAGCTCGTGATGGATATCCTGCTAATCCGAATGATATTTTCTTAACTGATGGTGCAAGCCCTGCGGTATCTCCTGAGTTCCCTTCCGTTCAATTTTAGTAGTGTCACAGTGTTCCTCAATATATTAAGTTCCACTTCATTACATATCACATCTCCATTTCTCTCTTTCCAGGTCCATATGATGATGCAATTGCTGATAAGTTCAGAGAAGGATGGGATTCTTTGTCCCATTCCTCAATACCCTTTGTACTCTGCGTCAATAGCCCTCCACGGTGGCACACTGGTATGTCTGGATTTTAAGAGGTTTATCCATTTGATAAATGTCATTAGTATTTATACTTGACTATTGAAGCACTACTAGTTATTAGCTAAAACTCAAGATTAAACTGATTAGTGAATTGCCTGATTAATGGGAAATTGACGTTAAATGACTGCTAGAAACTAGAAGTTGGAATATATATATATATGTCATTTATTGTTGTAAGAATTCAAATCCGTGGCTTGGTGTACGCAGGTTCCTTATTTTCTTGATGAGGCATCAGGGTGGGGATTGGAAACTTCTGAGTTGAAGAAGCAATTGGAGGATGCGAAGTCCAAGGGTATCAATGTAAGGGCCTTGGTCGTGATAAATCCAGGCAACCCAACAGGACAGGTGAGATATCAATGTCTTTTAATCAGAAAATTCCTTGTCAATAGTGGAGTTTTCTCAAGAGAGTGTTATTGGAAGAGAATCTTGCGCTTAATTCTAGAATGTCATTGGTTGAGTTTTATGGTATCTTGTCTGCAGGTTCTTGCCGAGGACAACCAGCGGCAGATTGTGGACTTCTGCAAGCAAGAAGGTCTTGTTTTGCTGGCAGATGAGGTAGATGGACTTTATTTTTTTGGAAGATTTACGTCAATTACTTTGTGACATGGTTGGAGAATTGTAATTGTTGTTAGAAACTTCTATAGCTACTTCCTGGTCTAATGTTTTGTTGAATTTTACACAGGTTTATCAAGAAAATGTTTATGTACCTGATAAGGAGTTTCATTCATTCAAGAAGGTATCCCGGTCTATGGGATATGGCGAGCAGGATATTTCTCTGGTATCATTTCAATCAGTCTCTAAAGGTAATTAGGTGGATCGTTATGTTTGTCATGATGGCGAGTAGCTCATGGAAATTAATGATCCCAGAAGAATTTGTCATTGTTTTATTCTTTCTTCTGTAGGGTACTATGGGGAGTGTGGAAAAAGAGGTGGTTACATGGAAGTCACTGGAATCAGTCCTGAAGTAAGGGAACAAATATACAAAATGGCATCCGTAAATCTTTGTTCTAATATCTCGGGTCAGATTCTTGCAAGCCTTGTCATGAGTCCACCAAAGGTGAGTTTATTATCTTTTAGTAATCTTGTATTTGACTTTTCCCGTAGAAATTAATTTTGGGTTTAGGATTGAGGATTGAACATCTAGTTAGGTTCAAATATTGGAATATCTGAAATGGGAGAAGGCATATACTAGTTTAAAACCATTTGGCAGACACTTGTGACAGTTCTGAGGCGTTTTGAAGCTTATTATTTAACAAATTTCCAAACATTTCAAATCAGAAATTTTTGAACCATTTTCTTCTGTTAAGTGTGGCATTGGGGCTTTGGAGGAGTGCAATTTTGCTCGTCATTGTATTTAAATTTGTTACACATGGCATGGGGATCTGGAAATTCAGTTGATCTTAAACTTGGTAAATCAAATAAGTTTGTTTTCTAATGATGAAATTTGTTGGTTGAATTCAGGTTGGAGATGAATCCTATGAAATGTATTTGGCAGAGAAGGATGGAATTCTGTCATCCCTAGCAAGGCGTGCAAAGGTTAGTGAATTCTGTCATCGCGAGACAGTAAAGACAATAGGATGACTTTAGTTTCTGAAGTTCAGTGAATTTTTTGCATAGCGCGACTGATTTTCTTTTGAAACACAGGCATTAGAAGAAGCATTGAACAGCTTAGAGGGTGTGACATGCAACAGAGCAGAAGGAGCAATGTATCTCTTTCCCTGCATAAACCTGCCTCAAAAGGCAATTAAAGCAGCGGAGGCTGCAAAGACAACCCCAGATGCATTCTACTGTCGCCGCCTTCTCAATGCCACGGGAGTTGTTGTCGTTCCTGGTTCTGGTTTTGGGCAGGTTAGTTTTATTTATTGTTGTACTGTAACTTAGCGTGGTAGGAATGGCTGCTCACCTAAATTGAAAATATTATGCAGCCTATCGAGTGGTAATACGATATTATCCTGGCCTTCTATATTTCTAAGAAACAATAATATGTGAACCTCATGGCAGAACAGTGAAATGTTTGAATTTTGAGTATTCTAAGGGGTACAAAGTGTTCTAGGGAATAGGATCGCGTTTAATTAAACAAAACTATAGAAGTTGACAAACCCTTCATTTTGTTGATTAAGATTACTATGCAATTGTCATGTTGAGTAGTTTTAACTGAAGATTGTTTCCTTTGCACTGTGACAGGTTCCGGGCACCTGGCATTTCAGATGCACTATATTGCCGCAAGAGGATAAAATTCCAGCCATTGTCACCCGTCTGACAGACTTCCACAAGTCGTTCATGGACGAGTTCCGCGACTAGAAAACCCGTGTGGTTTGATCTTTCAGGATAAGCGCCAAAGGCTTTTTCGTTCAACAGAGATGAACATTTGTGTCAAGACTTTATAATCTTTTGTTCATGTGGTGGATAAACAGGTTCAGGTACAGTCGTACTGGATGTTATAAGAATAATATGTTATTCTTACTAGGCTTTTTCTGGTTTGAATGGCATATCAAGTTGTGCATTATTTTGATGTCTTGTTTTTAGGCCATCAATAATATTTAGCTTTTTCAATAATGGCACTTTGAATAGCAATATTTCTAGTACCTAGTACGGATCACCGAGTGGTCTGAAATAAATATTATTTAAAGCTTGCATATAGAGATCTAATGAATATCTGCAACGGTTAGTTTTTGCAGATAACTTGTCCAAGGAGAATATATCATGTTAATTAAGAGAGTTTTAACAAAACACTTCCGGTAATGTTCATTTTTAACGAAATATTACATTTATACATTTCTCTAGTATTATTCATTATACCTTTAAAAAAGACTTTTCATTAAATTTTTTTTTTTTTTTGGATTTTCGTTACTTTTCTTGTTAATTAATTAACATCGCTGGTCTTTTTCATCGTCATGATTAAACAATTATAGACTGAGGTAGCAATCAAAGGGGGTAGTTAAAACATCACATCTTTTAAGTAGTCAGAATTTAAGTTATTGGTCCTTAAAAGTTGATAGTCATGGTAGTTAAAACATCACATCTTCATGATGTTTCTTATGTAATAATGTATTGTCTTGAAAATGTGAACTTTGTAAGTTTGTTTAAAAAAAAATAAAACTAAATGTTTAACCATTCAAAAAACAAACCAATGTTTAACTCCAATATTTAATTTCAAATACAAAGGAAAGTTTACCATTACAACAAGCATAATTAATTAAAAATAAAGGTAAATGAAGAAGATGGTTGGGTATATATATATAAATTCATTTTTGTTCTTTTTTTTTCTTTCCATTTTTAAGGATTGGATTAATCTTCACTTGATTTATCTTATTATTGAATCTAATGCACAAGAACATGTCATGTGGCGCAACCGTAACTTTTTTTTCAAATTCTATTTTATTGTTGGAAATCCAAGGGTTCAGATCATTGGATCATTGGAAATCTAACGTCCATCATCGTGCAACGTCATAGAGCCGTTGTGCTCTTTAGATAGAGCTGCTGCAGCAGGTCCCACGACAATAGAAGTTGTTGGCCCACTCGCTTGGATACGCGTGTATTACACGCGCCAGACAAAAAAAATAATAGAACGTGGTTGACGTCAAACATGCTTGCTGGCTTGAAGGCCGGGCTTGAATTGTAAGGGTAGTTGGCGGGCTTGGCTTGGCCCACCAGTTGTACTTCTTTTGATCCCCAGTTGGAATGTGAAGATGATCCAAAGTTGGAATTTATTGCAAACTTGAATTGAAAGAAATATTGGAGAGGGCAAAGATGAAGGTGTGTGAATTCTACCCCAATATCCAGCCAATTTATTAACATTGGAAATTGAAGATAAGAAATGTCACGTAGATAAAAATCCTATCTAAAATTTGCACAACCAATTACATCTTGACACGTGACACTCGAAATCCTATCTGAAAAATTATTAAGATTACATAAAGATAAGAAATCTGGAAAGTTACTCACTTTAGCAACACATTTCACTTGAAATCCTATTATTATACATAAAGATAAGAAATTTGGAGAATTATTTACATTAGCGACACGTGTCACTTGAAATCCTATCAGAAAAATAATTGAGATTATAAAAAGATAATAAATCCGGAAGCTTATTCATTTAGCGACAAGTGACACTTAAAATATGTCCGAAAACCTTACTTTAATATGGTAGCTTAATTAATTAACCATATTAATTCAATTAAAATAATAAAATATATATTAATTATGTTTGGCCTATTACCCTTTGGTCCTTTCGGTTGGAGATGAACTTTTTGTCAAAGGGCTATGTTTGGCCTATGGCCCTTTGGCACCATCGATTGGAGATGGTATAAAATATGGCTTGACATTGTTCATTAAAGTATAATTTCTTGCAGGGTTATAGGGCTAAACATGGTCATTTGACCCTCCTTTGATTGGAGATGGTCTAAAGTGCAATTGAGAAGCCATTGCCCTTGCCCTTTGGCAATGAGTGGAATTGCTCTAAAAGAATACACCTCGTCACCATTGTGTGTGTGTGTGTGTGTGTATATATGTATGGATATAACTTTTGAGAGAGGTTCTCCTTCCTTCTGTTGTGTATTGTATATTGGTGTTAATGTTTGAGTCAGACTCCATAATGAAGACCAAGTGGTTCAACAAATACCACAATTACAACTTTAGAGAATGAGTGATCGCCACAATGATATGATGTCATGTGTAAAAAAAATTCGCAAAACGTTGAGTTTTTAAACTTAAATAAAATATTAATGATAAACTCATTTCATGGAAGTTGTTAACAAATTTTAGACTCAAAAACTTTAAGAGCCATCATAATAACCTTTTGCTGCAACTGCAAGAGTGACCGGAAAGCAATAACATTTGAAATAGTTGGGTTATTTGAGACAAAGTGGTGCAGCTTTTATCATCAAATGAGATCAAATCTTTGGTCTCTTTGAGCACGTAAAAAACAAATTATTACTGTGCCAAAATCTCTCTGCGCCATTTGCTAATAGTAAAAGTATATATCCTTTTGCTTTCTTCTTGTGCATGGCTGCATGCAGACAGGTTACAGGTAGGTCCCAAAGGTTCCAAGTTCCAACAATGGCAGGACGATAATATTGTGGTGTTCTTAGATTCTGGGGTAAGAAGCCAATAAGCCAAATAACAAAGAACAAAACTGTTTTCCACACTTTGCCTTTGCAGGCTTCAGATGTTTTCCGAGTCCAGTCTAACCTTCTGCTCTCATGTGATCTTTATTTTAAAGCATATTTAAATAGGGTGAAAATTGAACTACAAACTGTTGATCTAGTGGTAAATGACAAATTATGAGGCTTCATTCAAATTAAAAATTGGAGATCTTGGGTTCAAAACCTGTTGCTGGTGTGGAAGCTAGACTTGTGGCCAGCAAGATGCCGAAATGCCTTTGTGAGTCTTTTTGGCCCTCGAAAAGGGTGGATAACTATAGCTTGTCACCAGTTGTTCCCCCCCCTTTAAAAAAAAAGAGAGGCTGAAATGCCTATGTGAGTCTTCCCGGTCTCTAAAATGGATGGATAATTGTGGCTTGCCAATAGTTGTCCCCTCTTTTTTATTTTATTTTATTAAAAAAAAGGGTGAAAATTGTACTCGGGACCTCAAATCCAAAAGTAAATATGTGGGAGCTCCAATATAAAAGTGAATATATGACTTTCAATCACTCGAGTTATAAGTTCTTTCTAAATGTCAAGACGTTAATGGGAAAAAGAAAATGTGTTTTAGTTCCGCCTTAATTTGTTATGGTTTTGATAAAACTAAACGAAATAGTTATCAAATGGTCCAAGATCTTGCATGTCACTAGCCTATAGTTTTTCGAACAAATTCTTTATACAAGTGATATTGGGAATAAAAAATGAGTGTAGTCAAACTTGGGTTTGAGAGTTTAAAATCCTAGTGTAGTCAATTAAAATATTTTAAAGGATTTTAGAATTCATTTAAATATAGGTGTAGTCAATTAAAAGATTTTAAAGGATTTTCAAATCTAGGTGTAGTCAATTAAAAGATTTTAAAGGATTTTAAAATCCATCCAAATCTAAGTGTATTAAAAAAATTAAGATTTTATAGGATTTCAATAAATTGTGGATTTTGAGAGCAAAAAGTATATATAACCAAGAATACAAAGAATCCAACCTCATCCCCTAGGATTTCAAATCCTTCCACCACAATCCATTCAAATTCTTTAAAATCCATATGAATTTTGTATGAGTCTTTAATCCTCTTAAATCCTATAAAATCTATCACTTTTAAAATTCTTTAAAATCTTAATTTGACTACACCCACTTCATGTGTAAAGATAAATGCTCTTAACCAATTATTGGACTGATAAAATATCTTTTGCAGGTTATCCCGTAATACTTTGATTAAGAGTTGAGACATTGTTCATGGGTTAGCGATTAGGGGTGCAAGTTTGCATTTTCAGTTCCGCCAATAAATTTCTAATCTAAATATTTTTAAAAATTCAGAATTAAATTGGAAAACTTGTTTTTGATCCGATTGTGCCGAAAATCACCCCTAAAAGTGATTGTCACACTCCCGATTTTTCTGTCTGCATTTCTCGTCTATCAATCCTCCTTTCATAATTCAATCCTCACACAGAGGAAGGTTAGAATACGAAAATCGCTTCCCTTGTTCATAGGTTAATTGTAGATTCTAATTTCGATTCGATTCCCCCTTGTAACGGAAAAAAAAAAAAAAAACAATGACCGAGTGTTGCACCCATTGCTGCTCTTTTTTTTGGACTTACGGTGCAGCCTCACTCTACAAATTAAGAAATATATATTTATTTTTTAGCATTTTTTTCCTTTCATGATCTGAGGTTGTTACTTAATGGTTATTGCAAGGGAAGCAGCCGCAAGAAATGTGGCCAGAAAAATGAGGACTGTGCCTATTTGTGATCATCTTGTGTGCTGCATTGTTGGTGGCCTTGTGGATTTGTTCAGAGTGCTGCTGCCTCGCTGTTGCACTCCACTCCTCAGCTTTTCTGTGAACTACTGCCATCCTCTTCATCAGCTTCTCCTCCAGGTTCGATCTCATCTTCTGTATCTTCACCTATAACCCAAAACAAAAGAAGCATCAGCCAGTTAACTACAAATGAAGTTCAAGCGAAAAAGGAGAAATTTGCGGCATAACTACATTGTGTAAAATGGGTGAGCTCCGGTCATGCAGGCAATTAAAGTAGAAAGAGAAAGTTTAGGGTGATTATTGTGTCACAGGCTCCATAAGTGTCCACTAGTAACGCTGTCCCCACTTAACCATCTAGGCCGAATCCCTTGGGTGGTATCAAGCCCAATAAACCTTAGGTGTGAGGTTTTATCTCAAAAGGTTTCGGTGCAATTAGAAGTGGAACACCTATATTTAAACCTTAGAATATTGTTGTACTTCTCCGATGTGGGATTCTCTTCACATCCATCTTCGCTTGTATTGAGCCAACCTTGTACACCACCAACTACCTCACTACCGCGTGGACATGATTCATAGGTCATGAACATATAGAGTATGATATTAACAAATAAATATCCAAGTTATAACAGTAATGGATTAATAATACTCGTAACGGTGTGACAATAATACTGAATAGGGCTCTCTTCACTAATCTATAAGGAATTTAGGAAAGGACAAAAAACCAAGCTTCCAACCCAATTAAATACTCTCCAATTGCTAGTATTAAAATGTGGGGGTGATGACTTCTAGCTTTCTTCTTTGCTTTAAAAGTTTGGCATGTGTAGAAACTACATATTATATGAAGCAAAACACACTTCAATGGAGATGGTCCAGACTGCAGTGTAAAATACAAAAGAAGAATAATGTCCAAGAGCGACGGGTGGCTCAAGAACTAGGATGCCAACCAGAACCAATATAATAATTAAAGCACTTCGTACCATTGCACTTCAATGGAAGTGGTCCAGAGTGCAGTAATATGTCTGATGACCAAGTAGCAAAAGTGCAGAAGTGTAGAAGCAGAAAATAGATGTGTGAAAATCATTTATCTCTCAAGAATAAGTCGTATTTAAATCAGGATTTTTGTGCCCGCTTATTGACGTGACGTTTTTGTGTTACCGGGTGCTTTTCGTTAAAGTTCCCTTCTTTTTTTGGTTCAACATTTATAACCAGTTCAACTTGTGTGTATTTTTCAATTATTTCCCTATGCTACCAGAAAATCATTATACAAATCACAGCAAAGGGAGGCAACATCAGTATTCAAGTTCACATCTCATGTTTCTGATGCTTGCATTTGAATTGCCATGGAAAATCAACAAATGGTTAAAGAAAAAAAACCAGCTAAAGTAAGATTCCACCAAGGAAATACTAACAGAATGACAGAAGTACCTCAAGCTTTCTTGACCGAGCTTCTGCTTTTGCACTTTGGAGGTTGACCCAAGCTTGGATTTTGGCCTCTTCTCTTTGATATCTGTACATTCAAACCACACGTTCATTTTTTTATCACAAGCGATATTACTATTTTAAGTTAGAGTAAAGGGCGGGGAGAGGGTTTAAACCCGAGATGGACAATTGAAAATGGGGGCCTTACCCACCACTTGCAAAACTACTCTTAAAACTCTTAAACAATTGTGGTTTAACACCTTAACTTAATAATCCAGTTATTACCTAAGGCAGCATTCGTTATTTTCTTCCTCTTCCCACGCAGCACCTCTAATTTCAGAAATTCTCTCTCCGCACGCATTGCTTGTTTCGAAATGTCTCAAGCTCTTCGATATTTCCACTTCCTCCTCTTCCCTTGAGCTCCAGTTCGATGTAACTGAATCGTACTGTGTCCCGAGGCACTCCTGCAGCTGGGCAATGTCAATGGTGTTGTTGGTGCTGCTAGAGTGCCCCAGTGCCAATGGCCCTGACCTGTTCGCAGGCGTGTTGTGGCGCGCGGGAGATGAGCACTTGAACGGCGTAGGGCACCTTGAAGTTGTTGAGCTTCCAAGAGGAGTCATCTCTGTGCCGACATCTCGATGGTGTACATCATGAGCCTCTTCTGTGCCGCTGCCTGCATCTTTCATGGCATCACAGGCTGAGTTTTTGAATAGAAAGCCTTCTTTAGTTGGCTCTAAGCACCTGGAATTGGGTAAAATTGGTTCTATGTCATCGACAAACTTATCTGCACAAACAAAACAAAACCCAAATTTCAGTTTTGTAAAACAAATTTCGGAGAAATTTGGTTATGATCAAAATTGAGTAATTTCAATGTAACAGTAACTATTTCAGCTAGACGATTTAAAGACTCCAATTCTCTTTGCATAAACAGATACTTAGCAAAACCCTTTATTGATTAAGGAGATCAATTCTTGTGTGTTTTACAAAAATTGAAAGATACCCAGTAAACAACATAAATGAAAAAGTAAAAACTAGATTCTACATTGTTTACTATCTGAGCTTTTAACTTGAATTGGTTTGTAGCTCAATTGGTTAAGAGCGTTCGCCCATGCACCCGAGTTCAATTCCCCCCTACCCAAATATTATCAAAATTTTAAAAGGAAAAACAAAAGTAGGGGAAGATGAAAGTGGAACAAAAAGAGTGACATGTGATGCAAAAAGCCAACAGGTGAGAAGGTTCCACAAAAATTGAAATAAAAGATGTAACCTTTTAGAAGCACATCAGCTGATGTTGAGACCCCATTGAAAGCTCTGGTAGATTGATAATTGTTCAAAGAAACACATCTTTGAAAGCTTGAGACCACCTTTGAGACCTTTTCCTCTGTGACCCTTGATCTTTCAGAAAAAACCACACATTGTTTTGGATTAAAAATCTTTGTGGAATCTGATTGCGGCTTGGTGGTGTGAGCAGGAGAGTCATGGCAGGAAGTGCTTATGAGCCACTTTTCAGCATCATCCCACTTTGAAGGAAAGCTCTTTCTGGAAAAGTTGCCAACTGAGAAGCTGAAAACTGGCCTTCCAGGACTGGGAGGAGCTTCTGCTGCTCTCCTCTGTGTCATAGAGCTCACTCCTCCCTCCCTCCTCTGTGCTGATGTGGCATTGCTTGGGACTGGGAGTGACTTGACAAACTCAGAGGTTTCCCTGAGGTTCAGCTTGCAGAGAGGGTCTGCAAATGTGTCTGCAAATGGGTCCTTTGTGGTTTTTCCATAGAAGCTTGGGTTGCTCTCCAATGGCGGTTCCTGAATCACAAATACCAAAAACAACAGCAAAAAAAAGAAAAAAGAGGTAACAAGTTAAGAGTAATTAAAACCCATTGTAAAGATCATAAAAGTAAAAACAGAAGGTAAAAGAAAAATCCAAATGTGGGATATTTACCCCACTGGATGAGATAAAAGATGGAGGTTGAAAGCATCTGGGGCTTGTGAGATCCATGGAAAGAGAGAGGTTTTGTGGTGGATGTGGATGGGGATGCCTCTCTTGTGTGGAATCACTACTTTTTGGTATCTTGGACAAGAGCTTTGTCTATATCCCCCACCATTTGGGTATGGTAATAAAACACTTTTTCATGAGAAAATGACCAAGTGAGCAGCAGAAACTATAGAAGCAGAAGCAAAGGAGAAAAGCATTGACTGCTGACAAGTTGCAAAATGTTTTATTGAGAAAGATAAAACATAAAATAAAAAAATACATATTAGTTTGAGATACTCCCACCGCATCTCAAAATAATTAGATGTAAATTTTGAACAAGCGTGGGTCGGATAGTATCCAAATGCAGTGGTATATGTTAATAGTATGCAATGAAAGTTGTATTTACGTTAAGTTAGATAGTATTCAAATACAATGAGCCTCATTCTTTTTAATAGTATTTGACCATTCACATAGTATCTGTTCTTTGTATGCAATACAAATTGTACATACATTGAATCGGAGACCATTCAAATACAATGAGCCTCATTCTTTTTAAGAGTATTTGATCATTTAGCTGCTAAAACTGACATACAAAGTTTGGACCTACGTTGAGTGGTATAATTGTAAACTCAAATACAACGAGATTCGTTTTTTTTTATTGTAGAGTGCTTAACTGGTAAATGAAACTGTCCTACAAAGTTTTTCTTTGATGCCATTTCAAAGTACTGTACCAGAATTGAGTCACATGGGAGTTGGCAGCAAGCAAAAGCTTAAAAGCTCAGCCTTCAAAATTTAGAGTTACTCTATAACTACAGTGACATTTAGTCGTACTTGAGCAGAAGAGGAGACTAGGAACTAGGGAGTGGACGAAAGAGTGCCTCATAAAAAAGGGAGGGACTGCTTTGGGAGTCGTGGACCAAGGCCACTCATGAGTCCCAAGCGTGAAGAGAGAGAGAGAGATTACTGGTTTTTTTTTATTTTTTATTTTTTGGGAAGCTTCTTTTGGGGTGGATCCCCTTCTCTGGGTTTTGTTTCCTTTTAACAGCTTTTGCAATTTACAGGCTTTGTAATTTGGATGGAATCTCTGGATTATGGTGCATGTCTCATTCCAGGTTACTAGATTGCTGTGTGTGTGTCTGTGTCTTGGGTTGGGTACATTGGAAGAACTTTTGGGAAGTTACAACTTACATGAACATGAAGTCGAACAACCAAGAACACATGCTATTCTTTTGGCTAATGCTATTCTAGAATAGATTGGGTGTGACAACCCGTTCCTAATTTGACAATTTTATTAATTTTAAATGAGAGAATTAACGAAAATGCCCCTAGAGGCGAGGGTGTTGACAATCGTGGACTAGCATATAGTGAGCTGTACGAAATATTCTTTTAGCATATCCTTGTAGTACTCGACAATACGAAAGTGTAGGCATAAGCAGAATCGAATTTAGAACTACGATAGAGATTTTACGAATTTACGAACGTGAAGGGCGATTCGATAATTTCAATTGGGAGATATTTTGTGGCTTGTTTTGTGAGACATGTGGGGCCCACACCCCATTCCTTCACCTCTCCGGTGTCTCCCTATCTCTAGGGACACACACACACACACAGACTCTCTCTCTCTCTCTCATTTTTCAAACCTTTCTCATTTCACCTTTCCACCCGATAACTGCCACCTCACCTCACTTCTCTCTCTCTGTCAGCTCTCTCTATCACTTCCTCTCTGACTCACTCTCCTTCTCTGGGAACCACACGCCACCACCACCATCACACCATTGTTGCTCCAACGAGCATGACCACACCATAGTATGACCCAACGTCGTGAAACCCAAGCCCCAGGAACGTGACATATCTCTTTCTCTCTCTCTCTGAGCAGTGGCGCCGCTATTGTTCAATAATTTTCCCTGACGAAGGCGAGCCTTCAAACCAACCTAAACTTTCTTGGAGCACATTTTAGTGTAGGATTAAAGTAGTTTTGAAAGTCTATTGTGATGGTTGAGTGCAAAAGCAACTAGGGAAAACTTCCCAAATTTTTAGGCTGACTCGAAGCTTTTCCAGCTATTTTCTGGCCACAGTTGTGAACTAAAAGGGTATTAATCGAATCTCCATCCTCCTATTTTAATTTTGACACTTAAATGGTGAAGTCTAGTTGTGAATGGAGCTCGATTGGAGCTCTGGATAACAAGCCAGCTCCGGCTTTCTCCTTCGTGGAATCCGGCGACCCATGATTGAAAACCGGCCCAACTCAGTTGTTAGGCCAATGATCTGCAACCCAAAACTGGCCCAACCCAGTTGCTGGGCCCGATCCAATAACCTTTGGCCTATTAACCCAATCTAACCCATTTAGGCTAGGCCCAACTCAAAAACCCAGCCCCAATTTCAACCCGGACCCAATTTCAGTTCCCTGGGCTGGCGCGTGGGAGCGCGTCATGGCCAACACATGGGGCACACGCGCATCCACAGGAGGTATTGTGCTTCTCCGCCGTGGTGACTTTTTCGGTGAACTTTTCGACTACCAAAATCGGCGCGTAGAGGAACCCGAGGTCCTTCCTTAGGTTTCTCAAAGTGCCGAATATGAATTCGCCGTCCGTTTTTTGAAATTCGACTATTTTAAGATAGTTCCTTTATTAGCCGTGCTTTGTACGAAAACGCATAATTACATTAGTACGTTATATTTACCTAAATGGTTTCATTTCTAGGCAAAACGCATCGCAAGGACTCTTGATGCTACGAGGCGGGTTCGACTCGACGACATGATCTGTGAATGGGTCTTTTCTTTGATATATACATATATTTATTTAGTTTCCATATATACATCTAATAATGAATTTTCTATATGACTGCCGTAATTAAATTAACATTTATAGAAAATGATGTAACAACGAGAATTTGGAAGTCATTATAAATCATACGGGATGCCTTAGCTAAACTTACAACTATGAATAATGTTATGTCGACTAGAATTATCGAATCATTATGGCATGATTATGTTTTTGTTAAACTGCTCATCGGTTGCTGCACCGGTGTTAGTACTTGTTCGGGTCAGGACCAGTCTTTCACATGTATGTGCATATCGCATTGTACATTCACTTTGGATCCATTGTAGGTGCCAGTCCTGTCCTAGATTGTTATCGGCAATTAGAACTCGTATATGCTGCGCACAGCGCCAGTCTTCACGTGATTGTTACATCTAGTCATGTTCATGTCAGAATAACTCTGCATGAACTCGTGTGTCAGCATGTGTCGATGAGCACTCGATATGATATGTTTGCTTATGCAAGATTATGTGATTGCGGACGTCATGTGCTTACTTACGAAATATTATACCGTATTGAATTCTTGAGATGTTGTAGGCTACGGTAAGTATTTTCTTACTATACGTAGTATGTATATTTTGGAAACTATACTTGTTTTACGGCGAGGGGTTATTATGTTTTCGAAAAGGTTTTTACAAAGCTTTGTTTTTAAGCCCACTCACCCTTGTTTTTCGCCCCTCCAGGTTTTAGTGCTGAGCTTTCATGTTGACGTGGATTCTTGGCAAATATTAGTATAGGTGGCTACCTTCGATGGTATAATTCTCATTCCACTTTACTGTACTTTACTTATGCTTTGACATCACGTGTGAAATGGGTTCATTCCTGCTCACCAGCGTACTCTTATATTTAGGCACTTTTAGGTATAAAATTTATTCACATTTTCCATATCACTACACTTTATGGCTTCGTCACCCTTCGGGTGTCGGCCAGTACAACTCGATTCGGAGTCTAAGTGGACATTATGCGTTAGGATGTGTCATTGGGTCATGCTATGATCCAAAATTTTTAGTCGTTGGATCTTTGGCTAAGAAATAATGGCTAACGGCTAAGAATTTTGGACCATAGCATGAGCCCATTTGTTATAGTGTTTTTTGTTATTTTAGCCTTTCGTATAGTTTGATTAAAGTCTTACTTTGATCTTGTAGTATGATCAATTGTCACAATTTAACCGTTACAATTGATTGATTGTCACTTAAAAAAAAGTGTTTAATTTGAGTGCCTATAGGGGGTGACATACGTGCAAACACAAGTTATTTTTACAATTTGCGTTTTCCTAGATTTCAGGGTTCAAGAAAATCGTTGTCACTTATCGTTCAATCTTAATTTAACGGTGGAGAAGAAAGAACAATAAAAAAGTTAAATGACAACCTATCGTCAAATCAAGATCCAATGATGGTTAACTACAATTTTCTTGAACCCTGGAGTCTAAGAACAAATATTTGAATTTTTTACAATTCAACTAGTGTTTATATCATAACAAGCAAAATTATAGAGATTAAAGTGAAAGTTCGCTAAAATTGCTTGAGCCAAAATTATAGTTTGGCTTTCTAAGACTATCTCCAACTCTTGGGTTAAAATCTAAAATTTTTAGCCTAAAAAATTTAGGTTTGATCTCAAAAATAGTTTTTCTGCTCCATCCATTATGAGTTAAAATTTTAGTCCCATATTATTAAAGAATAAATTTAGGCTAATTTTTTTTTTCTTAAAGTAACTTTTTTAAAAGAAAAAAAAAATTATGTAGACTATTCTAATTTAATTTTATGAACATTTTAACCTAAACATATTAGATTTCGACAAATATTGAAAATAATAACCGATACCATGAAACTCGTGAAACACTATGAAAGAATATGAAACACATAGAAGAATTTTTTTTAATTACATTAGCCGTTGGATTAAAATGTGGACCGATAGATCTTTTATTTTTACCGTTAGATTTGATCATATTAAATCTTAGCCGTTGGATTCAATGAATTTATAATATAAAAAGAAGAAAAATACACATATATGATGGGCCAACCCCACTAACTCGGGAGGAGTCCTGGGCTAAATTTGCCCCATAAATGAGTTTTGGGTTAAAACTCATATTTGCCCCGAGGGTTGGAGCAAGTTAGGGTAAGTTTAGAACCTAAAATTTGAGTTTTACTCCAAGAGTTGAAGTAGGTCTAAGAAATACATACAACTTGCAAGTATAAAAGGTTAAAACCAAAAACACGTGATAAAAATTATAGTGAGGAGCTCTCATCCGCGTAATAGACAAAGTGACAAGTATTGTCTAGTTAAAATACTTCATGTGCTATAAGCTTCTATAGATTCCTTCTGATGATTTGTTGGGGACGACTTAAGCTTTCAAAAGAGACATTTTGGGACTAAATCGGAGTTGATTTGGTCGGTCAAAAGTCTGATTTTATGAGAAGTCCGAATTTCAGATTAAATAGGATTTTTTTAAAAGACCTTTTCTAAGTAGGATTTTTTTTTTGTAGTAGTATAAATAAGGCTATTTAGCCAATAGGGTGAGGGGAACGCATCAATTTGAAGAACTTAGGTAGGCTTTGACGATTTGTATTTCAAGCTGTTTTCTATCTTTTTTCTATTTCAATAAAATTCCTTTTGTTTTATGGTTGTTCGTAACTAATTTCTGTTTGCTAGGGTGATGTCTTGAGCCTTAGCATGAATATGTTGTTTTTATTTAATTGCTTATGATATTATGCATGCATACTTTGAATTATTAATTATTGTGTTTAAACTGTCTTTTTATCTTAATGCTTAGCTACCATTACGATGTTTAGATAAGTAATCAGATGCAATTAAGTTGGAATGCCACCGGAGGATTGGGTATTGCTTCTTGTGATTGATAGTTGTAATTTCACTTAGGGCGAACGCCACATCTTAAGGGTTGCATGTTTTTTCAAAAGGTTTTCACAAAGCGTAATGAGTCATGCATTTTTATATTTGATCTGAATGTCACAGATGGATTGCATGTTTGATATACGTTTTAACTTGAATGCCACAAGTAGAATATGCATAAGGAAGACCTAACCTTCAAAGTTGCATGTGTAATTCATAAGTAATTGGTAAAACTACATAGGATTATTAAGGTTGTTTGTACTATACTTGACCAATCCTGAAACTACTGAGCACCGGTCAACGTTATACCGTCAAGGACCCAGAAAAATTTCCCTCCAACCAGAAGGCCAATCACAGCGCGACACGTGTCGACATTAGAAGCCAATCATAGCACGACACATGTCAACATCAAAAGCCAATCACAACACGACACGTGTCAATGTCAGAATGAAACTAGAAACTCTCTTCTATAAATAGAGATCATTCTCTCACAATATTTCCTAATGTCATTTGTACTAAATCATTCACTTGTACTCACTAAAGGAGAGCTTGAACCTATGTACTTGTGTAAACCCTTCACAATTAATGAGAACTCCTCTACTCCGTGGACGTAGCTAATCTGAGTGAACCACGTACATCTTGCGTTTGCTTCCCTATCTCTATCCATTTACATACTTATCCATACTAGTGACTGGAGCAATCTAGCGAAGATCACAAACTTAACACTTTCTGTTGTACCAAAGTCCTCACTGATTTTGTGCATCAACAAAGGTGATGGCGGAACCCTAGTATCCTTTTATCATTTTCTTCTAAGATTGTTCCCTTTCAAATTGGTTTCTTTAATTGTTTTAATTTAAAATTCGTTTTTAATATTCTAGGTCATAAAATCAACATTTTCGAAACTTTGTTTTAAATAGTTAATTAAGAATTAGTTTAAATTCAAATTATTCAATCAATCCCTGTGGAAACGACCTTACTTGAGCTGCTACACCACGATAGCTTTGTACTCTGATAAGTATTTTTAAGCATTTTTATCTCTACTTTTGCAGGTGGTAAAAATCCTATAAATGGCAAACCTTTTTCTTTTTGTGCGGTAATGGGTCCTTAATTAAACAACGAGGGATGTGAAAGGTTACAACTGAAATTGTAGTTATAGCAACAACTTAACTTCCTAGAATTTGTCTGTTCGCCTTATCCCATACACTTCATTACACTTGTCTAACTAACTATTTAGTAAAGCCAATCCACATATGACACTTGGATATTCTAGGATGTCCTAGACTGAGATTGTTACAATGCTTGACAAACACAGGGCTGTATAATCCTTTGGTAAGTACATTTGCAACTTAACTCTCAGTAGGAATATAATGGACAATAAGATCCTTCTTTTGAACTCTTTCATGAACGAAGTGATAATCCGTGTCTAAATGCTTGATCCTTGAGTGAAACAAATGATTAGTACTTAGAGCCAATCCAGATACGTTGTCACAATGTAAAGATGGTGGAAACTCCAGAAATTCATGCAAATCTTTCATAATTGATTTGATCCAACATATATTAGCATCAGAATTTGCCAAGGCTTTATAGTAGCCTCTGTAGAACTTCTAGAAATAGAAAATTGCTTCTTAGACTGCCAAGATATTGGATTTGTTCCAAGAAAAACTACATATATACCCAGTTATTAATCTCCTTGTGTTAATATCAGTTGCCCAATCAACATCTGAATAAGCTGATATATGAGTACCAGAAGAAGCTGAATATGTAATCCCACAACTCATTGTTCCTTTTAGATACCTAAGTATTCTTTTAACCAAGAACATGTGAGCATCAGTGGGATTTGTCATAAATTGACAAGCTACATCAACTAAATGAGCTATGTTTGGTCTTGTAAATTGTTAAGTACTGTACTGTTCCAGCTAAACTCCTACAAAAGCTAGGATCATGTAATGGTTCCCCTTTAGACATAAGAAGTTGTGTATGAGGTTTTGCTAGTGAAGGTGCTGGTTTACATGTCTCTATATCTGCCTTTTTGAGCAACTCTTTTACATACTTGGCTTGGCTGACAAACAAATCTCCATTTTCTCTATATTCCATTTGTAGACTCAAGAAATATGTCAATCTGCCAATATCTTTTAAATCAAAGATCTCACTGAGTTGTGTTATGATTGTCTGAACTTTAGTTGAATTTGAACCTGTCAATATAATATCATCTACATAAAGAAGTAGAATGATAATATCAACCCCATCATGTTTTATAAATAGGCTTGTATCAGATTGAGAGGCAACAAATCCTGAAGAAGGAGAAACACCTGTAAACTTTGAGTTTCAAGTTCTTGGAGCTTGTTTAAGTCCATATAAGGACTTTACCAACTTATATGCATTATATGGACATTTCTAATCAACAAAGTCTTGTGGTTGTTTCATGAATATCTCTTCCTGCAACTCACTATGTAAAACGGCATTCTTGATGTCAAGTTGTCTGAGTTCCCACTTGTGACAAGTTGCAAGTACAAGAATGAGCCTTATTGTAGTATGCCTAACCATTGGATTGAATGTCTCTGAATAATCCAATCCATGTTTCTGTGTATACCCCTGAGCTACTAAGCGACCTTTGTGGCTTGCAACACTACCATCTGGGTTCTTTTTAACCTTATATACCCATTTACTTCCAACAACAGATCTATCTCTAGGTAGAGGAACCAAAGTCCATGTCCCTTGTGTTTTTAATGCATAATACTCTTCTTGCATTGCTTGCTACTAATTGGAATTAGATGCTGCACATTTGAAACTCTTAGGTTCTTCACAATCCACAATCTCAGCCAAGAATGAAAAACCAGCACAACTTATATACTCATCATCAAATTAGAGTGACTGCAACTTAGGTAATTTAGCATAACAAGAAGAATAATATCTTCTACTTATAACACCTGATTACAATCTAGTTCTCATGTTATGCTCCTTGGAATTTTCAGAATTTGAAACATTATTAAACTTTTCACCATAAGAAGCTGAGATTGGAAGTAATACCTTGAGCTTTGCAAGATCTAGGACAGGCAACAAGGGTTGGGATTGATCTTGTACATGAGTAGATGAACATGAGAGTAGTGTTTCAAATTCCTGGCTTTGATCTTGTATTGAACTCGATGTACTTGTAGACCTTACTGAGTTATCAGAAGTAAAGCTATCATGATCTAGTACTGAATGATCCAATGTACCATTTTATATATTATTATTTATTTATCCTCTTTGTGGTTGAATATGAGCAATAATTGGAGATGATGTTGAAGATATACACTGAGACATAACAGATGCTGTTGAGAACCAAGCTTTGCAGGAAATAATGACTCATCATGAAAAATATGCCTTCAGAGTATAAGTTTCTTAGACTGCAAGTTATAACAGAGTGCACCTTTGTACCTTGAAGCATATTCCAGAAATATACATATAAATGTTCTAGATTGGAATGTGATGTCATTGTAATGTTTAAGATAAGGATATATAGCTGAACCAAATATTTTCAAGTCTTTCAACACTGGATGCTTATCAAACAATGCATAGAAAGGTGAATTCAATATGCAAGGCTTTACTAGGCATTCGATTGATTAGATACACAACATGAGCACATGAATGGAACCAAAATTCATGTGTCAATCCTGCAACATTCATCAATATAATTGTAGTCTCAACTATATGGCGATGTCTTCTTTCAACTAAACCATTCCGCTGAGGTGTATAAGAGCATGAAATTCAATGTATCATTCCTTTATCTTGCAAGAATTCTTTAAAAAAGTGTACCACCTCCATCAGACTGTAGAGATTTTATATTGATTCCCAATTGCATTTTAACATACTTGTAGAACTTAACAAAAATGGAGAAAACCTCTGATTTATTGAAAAGTGGAAATAACCACACAAATCTTGTACAATCATCCACAAAACCAACATAGTTTTTGTATCCTTCTATAGACTTTACAGAGGAAGCACCCCATACATCTGAGTGTATTCTATCAAATGGTAAAACATACCTAGATAAGTCAATAGGGATAGGCTTTCTAGCTATTTTTCCATGGATACAATCTAAACATATTGAGTGACTATCATCTATAGAAGCAGAAATTTGAGATTTAGCTAGCATGACTGACATTATTTTATTAGTTGGATGCCCCTATTTGTAGTGCCACACTGAAGACTTCACCATTTGTCCCACCAAAGCACTTGAACACTGTCTTGGAGATGCAGGAATCTAAAATAGTTGTTGAGGTCTACTCTTTCCTTTGTACAAGATCACCCTTGTCACTTTGTCCTGCACAAAGAAGGTAGTGTCATCATAGATAAACCAATAGTTATTATCTCCACATAGTTGTTGCACTGACATAAGATTGATTGTGATTGATGGAACATGCAATACTTTCTTTAAAACTAGTGAATGTGATGGTGTTGTAACAACTGTTGAACCAATATTCTTAATAGGCAAACCTTGACCATTGCCTATTTTTATCTTCTCAAAACCTTCAAATGATGTCACTTGATTCAGGCTTGCAAGATCAGATGTCATATGGTGTGAAGCTCCTGTATCCAAGATCCAAGATGGTTGATTTGAATATGATGTTGATCCTTAAGCTGAAAAACCATGCATTGGATGAGAAACCTGATAAGGAATCTCAGACACATGAATTTGCTATGGAGCAACCTGATATGTGTAATGTGAAGAAAAGTTGGATGAACTTAGAATAACTGGAGGAGGTTGATTTTGAAAGGTATGACCTATAAATGGTGAAGGTCCAGAAGACTGATATGAATAATTGCCTCCATGAAAGCATTCTAGAGCTATGTGCCATCTTTTGTCACAACTTTGACATTCAGTGTTATATCCCTATAGAGGTCTTTGAGAATTTTTGAAGAAACAGTTTGAACCAATGTGCCTCATTTGTTGACATATCTGACACTCTGGTTGTTGATTAGTCCTTGAATCAGTGTTCCCAGACCATTTATTCCGCCTATAATTATTGGAACCTTTTCCTTTATATCCAGACTTAAAGTTGCTACCCTATCTGTTAATTACTGTCGATGCAAATTTTCACCGTCTTCAGTCTTGACGAAAATGCACCTACAAAACAATTAACACCTTTGATCAAGGACCTAATGTAACATCCCACATCGCCTAGGGGAGTGGATCCTGCAAGCCTTATATGTATATTCCCATCTCTACCTAGCATGAGGCCTTTTGGGGGCTCACTGGCCTTGGGTTCCATCGGAACTCCGAACTTAAGCGAGTTTGTGCGAGAGCAATCCTATGATAGGTGACCCATTGGGAAGTTCTCGTGTGAGTTCCCAGAAACAAAACCGTGAAGGCATAGTCGGGGCCCAAAGCAGACAATATAGTGCTACGGTGGAGTTGAGCCCGATATGTGACAATTTGGTATCAGAGCTAATCTCTGGCCAGAAATGTGCCAACGAGGACGTCGGGCCCTTAAGGGGGGTGGATTGTAACATCCCACATCGCCCAGGGTAGTGGATCCTGTAAGCCTTATATGTATATTCCTATCTCTACCTAGCACGAGGCCTTTTGGGAGCACACTAGCTTCGGGTTCCATCGGAACTCCAAAGTTAAGCTAGTTTGCACGAGAGCAATCCCATGATGGGTGACCCATTGGGAAGTTCTCGTGTGAGTCCCTGAAAACAAAACTGTGAGGGCATGATCAGGGACCAAAGTGGACAACATCATGCTATGATGGAGTCGAGCTCCGGATGTGGTGGGGGCCCGGGTCGGGATGTGACACCTAAGCCTCACGCACCCACGAGGTGGAGGGTGAGAGGGTTAAACCAATGGATCTCCGATGCCTAAGTCAGTTTCTCTAAGAGAGTAAAGTGTTTTAGGGCTTTTTAGGGTTAACAACAAATTTCTGAAATTTGGTAGAATATGGGGTATTTATAGGGATAGGGCCGGCCATAGTGTTAGGGTTTTACCCTACACATGACGACATCCTATTGACCAAGGTTTATGAAGAAATATTCTCAAGTTATTAAATAGGAAATAATATCTTGAGATAATGGAGTAATTATCCCTAATTGATTTAAATTGGGATTACTTACTTGATTGGAGTCAATCTTTAATTGGGAATGTATTAAAAATAAGATTTGGGTAATTAATCCTTATTTTTAATGCTTTGACTTTTCCTTGCCAAGGGCAAGTGAGCTGTGGGCAGTTGTATTCAGTTGCTGTGACCTTCAGAAGTGCGAACTGCGCGTGGGAGCATCTGAGAAGCCTGCCCATTTATTGAGGGCAATCTTGTCTTTTTTCAGCAAAAGTCCACGTGTCGCCTCTAGAATTTTTGGGATTATTTTAGGCTCCACAAATGCCACCACACTACCACCATACCTACTGGGCTGCACGTGGGAAAAAGGTAGTAGGTGTAAAAATCCAAAGTTGTTTGGGCTTGTAAAGTTGTTTCCCAATTTGAACTTGATCTCTTTCTTGATTTGGAGATAGACCTCTTCTAGGAAAAGGAAACCAATTACCCCCAATACCTATTTAATTAGACCTTAAGTAGGGGATTTACTTTTCCCATGCTGTGTCTTTTCCAATAGGTGATCTGCTTCATCAAATGGACTCTTGCTCAGTGCTCCCCAAATGCAATTCGTGCGATGGTGGGGTTCTTCAACTTGAGTAGGTTCTTTGATCTTAGCTTGACCATAAATGAGTTATGGTACTTCTTTGAAATTGGCCATAAGGAAGGTGTGGGGCAGCTGAGATGTCGCCATATGCTGCTCGATGCCCCTGCAAAGGTGATCATGTGTGGGCGAGGGACACCTTGGATGTAAGTGGAGAGTAGGAGTCTGACTCTTCTCCTAAGCTGCATGTTCTGACTATTTTTATCAGTGGTAAGTGAACTGCTTCATTCTTGGCCTGCTTGAATTTTTGTTGAGCTGCTCCATGACATCAGTTTACTGATCGTCTTTCTTACTTTGTGTGATTTGGAATTCGGCTCAACACCAAGAACTTCGGTGAATATGAAGAAAGTGCACATTGCCTTCGGCATTCCTGCTGAGTACCGTGAGTGGCGCTGGTTGCTCAGTCTTCTTCATTTAGAGAATGGTGGGTTGCCTCCAAATGAAGAGATAAAGCAGATAAAAGATGAGGCGCTTGTTCGTTCGATCGCTACTGTAGAGGTTGATTCCAATAAGGGTGGAAAGAAGCGATCTTCCTTACCTGTTTGTGAGCCTTCAGTCGGGAATAAGCTAAGAACATCTTCTGCTGCTCATGGGGGCTCGTCTACTTCTGAGAAGCTTGACATTGATTTGACTTCGCCAAATGGGATGAAAAAGTCCATTGAGTCTGAGCCTGTGAAACCTATTCTTCCAAAGATGGCTATGACCATTGCTGGGAGGATTGCCCAGCAGAAAGGTTTGGTGATGCACCTGGTGTCTGGGTTCGTGTCAAAGTGCGCATCGGGAGCTAAGTAAGGCTCAGCTTCTAAAAGGATTGCCACTATAAAGAGCAGGAGGGTGGATTCTGCTACAAAGGTGGCGCCTGGGCTTGTTCCTCATTCTGCTGCGACTGGTTCATCTGCTGAGAAAGGGAAATCTGCTCGCACGGGCAGTTGTGAGAAATCCATTGAGTCTAAGGTTGGAGAGTTTCTCGAGGTTTATGCGCTGCTGAAGGCTGACCTGCTTGAGGATGTTGATGCATGCGCCAAGTTCGTTGATAGTGTTGGGAAAGTTGTCATTCGCTCAGACTCTTTTGCGAAGCATCCTACTTACTCGAGGAGGTCCTCCTTGATTGCTACAATGCATAAGATTTGATCTTGGTAGCTAAGTGAATACATGTTGATCAGGGTGCTGTCAAGTGTGCTAAGAAGGCTGAAGTGGTGTTGATAGCTTAGCTTCACTCGGCTGCTGAAAAGAACGAGAAGCTCGAATCTGAACTCACCATTTTGAAGGGGTTTGATGTCTCTGCCCCCATTTATATGCAATTGGAGACCACTCATTAGGAGGTCGCCCACTTGAAGGCTAAGCTTAATGCGACTCAAGCGATGGTGGAAGTTGCAGATAAGGAAGTCAGTCGTGTTTCACTGATGGTCAAAGACCTTAAGCATGTTAATTCGAAACTATGAATTGCTTGCTTTGCCAAAGATGATGAACTTGTCTTCATGCATGATGAAGTGTCTCGTCTCAAGGATGTTGCCAGTAAGCTTGAGTCCAAAGAAGTGGATCTGCAAGGTGTGATGTCCGCTATCGAGAACCTGAAAAAGGAACTGGATAAGTTGCTGGGTGTTTACACTGGGCTTGCTGAGGAGAATGTGCAGCTGAAGGCGTGGCAATTGAGGGACCAGTGGTTGTGCAAGCTGTCAATGAGTAGTCTTTTTGTTTAGACATGGGAACTTTTTAATTTTCCTTTTTGTTCTACTTTATTTGATCTTTGCTGGCCTTCGAACTGGTTTATCAATTTGCTAGAAATTTAATAAACAACTTTCCTTGCTTTGCTTTATCCTTCTATTTTGCCATATCTTTTGCAAAACTTTATCCTAGGACTATCGGCTGGATGAGCTACCTCAATGAAGCAGTCGATCCCATGTTGTCACTTAGTTTTTAATTTCGGGTTCGGGGCTTATGGAGCTTTACCTGTAAAAGGAAAACATGCAAGATTTCTAACTTATAGTGCCGACAGTCGAACTTGTTGCCTTCGTAGGAAGCAGGCGAGTCCGCGTAGCTACTATAATCGTGAATCTTGGCTTTAGTGGCTTTATAAGCTTTAGCCCTCTTAGGGCGTGTTGTGAAGTTTTTAACTTATAGAGCCAAGGACCGGACACTTGCTTCTCATAAAAACCAGAGGAAATCTGCTTAGCTGCTATAGTTGTACTTCGACTTTAGGCTTCTCAAGCTTTGGCCATTCTGGGGCTTGTTGCAAAGTTTTTAACTTATATAGCTGGCGGCCATACCTTTGCTTTTCATAGAAATTAGAGCAAATCTACGTAGCTACTATAGTCGTATTTCTGCTTTAGCTCTTACGAAACTTAAGCCCCAGACTGTTGGCTGGAAGCACTGCTTTTAAATAAGCAGACAGGTCTGTGTAGTCATAACAGGTGTAAATCTCGGCTTACGGATTACCTTGGGCTGCCAGCTGTTGGGTCATCGGCTGGGCGTCTTACTTACTAAAGCAGAAGACCCACGTGACCACTTCAGGCATTGTACCTGGCTCTCGGAGGCGTTTTAGGCATAAGGTGTATGCAAAATTGCGACTCAGAGGCCATATCCTTCCGAGTTGTAACTTGATTCCTCAAGTCGCTTAACTAGTATTGCAACATTTTAAAACTAAGCTATGTCTATGAAGACTTGCACATCGAGGATGGACCATCTAGTCACGCAAATTCTTTCATGGGTAGGAATCCTGCACTTAGTGTCTCTTCTGGTTAGAAACCCAGGATCCTACGGAATTGAATCCTTCAGTCGGCTAAGTCTCTTTTAGGAGAAAGACTATTATGGCCAATTCTAGGAATCGTCCGGCTCAGGTAGTCGCTGCATTCAGCGAAAACTGAGCAGTCGTACAACCCATCCACTTCTAGATATTTCAGATTAGTTTACCCTTTCCTAATTGGAAAGTGATGTGAAAATTATCCAACACTCAAATTAAAACCCTATGATTGTAGTATATGTAAGTAGGGATCGTTTTAGACCGGGGATTAGAAAGGATGCTAATCTACTCAATTTAAACTTTAAAACACTAAACTAGACTCAAAAACAGAAAACTCTCTTATGACTCAAAACTAACCAAACTAACTCAAAACAACAAAACTAAGTTAAAAAGACTCAAAACAGACTCTATGGAGTGATTTAGACGAATTTAAGACTATGAAGACTCAAAACACTAAATTGGACAGATTTAAATACTTTTCTAACTAATCTAACACACTTAATAAAAGGGGGGAATGCTTTGAACTAAATTAATTAAATTGAACAGATTGCAAAACTAAATCAAACTAGGTACGAAATCAGGTGAATTGAATGGTGAAATAGGCTAGTTAGAGGGTCTTTCTCCACACATGAACATATGCAACATAAATCAATTTTCGGTATTGTTTCTTTAAACCATGAATGACAATGCCCCAAATTAATCGTGAATGCACAAATTAACTCTCAGATTTCCCTAAATTCATTGAATTGAATGGACAAAGCATCGCAACCAAATTATTCTTCTCAAGGTCCCTATATGAACAGCATGATAGTAACTATGAACTGCATGATACATTCTAAGATCATTAAGTTCTATGGAAATCATAAGCATTGACAAGGCTATCGTAACTATAAACTGCATGATACTCTAGCCAAGGATTTACTTAACATGATTGTGACTAGCAATCTCCACTACTTTTAATTATAAGTTCCTAACGATTAGGTGAAAGCCCCTTATAATTTAGCATCAATTCATGTATGCAAACTAAGTGTGCACCCTTAATCAACAAACAAGAATAAGTTCTCAATCAAATAGATAAGTAAATCACATTCATGTTTTACGAAACAATAACTGAAGGTAATTAATTCATATTAAACATATGTCCATGACTTCGAATTCACCTCTAACTAATAAGAAAATTAGTTACACATGTTCATAACAATTGAAAAGCAATCTGAAATAAACATTGAAACTAAAACGAGGGAAGAAAGAACTCTTAAAACTCCCAAGGATGCAGGTGGATTGCGCACAAGGTCCTTGCTCCAATGGAAGGCACGGCAATGGCTTATTCTTCTCCAGAGTTGCAGCAAAAGGTTGTGGAATGGTGTGGATTGTGGCTGAGAGGGTTTTAGAATTATATGGGGGGGTTGGTCGAATTTGTGGCTGAAATTATATATTTATAGGGTAGGGTTTGGCCGAATTTCTGGAGGAAAAGGCTTAGGGTTTTCGCATAAGGCTTGGCCCAATCCAAATGGGGAAATAACTAGGGTTTCTAAAAGAGTTTGGGGCGCCACTTTTGTAGGGCTTCTAGAAAGAGTGTGTTATGGTTGATTTCTGACCTTCTAAAAGAGTTTGGGGCGCCATCTTTCTAGGGCTTCTGGAAATGTGGGTGCAGCACATGTATAAGAGAAGATATAGGCATTCTAGAAGGGTTTTAGGTCCCCTTGCAGCTAATTACTCATCTTCCAAGTCTTGAATTAATTTCTCCATCTCTTTAGCACACTACTCGCTTCATTTGATCTTCAAAAATGTCAATTCCTTGTGCTCCACATGCATGTGATCGGATCATATTTATATATATTTTTACTTCGAATTCACTCGTCTTTTCTTAGTTAGTTCCTTATATTTTTGAGCTATTTACGTTATTTTTGTGTTTATAGGATTTGTTATGCAAAGAAAATAAAAATAGAACAAGTGAAATTTTATTCGTGAAAAGCAAATTTAAATTACAATATTGCTAACCTATTGTGACGCTAAATGATAAACCAATATTTAAACTATATATTTCATCATTTTATATTTCTTTTCTTGTCTAATTTATTTGGAAGCTTTAAGTATTTATGATACTTTTGATATATTGTGTTTGTAGGAGTAACATGATCCAAAGAACTTATTTTTCTGCTATGTGGGGCTGCTAGAAACTAAATGAAAATAAAAGGAGAGCATCGGGAGGAGAATATAGAGGAAAGCAAGCTGCCTTTGCAGCTGGAGGAAAGCAGGTCAGCGACAAAGGGATCCAAGGAAGTCAGAAGAATTAGGGGACAGCAACTGGCAAAGCAGAGGAAATGGAGGAGTCCACACGGGGGACGGAAAAAGAATCCAAAGAAAGGTGAGAGCTCGCAGAGAGTGATTGGAAGGAGGAAATAAAAGGAAATTTGAGGTATGTAGAGAGGGCGGTCTTGGAGCGGGAGAAAGGGGCTGCCCTTTGGGCAGCTCGCAGAGACGCAGGAAGGAGAGAAGCTCGCTGGGACGCAAGGCAGTGTGACGCGGGTAGACTGACGGAAGGGGAAATAATATAGGAGGGCAGCGTGAGTGAGGAAAAAGGTGGGGGGACGGGGGAGCTGCCTTTGGGCAGCTCGCAGAGAGTGATTGGAAGGAGGCGCGGGGTCAGCGAGAAAGGAAAGCAGAAAGCTGCCTTTGGGCAGCGTGAGGGACAGAAAATAGAAAGAAAATAGAGGGAGGTCAGAGAGGTTAGACGAGAGAGCAGTGGGAGGCGCAAGTAAGAAAGGAGTAAGCTGCCTTGGCAGCTCGCAAGGACGGTCAGAAGAGTGAAGCGGGGAGAGTCCAAGGGTGAGCACGGCATGGTGAGTATGGAGAGAGGTGAGCACGGGGGAAGCTGCCCTTGCAGCTGAGACTGACGCACGGACAGACTGATGCCCACTCTCTCTTTCGGTTTAATTTTTCCAAACTTCTCTTTTATTTCTGTTTTTAATAATGTGTAATTAAATTTATGTTGGTTAGAGGTTAATTTGAAACTATGAATATATTTGTAATATGAATTGATTACCTTCAGTTGTGAGTTATAAGTTGTGAATTCAATTTACTTATCCGTTCGTATAAAAACTGATTTTCCCTACTTACATCTATACGACAATTGTCAAAAAGAGGGTTTAATTTTGTGTGTCAAGTAATTCACGCACCAAATTTTGGCGCCGTTGCCGGGGATTAGCAACTTTGCTAATCCTTTTATTTTTGTTTTTGTTTATGTTTATATTGGTGTTTGTGTATTTTACTTTTGATATTTGATTTATTTTTCTTTCTTTGATTTTAGGTTCAAATGGAGCCGAGGGAAATTTAAAGGAAAGATGCGTCCGGCTAAAGACGTTAAATCAAGCGCTTCTTGGGAGGCAACCCAAGCATTCAACGAAGGGAGACTTTGGAATCACTAACCCAATCAGCTTTGCATTCTTCCACCCTTATCTTTACTGCTTTCATTTTGTTTTGTTTAGTTAGTTGTGTTATTTGGTTGATTTCTGTGAGTTTGTGTTATTTAGTTTAAGTGTGGGGAAAGGTTAACCAAAGTCTCTTTACATTAATTTACTTATATAAAAAAAAAAAAATAAAAAAAAAAAATAAAAAAAAAGATAAAATTTAAAATAAAAAAAAAAAAAAACATAAAAATTTAAAAAAAAAAATTAAAAAAAATTAAAAAAAATTTAAAAAAAAAAAAAGTACAAATATTTTACAATGATGTAAACTAATAGTATTCATTGGTCGGGTGGTGCTTCAGTAGTAGGCGGGGCTTCAGCAGTCGGCGGGGCCACAGAAGGAGGAGGCGGCAGAGGTTGATCAGTTGGAGCTTCACTACGCGGTGCCGCCCCAGAAGACGAAGGCAGATGTGGTTGGAACAGACCCACAAACTTTCGATGATCAAGTAAAATTTGACCATCAGTGTCCTGCATCTGGTCAATCTTCCTCTTCATGCTGGTGGCATAGTTGTGTGCAAGCTTGTGCAATTGTTTATTTTCATGCTTGAGTCCTCTAATCTCCTCTTTGAGACTCTGTATTTCAGCCACCAACGATTCAACGTGACGGGTTCGAGCAAATAGGCGTTGGGCCATGTTGGACACGGAACCGGCACACTGCACGCTAAGAGCCAGAGACTCCTTAACCGCCAATTCATCAGACCGTCTAGCGAGCAGTCTGTTATCTCTTGGGGTGACAAGGTTCCGGGCCACCACCGCAGCTGTCATATCATTTTTTATCACCGAATCCCCCACAGTAAGGGGACCGGTAGGGGATATGAAGGATGGCCGCCATATGTTGTCTGGTGAAGGCGGAGCTGCCTCTTCACCAATGTTCAAGTCAAAACGACGATCAGAAGGGCCAGACATTTTTCAGAGGTGGTGAAGAAAGAAGAGAGTCGGAATGATCAAGATTAAACAAGTGCAAGAAGGGAGTGTTTACAAGAGGGAGCTCAAGTGTGTTGTGGAACACAATTAACGCCTCTATAAAAAGAAGAAATCAAAGAGGCGCTCCTCAGAAATCGATGAAGCGTCCTCTCGCAAATCGAAGAGGCGGGGCTCATTTCTCAAAAGCCGGATTCTTTTCTAAAAAGAGGACGCTCCTTTCTCAAAAGCCGGATTCTTTTCTGAAAAGAGGCGTTTCATTTCTTAAAGGCTGGGCTTGCTCAGAAACCACGAGCCGAACCCCGGATTTCAAAAGATCAATTTGTCCAGACATGTCGTCACTTGTCACACGCAAATTGCTTTGCGGAAATCTCGGGCAGTTTGTCGAAGCACCAATTCAGAAATCGAAGAGGGAAATTCAACAGTCAAAGACACGCTAGCTTTCTCAAAAGCTGGGCTTCAACCCACGGGCAAATCTTCTTTTCCAGATTTATCCGCACGTGTCACATGCTACCTCTACAATCGACGATGCTCAGAGCTCGAAGCGCCGATTCCAGATATCAATGAGGAATCTGCTTTGCGGAAATTACAGGCAGCTTTGTCAGAAAGCGCGTAATTTGTACTATTCATCCATCCACCGGCTGCCGACAATGAGTGAGGGAATAGTTCCGGTTGTGAAGAAAGTCCTATAAGTATTTACCTTCGCCTTCTACAGCAAAGGCACACCCTCTCAGCACTTCTTCATCTCCGAGAATGCATTCCCAAAGAACCCTCTCGAGTCACACTGTATTCCTCATTCCCTGGGATACCCCTGCAAACAACCCATCCAGAGCAAAAGTATTTCATATCATAATGGTTGAAAGCAAGAGTATCTCATATCATGCTTTCTCCCTGTCCTTTCTCTAGCCAACACCTGCTCTCGAGTACTCATCATCTTGTGCTTTCGCTTTGTTTCTCACTTATAAGGGAAGTGAAGATGATACCTCGAAGCATGTGGAGACAACGTGCTGATTCATCCTCAACTAAGGACAAGGAGAAAGAGAGCAAGAGGTGGGCACTTGGAAAGATTGAAGAAAGAAACAGACCAACACCTCTCCCTCGTGCCTGCCCGTTGTGCAGAAGAAACAAGCAGAGAAGAATGCAGCTTGCACAATCATCCCAGCGGAAGGAGTCCGAGCTGAGGAACTAGAGAAGCTGCCACATCTGCTTGGAGAACAAATAAGGAACTGCAACATTCCCAAAGAGCAAAGCTCCGCCGTACAATATCATCAAATCATCACTTGCAAGTAAAAAGCTAAGTGTCACCCCGTTCAAGAGGAAAGCTGTGGAAAGTCAACAAACACGACCAATGATTACTTATTAGTTATTTTCATTGTCTTTTATCGTGATTTTCAATTTTTCGTTTGCAATTTTTTTTATTTTTTATTTTATTTTTTATTATTATTTTATTTTCTTGCGTTACTTAACTGAATTATTTCTTTTCTTTGCAGGAACTTTTGGTTATTTCCACCCTTGAAGTTGATTGCAGAATTTTATCTTGGGGGTCATCGCTTGATTTTACTGCAAATTAGGGAAGTTTTCAGTCCAATTGCTTTATTTTGTTTCTTATTATTTATTTATTTATCTTATTTTATTTGCGTTATAGTGTTTTCTGACATTGGGGACAATGTCAAGTTTAAGTGTGGGGGTAGAAATCTCTAGAATTTCATTTGTTTCTGTGTTGTTGCTTTTTTTTTTCTTTAAAAATAAAAAAAAAAAAATCGGAAAATTTAAAAATCCAAAAATATTGTCTTGTTTCCCTTATTGTTTTGAATTAGATTTTTGTTAGTTTCCTGACCCAATGATATAATTGGATCAAATTCGAACCATGATCATCAAGAACTTAGTAACATGTGTTTTGTGAAATTCCTAATTCTCTTGTTAGTTTTGTACATGTTTGATCATCTTTGAAAAACCAATGCAAATAGCCTTGTTAATGTGAAACTAAAGTATGACTTAAAGCTTCATATGTGAATTTAGTGACCATATACATCCTATGTGAGTTTTTGAGCCTATTGAAAGTGTGTGCATTTTTCATACACTCCTATTTTTTTATGTGTGATGAACTTATGTGAGATACATCTCTAGAACTTGCGTAACGATCTTTCGAAATGTTTGTCATTGATTGCATGAATTTGGAAATGATAGAGGCATTAGGTTTACCACTATGGCCCAAATAACCATGTTTCCCAAAGAAAAATGATATTATTAGATTGCCAATTTGAGCCGTGTATGTTGAGCCTTTTATTTCTTATCACCAGATATGTCTACCCTTATACCTGAAACATTTTTCCTTACCCTTTCCAAGCAAGCTAGTGAGCAATGTGAAATTGTCTTATGAGAAATATTTGTGAAGTACTTTGAAGGTGTTTGGCAAAAGAATAAGTGTGGGGGTATTTCATGTTTGTATAAAAAAAAAAAAAAAAAAAAAAAAAAGAGAAAAGAGAAGAAAAGAAAAAGAAAAAGATTGATTGTACACAAAGAAAATAAAAAGTTTTTAAAGTTTCAGTTTAAGGGTGTGGTTGGAGGTGCTAGAAGAATCGCTGGAAATATTGAGTTCTTATAAATCTAAACAAAAGAATTGCTTGCAATGTAGCTTGGAACTTGTGTTTACCTATTCTTTCATTTCAATAACCCTCTCCCTAAACCTCATTACATCCAATAAAAGTCCTCTTGATTTAAGTTTTGCAATTATGACTGTGGAGAAGTGATCTTTATGCAAGATTATGGTAGAAATTTCACATTTGATTCTTTGAGCGAAACACATTAAAACTAAACACATGTGTGATTGAGTGTATATCCCGTGAGAGGGTTGCTAGTTTGCATATGATGATTTTAAAAATAAAAACTTGAAATTGCATTAGCATGGCTATCTCACACACTACACTTCAAGGATGATTTAAAGATTACTGCTAATATTTGAATAAGGAAGATGAACTTGGATTAGTTCCTTGATGCTAGCTATGGTTCTTGATGATTTGTTTTCTTGAATGAAATTCTATGCGGGTCACATAGGGGGAAACTAATGTTTTTCTTGTTACTTCTTGTTCTTGTTTTCTTTGTTTTGCTCGAGGACTAGCAAAAGTTAAGTGTGGGGGTATTTGATCGGATCATATTTATATATATTTTTACTTCGAATTCACTCGTCTTTTCTTAGTTAGTTCCTTATATTTTTGAGCTATTTACGTTATTTTTGTGTTTATAGGATTTGTTATGCAAAGAAAATAAAAATAGAACAAGTGAAATTTTATTCGTGAAAAGCAAATTTAAATTACAATATTGCTAACCTATTGTGACGCTAAATGATAAACCAATATTTAAACTATATATTTCATCATTTTATATTTCTTTTCTTGTCTAATTTATTTGGAAGCTTTAAGTATTTATGATACTTTTGATATATTGTGTTTGTAGGAGTAACATGATCCAAAGAACTTATTTTTCTGCTATGTGGGGCTGCTAGAAACTAAATGAAAATAAAAGGAGAGCATCGGGAGGAGAATATAGAGGAAAGCAAGCTGCCTTTGCAGCTGGAGGAAAGCAGGTCAGCGACAAAGGGATCCAAGGAAGTCAGAAGAATTAGGGGACAGCAACTGGCAAAGCAGAGGAAATGGAGGAGTCCACACGGGGGACGGAAAAAGAATCCAAAGAAAGGTGAGAGCTCGCAGAGAGTGATTGGAAGGAGGAAATAAAAGGAAATTTGAGGTATGTAGAGAGGGCGGTCTTGGAGCGGGAGAAAGGGGCTGCCCTTTGGGCAGCTCGCAGAGACGCAGGAAGGAGAGAAGCTCGCTGGGACGCAAGGCAGTGTGACGCGGGTAGACTGACGGAAGGGGAAATAATATAGGAGGGCAGCGTGAGTGAGGAAAAAGGTGGGGGGACGGGGGAGCTGCCTTTGGGCAGCTCGCAGAGAGTGATTGGAAGGAGGCGCGGGGTCAGCGAGAAAGGAAAGCAGAAAGCTGCCTTTGGGCAGCGTGAGGGACAGAAAATAGAAAGAAAATAGAGGGAGGTCAGAGAGGTTAGACGAGAGAGCAGTGGGAGGCGCAAGTAAGAAAGGAGTAAGCTGCCTTGGCAGCTCGCAAGGACGGTCAGAAGAGTGAAGCGGGGAGAGTCCAAGGGTGAGCACGGCATGGTGAGTATGGAGAGAGGTGAGCACGGGGGAAGCTGCCCTTGCAGCTGAGACTGACGCACGGACAGACTGATGCCCACTCTCTCTTTCGGTTTAATTTTTCCAAACTTCTCTTTTATTTCTGTTTTTAATAATGTGTAATTAAATTTATGTTGGTTAGAGGTTAATTCGAAACTATGAATATATTTGTAATATGAATTGATTACCTTCAGTTGTGAGTTATAAGTTGTGAATTCAATTTACTTATCCGTTCGTATAAAAACTGATTTGTGTATGTTGGTTGAGAGTGCACGCTTAATTTACATGCATGAATTTGATGCTAGAATATAAGTGAATTTCACCTAATCGTTATGAACTTATTTTCACAAGTAGTAAAGGTTGCTAGTCACAATCACGTTAAGTAAATTCTTGGCAAGAGTATCATGCTTTTCATAGTTACGAATACCTCGTCAATGCTTATAGTTTTCACAAAGTTTAATGATCTTTGATTGTATCTCTATTGTGCTTTTCACGTAGGGGACTTTTGAAGAATGTTTTGAATTGTTGTATGCGTTTTCCCGTCCAATTCAATAACTTAAGGAAAACTTGAAGATTAAAAAAGTGCTGTTCACGGTTAATCTGGAGTATTGAGATTCACAATTTATTAAATGAACAACTGGAAATCATTTTGTATGCAAGTATAACATGTGTGAAGAAGAACCCTCTAGCTAGTCCGTCATTTATCATTTTACCTTAATTTTATGTTTTTGTCAATTCTGTAATTTAATTAAGTTTAATTTACTTTTCATCAAAACCAAACACCCATCCATTATTAAATTATATTATTTATTTAGTTTTCTTTATTGTTAGTCTTTTAATTTAATTTCCGTCCATTTCAGTCCTAGTGTTTAATTTGATTGTTTTCATTATTTTGAGTCATTTTAAGTGTGTTTCGAGTTATTAGAGTTTTTAGCCTAGTTTTGTGTCCTTGAGTCTTATTTAATATTTTTAAGTTAATTTAATAGATTAGCAATCCCTCCTAATCCCCGGCCTAGAACGATACCCTACTTACATCTATACTACAATTGTCAAAAAGAGGGTTTAATTTTGTGTGTCAAGTAATTCACGCACCAAATTTTGGCGCCGTTGCCGGGGATTAGCAACTTTGCTAATCCTTTTATTTTTGTTTTTGTTTATGTTTATATTGGTGTTTGTGTATTTTACTTTTGATATTTGATTTATTTTTCTTTCTTTGATTTTAGGTTCAAATGGAGCCGAGGGAAATTTAAAGTAAACATGCGTCCGGCTAAAGACGTTAAATCAAGCGCTTCTTGGGAGGCAACCCAAGCATTCAACGAAGGGAGACTTTGGAATCACTAACCTAATCAGCTTTGCATTCTTCCACCCTTATCTTTACTGCTTTCATTTTGTTTTGTTTAGTTAGTTGTGTTATTTGGTTGATTTCTGTGAGTTTGTGTTATTTAGTTTAAGTGTGGGGGAAGGTTAACCAAAGTCTCTTTACATTAATTTACTTATATAAAAAAAAAAAAAATAAAAAAAAAAAATAAAAAAAAAGATAAAATTTAAAATTTAAAAAAAAAAAAAAATTTAAAAAAAAAAATTAAAAAAAATTAAAAAAAAATTAAAAAAAAAAAAAAAAAAAAAAGTACAAATATTTTACAATGATGTAAACTAATAGTATTCATTGGTCGGGTGGTGCTTCAGTAGTAGGCGGGGCTTCAGCAGTCGGCGGGGCCACAGAAGGAGGAGGCGGCAGAGGTTGATCAGTTGGAGCTTCACTACGCGGTGCCGCCCCAGAAGACGAAGGCAGATGTGGTTGGAACAGACCCACAAACTTTCGATGATCAAGTAAAATTTGACCATCAGTGTCCTGCATCTGGTCAATCTTCCTCTTCATGCTGGTGGCATAGTTGTGTGCAAGCTTGTGCAATTGTTTATTTTCATGCTTGAGTCCTCTAATCTCCTCTTTGAGACTCTGTATTTCAGCCACCAACGATTCAACGTGACGGGTTCGAGCAAATAGGCGTTGGGCCATGTTGGACACGGAACCGGCACACTGCACGCTAAGAGCCAGAGACTCCTTAACCGCCAATTCATCAGACCGTCTAGCGAGCAGTCTGTTATCTCTTGGGGTGACAAGGTTCCGGGCCACCACCGCAGCTGTCATATCATTTTTTATCACCGAATCCCCCACAGTAAGGGGACCGGTAGGGGATATGAAGGATGGCCGCCATATGTTGTCTGGTGAAGGCGGAGCTGCCTCTTCACCAATGTTCAAGTCAAAACGACGATCAGAAGGGCCAGACATTTTTCAGAGGTGGTGAAGAAAGAAGAGAGTCGGAATGATCAAGATTAAACAAGTGCAAGAAGGGAGTGTTTACAAGAGGGAGCTCAAGTGTGTTGTGGAACACAATTAACGCCTCTATAAAAAGAAGAAATCAAAGAGGCGCTCCTCAGAAATCGATGAAGCGTCCTCTCGCAAATCGAAGAGGCGGGGCTCATTTCTCAAAAGCCGGATTCTTTTCTAAAAAGAGGACGCTCCTTTCTCAAAAGCCGGATTCTTTTCTGAAAAGAGGCGTTTCATTTCTTAAAGGCTGGGCTTGCTCAGAAACCACGAGCCGAACCCCGGATTTCAAAAGATCAATTTGTCCAGACATGTCGTCACTTGTCACACGCAAATTGCTTTGCGGAAATCTCGGGCAGTTTGTCGAAGCACCAATTCAGAAATCGAAGAGGGAAATTCAACAGTCAAAGACACGCTAGCTTTCTCAAAAGCTGGGCTTCAACCCACGGGCAAATCTTCTTTTCCAGATTTATCCGCACGTGTCACATGCTACCTCTACAATCGAAGAATGTTTTGAATTGTTGTATGCGTTTTCCCGTCCAATTCAATAACTTAAGGAAAACTTGAAGATTAAAAAAGTGCTGTTCACGGTTAATCTGGAGTATTGAGATTCACAATTTATTAAATGAACAACTGGAAATCATTTTGTATGCAAGTATAACATGTGTGGAGAAGAACCCTCTAGCTAGTCCGTCATTTATCATTTTACCTTAATTTTATGTTTTTGTCAATTCTGTAATTTAATTAAGTTTAATTTACTTTTCATCAAAACCAAACACCCATCCATTATTAAATTATATTATTTATTTAGTTTTCTTTATTGTTAGTCTTTTAATTTAATTTCCGTCCATTTCAGTCCTAGTGTTTAATTTGATTGTTTTCATTATTTTGAGTCATTTTAAGTGTGTTTCGAGTTATTAGAGTTTTTAGCCTAGTTTTGTGTCCTTGAGTCTTATTTAATATTTTTAAGTTAATTTAATAGATTAGCAATCCCTCCTAATCCCCGGCCTAGAACGATACCCTACTTACATCTATACTACAATTGTCAAAAAGAGGGTTTAATTTTGTGTGTCAAGTAATTCACGCACCAGCATGCAATCCATTCTAGCCCAAAATTGCTCTAAAATGCTTCAAAATGCTTCAAAATGCACTTTCTTGCCAACTTTGCCAATTAGACCTACAAACAAATGAAAATAGCTTAAATCACTATAATAAACACAAACTAACTATGAAAATGCAAGAAAACAAGCTAACTAAGTCGCATAATTATGCTCATTTCAGAAAACACATGCCATGTCTACAAGGGCAGGGCGTCTTCTGCTTGTCACAGGGATGGTCAGCTTGTTTATGCATTCGGCCTAGGCTTGTGAATAATTCCTTCAATCTTCATTGAAAATAGAGAAATTTATTAACTTTGCTAGTAGGTAGTAATGGCATAACAACAGATAATCCTTGGCATGTGAGGTCCTGTTCGTCGAGCCGTTTGAGTATTCAAACTTTATTTGTCATTCCACTGCTTTTCAATTTCTTTGTCGCTCATAGTGGTGAGGGTGTAGCTGCTCTTTCCATCTACTCGGCTGATCTTGTACGAACCTTCCTAGATATGAGCCATCTTTTTTGAGCTTTCCCAACGGGCGATGATTAAGGCTTTTCTAAGGACTAAGTCTCCTGGTTGGCATTGTCGGATCTTCACTCTCTTATTGTAGCTGGAGATGAGCTGTTGTTGATAGGCTGCAATGCGGGTGATAACCTTCTCACGCTCTTTCTCTGCCAGGTCTAAGTTTATGGCTATCTTCTTCTCGTTCTGCTCTAAATTCAATAGTACAGTGTTGATGCTTGGCACCATGATGTTGGGAGAGCCATACTCTAGGGAGAATGGAGTCTCGCCAGTTACTTGACTTTTGGTGGTGCGATATGCCCACAGAACACCAGGGAGTTCGTCTGCCCACTTGCCCTTCTTGTTTGAGAAAGACTTCTTGAGGCAGTTAAGGATGGTCTTGGTGGACGTCTCGGCCTGCCCATTGCCTTGCGGATACTAGGGCGTGGACATGTGCTACTTGATACCATATTTTTCGAATAACTCTGTCGAGTCTTTGCCCACAAGTTGAGGACCATTGTCGGTGACGATGGAGTGCAGGATGTCGAAATGGTAGATGATGTTGTTTTATATGAAGCGTTCTATGTTCGTCTGGGTAGTTGTATTCATGTGTTCAGCTTCGATCCATTTGGTGAAGTAGTCGGTCGCTACGATCATCATGCCTCTGCTTCTAGTGGCAGGCGACATTGGTCCTACCAGGTCAATCGTCCACTGCATAAATTCCCAATAGCTCGTATGTGGGTGAAGTTCGCTAGCAGGTAGTGTGGGCACTGGCATAAAGTGCTGGCAGTTATCACACCTTTATACATACTCTTTGGCGTCTTGATGCATGGTTGGCCAGTAGTAGCCAGTGCTAAGAGCTTTTTATGCTAGAAAGCAGCCTCCAAAGTGGTTTCCACAGACGCCTTCGTGGATTGAGCTAAGTTTCTTCTGGTTGTCAGGAGGCGATAGACAGCGGAGATGTAGTCCTGAGAATGATCTGTGAACGAGCATATCGTTCCCCATGTTGGAAATGTGCCCTAAAACCAATCATATGATGATACTTTACGGACATTTCACATGTTAAACTAATCTAGTTTAATATCAAGGGCATAGATTATTGTTTTAAGCCGTCTCATATAAATGTTATATGCTTAAACGATGAGTCCAAGGAATATGTAATTAGGAGAATGTAATTTAAAGAAGTTAGATTCATGAGACTATTCTCTTTCGTATACATATCCTAAACGTTCCTGATCATAGGATTGCCAATTGGGCATTGACAGTCTGTTAAGATCAGTATGTGCTATGTCTTCTCTTAGTGAGAGTGACTGGTCTCGAGTCATTGGTGTGACTGACACCAAGACAAGTACGTAGGTGCTCAATAAGGAATAAGTTCACTGAACGCGATCAACGAAGAGTTCTCATACTCATGTCACATGAGAACTCATGGTTGAGATAATGCAAAGTAGTCATTTGACCTGAGGCATCATAGTTGTCTTGTGGTTAGGTCCTTGATCTTTGATTATGTCAAAGTCACTCCATTCGCGGGTGTCCACGGCATAGTTGGGGTTAAGCCACTTAGCCATGGAGGCAAGTGAATGCGCAACAAGGGATCTCTAACCTTCAAACTGTTTTAGGGAGAATACCCTATGATATGATTAAGAATCTCTGGCCAAAGTATGAATGAGATTTAGGAAGTCATTCCAAATCACATTCAAGGTAATCATATAAGTAAATGAATCACATTGGATAGTAGACATGAATAAACTATCAAACCAAACAATTGTTGGAAATGTGCCCTAAAACCAATCATATGATGATACTTTACGGACATTTCACAAGTTAAACTAACGTAGTTTAAATATAAAGGGCAAAGGTTATTGTTTGAGCCGTCTCATATAAATGTTATATGCTTAAACGATAAGTCCAAGGAATATGTGATTGGGAGAATGCAATCTAAAGAAGTTAGATTCATGAGACCATTCTTTCGTAGACACATCCTAAACGTTCCTGATCATAGGATTGCCAATTGGGCATTGACAGTCCGTTAAGATCAGTACGTGCTGTGTCTTCTTTCAGGGAGAGTGACTAGTCTCGAGTCATTGGTGTGTGTGACATCAAGACAAGTACGTAGGTGCTCAATAGAGAATGAGTTCACTAAACACGATCAACGAAGAGTTCTCATATTCATGTCACATGAGAACTCATGGTTGGGATAATGCAAAGTAGTCATTTGACCTGAGGCATCACAGTTGTCTTGTGGTTAAGTTCTTGATCTTTGATTATGTCAAAGTCACCCCATCCGCGGGTGTCCACGGCATCGTTGGGGTTAAGCCACTTAGCCATGGAGGCAAGTGAATGCGCAACAAGGGATCTCTAACCTTCACATCGTTTGAGGGAGAATACTCTATGATATGATTGAAAATCTTTGATCAGAGTATGAATGAGATTTAGGAAGGTGTTCCAAATCACATTCAAGGTAATCATATAAGCACACGAATCACATTGGATAGTAGACATGAATAAACTATCAAACCAAACAATGTGGTCAAGAGTATTGTATTAGAGAAATACCGTATTGCATTTGTAATCCTAAACTGACTAGGTTCTCCACCTCTTCTGATTAGCTTGGGTAACCATGATATGCTGCTAGGTGTCACTCATGGTTTGTGGAAGCCCTAAACGTGTATAATCACTAAAGGGAGAATTGAAAGTAAGTTTCAATTCACAATCGGTTTGAAAGAGTTCTAATCGCCCACTACCTCGCTAAAAGGAACCTAATGGATCGTACACCGTGTAAGGTAAAGATTGAAGAAACAACGGAGATGAGTAAGAATAATTAAATGGTTTAATTATTTATGGCAAGGATTAATTAATATGTTAATTAATCAAACGAATAAGTTCGTTAAAAGACCACGGGTTAGTTTTGGGCCTCATGGCCCAATGGGCTTCGAACGTCAAGCCCATTGACTTAAGTTGTATGACAACTTAATTCACAAAGGCCCAAAAGCCCAATAAAACCCTTATGGCCGGCCATGTTAGAGAGAATGGCTTTTTGGTTCTTTAGGTCACTTATTTGAAGGGACTATATAAAGGACTTTATAGCCTAAATTCATTAAGGGTTTCTTTTGGAGAAAATTGGAGAGAACATGTCTCTCCCTTTCTCTCTAAAGAGGCCGGCCCCCTTGGAGGGATTAGCTAGCAATACTACTACTCCAAGGTCACTCATTTCTTCTCCAATCTAACCTTGGTGAAGATACTTAGAGGTTCTCTATTTTGGGAACTTGGAGAAACCTATTCTTCCATCCAAATCCATAGATTTAAGAAGCAAGGAATGAAGGCCCTCTCTTTGGGTGATTAGCCTTTGCTTATGCAAAGAGGAATCTACAAAGGTATAAATTTCAACTCACTTTGTTTTTGAGTTGAGTATTGGTTCACCAATCTACTAGGCTTTGAATTTCATGGGTAATGTTTTGTTTTTGAGTGCATGAAAGCATGATTCTGCCTTTAATTGTTAATTGCATGCTAATAGATGTTGCTCAAATGAACATGTTTTCACAAAATTTTCCTTCAACAATGTGGTCAAGAGTATTGTATTAGAGAAAGACCGTATTGCATTGTAATCCTAAACTGAATAGGTTATCCACCTCTTCTGATTAGCTTGGGTAACCATGACATACTGCTAGGTGTCACTCATGGTTTGTGGAAGCCCTAAACATGTGTAAATACTATAGGGAGAATTGAAAGTAAGTTTCAATTCAAAATCGATTTGAAAGAGTTCTAATCGCCCACTGCCTCGCTAAAAGGAACCTAATGGATCGTACACCGTGTAAAGTAGAGATTGAAGAAACAACGGAGATGAGTAAGGATAATTAAATGGTTTAATTATTTATTTATGGCAATGATTAATTAATATGTTAATTAATCAAACGAATAAAGTTCGTTAATAGACCACGGGTTAGTTTTGGGCCTCAAGGCCCAATGGGCTTTGAACGTCAAGCCCATTGACTTAAGTTGTATGACTACTTAATGACAAATAATTGACAAAGGCCTAAAAAGCCCAATGAAACCCTATGGCCGGCCATATTGATATAGGAGTGGGTTTTGGACTTAATTACAAGTTTGCCACTAAAATGAATGTAGGTATAAATATGACTTTATAGCCAAAATTCATTTAAGGTTTCTTTTGGAGAAAAGATGAGAACACAAGCTCTCTTTTCTCTCTAAAGAGGCCGGCCACCCTACAGGAATTGAGCTAGCAATCTTACTTCCTCTAGGTCACTCATTTCTTCATCAATCTTTCCTTGGTGTGGAGACTTAGAGGTTTTCAACTTTGAGAACTTGGAGAAACCAATTCTTCCATCCAAATCCATGGAGATAAGAAGCAAGGAATGAAGGCCCTATCTCTTGGTTGATTATCCTTTGCTTATGCAAAGAGGAATCAACAAAGGTATAAATTTCTCAACTCACTTTGTTTTGAGTTGAGTCTTGGTTCACCTAACTACTAGGCTTTGAATTTCATGGGTAATGTTTTGTTTTGAGTGCATGTAAGCATGATTCCACCTTTAATTGTTAATTGCATGCTATATAGATGTTGCTCAAATGAACATGTTTTTCACAAAATTTCCTTCACCCCATATAGTAGCGTGCTGCCTTCATATGGAGCTTTCTAGACTCCATTCTATCTACGAAGAGCATTCCATTGACTATGTATTCGATGATGGGATCTTGCCAACTCAAAGTTGTGTTGATCTACGCCACCTCGACTTCTGGTTCCTTATCTATGCTTAATTTTTCTAAATACTCAACTAGGATGAAGCACCTGAGCTGATGGTCTAAGGCAGAGCCTAGACCTGCTAGTGCATCTGTGTGGGCATTTTATGCTTGTGGAAACAGAATGAGTGTGTACACTTGCAACGTCACTAGCTGCTCTCATACCTTCTTGAGGTATCGGGTCATCCTTAGATGTTTCGCTGCGTACTTCCCTGAGGTTTGGTTGGTGATTAGTTAGGAATCGAAATAAATCGTGAGCTTCTTCACCACTAGGTCTTTTGCCAATCGGAGACCTGCTAGTAGGGCTCCATACTTTGCTTTGTTGTTTGATGCTTTGAAGCTTAGAATGATCACATGCTCAAGCATCGAACCATCTAAGGTAGTAAGAATTAAGGCTGCTCACGATCCCTGGTAGTTAGATGATCCATCGATGTGCAGACACCATAAATCTCCTACAGGTGGGGCTAGTGTAGCTACAGCGTACTATGCTGCCTCCGGGGCATTTTCAGGCTGTGTTATTGCATCCTTCAGGCTTGGGGTGAATTCTGCTACGAAGTCCGCCAAGGCCTGGGCCTTTATTACCATGTGGGGTTGGTATGCTAAGCTGTATTGGCCAAGTTTCAACACCCACTTCATCGCTCGTTAAAAAGCATCCGGACTATGCAAAACTGATCACAGTGGGTATTGGGTCATGACGATTACCGGATTCCCTTGAAAGTAAGGTTTGAGCTCTCAAGCTGCAACAACTAGCGCCAAAATTAGCTTTTCAGTCTTCGGGCATCTAGTTTCCACATTGAGAAGAGCGTTGGATGTATAGAATACAGGTAGTTAGGTCCCTAGCTTTTCTTGTATGAGGGCAAAACTCACTGCTACTTCTAATACCTCCACATACATATATAGGTTATTCGTTGCTTCCGGCTTGGAAAGTAGTAGAGGTGATGTCAGGTACTACTTTGGTCTTGAAACACTTTCTTGCACCCGTTGTTCCATTTATCTTCCTGTGCCCTTTTCATTGCCTTGAAGAAAGGCTTGCATCGGATGGTGGATCGTAAGAGGAAACGATTGAGTGCAGCTGATCGTCTAGTTAGACTTTGGATCTCCTTCAGAGTTATAGGAGACTTCCTGTCCAGGATTGCTCTGATCTGCCTTGGGTGAGCTTCGATTCCTCGCTGGGTTACAAGGTACCCTAAGAATTTGCCTGAGAAGATGTCAAAAGTGCAATTGGCTGTGTTGAGCTTCATTTTGTACTCTCGGAGGATGTCAAAAGTCCACCAAGTTGCTGATGTGGTATGACCGCTGCTTGCCTTTCACCATGATGTCGTTGACGTAGACTTCTATGGTTACTCCGATTTGTTTCTTGAACATCATGTTTATGAGCCGCTGGTAGGTTGCTCATGTGTTCTTGAGGCCAAAGGGCATGACCTTGTAGCAGTATGTGCCTTGCTCGATCACGAATGTGGTTTTCTCCTTGTCAGGCTCGTGCATGACAATCTGATTGTAGCCTGAGTATGCATCTAAGAAGCTGAGCAGCTAGTTCCTGGATGTTGAGTCAACGAGCAAGTCAATTCAGGGAACTAGGTAGTTGTTTTTAGGGCATGCCTTATTGAGGTTAGTGTAATCCACACATACTCTCCATTTGCCCTTGTTTTTTTTTTCTTTATTAGAATGATGTTTGCCAACCATGCTGAGTATGGCACTTCTTCAATGAATCTAGTCTCGAGTATCATGTTGATCTCTGCCTTGATAATTGCTACTCACTCGAGTGTGAAATGACACATTTTCTGGATCATAGGTTTGATAGTAGGATCGATGTGCAGCTTATAGCAAGCTACTGTTGGATCATACGGGGCATGTTAGAGGGTGACCATGCGAAAACGTCATGATTTTTCCTAAGGAAAACGGTGAGTTCTTCCTTCTTGATGCGAAAATTATCTTAACACACAAATTTAACCCTCTTTTGACAATTGTAGTACACGTATAAGTAGGGATCGTTCTGGACCGGGGATTAGGTGGGCTTGCTAATAACCTCTAAATTGACTCAAAAACATAAAACTAAACTTAAAAACACTTAACAAGACTCACAAGACTCACAAGACTCACAAGACTCAAAGCAAACTTAAATTACTCAAAACAGCGTAAAACAACCAAATAAACTTAAACTAGACACTAGGAATGACTTTGGACGAAAATTGACTTTTACTTGAATCAAAACACTTAAAAACACAAACTAAAATAGATTTGAAACACTTTGAAACAAGAAACTAAAAGGGGGGGTTTTGATTTGGATGAAGTTGAAACAAACAAACAAGTATGAAAAACTAGACAAATTGTAAAACGAATGTGAGAAATAAGATGATGGATGGGATAGCTAGAGGCTTTTTCTCCACACAGGACATGTATGCAAATAACTCGATTTCCAGTTACTACTTCATTGAATTATGAACGACAATGCTCCAAATTAACCGTGACATCACTAGTTAACTCTCAGATTTTCCTTGTTTTATTGGATTGGATGACATCATTCGACAACCCAAAACATTCTTCTAAAGTTCCCTACATGACATCATAATAAAGATACAATCAAAGATCATTACGTTTAATGAAAATCATAAGCATTGACAAAGCACTTGCAACTATGACATCATGTCACTCATGTTAGGAATTAAACTTAACGCGATCGTTTATAAGCGACCTTCACTACATGTGAATATAAGTTTGTAACGATTATGTGAAACTTCCTTATATTCTAGCAACGGATTTATGCATGCCAATTAAGTGTCGACCCTTAATTAACAAATACAAATAAGTTATCAATCAAATAATTAAGCCAATTGCATTCACGATTCAAGAGTTCATAACTGGAATTTATCAAATTATATTGCACACATAATCATGGCTTTGAAATCACCCCTAGCCAAGAGGGGTTTAGCCACTCATATTTACAACAAAACGAAAGGAAATGAATTTAAACATTAAAAAAAGAAAGAAAACACCTAAATGCTCCAACGATCCAAGTTGGACAGCAAGCACGTCCAAGCACTTCTTCCCTTCCTTTGCTACGGCACAAGGTGTTGGTGAGTGTTTGAAGGTTTGTTTATATGGAGGAATTGATGTGAAGATGAATGGATGTGTTTGGATGAAGGTTGTGTTGAAATGGGAGTGAATGATATAACCAAGTATGTACTCCATTTATGTTACACACACTTCCTTTTATAGAGGAAGTGCATGGCAATGAAGGGGGACATGGAGTGGTGTAGCAATTAAGTGCAATGATTCAATGTAATGATGCATGAAATTTGAAATGATGGAGGGAACAAGGAATGGTGTAGCAATTGAGTGCAATGATTCAATGTAATGATGCATGAAATTTGAAATAATAAAGGGGACAAGGGTGATTATGCATGGCATAGGTGGAAAGGTGAGTAAGTGGTGAATCAATGAGTGCAAGGAGGTGAAAGGATATTGTGCACATGGTAAACAAAGGAAAGGAAGTGGAATGATGCAACAAATGAGTCAATGGAGGGAACATGGATGATGATGCACGACATAAGAATCCGAAGCGAGTGCAATGGTGGTGCACGACAATGATGGAAAGGTGAATGGTGGAGTGACACCCCTTTGTGGTTGAGCTCTTTGTCATTTTTACATTAATTCTTCTTTCTCTTTAACACATTCCTAGCCTCTTTAGCCTTCAATTTCGTCCATCCACCTTGCTCCATGCATGTGCTATTCATTCCTAGCCCAAAACTGCTCCAAAATCCACCAAAATGCATTTTATTGCTTTATAAGGCCTATAGACTTACAAACACACGAAAATAGCTTAAAATACATAATTAACTAAGAAATAACAACATAAATGCATGAGAACAAGCTAACTCAGTCGCATAAATATGCTCATATCACTTCTCCATCGAGCTTAAACATGAGCCAATAATAGCCGTTTTTTTTTTCTGGTAGGGGTCAAGAATGATGTTCTCAACGTCCTCTTTGGATTTCCATCCTGATTCATCTTTCAAGGCATTGTCGACCTTGACGCCATCTTCTTGACCTGCCTGCTGTAATAGTTATTTGGCGAAGGTAGAGTTATCTTTCTACACTTCAGCTGCTACTGCTGGGATGAAAGACTTATTCTCTGACTCTTTGGGAACTTGTACAATGTATCTCCAAGACATAGGCAGGTCGCCTTTGATCTCTCCGACTGCTCATTCCGGGATGCAAAATCGAATTTTCTGATACTCAATCTATGTCACAGCTCTAATCTTCACTAGCCAAGGTCGGCCTAATATCCTATTATAGAGAGATGGGTCACTGAGGATTATAAAGGTCTGCGATGAGATAATCGAAGGACTGGTTATGTCGAGTGTGGTGGTGCCAATGACAGTGAAGGTAAGTTCGTTGAATCCGGTCAAGACCTCTGCTTTGCGTTTGATCGTGCGTTCCTAGTCCATTTTCTGGATGACTGATAATTGTAGGATATTGACGGAGCTGCTGTTGTCCACCATAACTCTGTCAACGATAGCATGGGCCAGTTAAACAGAAATCACCAAGGCATCATTGTGGGGAAAGTTTAGTCCATCAGCTAGGGGTGGGTTCAAATAACCGAAAACCGAAAAAAACCGAAAACCAAACCGAACCGAGGCCGAAAAAAACCGAACCGAAAAAAAACCGAACCGAAACTGCCAAACCGAACCGAACCGAACCTGGCTGGTTCGGTTTCGGTTTTTAAGGTTCGGAAACCGAACCAAACCGAACCGAACTGAACAGATATATATATTTAATTTTTTTTTCAATATTATAAATAATTTAGTGATACAATCATAACAAGACATAACTAGGTACCAAGTTGGTTTGCTTGAAACTCTTCAAGTCCCTGCGCATGGGTTCGAATCCTCATGCCTCCAGGGTTTCAAAAAAGTTTTTTAGTTTTTTTGAGCAATCAACAAACCTTTTAAGTTTTAACCCTAGCCGCACCTTTTATTTTTTTCATTCCTCTCTTCTCTCTCTCATTCCCTGCCTCCAGTCCAGTGTAACCTAGCCCAGTAACCTTCTCGCGCAGCCGAGCCTCATCTCTCTCACTCTCTCTGTCTCTCTGTGAAGGGCTTCATTGAAGCCAAGCGCAAGGAACGCGAGGCTCGCGAGAAGGACGAGTAGTACTGGTGCGAGGTGAAGGGCAGCAAATCCCCCGTGGCCAAGAAGCGCGAGGAAGGATTTGGGGGTCACCGACTCCCTGGGATGGCTGCAACGAGAATGCTTCATCAGCAAATCCCCCGCGGCCCAGAAGCGCGAGGAAGAAGCCGAGAAGCTGGCGGAGGCTGCCACGCGGAAGTCCGAGGCCCACCGATTGGCGGATCTGGAGGAGAAGGATCTCCCTATCCTTTCTCTTCTCTCTCTCACTCTTCTTCCGCATAAGATCTCTCTCGCTCTCTCCGCTGTCGACCTCCCGCCTCACATTGACTGAGGTAATATTCATCTGCTCTGCTCATTTGGTATTTCGTCGAGCTCCGTGGTTTTGCTCAATTGGGTTGTTTTCGATTTTTTTTGTTTATGGATATTTTTCGATATTGTTTTTGCATGATTCGATTTGGGTTCTGTGTGTTGCGGTGTTTGATTCAGAAAGGTTGCTCATTTACTTGTGATGCTGTTTGGGTGTGCTGGAATGTGTAGATCTTTGTAGTTTCTCACTGCTTGCTGTAGATCTGATTGGAATCGGTTTTTAATTGCGAATTTGGATCTTATGATTTGAGATTTGCATTCTGTGGGTTGTAGAAATGGGATTGTTTAGCTGAATTTTGAAGAAATCATCTTTCATTTGCTTTAAAAACTGTGGATCTGCAAAAATTGTAATGAGTTTTTCGTCGATTAAACTTATAGATCTTGCGTTTACCTATCTCACACTTAGCTACAATTCTCTGTTTTAGTTTCATGAATCAGTATTATACTTTAAAATCGAAAAGGTTTTGACTTTTGGGCCTATTGTTCGATATGGTTGTCGGTAGGAGACGCACTGATGGCTAGGCCCTTGTTTCCGTGGTTAATCTTTGCGTTCATTTATGTTTTTCCTTCACCATGGATCACCAATTTGTCTCCCTAGATTTGGATATCATACTGCACTCTGAATGGGATATATGACACCTGTGAGTACATCGAATACGTTGTTACAATGAATGTCATAATAGTGTACTTTTAGTCTTTTACTATCATGAATGTTTGGCACGGACGGGAACTACTTTAGTTTCCCACACATTTAGTAAAAATTTGGTAGTATGTTAGCTACGCTAAATGCTTATCCCAGCATATAATTTGATTTAGCGATTGACATCAAATTTATATTGGAATGCTCCATTGACACCTTTCCGTGTTTGAAATTTATAGATCCAAGATGTGGAAGGGGTAGAACTATGTGGAACCCTGAAAAATGTTGTGGCCATAGCAGCAGGTTTTGTGGATGGGTTGGAGATGGGAAATAACACAAAGGTAAGCTCAAAAATTTTGGTAAAAGTTGAACCCACATCTCATCTGCTTTTTCTATGTCATTGTGACTGCTTATTTTGAATGACCAGGCTGCAATTATGAGAATCGGTCTAAGAGAGATGAAGGCATTTTCCAAGATGTTATTTTCATCAATCGGTATTGTTTTCTTCGCTAGTAACTATGTACTATAGTTGTTGGAAATTTCAATTATGCCAAGTATGTGTGCCAAAAATATAATCTGAAATTTCAATTATGCCAAGTATGTGTGCCAATTATGTCATGTTCTTATTTTTATTTTTATTTGTATGTAGAAATGGCAAGGGGAAGCTCAAAGAAAGGTGCTATGTTGCCTCCTAGGCCGCCTATGCGTTGAGCTTGAGCCTGAAGACTTGGAAGATTTTATTTGTGCAAGACATGAAGTGATGAAACCTTGAAGGTTTATTTGACTTGTGATGTTTAAATTTGGACTTTTTGAAGACTTAAACTTTGATGTTTAATTTGGACTTTTTGAAGACTTAAACTTTGATGTTTAATTTGGACTTTTTGAAGACTTAAACTTGATTGATGATTGATTCTATTTATAGTTGGACTTTAAGTTTTATGAGACTTTATATGTAGAGATGGAAACATGTCATATTTTCTATTCCTATATTATGTTGTGCTTGTTTTGCATTTTTTGGAGGAAAAAAAAAAAAACCGAAAAAAAACCGAAACCGAACCGAAAAAAAAACCGAACCGAAAAAAACCGAAAAAAATTTGGGCCGAACCGAAATTTCGGTTTGGTTTCGGTTTTGGCAAAAAACCGAACCGATAAGAACCGAACCTAGCCCTACCATCAGCGTCCTACTCGGTGAAACTGACGATTGGTCTATGTACAGCATCTTCGGCTTGAACCTAAAAGATTGACCTCGCCTTCTAGATCTTCTTTTTCTTAGAACTGTTAGTGGCCCCCAGATGCTTGGATTCGAAAAATATTTTGTTGATTTGGATCGTCTTGGCTATGGGTTTGACATTAGCATCTATTTCTCACCTTGGCTGGCCAGCTAGTCTGTCGACATACTGATTACACTTGCCTTCCTTCATGACCATCTTAAATTACTTCGTCCATGTGGTGTAGTCGTTGGTTGTGTGCCCGGGGCTTCTATGGAATGTGTAATACTTTGTCTGGTCCATCTTGGAGATGTCCCCTCTTATAGGTGGCGGTGGCTTGAACCATGGCTTGTCCTTGAGGTTGTGAAGGATTTGGTTGATCGATATTGAGAACTTGGTGTACGTCTTGATGTCATGCCTCCCTTCGTAGGGGATCGATCCCAGTGTCTTCTTCCTGGCTTATTTTTTCGTTGAGCGGTTTGTCGCTCGCCTTCTTCTGAATTGGCTCTGCATCCTTGCATGGCTGCTTAGGTGACTTCTGGGAACGCTTGGCCTCATCCCAAAGGGAGTGCTTTTCTACCAAAGCATAAGAGTCTGCCAAGGTCAAGTTCTTGGGCATGTTGGCCTACTGGTTTGTCTCTTCTTCTTGATATGTGATTTTCCTTTTTTACGTAATCCTTTGGATTTTTTTTTTTTTTTTGTAGCTTGTCTTGTAGGTTTCTACCTTTTAGGTTTTATATTAGAGGGGTTTGGTCCTATCTCTGTCCACACTTTTTTATCTTGTATTTTCTTTTTCAAGAGGGGTAAGGTGTATGTCCCCCTCCCCCCGCCCTTTTTTTCTTGTATTTCTTTTTTCAAGAGGGGTAAAGTGTATGTCCCCCCTCCCCCCGCAACTAGGTGTAACTTCTTTTTTCCATATCAATAAATTTCCCTCGTACCATCAAGGTTCTCCAATATATATATTGCAGTCATATTTAGAATAGGAATGTGATTGTGTAAATCCTAGTAGATATGAGAATGTATCTTATATCCCTATTAGGAGTTGATTACCTATTAAATGTTGTAATCCTAAAGGGAAAGGTTTTTACCTATCCTACTACTATAAATAAAGGCACAATGGGGTGATACAAACACACCTCACAATTAAATCACTATCTCTTCTCTCTACTTGTCGTCGGCCCCCTCTATCTCTAAACCCCAAAGATCTTTCAATCAAATAGGCCTACAACACGTTATCAGCACGCTCTTGCCAGAAGCTGAGTAATTGATGGATCGTAGGAGAAGGCTATCATCCATAAAATTCAAAGGCTTATATTTGTTTTATGCTAATCAAGTACACTATAAAAGAAGATATTTGAAATGTCCACGAAGCATGAAAACATTCCCATGATGCATGAACCCCTCTATGTTTATATTTCCCTTATGATATATTTATATTCTATATGTTCATATATTTGTTTCATGCATTACACAATTATATTTGCAATGTAGAATTTGTAAGTCAATGTATATAAAATAAATTAGAAGTAAATCTAAGGTTTGTAAACCACATGACAGCACCCTTTGGGTTTGCTGCACTGACCTAAACAACCCAGGCCTTCGGCCTACTTAGATCTTTAGGGCCCAAAGTCCCTTAAACCTATCTAAGAAAACCTGCAGCCCTTTCTTGGCTTATTGTCCCATGGTTTGAGCCTGCTTGTAATAGCTCATAGCCCATTGGGCTGTGTCATGCACCCCAACCTGCTGTGTTAAAGCCTGCCCCGACCCAGACCCTGCCTCGACTGGGCTCCCCATGCGAACCCCAAGCTAGCATTTTGCTGGGTTTGCTCTCATGCCTAAATGCCAGTAGCCATTGCTATTGGGCTCCCAAACTTGGCCCATGACCTGAAGACCACCTTGAAGGCTGCTTTTGCAGCTGTACCCAACTTGAGCTATTTTGCTCGCGGCACCCAGCCCAAATTTTTGGGCTATGGTATTTTCAACCCAATACTATTATTTTAGTCTTATTTTGCTTCTACGATCAACCCTGTTTGGTCCCGATCTATTGAATTAATTAAAAGTGACCTACAGTCCATTAATCTGATAATGAATCCAAAATTATTGACCTGAAGATCACTTTTGGACATTAATGATTCAATACTTTATTTTTATACTTTGAATCGTTGACATACTTTCGTAGTAATGAAGCTCTCACACTTGAGTTCCCAAAGAAACTCAAACCCACTATATTTAAATTATTATATTGCATTCTGTGTTTCTTATAGGAACCTCTCCTTATGAACTAATTGTTCATAAAAACTAAATTGAACCTGTAGTTTCAAATTTAGTGCCTTTGAAACTTGAAGTTTTCATTCAAAACATACCATATGAAACTTGTAGTTTTGATGCATAAATTAAACCAATACATGTTTATATAACCTGTATGTTTAACAATATATGTCTATGGCTTACCATATGACTAATCACGTTTTCTTTCCCTCCGTTTTAGGACATGCCAAACTTGAACAAGCTCAATTTCTCCGCTCTAGAAGTCTCCAGAAGAAACTATCTGAAGCGGGTTCAAGATGTGAAGCTCTATCTGACTGCAAAGGGTATTAGAGTCACCATTAGGGCACGTATCGATAACAAACTTATTGATGAAGCTTAGAAGGCTACTGCAATGATCTTCATTTGAAGACACATCCATGATGCACTATAGACCAAGTACCTTGTTGAGGAGGACCCACGCACCCTCTGGCTTGCTCTGGCCAACTGTTTCGATCACCAAAAAGACATATACTTGCCTGAAGCAAGATACGACTGGCAGCACCTTGGCTTCTAAGACCTTAAGTCCATGAATAAATACAACTTTGAAGTTTGTAGAATTTGTTCACTGTTGAAATTCTGCAAAGTTGAACTAACCGAATCCGAATCAGATATCCTAGAGAAGACCTATTCGACCTTCCATGCCACCAATATTATCCTGCAGCAACAATATAAGGCACATAAATTCACCAAGTTTTCATATTTGATCTCTATTTTACTTCTCGCTGAAAGGCAGAACCAGCTTTTGATGAAGAATCATTAAGCTCAACCCACTGGCTCAAACACCGTGCCTGAAACGCATAAAACCAATTCTAGCAGCCACAAACGACAAAGGAATCGTCGTGGCCGTGGCAATGGGCGGCAAGCCCAACCACGGGCCCAAGGTTAACAGAGCACCGCACCAAATGGAGGAAATATGACCCAGCAGCGTCCACCACTTACCCCTAAGGCCCCAAACTTTAAGAATAAGGGCAAAGCTCTCGTTCAGCCTACTTCTACTGAATTGGACATATGATACCGATGTTGATCAAGGGATCATTGGTCACGCATATGCCGAGCTTCCCCTGAGGCTATTGCCAAGTATCATTCCCGTCGTGAATCTAACTTTGCACATATGGATCATCCGGAAGATGCTACTACATCAATGGAGATATCGGATTTTCAGGATGTGTCAGCTTCTATGGATGCATAAATTAGACATGTTTTTAGGGTGTTTACCCCTAGTGGCCGAACCCACTAGGAGTGGCCGGCCCTTCCCCCCCTTAATTTTCTAGGTTTATGGTTTAATTTTGAACAATTTTTCTATGTATTTGGAATAATTTGTTTGATTTTGGTTTGTTTTGAATTATGGCTTCTTATTTTGAATGGATATTATTTTCTTGAATTGCTTAATTGAATGAATGGACATATATTTATGCATGTGGCCAATTCAATCAATTTATTTCTAGGTATGTCTAGTGGGAAAGTTACTTGTCTGACAGATAGTGCAACCACGCACACCATCTTGCATGAACGACATTATTTTACTAACTTAATACCCAAGAAAGCTCATTTGACAACTCTCTCAGGCCCATCCAACCTGATTGAAGGATACGGAAATGCCTATATCATATTGTCCAGTGGTATTATCTTATCCATTAAAGAAGCACTCTATTCTCCACGTTCCAGAAGAATGTTGCTGAGTTTTAGAGATATTTGAGATAATCAATATCATATTGAAACCACTAAAGACAATGGTTTTAAATTTCTTTGTATCACTTTGTACAAATATGGCCAGAAGTGTATTCACGAGAAGTTAGAACATCTACCGAGTGGGTTGTACATCACAACCATTCGCGGCATAGAAGCCCACAGTGTGGCCGGCCCTATGCCTGAGTTTCAGGACAGTTTGTTGCTTTGGCATGACCATTTGGGACATCCTAGACGTGGCATAATGTGCTGCACCCTCAAATCATCTTATGGGCATTAGTTACCTCCCTATGTTGCACTCCCGCCATGAAAAACGTGTTCTTTAAGGAAGTTGAATACTCAAGCCTCACATACAAAGATTATTCACGACCCCCTAAATATCTTTAGAGGATTCAAAGGGACATTTGTAAACATATCTAACCAATATGCGAACCATTTAAATACTTTATGGTGTTGGTTGATTCATCGACACGATGGTCACATGTTTGCCTATTGTCCACATGTAACGCTGCATTTGCTAAACTCTTAGCTCAAATCATTATGCTAAAGGCTCACCACTCTGATTATTCGATTAAGTCGATACGAATGGATAACGCTAGAAAGTTTACATTACAGACTTTTGACGATTATTGCATGTCAGTAGAGATTGATGTGGAACATCCTGTATCCCATGTTCACACCCAAAACAGCCTGGCAGAAGCTTTCCTAAATCACCTTCAATTGATAGCTTGGACTTTGGTTATGAGAACCAAACTGCCGTTATCTGCCTGGGGCTATGCAATATCGCACACATCTATGTTGGTTCGCTTGAGGCCCACGGCTACTCAACCACATTCATCGTTATAGTTAGTCACTGGATACAAGCTTGACATCTCCCATTTACGAGTGTTTAGGTGCGCCATTTATGTGCCAATATTGCCGCCACTACGTACCAAAATGGGTCCTCAGAGAAAAATGGGAATTTGTCGGTTATGATTCGCCATCAATTATTCGCTACTTAGAACCCTTGACAGGAGATATCTTTACCGCACATTTTATGGATTGTCACTTTAATGAGACAGTCTTCCTGTTGTTAGGGGGAGATAAGTATGCTAACATTCCCGTAGAATGCCTCAAATTGTCGTGGTATGCTCCCGCTATGTCTCATTTAGATCCCCGCACTGCCCAGTCTGAAACTGAGGTGTGACGAATTATAGATCTTCAGAGGATTACTCAAAGCATGCCGGATGCTTTTAATGATCTAGTAAGGGTAACACGATCACATATACCCGCTGCAAATTCACCTACAAGGATAGATGTACCCCGCATAAGTCCACAACCTGCCTGGGAAGGCCAAACCGTCCCTGAAGGTGAAGAGGCCACACTTTCCACACGGTAAGGTACATTGGCGGCTAGCCAATCATCTGCTCTAACCCTAAAGCATGGCAGACCCCTTGGTTTAAAAGATTCACAACCCCAGAAAAGGAAAATGGCACCAACTAGTGACCTTAGTTTGAATCTGAACATCGCTTACTCATCCGTTCCAACGCATGAGGTTATTCTAGACTATAGTGATGCTTCAGATGAAACATGCTGGTCTACCAAGAATCGTGAGATTTTGGTCCACTAAGCAATATTGGATGAGGTTTGGAATAGGAATGAGATGATCATCGACGATGCATTTGCGTACTCAATAGCTACTGACATCATGCTTAGCAATGACATTGAACCACATTCCATCGATGAATGCCAATGTAAAATCGATTGATCAAACTGGAAACAAGCAATCAAAGTCAAACTCGATTCGCTCGCGAAACGTAAAGTGTTTGGACCTATCGTTCCTACACCACAGTCCATTGGTTATAAGTGGGTTTTCGTGAGGAAGCGTAATCAGAAGAATGAAATAGTGTGATACAAAGCATGCCTCATAACACAAGGCTTCTCTTAGCGCCTTGGGATTGATTATGAGGAGATGTATTCCCCCGTAATGGACGTTATAACGTTCCACTACCTAATTAGTTTGGTAGTTTCTGAAAAACTGAATATGCAACTTATGGACGTGGTAACTGCATTTCTCTATGGGGATCTAGATACGGAAATATACATGAAAGTTCGAAAATGACTTCCATTGACTGGTTGAAAATAGTTCTAGACCACGGAACACTCTCTCAATTAGGTTGAAGAGGTCACTCTACGAATTGAAACAATCCGGACATATGTGGTATAACCGTCTGAGTGAATATTTGACAAGTCAAGGTTATGTGAACAATGAATTATGCCCATGCATGGTCATAAAGAAGTCACATTCTGGATTTGCAATCGTTGCAATTTATGTCAATGACATAAACCTCATCAGGACTCCTGCAGAGATTGAGGAAATTGTTGCACACTTGAAATCGGAATTTGAGATGAAAGATCTTAGGAAAACTCGATATTGTCTCGGCCTGGAGATCGAGCATTGTTCGGATGGAATCCTAGTACATCAATCGAACTACAACCAAAAGGTGTTGCGACGTTTTAATGAGGATAAAGCAAAGCCTTCGAGTACACCCATCGTCGTTCGGACTCTAGATGCTAAACAAGATCCCTTTAGTCTAAAGGAGGATGAGGAAAAGATTTTAGAACCCAAAGTTCCTTACCTAAGTGCAATTGGGGCTTTATTGTACTTGGCTCAATGCACTAGACCCGACATCTCCTTCGCTGTTAATCTTTTGGCAAGATACAACAATGAGCCTACACACAGGCACTGGAATGGTGTTAAAGACATTTTCCACTACCTCAAGGGTACGACGGATTTGGGCTTGTTCTATACCCACGAATCTTCGAGTGTTGCCGTCCCTTATGGTCATCAGATTGATTTTCACCTTGTTGGTTACACAGATGCTGGATATCTGTCTGACCCACATATGTCACGTTCTCAAATGGGCTATGTCTTTACCGTTGGAGACACCACTATATCTTGGAAGTCTACCAAGCAAACGTTAGTTGCGACTTCATCGTACCATGCTGAGATTCTCGCCCTACATGAAGCATTGCATGAATGCTTTTAGTTGAGAGAAGTTATGGAACATATTCGAAGCACTAGTGGTCTTACATTAGTCGTTGACCTTCCTACGATGATCTTTGAAGACAATGTAGCATGTATCGAGCAGTTAAAGAAGGGATACATCAAGGGAGACAACACCAAGCACATTGTGCTGAAGTTCTTTTACTCACACCAGCAGCAGCAGCATCAGAACATTGAAGTCAAGCAAATCCGTTCCCAGGACAACTTGGCCGATCTCTTCACCAAGTCATTGCCCAAGTCTACTTGCAGAAGCTCGTCCAAGGAATCGGTATACGTAAATTATCTGAGTTAAATCGCTTGTAATTCTCTTATTTAGAAGTTATATCAAACTAAGGGGGAGTATCTAGAAGCATGCTCACTTGATCTTAATGTACTCTTTTTCCTATGATTAGAAGCATTTTTCCCACTGGGTCTTTGCTACCTAATGAGATTTTAATGAGGCACCCATCCTGGGATGATCATACTTTGTTGAGTTCACTACTTTTGTCCTTGACGTTTGTTTTAGACATTATGCATACTTCTCAATTTTCTCATTAGTCTATGGGTTTTCTCCAAACCCTTGGGTTTTACAATAGCGAGGTTTTGTGAGTTTTACTACAAATGCATACTTTCTTAAATTTGAGACTTGCGTTCATCCGTTATGCCGATGACTTCATCAACTATTCTACCTTATCTACTGAAGATCTGATGCAATGGTTTGTTGAGTATTTACACACTCAAGAGGGAGTGTTGCAATCATATTTATAATAGGAATGTGATTGTGCAAATCCTAATAGATATGGGAATATATCTTATGTTCCTATTAGGAGTTGATTACCTATTAAATGTTGTAATCCTAAGGGGAAAGGTTTTTACCTATCCTACTACTATAAATAAAGGCACAATGGGGTGATACAAACACACCTCACAATTAAATCACTTTTTCCTCTCTCTAAACCCTATAGATCGTTCAATCAAATAGGCCTACAACATATGTGTGTGTGTGTGTGTGTGTACATATAAAGGGAATAGTCGACAGTGCTCTAAGTCAAGCCATTGCGAATAACAAATTGAAGCGATGAAATCATAGCAAGGAATCCTAACTAGGTAGCTATTCTATCATGTACGTAAACAAAGATTTGATAACACAATTCAGTGATGTTACGGTCATTAAAAAATTACTCCATAATGGCATGATTGTTGTACAACGGAAAAGCGTGTAATGAAATAAAAATGATTTGATTAGAGCATCCACAATAGACTCTACAAAGTACAAATGTGGAGACCCAAAATTGTGACTTCACAAAAATTGGTGGATTTATCTTGTGGATTGGTATTTATCTTCAACACACTGCATTTTAAGTTCAAACTCTCTCCGTCCTTGTAATTTAGATGAATTTGAATGCCTAGTGTACGGTTGCCCAAAATCCGTCTAGAATATTGCGATTGCTGGGATTCTTTAAATGATAAGAATAAACCATCACGCTGATCGGACCGGAATGATTTAATTAGCTGTTAACAGTTTATTAATTAAAAAGATACATGGAAGGCTGTTTACCGCATTTTGATAGGAAAGTCTACGCTTTTACGATATAAAGTTCAATAGAATGGCTAGTTCTTTCAGCCAAAACACATAGATCTTACAAGTATTTTACACATTGGAGTTTCTTAGATCTCATAGTACCAACAACGCATAAATATAGTAGGCATATTGATTTATTGTTGATGGTAAAATTAACTAAGCTGTGGGATAAGAGGCAGCCATAGCAATGCCACAAAGTCCTTCTCCCGCAGCAACATCTCTCTGCATTCTTATGTATCCAGCTTCACCCCATTCCGTACCCCATGAGTTCTTCACTAGCCAATACTTGGTCCCATCCTCGCTCACGCCATAACCAACAGCGGTAACACCATGGTCAAGGCTCGTTCCACAGGTCCCGGTAAAGACACCACTAGAATAGAACTGGAAGTCAGAACCACTAGCATCAATGGCAACAGAAACAGGTTGGTGAGCTACTGCGGTAAGAAGGGCCTTTTCACTGTTTGCAGGGACATCTTCAAAGCCAGTTATCTTAGCTGCACGGCTGGCTTCCTTCTTGGCGTTACATGTACCATCAACGCCGTCGTAAGGGTAATTAGCTTCTGTGCTAATCCCGCGATTTTGTTGGATGAACTGGAAGGCATCATCCATCAAGCCGCCCTCACATCCTTGGTCTTCACCAGCGGTATCACAATCAACGAGCTCTTGCTCAGACAAAGAGATCAATTTCCCAGTTGTAAGCTGTGTAATTCCTTCCGTGGCGGCCACTGCTGAAAAAGCCCAACAGCATCCTGTATTTTGATATTGGATCTAAAAGTAGTTAGAACAAGTATCAAACAAAACCATTTAATATGAACAAATAAAAAATAAGCTAGACGTTTATATAACTACCGCATTGGCCTTGGTCCTTGATGGGGGTTACAGCTCCTTTCTTTCTCCAATCCATTGTTGCTGGTAATGATGCAGTCAAATTTTCATATTTGAAAGAAGTCTTCGTGGAGCACTCGTGTCCCTTGAATCCATTTCTTGAGGCTTTGAACTCTTCATTTGTAAGGTCTGCAAATTGATTGACACTTAATCTGTAAGGTTTGTTGGCATCCTTATTAGAAGATTCTATAAACCCCACATTTTCCTTAAATATCTTGAAACGAGTCTCCTTCTCATTAACGTCGTTATATACGCGACCATAACGAGTCAACCATTGCTCGTATCTCCCATACATCGATGCATCTTGTAGAGTGCGAGAAGTGGCTCCGGATGACCAGGCCCCCAGCATGAGGATCAAGCTCAAGCACATATATTTCCACGGCTGCAGGTTAATGAACCCCATGTTAGCCAGCTAGCTAGTGTACTGGAATGAAGCAGCTAAGTTTTGATTAAGTAAATGATATGAGCAGGTAATACTGAAATGGTACGCTGCTTGGATTTATATACTAGTCGATCCAGGTACTACATAATGGCCTCTCGATGGATCTATCGCCGTGCCCCAAAAATTGATTTGCAATATACGTATACGTGCCCTAGAATGTATGTTGATATGGACCTGTAAGATTATATGTTAATCTTTAATATAATTTGGGTTTGACGCTAAACCTTTATCTTTTTGTGTGGTAATGTTGATATGGGTCCTTAACTTTAAGATTGTATGTTGATATGGGTCCTTAACTAAACAACAAGGGATAATACTAATACAATTAATTATGTCTTATAATTCAGAAGGCGTTCATTACGGTTTTGTAATCTTTGAAGTTTCAAAATTTCTGATGTATGGAAAACCCTGGCATAGATTATTTTATTGCTCAATTGGTTCGTGCATTGGTTTGAGCATGGTAGTCTCACTCACTCTTCCATATTATAACATGCATGTGTTTGGCTAGAGTTTATACTTCTAAGGGTTCATTTGCTGAGCAATTCGTTTCCATTTTTTATTTTCACTTCTTTTTCAAATTGAAAACTAAAAGCATATTTGACAACTACTTTAAATACTAAACACCAAAAAGCGAAAGCTACCCTTTTTTAAGTTTTAAAAAATTCTGAATTTCAGTTTATTGTTTTTGTTTTTTTTATTGGAATCTTAATGAAACACTCCTAGTACTATCCACTTATACCTTTATTTTATCATTTTGATTAAAACTAAAATTTTTAAGGACTTTTTGTTAGTTTTTTTTCTTTTCTCAGTTTCTATTTTATGTTTTATAAAAAATTAATAGTATTTACTGGACAAACTTTAAAAAACTAAACAGTTAAATGGTTATCAAACCGACAATTAATGTACATGACATGTATGCACCAAAAGCTCTTGGGGCATCAGGAACCACGTTCCTTTGCATAACAAGGAATCCTAACTAAGAGGGTATTCTCCCCAACGACAACCGGGAAGAGACAATTTTGGCCAGAATACGAACAAGTGATACTTGTACAGTCCTTTTGGTGAGAATTTTAGCTGGATAATCGTCAGATGGTATGTAATAAACTTGATGAGAACCCAAATGGATCCGCTCACAAACAAAATGATATTCAAACTTAATATGTGTAGTGTGGGCACATATGAAACATCAAATTGGCAGTCACGTAAGTGTTGCTTAGGTTATTAGAATACAATAATATTGACATAAACTTGGGAAAATCATGGAAGACAACGCAGGGTATAAGAACAAGCACCAGCGCGATATTACTCGAACAAATGAAAATGATACGATTAGAGCATCTACAGTGGACTCTACAAATGTGGAGACCAAAATTTGTAACTTCACAAAAACTAGTGGATTTCTCTTGTCGATTGGTCTTCATCATCATTCGAATTAGACTATCTCCATCCCTTCCTGTAATTTAGATGAATTTGAATCGCCCTAGTGTGCGGTTGCTCAAAATCTGTCTAGAATATTGCAATTCCTGGGATTCTTTAAATGATAACAATTGTTGTGCTAGGATAGCACCAAACCAATTGGGAACCAACTCAAGCTACTCCACAGGAAATATATCAAATGAAATGCAAGAATGTAATATAAAAGACACCAAGATTTTAATGAGGTTCCTTAATAGTCAGTGTAATTGGAGTATGTCCTGTCCTTGGAGCAATAGGAGCTCACCCAATAATCCACTATCAACCAAATGGGAGTTTACAAAGTGTTGGCAATCTCACAACCCAAAACCCCAATACACTCACTAACTCTCACTCACCAAAGAAACAAATAGATAAGAGAATATAGTGAATAATTTCTTCTCTATACAAAGCTCAAAGCTAATACGCAAATACAACTTTGATTGAGTGAGTACTAACAAAGAAATAAAATCACCTTTCTTTCTTCTCTTCAAAATGGAAGCCGTGGCACCTTTTTTTCTTCTTTTCTGCTACTAAAAAACAAAGGCAGCTGCTGCTACCAATTAAAACCCTAGCCACACTCGTGGCTTTTCAAAATGGGCTAAATAAAAGGCCCACTTAATGGGCTAGTGAGATTAACTTAAGGCCCAATGTAATTTGGCCATAAATCCAACAATCTCCACCTTGGCCAAATTCCGAAAGCGCCATGATGAGCCAAACCAACATAATCAACAATCAACACAAAACCACTCTAGAAAGTAGCAAGAGAATAACTCAAGCCTAGCCAAAATGCTCCAAATCTCCTACTGCTTAACTCCTTCTTTATATAGGTAAAATGTGAGCCAAGTTTAAGCAATGAACAAACTTGGCTACACCAACAACCTTTGTCAACATATCAGCAGGGTTGTCTTTAGTTGGAATCTTCTGGAGAATGATATCCTGTTCACCAACAACTTCACAAACAAAGTGATAATGCACATCTATGTGCTTGGTCCTCACATGATGAACCTGATACTTAGTCAAATAAATGGCACTCTGACTATCACAATGCACCTCCACCTGTTTCTAATCAACCCCCAAATCTCGAATCAGTCCATGTATCCAAATGGCCTCATTTATAGCTTCGGCAACAACCATATATTCAGCATCTGTAGCGGACAAGGCAACAGAAGACTGCAAAATAGACCTCCAACAAATTGGCCCTTTAGCCATAGTAAACACATAGCTTGTAGTAGACTTCTTTTTATCCAAATCATCTGCATAATCTGAAAGCATAACCAACTGCAAAGTGACCAATACCAGAGCCATCCCTCTCAAAGCATAAACCAACATCTCGAGTACCATGGAGATACCTTAATATCCAATTAGCTACATGCCAATGCTCTTTACCAGGATTATGCATATATCGACTCTCCATACCAACTGCATGAGCAATATCCGGTCTAGAGCATACCATTACGTACATCAAACTACCAACCAAATTTGCGTATGGTATATTTTTCATTTGCAGCTTCTCCTTATTAGTTTTATACATTGTAGAGAACACAATTTAAAATGAGGAGCCAAAGGAGTACTAACCAGTTTGGTTGAATCATGAACTCCAAACTTCCGAATCAACTTCTCAGGGTATTGTCTTTGATTCAAGCATACCAAACCCTTTTCTCTATCTCTAATGATCTCCATGCCAATGATCTTCAACCTAGGACAATCTTTCTTCCAATGGCCTTTATTATGACAAAAAGCACATTCATCCCTTTCCAAACTTTCTCTACCTTTAGAAGTTCCTCTAGGTCGAGAAAGTGATTTTTTCTTACTAGAGAAAGATCTCCTCTCTAATGACCTACCTCTAACAAATCTAAACTAGAGGATGTCTGCCATTCATATTGTTGTCACTCAACAATCTTTTCTTTGTAAAAGAACAAGTCCAAAACACCAAAAAAAATTTCATACCCGGAACATAAGTGGTATACTACGTATCATTATATAAGTAAAGTTTTATTTTTTGAGTTGTTAGTTTTTTAATAACACGTAGTGTATCACTCTGCGTTTTGGTTACCTTGAAAAATCTCTTCAAAACACTAAGGACAAAAGCTATGTAATAATTAATAAAATTCTTTATTCCACAACAATGTGACAACTAAAAAGAAACAATCATCTTTGTGAGGATTTCGGGGATCCTCACATCGTGTTCGTTTATCGTACATCGTGCGGTCAGAAATCAATTTAAATATTTTTATTTAAAATTAAACACAAACAATACCCGACGAAAACTGGTTGGACGATATACAATGAACAGAGGATCAGGAGAGGATCCTTATACAAAAGAAACCACCATAGCTACTTGTGTTTGCAGCTTCATTTTTTTTCATGCTTTTTCCAACAGTGTCTGCTTTTTTAAGTAAAGGGTTAACTGAAGTTGGAAATGAATCATCTTCAAATCCCTTCCACCAAATCCACCTCATCAATTAATCCGGACCCTTGAAATTTGATCAAACGGCTACAAACATGGGGTTTTTTTTTAAAAGTTATAATAATTTTAGCTGTTGAATCAAATTTTAAGGGTCCGAATTAATTGATGGAATGAATTTGATGGAAGGGATCCATATCCCTTTCCACTGAAGTTAATCAAAAGGTTTAGGAGATTATGTAACAACATCAAAGGCGTTGTCGTTTAAGCAAGTGACCATCTAAACTATTATTAGAGTCCTTTGTTGAGATTAGGGGTGGGCAAACGGGGCATGGACCCGCGGGTAGGAGTGGGTTCAAGCGGTTCGGGGCGGGTCCAATTTTTTAAAATCGGAAACGGGATGGGACGGGGCGGTTCCACGTTATTTGCGGGGCGGGGCGAGTCCTAATTGCTAAGGAAACGAGTCCCCGACCCAGACCGTTTCCACCATTGAAAAATATGAGATTTAACCTAGTCCGTTGATCAAATCTCTGCATTAAAACATATATCAGGGTCCATCTCTCTGACTCTCTCAGACCTGTCTCTCCGACTCTCTCAGACCTCGCACAGTCGCACTCACTCCCTGAATCTCCTCTTATCTCTCGTTTCAGGCCTCGATAAGGCGTCATCTCCGTCCATTCCCCCACTTTCTCGTTCTCCCTCCCACCTCTACTGAACTTGACTCATTGAGACTGTGTCGACATTAATCGGGGAAGAACACTACAACCACACCATCGCGAGTTTTGGCCACCACCACACCATCCTCGCCATTGAGAGCACCACCACCATCCTACAAATCCCTGGGTAATTTATGAATTAGGGTTTCTGATTTAGGAATTTAGGGTTTTTGCATAAGCTTTTCAATTGATTTAGGAATTATGTGGGTTTCTTATTTGGGAATTTAGGTTTTTTGGGGCTGTGATTGCATAAGTTTTTCGATTCATTATATGGACTGCTGTGATTTGATTACTTGTTGAAACTTTTCGATTGGTTTTGAATTTTATGGATCTGCTTATAAATTGTAGATTTTAAGTTGTTGGTATTTTAATTTGTTACAATTTTTTGAAGATATTTATTTTTGAACTAAAATTGGTAATTGAAGCTGCAATCTTGATGTTTGTAAGTCAAATATGAGTTTGTAGATTGAATTTGTATGATGTTCTTCAAAGATGAATTACATTCAAAGCTTTATACAAGATGTATCTTCAACCATCCTTGGAAGAGAAAAGGCTATTGTGGTTAATCTAGAGCATATTCGATGTATTATTACGACCGATGACGTTCTGCTATTGTGGTTAATTTGCCACATTTTGTTTAGCTCAAGTACCACAGATGCTTGAACTGGCATTGAGACATGGTGCAAAATTGGCTATAGAACTTCATTCATTTACTGGTACATTTAATTTTGCCTTTCTTTTACGATTATATTTATGTTTGGTTAATGAAATCTAGTGTTGTCCGTTGAATGCAAAAATGTCATTTGTTTTAGTGGGAGACTAGGCTATGTCGAATCATACTTCTTCTAGCCTTTTATTTTACAATGATAGGATCAAGGGTCTGTGTACCCTCTTGTCAAGGTGCTATTGTAATACCAAATATTGTTATTATTAAAGGAAAGTGTTTTGTTTTCATTTTGTTTTCCTCTTTTCTTAGTCTCTATATGATGCCAAACAACAGTATGGTTGTACTCTTTCACTAGTTGAAGAGATGAAGTTGCTGAGGATTTAGAAATTCAGTGAATTTGTACAGTCCATTACATAAGGATTTATATAGTTTTGAGTTCAGTGCCTTATTGGTGACTGATAATGATACTTGCCGAGTTCCCACATCCGGTTTATTAATATGTGTGTGTGTGTGTGTATAAAAATATATAAGAATTGATGTGCAGCGCATCCTCAATTTAAAAAAAAATAGCTCATGTGTGTAGAAGCTTGTGAAACAGATCTTGTAATTTTCTACAACATGTCTCTGTTGCTGTGCAGTATATAAATTACAAAAAAAAAAAAAAAAGAGTTGGACCCATGGACCCGTCCTGAATCGGCTCGTTTAAAACGGGCCGGGTTAGATCCGGTTCCTAAACTCAAAATCCCTCTACCCGGCCCGTCCCGCCCCGTACTGTTTAAAACGAGTAAGGTTCGGTTCCTTCAAAATTGGGCCTGGCCCCACCCGTGCCCACCCTTAGTTGAGATACTTGATGGGAAAGACAACGTCAATTATCATGGACTTTTGCATTAAGAGGACCCACGTCATAGAATAGTTTGGGATAAATAATGACAGCAAAGTCTAGAGAGGATGAATTTTTTTGGGAATTTATTGTTAGTGGTCCATTATTCACATGAAAAATATATTCACCTAACAAAAAAGGTAATATATGTCCTGAATTGTTATATAGTTAGAGCAACTCCACCGTGTGGAGTAGCCCGATGGACCGGCTCTAGAACAAGGGGCAATAGCCCCAGTAATCATGTCTAGCCTATGGGGGCGATTGCGCAGGAGGGGGCCTAAACGAGAGGTCCGGCAAGAATTGGTGGCCTGAGAGCCCGAGGGCCAAGTGACGTCAAGGCGACGTCAGCCACAATATAAAATTAATAAAAATATAAAATATTAATTAAAAAAAAAGTAAAAAATTAATAAATTTTTTTTAAAAAAAATGTAAAACCCAGCAGGCTTTGAACTCAACGACTCTCGCCGGAGTTCGTCGCCGTGGTTGATGATACACCCACAGACAAATGGCAGAGACTAAACCCAAAGGTTTCAACTCAAAACACATCAAAAACCATAGAATAACTCAAGCAATTGAAGTAGGGCAATAACCTCACCTGGGTTTGAGCAATGGAAGCTTGAAGCTCTCGGCTTCAATGGTGGATCACCCAAATGGTGCTCTGATGATGCATGCAAGGATACATTCGAGTTCCTCTCATCCAAGGGATTGCGATTTCAGAGTTTGTTAGTTTGATTTGCTTCGGTTTCGAAGAAGAGGAATGATGAGAGTTCTCGGAGCTGTAGAAAGAGAATGAAAGGGTCGAGAGATTAAAGAGAGAGAGGTTTCAGAAATGAGGGGGAAGGGTTGCATCGGTAGAGAGAGAGAGAGAGAGAGAAAGTATAAGGGAAATGAGACAGAGAGCTAGGTGAGGGAACTGGTCAAAGTAAAAGAAATCCCACAAGTAATTATTTTGTATTATTTTACAAAATAAAAAATACAAATATTTTATTACCTATTGTCATGGCTATTCAGTGTAGGGGTGGAGATGCAAAATGTAGTTACTGTTCATTGGAGACTATTCAATAGTGACTTGCCTTAGGGGGCCTTTGCAACGGTGGAGTTGCTCTTAGAGTTTTTGTCTTTACATATATCAAACAAGGTATATAAAAGATTGATGACAAGAAAGCCGCCTATAATCTAGGGCATGTTTATTATAAAAGATTAAACTGTTAGGGATAGTCTTATAAATTTAGAGAAATTATATTCACACACCTCAAATTACTTCTCCTACACCTTTCTAATTTTTTAATATTTTCTACACACCACTAACACTTGATAGAAAAATATTAAAAAATTAAAAAGGTGTGAGAGAAGTAATTTGGGGTGTGTGAATATAATCTCCCTAAATTTAAGGCATATTGAAGATATATGAGAATTTTATTATTATTATTATTATTATTATTTTGAGGGGATTAGAAGATGATCAAACATGTTGAAAACTTATTTATTCCAATACTACCATCTCAAGTAATCATTGTCCTACCTCAAGGGGCTAGTTTGGGATTATTGTGTTTTTTTTTTTAACTGTTTCCGTTGTATTGTAAAAATAAATATATGTGAAAAAAAGCAGATAAGTGTTTGGGTAAATTGTAGTGTTAAGAGGCCTTTTAGCACAAGAAAAGATGGGGGTATGATTGTCAAAATGAATGTTTTTTTTTTGGACAAAAATAAAAGTTTCATTAATTGATATTGTTCACTTGCCTCCAATTAAAAAAATAACGTTTTTTTTGAGAGGCATATGTAGAGATGCTTCTACTTTTTGCTGCTTTGGACCCATGATTTTGAAAGAAAAACAAAATACTTTTTTTTTATTTACTAACCACAATTAAGGCCTCAACGTTTTTCATAAGCAGCTTTAAAAAAAAAATTTAAGCAACCTCAAACCAACCCTAAGTTGGTCATAAATTATTTATTCTTTCTAATCCAATCGTCTAAATTATTTATTCTTCTTAATCCAATCACGTATACAAAACGAGAACTATTTGCATTGATTTTGAATGGGATAATTTAAAATACATGGATTAAGGCTGACTTCCATGGGGCTAAAATCTTTCAATAATTGAATGGTAATGAGGGCAGAACTCAGAAGATAACTAGAAAGTGGAGGAAAAAAATAAAAAATAAAAAAATGAATAAAGATTGAACAAAAATTGCACGAAAGCAAACTGCAGCGCCTAAAGAGTAGTTGTTTGGTTCTTTAAAATTTGAGAGGTGATAAATCTCACCTTATAAAAGAAATACTTCTAACTTAAAGTTGCCTAACATTTGACTCTCTGTATCCTAGTTCTTAAACCACACACAAAATTAGGGCCATGTAATGTTGACATTTGATGTTATATATTGTAAAAAACTCAAAGGACATCTCCATGAGAAGCTTTAAAACCATTAAAACTTCCTTTTAAGGAATCACTCTAAAAAAATCTTATCTCCAACAAAATCTATGAAAGAGTCTATATAATAGCAAAATGAACAGTTCCTCTTTAAGTTTACAGAGCAATGCTCAAAAGCTAAATATTTAAAAAGATAATGCTAGGAAGATTAACTTTGTAGGCTAAATTTGCAGACTAAATGATGTGTCACAAATAATAAATAAACATGTTGATTAACACTTAGTAATAATCCAATCATCAACTTCCATATCATTTAGTTTACAAAATTTAGTCTATACTTTTAGTCTCCCTACCATTACCCAAAATAGAGAGTGTTGTACGAGAAGAAAAGTTAAAGTGAGTAGATAAGATAATTTTTTGACATTGTTTACCCACTAGACTAGCAAGCATCTAACAAAATTGTTGGAGATGCTCTTCAATGACAGAGCCATAAATTTATGTTAAGGGGGGCACACTTTAGACTAAAATGGAAATAATATATATCTAAATTGTCTCTTTCTTTTGGTCACATTGGTATCAAATTCAAAGGTGAGTGACTATGCATATATTCTTCATTATACATGGTCAACTATATCAATAGTTGAAAATAAAACATTAAAAACATATCCATTTATTCTTCATTTTTGATATCAAATTCAAAGGTGAGTGAGTGACCATGTATTTCTTTTCTCATGGTGACCAAGGGAGCATTTTTGTAAAAACCATTAGGCATGAGATAATTTGGAGGGTCTTTTTGTGCTAATTTGGACACAGGAAGTCTTTTTGTCTTCTTGATTTCATAGATGATATACTAACGGGAAACCAAAATAATAGTCTACAAGCAAAGATAAAAAATGGTATATATGCAAGAAACGGAGAATATGATCAACAAATATTATTATGTAACTATAGTTTTGAATATTTGATGTAAAAAGTTAAAAGGCTTTGTATTTGTTGGATTGGAGTTAATTGGACTAACCAATACAACAAATTTATAGGCCCGAGTCTACCCTAGTTTTAAAGTGGCTCCGCCACTGATGCTCTTAATAGGTGAAGAATTTGAGTAAGCCACATAATGGGCCAGTCATAATATTTTGGTTATGAACTTGTCATTTATAAGAGTCAAACTTAAAATCTCTTACTTACAAATAAAGAGAAATATATGCTACATGACATAAAAATAAGGCCAAATTGTAAGGAACATATTCTAATTATGTCAACACGGAAATATATTCGAAGTCTGGATTCTTCAACACTTTTTAGGCCACTACTGTTATGTGTAGTAATGCAAATGGGAAGGTGCTAAGTCTAGTTGGAAATCATTGCCTCAAACCAACAGTATAAACAACAATAATAAAAGAAGAGATTTATATTTTATTGGAATTGGATCCCCTTCTGAGCAAATGGTAATCCAACGACTACAATTATTATAATTTTTAGAGGGACCCTGTTTGTAACCGTTGGATCAAAATCCAATAGCCCATGTTGTGTGGTCATGAGGATCCCCACCATTTGATCAAGATGGGATCCAATTCCTATTTTATTAACCCTTGATTTTGATTGATGCCTAAACTTTTTTAAGAATAAATAAATAAAATCTTGCCGATGCAGAACCAATCCTTGTGCAAGTGACATTTAGAAGCAATTGCACCGATTAAAAGTTGAAAAATTAAGATAACTTATTATAGTCACAGTACACATCACAATTGAATGATCATGCAACATCACTCCCTATTATTTTACACAACTTCTTTCCCCATCCAATAATATAATTTAATTCTAAAGGCATTCTTTTAAAGTAGAACTTTTTCATGAATTCTGTGCCACTTTATAGTTTAACGACAATTCTCGTGCCAACATTATAAACATTATGTAAAAACATGAGGTGATAAAGTGTCAATGAAGAGTCTAACTTTTGAGAGAGTCATCTTAACATTTCTTATATAATTTTCATCAATATCATCTATTTCTTCCTAGCTACTGATAGCTTTTTTCTTTTCTGGGTTTCAAACATACGAACACAAAAATTGGATGTATTGGATGATTTTTATTTTCTTGCTAACATATCTCATCAAATATGTGTAAAAGCTTTTCGTTTATTGTTTTTATCTGTCACTTTGTATGAACATGAAAAAAAAAAGGTGACATTTTTCCTTCTTACAAACAAATCAAACTCGTGGTGCATATGCATAAACTTTTCTTTTTATTGTTTTATTAAGTTACTTGAGTTTATATGGTTGTCAGTTAAGAATGAAAATCTCCTTAAGGATAAGGAGTCATATAGTACCAAAGTTTTACAATGTATTTGTGCATGTAATATACCGGTGTATTATGTATTATATAATTAAATTTATACGATTGAATTATTTAACTGTTCAAACACCAATGCATTACAAAATTACTCAAACAGAAAATAAAGAAGGGCAGTAGCATCATCAACAAACAATCTAACTAGGGTTTCACCGGCAGCAAAAGGTAGAAGATAAGAAAAAGGGGCCCCACACCACCTATATTTACAAATATAATGCAAACCATGACAAGACCATTACCCTATCTCAATTTTCGACCAAGGATAAAAGCCATCTCAATAATTCAATTATTTATTTTATCTCTCTTACTTAATCAGCCTGCAAAACATAAAATAAACTCGAGCATCGTTCCATTTCTAGTAACCACATTATCTTCTTTTCTTCTTCCTCTCCATCTTCTTCTTGTTTCTGCAACATATATTTCAAGTCAATGGCTGCAGCAACAGCATGTTGCTTTTCTCCTGCTAATTCTCTCTCCATCCAAAAATCTGGGCCAGTTTTAAAGCCTTTCAGCAGAGTACTGAGGCTGAAAAGCAGTCAACTAACAGTGAAGATCAAAAGCTCAACCCTCCAGATCAGATCCTCCTTGAGAGAAGAGGTCAGTATTTTTTTTATTTTTTTTGAATTCTATGAAAATATAGAGTGAAATGGGATTATTATTATCTATTAAATAGAGGATTATGCGATATTAGTTCTTCAATAAAACTACGTTAACGTTTTCATTTTATGTCAACAAAGATTTCTCGTTTATATCTGATGTTCTTTTTTTGGTTGTTGCAGGTTTTTGAGGATCGGTCCAATGGAATAATATGCTACAAGGATGACAGAGGGGAGATAATTTGTGAAGGGTTTGATGAGGGTCCTAGGTATCACCAACATAATCCAAGAACACCTTGGCAACCCAGGTAATATTCTTAATCACCAATCAACATTCTAACACAAGTAAAGTTTGATCATGACATATGAAATTGATCGGCTAGCAATTTTAACACTACTCGTTTAGCTTCCTGCGCACCAACTTCTACTTGCGACTACAAAAAAACGTTTGTTAAGTATTCAATTTAAAGCGCGGACAAAAAAAAAAGAGCAGTTTGTCACAATCGCTAGCCGGCTAGTTTCGATTCATCTGATTCTGATCTCTTTATTTATTTTTTTATTTTTTTTGGCACAAATTACAGCAGAGACACAGAGATCTTTGATCATCTTCAACAGAGGTGGATTAATTTCATAACAGGCACAGAATTGAGCCGTGGCGACAAAGGCAGTGTTTTTCTGCAAGAGGACATAAAAAACTGCAATGGCTTCAACACTCTCCGCTAACCAGATCATGCCAAGTGTTTCCAAGCAACTCTTGCCAACCATATCAACGGTTCCCAATTACAGTATGTAACATATAAAGAAACGCATATCCTTCAATCAATCATAAAATTGAATAACATACATAAATGCAGTGTCTTTGAAGCACATTCTTTTTTTTTTTTTTTTTCTTCTCCTTTTTTTTATTTTTTTTTATTTTTATAAAATTTAATCCAGGACGTATACAAGGTCCAATTTCCAATCCTCTTTTTTGCACTCCGTTTTCTTGTATTTTAATGACACATTTATTTCGTTGAAATGGAAAAAATCATGAATCGAAAAAGGCTGAAAGAATGAATGAGAATGAGATAAGCTACTCTTACTAATTGATTTTTTAAATATTGTGTTACGGAATATAATGTGTAACTCACATTTCGTATAAGTGAACATTACATAATTTTCTGACCAAAGTTGAAAAGTAAAGAGTCTCAATCATGGGCGACAATTTGTTATCAACAAAATTTAACATAAACATTAGAGAATAAGGACAAATATCATATGCCTTTTCTTCCACCACTCCCTGATTATTAATAAGACAGCTCCCCTATTATATTTCCACTTACCAATTTTCTTTGATCAAAAGTTTGATCAACTTGCATTTGATCAAAAGTTTGGTGAGAGAGAGAGAGAGAGATGAACATGAATCTAATATACAGGTACAAAAATCTAAAGGACTTTCACTGAACATAGATATTTTAATGCTAAATACATCAAGAATTATATTCCTTCCTACACAAGGATTTAATGGGGAGGTCATCCAATACTATACCCGACCAAAATTTCCATGGCTTCAACAGCCTTCTTCTGCATCTTCTAGCAAAATAATCATGAATTTCTCATGTAAAACGAGAAAATGCAAAACGATATACTTCTATACAAAAGAATTGGGACAGAGATATCAAAAAAGGGAAGTAAATGAAATGAGGTAACAATTCATGTGGCAGGGTCAATTCCTGAATGGCATGCTTACATGTACATGTGGATTGACTCCCAGCGTCATTCAACCGAATTACCACCTGTGTCTTCGCCCAAATCAGACTGGGATGTACTTGCAACAATCGACGGAGGAGACCACTGATCTGGAACCATCAGAAAATAGGTTGTCATTGCTTTCCGGAACCTTTTTTTGTACTGCTTTGGGGAAACTACAGTTGGAGAAGCGTTCTTTGGCCCACCGAGGATGCCCGAAGCTTTAACCCAAGTTTCAAGGTGCTTATCCCATGTATACTGCCTCATGAAATCAATAATTCCAAGTACTAACTCATGATTCTCTTCGTCCACCCCAACCAGTAGTGAATAATCCATTACGTCAATTGACTGCATAAGAATACATAATAACATGTTAGATTGGACAAGGGATTACCTAATTTTAGTATACATGGAAATAAAAGTTCAGCCGATCAGAATTTGGCACGCGAGCATACTCACAAAGAAGAGAGTTTCAGAACTTACAGCAAGAAAAGCAGTATCATTCCAGACAGCTCTCTCCAACACACGCTTTGGCTTGTTTCCCACAAAGATCGGAGATGTGGGCATTGCTTCAATCAAGTTCTGATCCAGCAGTACTTTGTTGCTCCCACTAGAATCAGGATTATAACGAGACCGTGAAGATCCTTTGAGATCATAGAGCCGCGTAATATTTCTTCCAAACAAAAGATTCTCCATAACTAAGACATCTATCTTCGACTCTTTCCCTCCTTTAAGATGTTTTGATGTAACCTTCAATACAAATACAACCACAGAAAGAGTAGGTATCATTCAGCGGTAATAAAAAATAGTTCTTACGGCAAGCTGTCAAGTTAATCTGGTTAAAATAGTTGACAGCTTTTGAGGTTAATCTAAAAGTAAGTACCTGATAGATCCCCAAAATCTTTGCCAGGCATGTTGGACTTTTTGTGCCAATTGATTCAGATAGGTATTTGAAATAACTGGGAGCAAACTTTATGAAAGATTCCAACTCCGTCTTGGTGACTTGTTTGATGATAAACCGGTCATCCAAGCTTTTAGCAAAAAAGACATTGCTCTTTCCACCTTGGGCTCCCCACTTTTTACAACGACTGAGAGATCTTACATAGTCAAGCTCAGATGGGCAGCAAATCCTTCTTAAGGCTTCAAAACGTTTTGCATAGTAACACGTCACTGAGTATTTAACCTGACCAAGTGGGCTATCATCTCCGAAAGAAACTCTTGCATGCAAAGCTTTTGTGTATGAAAGTGGATCCAAACCCAGGGAGCTACGAGATCCATATGTGGGCAAAAGGCTCTCCTCAGTAGACCCAAAGCTTCGATGGGATTCAGATGTTGTGTCATCATCAGGATGGTGTGACTGCGTAGTGAGAGAGTCAGACAAACTAACATCGCCATTGTCTCTTGTTCTTTCCCCCTCATCACTTATTTGCAATTGATAATCTGGTGAGGCAAGGGCATAAGATATAAGACTCGTGGGCTCATCATCATATACGGGGACAACAGTATCATTTACCCCCACAGGCAGAAGCAGCCTAGCCCCACCTTTAAGTTCCAACTCCCGAAAGGATGAAACATAGACCGGATTATACTCGCCAAGTGTATCAAGCTTCTGAGAAGCAGATAAAAAATTCTTATTGAAGTAGAAGTTTAAAAAGGGCATTTTCAACCAGCTTACAGAGTCTTCCATATTTTCAGACCCCTTGGTAGATAATCCAGAAGCAGAATGCGCAAGCTTGGGCCCATTCTGGTCTTCTGCATGGTCTAAGTTCAATCCGTCCTTCACGGGAGAGGCACTTGAATCTGCTAGACCTAAAACAGGAACTGTGCGGGTACTGTCCTTCGCTGTTCCAAATCCACATTGATTTTCACCAGTCCATGCAGTGTCAAGGGTATCTGACAAATCCATTATGACAGGAAACTGACCATCAGAGAGGGATTTACGAATACCTGCCCTTGGTTTCAAAGGATCAGATTGATCACAGGTGCTAACTCCATCAGAGAGATTACACTGATCTTCGTTTTCATATTTTGAATTTCGGCCGCTGTCTCTCTCTTTATTCACCATTTCAGAGTGGACAGTGTTGGCAATGTCTTCCCCGTGGTCAAATCCTTTGTTAAGCATTGCATCCACAAGAAAGGAATCACAACTATTATAACTTTTTCCTGGATTTATTGCCACATTATCAGCAATATCTTCACTATTAGTTGCAGGTTTCCCCTCATCTGGAGTTGAGCTATTCAAACCATCGCTGTGTCTGTTATTCTCTAAACTGGCAGCATAAACTAAGCGATGGTCCCACATGTAAGATTGGAAAAGCAGCTGCCTTCGCAGCCGATTGATCTCCAAAATGTCAATAGCAGGCTGGCCCTTTTTAGCTTCTCTGTTCAAAGTTTTCTGGAGCAATTCCTGAAAAATAAAGCATCAAGGAAAACATATTAAGCCAAATATCAAAACAGAGAATTTACTTCACATACGAAGATTGGTCAGAATCATCTTCACAGACAAGGCCATATTGATGTAAATGAATATATAAACCAACAAGATTATCCATTAATTGACGAGAAGAATTTGTGACAATCAAAGATATTTCCGCCACTCGTGCTACATTATAGGAGCTTGAGGATGAATCACAAGGGTTATAAAAAGTAATTTGATTGACCAAGTATTGTTTCTGGTCCATGCACATGAATGTGCAGCGACAAAAAGAAAACTCTACATGTATCTTCCAGCCATGTGTAAAGTTCAGATTCTAGAACATGTAAGTTTGCAACTAAAGCTGGAAAGTGGCCCATGAATAATTGAAGGGCTCACCTCAAATTCCACCTTCTCCCTTTGTAACATTCCTTCCAGTTCGACAATTTGGTGTCTCGATTCAGGTGTTACCATGCCACTACTATGCGATCCTGAACCAGATCTTTTCTCCGCAATTTGACGAAGAACATTAAGTACTTCAGAAAAAAGAAGCTCTGCCCGATCAATAACCTATTATAACCAGATAAACAAATCAACAACATAAAGCAATGCAATCCTAAAATATCCAAACATGGAACCATTGTACCTCATCTGTTTCTTTTTGTATCCATTCCTGCTTCTCATAATTGAAATCCACTTTGGCGGGTGGAAGGTAGACAGAATAAACATCAATTGATGCATACCGAAAGCAAGCGACCATCTTCCCAAATCTGCATGAATACACATATTGAGAGAGAGAAAGATTGGGACTTCTATGCAATTATATATTCCACCCACATATTAGTTATGTTCGACAACTTGAAGGGCATCGATGAAGTTATTTGTCAGCATGTACTTGAAATTAAAAGAGAGTTAAGCATAACCATCAGAGTTGGGTTCAACCCAACCAACAAGAGGCAAAGAATATCATATCAATTATATTGTACTACCACTTATGCAAATTCTGGGACAGAGAAGATACCCATAGAAACGAAGACAATCTCTATGTAATGAATGGCCGCAGCTCGCCACCCTGCTTGCAGCCGCATGGTTTGAAAAACTGAGCTCCAAAAATTTCCCAAATGACAAACCCCATGCGGCATCAGACATCACTATTCTCCGAGTAGCCGGAGGAAATCCATTTGTCCTCGGACACTTCAAGCATCTGTGCCACATCCAGATCCTTCCTTCCTTTTCACCTGGTAAGAGAATTTCTGGCAGCCTCTTAACAGATATAGTGAGAGTACCCTGACGATGAGTATAACAGTGAACATGTGCTTCTGATGGCATCTCGCAAGAATTGCATTGATAACTCTGCACATGATTCAGCATTTTCAGTTTCAAGTTGTATCATAAAGTTGAATGAGAGAGAGAACGCAAAAGTCAAAAAGAGCTCACCTGATCAAATAAATGGTCTCGTAAAAACCGTCCTAATGGTTTATCGAAACTTCCATAGTATTTGATTCGAAACAGATGCGACCTCTCACAGACAGTCCCCTTCCACACGCACCGGGATGATAAGGAAACCAAAATGCTCTGATGGTCAGAAGGTGTCGGAGGAAACTCTTCATTCATAGGTCCTGGTTCATCAGCTTGAGTTTTACCATCTTCATGCAGAAATGAATTGTCTGAACCACCTAGTTGATTTCCAGTACTTACACTTTCATCATTTTGGGCAACCGAGAAGATACCCTGTCCCATAGTCTCTAAAGACCTCAAATTGTTGCCAGCGAGATGACTAGACATGATATCAGAGCAAATTTTGGTTGCAGAATTTTCCACCTGTGAAAATTCTTTAGAACCCATTTCATTTTGATTATCAAACATATGATAAGAAGAAAGACTCTTGTGATAAGTATCTGGAGCATTCCCAGACGGAGTAGAGTACACAGATGTGGTATCTGAAGCATTCCCAGACGGAGTGGGGTACACAGATGTAGAAATGGTGAAACCTGAAGTGGGAGGAGTGGGTAGAGAGGTACGACTACTTAGTAAAGGAGGTTGTATACTTCTGATAGCCGAGTCCAAATCTGAAACTGGGACACTGTTGGATCTTCGTGGTTCATTGCGAGACTGTCCATTGCCAGCAACACTAAAACCAGGCACTGTGGAAATGGACCTCTCAATGCTTGATGGTTTATCTGGAAGTGCCACAGTAATTGGAGTGTTCAATGGGAGTTCTGGCAGAGAGGCTCCTTCATCGGCAAGGAAGGATGTCTCCAAAGCCAAATGATATGCGGCAAAAATCCCATACTGAACCACGTGCTTCACTTTTTTCAGCTCATCCCCATTAGCACCTCTAAGTAGAATCTGGAATGACATGGACAAAATAGCTAAATGAAAACTTCATAGCACTTCAGAATCGCAAGGATAAAAAAACTGTCAACAGTGTCAAATTTACGCAATCTTCATAAACAGGTGTAGCAGGGATAATCCGAGGACTTACAGTACAACCCAATGGCTTTGGGCAGCCTTCAAAATACATCAATGTCTTCACCAGTGTTTTCCCACCCTGACCAGCAGAACCAAGATCTTCCATGAACCTCTCCACATGAAATAAGTCGCAGTAGCCCAACTTCTGTGATGAGAGATGATCAATTGAAGGGACTATTTGAGCACCTGTGCAGCGAGCTATGCGCTCTAAAAGTGGCCTCTTGATATTCAGAACAAGTGATATGTCTTTTGCAAGAAGATATTCTTGGGCATATCGAGAAACTGATTTCTCTACCAGAAGGACATCAGGGTGGTGTGCATTGATCTTTGCTACTGCCATCTTTAAGTGGTCCATCTCCTAGATAAGGATATAAGTGCATAAGAATGATTAATTTATTATTAAGGAAATAAAAACAGTTTCCAATGTTCTAGAAACTACCAAGTGACAAACTAAGAGAAGAGAAGAGTAGGCAATCAGAACCTGCTGCAATAGAGTATCAAAACTTGACAAGGAGTTAGAAACACGCTGGTACTCAAGAGCACCACCAAGTATCATAAACCGAGGTTTCTCTAATTTGGATGTCATTCGTCGATGAGCCACATTTTTCTTACACACAACTCCTTTGACCACCATACTAGAAGAAAAACACTCAAAACCTTAGAAAACAAACAATTGCTTTTACAGCAACAATAGATTTTAATTTCTTATTCAGATGGAAGGCAACATTCATACCACTGGGGCCATAAGCCCCGACAAATCAACTTCAATAAATACAAACATGTGACTTCGGTGCAGGTTTTTCTTTTTCTTCCGAAATGATTAAAAATAAGTCAAACTCATTCGAAGTAGGCATAACCTAAAAACAGAAATATTACATGTCTATAAATAAGAAGCAGAAGGTACTATATAGAAGTACATCACTAGCAGAGTAACTCATATCAGATATGCATTGCAATAATTCATCAGAACAAATTCGCTTAACAGAAAAAGTAATCCTGCAATCATATGGAAGTAACACTGCTACCTTTTAGATTTTGAGTTCTCTTTCTAATGGTTATAAAAAATTTCTCCTTTTGTTATTGCAAATGGGTAACTATGCAATAGTGATTTGTACTAATATATGGTCTTCGATACGTTTCAATTGTGTTTTCTTAATCATTCATGCACATAAATCAAGCCATGAAATCACAAATGTACATACTAATTACGCATGAAAAATTCAATGAATCATAATGCATCAGTTACCTATCATAGCGAGATCCAGAAGCTATACATTTTACTTTTACATAACCACCTGGGTCCATCCCTCCACCTTTGCTCATATCTGGCTTTAATAGTGTAGCAGCCTCCCAGGACAGAGACGTAATGATCTCCAACCAACCTTCTGTTTCTCCTTCCTGGCCGATTGGAAGGTTCTCAACCTGCAATAGTTGAGCTACCAAAGCCCTAAAGTGTCCATCAACTACATTCTTCATGGCCTTCTTGTGCTCCTCACCTGACCGATCCCTATTGCGATATTCCCCACTTCCAAAACTGCTTGATGCACGTAAATGGCCCCACTCTCCTGTAGCATCACCATCATCGTCATCATCAAGCAGAACAGTTTCCCTTTCATCTTCTTCATCTTCTGGTTCGGGGGGGAGCCATAAAAGTCCATTGTTCTCAAAATCCACAGGTTGTATATCACCATCCCCTGCAGAATACATAGACGAAGATGCCTCACATTCATCCCCAATATCATGTTCATCTTCTTTTTTTTCGAGCTGTGGGATTCCCTCCAAAACCTGCGAGTCATAACTGGGAAGTAACGAGGAGCTACTTAAATTTTTCGCATCAATATTTTCACCATCAAGATGCACCTTATGGGATCCATCATCATTGCTCATCTCATCAAAATCAATGTGACTAAAGTAGTCACTGACTTGAGAATAATTCTTTGAATCTGACTGAAAAATACCGGACTCAACATCCTCATCATCACTCCTGATACCAAAGAACAAACAAGCGGTTCAGCAGCTGCTAAAAAAACTATATATAATTCATTGTTATCTTCTTATAAACCATGCACAGAATGGGAATCATAGTTAACTTGAACATAAATCTTAAGGGCACAAATAATAAGAAATATAAACCTGCCAAAGAAGAAATATAAACCTGGCAGTTGCAACTTCATATTGGTTTGGAGACATATTGGCACCAAAATCAGTGTTCCTCCATGGACCGAATTTGCTCTGCTTTTCTGTGTTAGTTTCCATTAGAGATGACTGACTGGGGCTGAGGCCAGAACCAAGTTGAAGTCGTTGATATGGTCCAGCTGAGTGTGGCATTGAGTTAGTGAAGCTACTACTGCTACCAGTGCCACATGACTTAAAGCTAGCAAAACTTGTTTCTGATGGTGAAGAACTAAGATCTAAGTTGGCAATCAGGATTCCGCTATCAGGAATAGCTACGCCTTGTTCCCGTTGCTTGTAACAAAAATTGCATACACGAATCTTCTCCCACTCTTCCCGATCTGTTCCTGGATCACCAGAGGGGGCAGGAATTGAGTTCTCTGTACACTTAGCACAGAAAACTCGTCCACAAAGTCGACAATGATGTTTACGGTTAAATACAGTAAACTGTGCATCACACTCGTAGCATACCCTACAGCTACGATCAGGCATCCAAAAATCCCTCGAAACATTAGCAGGTTCTGATCGCCAAGGGATCCATGATTTCACCATGGAAATGAAATGGGAGAACATCTTGTTGGGCGCAGCCATCGACAAACGATTCTGCTGCCCTGCTCATTTGCCAATCACCACTCTTAACAAGCCAAACTCTAGATGGGAAACCTGACCAATTCACCCCCAATACTAAAATCGAAACACTAAACTCGTCACAATCATACTCTTGATTGCAACCGCGCCAAATTCACCCCATAAGAACAAAGACTAACAAAACAAAACACTAAAGGCACCCCATCAGCAACTCCTCTTTCTCTATTTCGATTCAACAACCTGGCACGAAAGGGAAAAAAAATCCTCAAAACCGCAGCTCAATTCACCAAACAAAACTAACCCAAGTTCCGAAATCGAATGAAAACAAAGATGAACACTGGATTCAGAAAACCCAGAAACTCAATAAAAAAAACCACACAGCAACCTCCCAACGACTGCCATGAAAATTCAGGAAACCCAGAAAGCTTCTCTGCATGTACCAACTCAGACCCATCCGTATCCAATAAGCTCCCACACGCAAACACAAACCCAAACGTTCCAAAAACAACACCAACAAATTCTAAAAACAGAGTCTTTATTTTTCTATAAAATTCGGATAAAAAGATTAAAAGTTTACCTTGCGATTCAAGTAAAATGGAAACAGAAACCGTTTTCAGATCTTCCCTCCAGTGAAAAGCCAAAAAGGGGCACCCGTATATTGCCGCCACGTGCCCTCAAGAATCCCCGACGAACCGGAAGCTCCAAGAAAAACTACAGAGAGGGTACATAAAACTGCGAAAACCCACCTACCCAGAAATCCATTCGTCCCCAATTCAATGCCCTACGCTTCAATTCTCGATCCCAATTCACAAATCCGCCATCTTTGCAGCCAGAAACATCTCAGAGTATCAATGCAACAGCAACCATCTCCGTCGATTTTCGAAAATTAATTCTCTGAATCCAGTTCGTTCGTCGTATTTGCATCCGCATTGAAGAACAGCAACAATCAGAAGACAAATTTTTGTAATATTTATATCAAAGAACTTCAACATCAACATCTGATCGACAGATTTATTTTATTTTTTAAAAAATTTCTGTACTTTTCTTCGCTTTTTTTTTATTTTATGATTTTTTCTTGTGGCAGAGACAAAGACGGCTCCGATTAACGTGGTTGCAAATATAATGTTCGTCTATTTTTCTCTGTGTTAGCGAGCAACGACGTCACTTTGGCGACAAGGGAACAACAGGCCAAGAAAAGTGAAATACCGAGAGTGCCCTCACGTGTGTTCCTCGGGAAACATAGATTTTGTGCGCATGTTACGTTTGACGGACGCCCGTGTGCAGTTTGGTAATTTTAATGTCGCTGTCCAAAGGACGAGCAATTATCTGCTATGTCTCCAATCCACAGTATCCAAATGGATATTTACTGACAATAACGCGTCAGCAGCCCATTGACATTTATACTCAACAAACATGCTAATTTTAAGGGCAAGAAATACAAAATTCTATTAAATTTCTATATGTTTTTTTTCCAATTTAATTGTTTTGATGCTTGTTTTGCGTGATGTTTATCCATTTTTTTAACTTTTGATTTGGGGAAGAAAGCTGTATTTGGAAGCTGTAATCTTATATTTTATAGGAATTATTGGCATGAATATTTTTTTCTATTCACCGTTTAAAAATTATTTATTTATCTTATAATGCGTAATTTAAAATCTTGACGCTCACTTGTTGATGAACGTTCAAATAAATATACGGGCACATAAAGAAAGTTGCAGGAAGAATCTTTGTTATTGGCAGATCCAACATTGAGAATTTAGAGGTCTTTGGCAAGCCTTTGAAGTAAGGCCCTAAAATTCCTTGACTCTCAACTTTTTGTAATTCATTAGTATTACGGTCTAGTAGTGTTTCTCTTCCCTTGTAATACAATATCGTTTGTTAAAAAAAAAGACATAAAAAAGTTGATTTCTACATCAAATATTATTAAATTTAATATAAAAAAGAAGAATATAAAAATATTACTTAAATATTACACGTCTCAAATTTTTAAACGCAAATGTACTAATTAAGTTTACATAACCTGATTTTCCAACTAATTCTTTTTTAATTGATAAAATAGCTAACTCATTCAATATTTCATGTGACATATTCGAATAAAGATTTGATCAATCTTTAATTTTGAAAAACTTCTTTTGCAGAGGCAAGTACTTGCAAATTATAAAGCAAAGACCCAAAGTATGTAAACTTCTTACTTGAACATATACGAAATTTGTAATATTAATTTATAACAAAATGTCACTTAGTACTACGGGTCTAGTGGTATTCATCTTCACTAGTAAGTGAGAGGTCTTATGTTCGATTCTTGACAAAGACGAATTTGAACCACACCATTGCTAGCTCATTGTAAGGGTATTCCACTATCTCTCTTTTAATGTAGATAATATCAATTGTTCAAAAAATAAAAATATAAATAAGACCCCTCCAAAATGGGGCTCTGGTCGGACCTCTTACTCCGGTTACCCTCAAGGCCGCCACTGGTTATTAGATCGATAGGAAAGTTTGAGCAGAAACGTTGAAGAGATAGCGATCATTGAAGATATTTTTTGTGTATATAAAATAGAAAGTATAATATTAGGGTAAATAAAGAGAAAACAGAATTAAAAAATACAAAACTAAAGGTGAATATAATTATCTATATATTTTATTAGCATATTTGGCCGAGTATTAAGATTCTTTCTGCCGCATGTAAATTTGGTTATCTGGAGTTTGGTCACACGGAATTGGATCCCATCATGCTCAGATTTTAGTCATTTATTGTATATCATGCGATCATAAATTATTTAATTTTTTAATTTAAAATTAAACACAAATAGTATATGATAAAAATTGATCGCACGATATACGATAAACGGTTAAGATGTAAAGATTCCTAAGATCTATCAAAGTAAATCCGGATCCTGATCACACAATTTTCTATTTTTTAAGTCGCAGCTCCACAGCTTACACACTACTCAAAGCCATAAAGGACAGAACATTCAGATATTATTTATTATGATTAGTTGTTCCTAATTACAGATGCATAATCTAAATCTATCATTATCATACCTTTTAATTTATCCTTTCTTCTTGAATATAATTGTTGATAAATAATTTGTGTATGAAACCGTGTCAAATTGGAATTAGAGGAGTATAGATGTATGTTTATATCCAAAAGACTTTCTAAAATAAACACGAACTCAACTACTATCGAAGCGTTCGTCAACTAACTCTTTAATTTAGTAATGTATCTTTTCTCAATCTTGGAAGAGACTTAATTGTACTTCTCATTTTTATGTTCCAATTGGAAATAGATTCTAAATTTCATCTTGAACGAGAGAATCCAAGTTTGAATTTTTCAACTTGATTGGTGGAAGCTTAGGGGAGTGTGGTGTATTAAGATTTATATGGACTTTTCTTGAGTTTTTAAAGTGATAGAATTTTACTATGATATCCTTAATTTCATAGACTTTTAATGATATACTTTTATGGAAAAGAAAAGAGTTAAACGGTGGGTCTTCTCCACCTGAGACGATACCGCATTTATAAAATATGCCTACTGCAAGCCAAGCAAAACTAAGCCGCCATGGATCTAGGTTCAATTTTGAACTAGTAGTATTTGTTTATGCCACCATAATGCATGCATCCATGCAAATTGCTTATATCGAGTCTTTTATCAAGTCTTTTTCGCTAGTATGGAGGAAAAGGTTTCTTGTCACCATAATAAAAATGAGAAACAACTACCCTAATTAGTGACTATTTTGGTAGCTATTGCTAGGGTAACAATGATGTTGTCAATAAAAAAATGGTAACAAAAATGATGACTAATGTATTAAAAATACGTATATTTTTTTAATTTTTGTCACCATTTTCTCATTGGCACCATTATTGCTCTCCGAACAACAGTTATCAAAATAGTTACTAATTAGAGTAGTTGTTGCTCACTTTTGCGCAGGGCGCCATGCAAAGGGTATAAACAACCGGGTAGGCATGTCCGTATGTGCATGTAACAAAGGGGTCAAGTGAAGGAGAGCCAGAATTTGGAAATTTTTAGATGTAGAGTCGACGGACGGGCACAAAATTGTGGGGAAGATGATGAGTTGGCTCTTTACTGTAATGCTTGACGTCGTCGTTTTATTCGTCCTTCTTTTGCTGACTTTTTTTTCATTATTTAATTTTTGTTCCCTCACTTAAAAGGCCCACCATCTTCCTCTGTTAACTTTTGTTTTTAAGGTGTAATATCCACACACTATTTTTTACTTCTCTCACACCTTTTTAGTTTTCGGCCATCGGATCGGATGAAATAAAAAAGATCAACGAACAGAAATTAACAAGGGTGTGTGAGAAGTAAAAACGGGTGTGTGGATAGCACACCCCTTGTTTTTATCATCCCTTTCTTATCCTTTTAAGTCCCCACCTGTTTTCCACCAGACTATTAACCTAAAACTCCCACCTCATATAATATCTATAAACATGTGTTTATTTATTTGTAAAGATTTATTATATAAAAGTATATGTTGTTATTTATTTTGTACCATATTACTGTATTTGTATATATTGTAGTAATTTAATTAATTTAAATGAAATTTCTTCAAATCTGCCTACTTTGCTTAGGTCGCCTAGCCGCCTAAGCGCTAAGCCCCAACCCACTGCCTGACTAGCGCCTAGCGTCTTTTAGAACAATGTTATAACATTGTTCTCGTTCTCAAATAACATTGTGGATGCAAATTTTCTCCTCTTCGATCTTGGACGATTTTGCACCTATAAAACAACTAGCACCTTAGGTTAAGGCCAAGAGCCTCACGCACCCACGATGAATGGGGGGGGCTTTGGCCGAAGAACCTCCGATGCCAAAGTTAGAATTTAGAGAGAAAGAGTGTTTAGAGAATTTTGGGATTTTTGCCAAAGTGTTGGAATTAGCTTTTTGGTGAGAATGGGAGTATATTTATAGGGATAGGAGGTGGCTAGGGTTTTTAGGTTTAATTTAGGTTTAATTAGCCAATTTATTTGGCTATTAAACATAAGATGAATGTTTTGGTGGTTTTTGAATTTATTGGGTAATAAAAAGGAAGAAATGGTGAAAAAGGTAGAAAAAAGTGATGGATTAGGTTTTGAAATGGGGATAGCCGGCCATGTGGTGTTTTAGGGTTGAATTGGATGTATTTTGTAGTTATTTGGATATAATGGATGGTTTAATTGACAATTAATGGGTTAATTAGGCAATAAATCCATTAATTAGCCAATTAACATAATTTAAAAGGAATGTATTTGGGAATTACCTTGTAGAAAGGATTTGATGAGATGGACTTTGAATTGTTACCTATTTTGAGCACTTCTGTCTTGGTTGAAAGAGGGTTGCCCGCTGTTTGCGCGTAGGAACCTCGTTGTACTGCAAGGGTATTTTTGTCATTTTTGTCCAAAAATCCACATGTCGCCCTGTGAATATTTTTGGCTCCACAAACATAACAACCATTTTTATTTTCACAACCATTTTTATTTTCTCACTCATCTCTTTTTATTTATGGTTATCGGATTGAATATCAGCAATCATGTTAAAGCAAGAGAGTGTAAGAGGCTAAAAAATGTGTGAAAATCACTTCTGTATATTGTATCAATAAGAAAATATTCAACCTTGACAACATATTGATGCTTTATTTACGACATCTAAAAGATTATTTGAAATGTTTGTCATCGATAGCATTGACTACATATGAAGATGATTTATATAATATGACAATATATAATGACAATTTTAATTGCATACCGAGATGATATCTTTACAATAATGAGACTATTTGCAACATCCTTTGGTTTAATTGAATCGCATTAATTAGCTGATTTTCCATCTCATTCGATTGTAAATTGGTTTAATTGAACTTTAATTTCATTGTTCGAAGTTCCTAGCTTTTGGTTTTGTGGAAAAATTTCCTATTTAGTTGAAAAATAGGCGTTCATTGATAATCTGGGTGAGAAGCACATCTGAGTTCCATTGTTTGGTAGCCGAGAAAACGTAGCAAAATAAATCTTAATAAAATTCTGCGACTTTTTGCTTTTGTGTCCAGTAAATTGAAATATTTGGCTCAGCCGAGCTGTGTATTAATTAGGTTTAGTTGCATGGATTTTGTTTTTAAGATCAGCAAACAATTTGAGATCGATTTTTTCGTATTTTTTCATTCCGTAGTTATGTTAGTACTTATTACTAGATGGACTCTAAGATCATCTTTGGCGGCTCGGACTGTATTAACTATTTCAGTCGGATAGGATAAATAGCCATTGGATAGTACTGACTAATTAGCCCGACGTTTGGTGCAATATCGGACTAAAATCGTATTATTTATTTGGTATACAGCATTTCTTGAATACAGTTTCAGCAATATACATATGAATTTAAGCAGAATTCCAAAAGAATTACAAAAATTTATGGAAAAATCCAACTTTTAGAATCCTTGTAAAATCCACACACAGATCGACCAAAAACAAAAATCCCAAAAATAAATATTTTTAATGATTGGAGCCCAGATCGTTTTCCTCGTCTTCCTCGTCTTCATCCTTCTCATCGAAGCCCAGAAATTAACCATAATCGAGGAAAGTCAAGCTCCCTTCCTCGGCTTCGTCCTTCTCAGCAGAGCCCAGATGCAAATTGATATCCCTCTCCTCGTCGGAGCCCATATCGGAATAATTTGAATCATTTCTTCCTCCTTCAACCCATGGAAAGTTGGATTAAAATTGTTCTTGTTAAAGATCGAAGGCGAACTAACTCAGACAATTGTCAAACAATTGAGCAGGAGCACACCCACAACCAGAATAGAAAACCCACCAAATCAATACAACAAACACCCTACTTCCAAAATTTCATGTAAAGGACAGATGAAAATTTAAAAAGGGTTCCTACTACTACAACTACTACTGTACCACTGTAACGGGGAGAGAGAGAGAGGGAGAGAGAGAGTGACAAAGAGAGAGGGAGAGGCAGAGGAAGTGGGAGTTGTGTGTGTAAAGGAGAAGGGAGGAACAAAGAGAGAAAAAGAAGAAGATAATGGAGACGAACCTACTATTCAGATGAGAGAGTGAGCAGGAGATGCGAGATTGGAAGGAAAGCGCTGCGAGTGAGGAGAGAACCCGATTAAATTATACCGTGGTTTTGGATGGTATAAGCAAACGGGTGTATACCTGATAAAGTTGGTGGGCCCGATTATTTAATCCGGTGACTATTTAATACAAATGGACATCAAACACCGTACTTCATATTATTAGTATTATCGGTGTCTTATACAGTGTGCTAAACGAGGCCTAAGATCTTGGATCGAATTAATGGTGCACATCCCTCCGAATTTATGTTTATATTGTAGAGTAGATGTAATCGATCCTCGGTTGTTCACAGCATAACTTGCTGAATGCTTTTGTAGTTTAGCTCTACTAATAAGAAGTGTCATTGCAAGTGTGAGATTGCTTTCTCTTTGTGATACACTGATTTCCTAAATTATTGTCCAAATATGTGTAATGGTTGATTATGGCTCGCATATGTTGTTATTCGATTAGTAGTCAGGGTTGTTAATTTCTCTGCTTTTTTGGTTTGATTTCGATATTTTTTTTTGGGTTTTTGTTTGGTTTTTTTGGAGATATGTCAACAATTTGTGATAAATTTATATATGCTAATAAATAATAAAATGCAAACAGTGTATGAACATTGAAATAATGTTTAACAGAAATATTGAAGATCGAGACTTGCGTACCGCAATGTCCTTGAAACAGAAATTTCGCCCCTACTTCAATGTTTGTAGTTCTAACGTTTGCTTCAGCAGGATTCAACGATCAAGTCAGAATTCCAGCAATGGAAAACTTGACTTCTGGCGAATTTCTGTGTGGTTCTCTTAGAAATGATATTTGTGATTGTAGAAAAAGAATGTTGATTTTCGGTGTTCTAAATGCCATGCAGATGGATGTATATATAGTGGGATTATGCCTGTTCGCAACAGGTATGAGAATGAGATGTGACTTTTAGAAGACATCTCTTCAGAGGGGTGCTGTGCTCTTTGTGTTTTTTCATTGACTTCAGACTTCATCTGAAAAGATGAGTTTGTTAAAAAATAATTTAATTAAATTCGAAATTAATTAAAAATAATTAATTAAAGAATTTAATTTTCAGAGCCCCAAGATCCAATGCCCATCTTTTGATAATTAATTATGCTTGTTCGCAACAGGTATGAGAATGAGATGTGACTTTTGGGAGACCTCTCTTCAAAGGGGTGCTGTGCTCTTTGTGTTTTTTCATTGACTTCAGACTTTATCTGAAAAGATGAGTTTGTTAAAAAATAATTTAATTAAATTCAAAATTAATTAAAAAATTTAATTTTCAGAGCCCCAGGATCCAATGCCCATCTTTTGATAATTAATTATATATTAATTATAATTAGCCCCATCTTTTGATAATTAATTATATATTAATTACTAATTAATTAGTACACTCCAAAGCTCAACCCCAAGGGTGAGCCAAATTTTATTCTTCAAGGCCTATTACTTTAATCACTTTCTATAAAGGATAAAGCCTTATAAAGTGAAGAAAAGAAATTTCTACTCAAAATTTCCAACAATACCCCACATTTGAGTTGAAATTTCATTCAAACTCCAACAATTACCCCACATTTGAATGCAAATGTATGACCAGACTGCCTAAAACTGAGAAAGAATAGATATGATATGCATAGGGTGAAGTGTCTTTTGGAGTTGAACTTACCTTAGTGAAAACATATCGGCTTTACTTGGTGACGCAGTGGATGTGGAAGATCTTGAGCTGTTCACCACAGTAGTAAACCAAGACAACATGCTACACACATATCATGTCTGCCATACGTCAATTTATACGGTTGTGTTCACTTTGACCCTGAACAGATCCCGGATTTCGTAGAAGCTTTAGAAAATTTAGCCAATTCAATTCTCATAAATGCGGCCCTATTTACTCCTATATAAGTGACATTAATTAAGAATAGTCTGTCATATTCCTCTTGCTAACAAGATATTAATGTCATTAAATGTATAAAACATAACCCCTCAAACTCAATAGACAACACACATTTTATGATAAGAATGGGTAAGTTTTGTGTTTAACTTGTGAATCAAACTCAACCAGTTTGCCTATTGAACCTAGACCATGGGATCTCCAATCAGCTAGGTTAGGTTTCCGCCCAGTCCGGTTCATTGAATTTGCTTGAGACCCATTCCCCTCGATGTAAATAATATTTGCTCTCTTGGTAGGCCTTTTGTCAAAGGATCAGCTATATTTTCTTTTAACTTTACATAATCAATGGATATTGTTCCATTGGATAGCAACCTCTTAAGATTATTATGCCGACCCTTGATGTGTTGCGACTTTCCATTGTATACATGACTTTTGGCCCTTGATTGTGCGACCATATTGTCACAATGTATACATATAGTAGTTACAATATCCTCCAGAAAATGTTTGAGCTACTCGGCTTCGTCTCCAGCCAAGTCTAAAGCTATAAACTTTGACTCTATGGTGGAACGAGCTATACATTTATGTTTAAAGGATTTCCAAGATATTACTGCATCTCCCAAGGTAAAAACATATCCACTTGTCGACTTGGATTTAGTAGTGTCAGAAATCCAATTGGCATCATTGAAGCCTTCTACAACAGGTGGATATTTTGTGTAGTGTAATTCGTAGTCAAGTGTATTTTTCAAATATCGTAACACTTGTACTAAAGCATCCTAATGCTCTTATGCTGGATTACTTGTATATCTACTAAGCCTACATACTGCATAAGCTAAATCGGGCCTAGTTGAATTCATCAAGTACATTAAACTTCCAATTACTTGAGAATATTCAAGTTGAGATATGGCAGTGCCTTTATTTTTCTCCAACTTGCACCTAGCATCAAAAGGAGTTGCAGCAGGTTTGTAGTCAAATTGACCAAACTTTTGTAATATTTTTTCTACATAATGAGACTGTGTAAGGACATACCCTTCACTATTTCTCTTAATTTGAATTCCTAAAATGACATCGGCTTGACCTAAGTCTTTCATGACAAAACATGAATTCAACATTTTCTTTGTTTTGTTTATTACATCTTTATCGCTTCCCATTATGAGCATATCATCCACATACAAACAAACAATAACGCAAGTTTTATCATTACTCTTAATGTAGACACATTTATCAGATTCATTTATTTTTTACCCATGTATCAACAAAGTATGATCAAATTTCTCGTGCCATTGTTTTGGTGCTTGTTTAAGTCCATATAATGGGTTAACTAATTTGCACACTTTGCTTTCTTGTCCTTTGAGCACAAACCCTTAAGGTTGCTCTATGTATATTTCTTCATCAAGTTCTCCATTTAAAAATGTTGTTTTTACATCCATTTGATGTATATCAAAGTTGTACACAGCCGCAATTGCTATTAACGTCCTAATTGACGTTATGCGGGAAACTGGAGAATAAGTGTCGAAATAATCCAATCCTTCCTTATGGCGATAACCTTTGGCTACTAAATGTGCCTTAAACTTGTCAATGGTTCCATCTGCCTTAAGTGTCTTCTTGAAAATCCATTTATGACCAATTGGTTTACTATCGGGAGGTAAATCAACCAATTCCCATGTGTTATTTTCCATAATGGATTCCATTTCACTTTTAATTGCTTCCTTCCATAAAGGAGCCTCGGAAGAAGACATTGCTTCTTTAAAAGTTTTTGGTTCATTCTCGGATAGTAGTAGGCAATGAAATATGGTACAAAGTTTTTAGAAACTTTGGTCCTTTTTCCTCTTCTTGGTTCCACATCATTTGCTTGGACACCAGAAGAAGAGGCTTCATCATGACTATGATCATGAACCCTCTTTGTATTAGAACCAGATTTCTTTTCTTTGTAAGGAAATATATCCTCAAAGAATTCTGCATCCGCTAATTCTAATATAGTGTTAATATGTATGTCAGAAATTGAAGATTTTATAATAAGGAACCTATAAGTAGCACTATTATTTGCATATCCAATGAATACACAATCAATAGTTTTAGGTTCTAGTTTTGTTCTTTTTGGTAACGGAACTTGCACCTTTACTAAGCAACCCTACACTTTGAGGGTTTTATAAGTGGGTTTATGTCCTCTCCATAGTTCATAAGGTGACTCGTCAATCTTCTTTAGAGGAACCTTATTCAATATGGTATTTGCACTAAGTAAAGCTTCACCCCACAAACTGTGTGGAAGCCCAGAACTATTTAACATGGGATTAATCATATCCTTGAATGTTCTATTTTTCCTTTTGGCAACACCATTTTGTTGTGGTGTGTATGGAGCTATTGTTTGATGTATAATTCCATGTTGTGCATAAAAATCTGAGAAGGCAGTAGACTCATACTCTTCTCCTTTATCAGATCTAAGTGCTTTGATTTTTCTCTCAAGTTGATTTTCAACTTCGGCTTTATATATCTTAAACATATTCAAAGCTTCGTCCTTACTATGAATCAAATAAACATAGCAATACTTACTGCAATCATCAATAAAAGTGACATAATAATGCTTTCCTCCACGAGTTGGTGTGGATTTAAAGTCACAAAGATTACTATGAATTAATCCAAGTAATTCATTTGATCTTTCCAAATTTGACTTTCTTGTTTGCCTAGTAAATTTCGATTCAATACATGTTTCACACTTATGATTAAAATCAATTTTGAATTTAGGTAATAATTCTAATTTAACCATTCTTTGCATGGAACAAAAATTAACATTTCCTAATCTAACATGCCAAATATTAGAAGACTCAACAATATAAGTAGAAGCATTTATTTTATTAGCATAATCAATGACAATTACATTGAGTTTCACGAGGCCATTAGCTACATATCCCTTTCCAACAAACATCCCACCCTTGGTAAGTACAAATTTGTTGGATTCCATTACAAGTTTAAAGTCCTTAGTAATCAGAATAGGTCTAGAAACCAAGTTCCTCCTTATTTCAGGAACATGCAGCACATTCAGCAAAGTGAGACTCTTTCCAGATGTGAATTTGAGTACCACTTTGCCTTTGCCTTCCACCGCAAATGAGGCAGAATTGCCCATATACAGTTTTTCTCCAGGGGTAGCAAGATGGTATTAAGTGAACATATTTCTGTCAGCACAGATGTACTTGGTAGCACCAGTATCCATCAACCATTCACTCACATTTGAGACCATGTTAACATTGGACACAACAATAGCCAATTCTTCATCAGTGATTGCCATGTTAGCATGGTTGTTGTTGTTTCTGTAAGCATGATTTCCATCCTTGCGATTATAAAAATCTTGTGCCTTGTGACCAGATTTGCCACACACATAGCAGACACCCTTAATCTTCTTTAGATTCTTGCCTTTAGGAGTAAGGGCAGATTGTACAAACTGCTTGGTTTTTGAAGCCTTATTTTTCTTTCGCTTGGCCTTGGAGTTTTCTCCCTTAGCTTCAATGGCAGCAAACCCACCAGAACGGTCTGCCTTTCTATGGTCTTCTTCCACTCGTAGCCTCAGAATCAAATCCTCCATATTCATCTCACGACGCTTGTGTTTGAGATAAATTTTGAAGTCATTCCAGGAAATTGGCAACCTTTCGATTATCGCCCCAACTTGGAAATGCTCATTGATCTCGCATCCCTCGGAGTGCAGTTCATAGATCAATTTCTGGATTTATTCGACGTGAGATACGACAGATTTCAAATCCAACATAGTATATTTGAGAAACTTACCGTTAACAAATTTCTTTGAACCGGCATCATCAATCTTATACTTTTTCTCCAGGGATTCCCATAACTTATTTGCAGTCTTGCACAGAGAATAAATGTTGTAGAGATTGTCATCCAAACTATTCAGAATATAGTTCCTACAACAAAACTCAGAATGATTATAAGCTTCAATTGCCATGACAGTCTCTTTCGTCATTGGATTCTCATTAGGCTTCGAAGCTTATTCCTTGACAATATAAGCGAGATTCATAGGTGTGAGGAAAAACAACATCTTCTGTTACCATCTCTTGAAATCCGGCCCTTTGAACTTCTCAGGCTTTTCAGAGTATTTTGGCACAGCACCATTCACATTCATAGATTGTTGATCCATGAATTTCTGTTTCAAGATTGTTGGAGATATGTCAACAATTTGTGATAAATTTATATATGCTAATAAATAATAAAATGCAAACAGTGTATGAACAATGAAATAATATTTAGTAGAAATATTGAAGATCGAGGCTTGCATACTGCAATATCCTTGAAACAGAAATTTTGCCCCTACTTAGTGCTTGTAATTCTACGGATGTTTGCTTCACCAGAATTCAACGATTAAGTCAAAATTTTAGCACCGGAAAACTTGACTTCTAACAAATTTTTGTGTGGTTCTCTCAAAAAGGATATTTGTAATTGTAGAAGAAGAATGTTGATTTTTCGTGTTCTAAATGTCATGCAGATGGATGTATATATAATGGGATTATGCTTGTTCGTAACAGGTATGAGAATGGGATGTGATTTTTGGGAGACATCTCTTCAGACGGGTGCTGTGCTCTCTGCGTTTTTTTCATTAACTTCAAACTTCATCTAAAAAGATGAGTTGTTAAAAAATAATTTAATTAAATTTGAAATTAATTAAAAATAACTAATTAAAGAATTTAATTTTCAAAGCCCAAGAGCCTACCCATCTTTTGATAATTAATTATATATTAATTACTAATTAATTAGTACACCCAAAGCCCAACCCTAAGGGTGAGCCTAATTTTATTCTCCAATGCCTATTACTCCAATCACTTTCTATAAGGGATAAAGCCTTATAAAGTGAAGAAATCTTTTGGGAATGACCAATGTGGGACAAAAAAATTTCTACTCAAAATTTCCAACAAGTTTGAATGGTGTTCAATAACTTGGTGTTTCATGTTGTGTTGCAAAGGATTTTAGCTTAGGTGGTAGCAAGTTTTTGTGAAAATTAAATATAAGAACTAATCATTAATTTCATAAAACTTGCATTGATCGTCTAATAATAATTGCTAAAACACCCTTTAAACGGATTACTTATACAGAAACAATGCATCTGCTAATTGATGATGTGAAAAAAGGTAAGAAGTTTGACAACCATGTAGAGTGGGAGATTGATTTGGCATTTGAGCACGAAAGGTAGTCCCTTTAGAATTATTCTACTGGTTTGTTTTATTATGCTTACTGATTAAATAGAGGTTATCAATTCATTGTTCTGATTTTGTCTAGATACGTGACGGAGGTATTATTTCAAAAGCCTATTATGGTTTACAACTATCCTAAAGGGATCGAAGCATTCTACAGAAAACTTAACGATAGTTTAAAGACAGTGACTGCTATGGATGTCTTGTTACCAGAGGTGGATATCATACTTTGAACTTTGAACCGTTGAGTTCACTGCTATGTTGTATACTTGAGCATTGTGTATCTTTTGATTACCTTATACGGTTTTCTTACATTTCAGGTCCAAAGTTGATTGGGAGAAGGCAAGGGGAAGAGCGTTACAATGTTATTACAATCAGCATATCTTAGAATTAGTCTATAGATAGCTACTAGGAAAGACAAATAGGAAAAAAATCACAATCGTTACTTTATAGATATACAAAGATTTTAATCATTAATTTGTGCTAAGTTTTTTTTTAATTTCAATTTATATCGGCTTTTTAACTTTTATTAGGAGCTTATATAGTTGTTCCTGTGTTTTTTAGCAGAATTACAAGAGAAGGATTACAAAAAATTAGCTAATGCTTTGGAAAATTCCTTGGTGATTCTATTTGGTAAGCTTTAAAAAGCCTCATCTTTTTATTCTTGGTTATTTCCTCTTAATATGCATTTGTCCTGTTTGTACGTTTGATACAAATCTATCTTCTTATTATTTTACTGTCATTTGTGAGGATTGTTTTTTACTACTTCCGTAATGTTTTGCGGTATACATAGATGATAGATTTCATATCACCTATCTGCCTCCAACTATGTAAGCCAATGTTCTTCATTTCATTTAAAATGACCTACAACAACATCGATTGTTTTTCTTCTTTGTTGTCATAAAGATTGAATTCAATGTCTTTCATTCAATTGATTGTTTCATTATCTATAGTTTCATCTGTTTAGTTGCTGGAAAAATCTTGGCAAACAAAAGAACTCAATTTAAGTGCTATTGTTGTGATGAATACTTATTTTAACATGCTTATCAAATTTTGAATACTTTATGAATTTAAGATTTTCAGTTTTAGTAATTTTTATGAAATTGTAATGAATTTGCAAATTTGTCAACTATATCTTACATTCATGGTTCCATATTCACTTTACCCATAACTATTGAATTTTGTCTTTTGACTGGATGAATTTTTATAGTTTCCACAATCTACAGTTGCAATGCCTTTGATGGATAAAATACAGAGGACCCATCTACTCTTATACAACATCTTTAGCATCATTAGTTAAAATTCCATATCATTTTTTTGCTTCACAGAATTCATTATGTTAATAGCATACCAATTATGTGATACCAATTGTTATCTTAGCAGTTTCTAACAATTGGTAAAATACGCATAAATATATGCAAGTTTGAATTATACATACGAAACTTTCATATATTACACTCTCTTGTTAATTTTTGTTACACGATCAATCATTCAGATGTAATGCTAATTATAGAGTGATTCAAAGAATTCCAAGAGCTTCATTTACCCAATTCATGTTCCTTATGTAACAATTCTTTCAAAGACCTAAACATCTTTCATTGTAGATAACATTAATATTCCGTAACAATATATTTTAGCTTTGAAACGTATTTTTTCATACGGTTTCTAATTCCGCAGAAATGGTCGTGCACTATTTCTAGTTAGTCCTATGCCGCCATGCTAGTCTCAAGCAATCAATCCCTATTCACATCAAGGCCGACAAATTGAATCGGCCGTAACCTCGAAAACAGTTGTTGCTTTCTCACCATATGTCATCTTAATCTTTTAATTACTGGGTTTATTTCTCCAATACATGGTACAAATTTTATTAAATTCAAATAGAAACGTTCAGAGCAATTCTACCAATTCTCCAATTGATTAGACAATTGGGTTGAATTGCTTCTGGTCCCAAAAAGAGCCCTCCACCAGTCCACAAAAGAAGAGGCAATCCATTGGGCTGTTCTTTCAACTGAAGCCTAATCCGAGCTTTTGGACTTCCAACGGTGAAAAAAATTGTCTTTTCATATGTAGCTGCCACATGGCAAGATCTTGGGCATCCAATAATAATAACTTTCAAAATACCAAAAAATACACAATTTTTTTTTCTATAAATACCCAATCATATTATTATGGGAGTTTTAACGAAAAACCCACGGTACTGTTCACTTTAACAAAAAACCATATTTTTATACTAAAAAGTCAAACCTGATACTATTCACTTTACCCTTTATTTTGTCCTTATCATTAAAACTCAAAGTTTTCAAGTCATTTTCATTAGTTTTCCTTATTATTTATTCTCCACACCACACCACAACTCAATACTTATTTTTACTACAATCTCTCCTATATTTGTTTTCTAATCCAAATCCTTTTGTTACCAAGAAAAATGAAAGAGAAGTCAAACTGGTCGACTGGGGAAGACGTTGCTATGCTTCAGGCTTGGGTGCTTGTTACTCATGACCTGATCATGGGAAATGAGATAAGGGTGCAACATATGCGAAGTAAGATTCATGCACAATTTCTTGAGAAGATTTAAGGCACATCCAGGAGTGAGCAATCTATGCCGAATAGGTACAGAAATCTGCATAAAGATTTGAAAGCTTGGCAAGATGCCATTGAAAAGTTGAAGGAATTTATTGAAGTAGCTTAATCTAGCTGATGTGGTAATATTATTTTATTATTAATAACTTTAAAATGTAATTAATATGTTTTTTTTTTACTTTTTTTATGTAAATCTTTATGTTGTTTCACAATTTTGTATAGCAACTACAAGCTCAAATGTGGTTCAATCTTGATAACAAGAAATCATCGACAAGGCATAGATGTTAACATTATGAAACATACTTTGAAGTACAAAATTCAGCCTGTTGGTCCACAAGTTTAATTGAACGAGACTCCATTGCACAAATCAACTACTAAATCGACATTGGAGGGCCCCAAATGAATTGGTAGCACAAACTGAAAAAATCTTGAGGCCTATTGGTAAGAATGCTACTAAGAAAAAAAATGCAAGAGGGAGTTCTTCGAATAATGATTATTCAAAATTAGATGACGAATTGGCTCGCCAACATGCACTGAATATGGAACGAGACAGGTTAACATAGCAAAATAAGGCTAGAGATAAAGCAAAAGTGAGAGAAAATGAGTTGAATAGGCAAGAAAGGCACGAGGAGAAAGATCGGTAGATCATGTCCCGACACCTTGCATCATGAGAAGAAGATTTTCCGTGGAAGATGAGAAAGTTCCATACACTCTTAAGAGAAGATGGAATGAGAAGAAGATTTATCCTCTTGTTTAAAATTAATTATATTTGTTGTAATGTTGTGATGTTCCCTTGTATTTGAAATAATTAATGGAATTAGACTTTATTTAAGAAATAATGACAAGATAAGGCCAAGAAAACATAAATAAATAAAAAATAGATTTATAGACTTTATATAGACTTCATATAGACTTTATATATATATATATATATATATATATATATATATAAAATAAATAATAAAGTGAATAATAATGGTAATGTCATTGCCCTTACCCTTGTCACTTCACTCAGAAGTCAACTTTAATCTAACTTTAATTTGGGTGCACCAGTCTATAAAATTTCCCTGCTTCTATTTCTATGAATTTGGTCATGGCCATACGATTTACAAGATTTAGAAATTAAATTTAAAACAATAAAATTTATGAACAGAAATGTCCTGCTTCTCTAACTCCTCATCTGTTTGGGCTCTTGCTACTAGGAGTTGAAAATTTTGAGAGAAGCCCATTCCAAACTTAGATTTTGGGTGAGAGAAAGAGAATCATAGATGAAGATTTAGATCTTAGGATTCTCTTCGCTACAGATTCAAACTTCATATTTTTCTTTCCGGTTATATATATTAGAAATGGGGTTTAGAGAAGTTTTTCATGGAGTTCTTAAAATTTGGTGCTTCTGGGTTTCATCGTTTAATTATTAATTTTTAATGTACTAATGAGGGGACTCCTCTTCAATATTTGATTTAATAAAAGAGAAATGCTAATAGGACTATCTTAAAAGTGAGACTCTTCACTGATTCTCTGTCACCTGATCATAAAATATTATGCAAAAAACATGAGGTAATATAAAGTTAATGAAGAGTCTCACTTTTTAAAAGTTCTTTAGCATTTCTCTTAATAGAAAGAAAAGATAATGACATACGTGGTGGTGGAGAGTCCAGAGATACTCACTTTTTGAGTGAGTCTCCATAACATTTCTGTAAAGAATGTAGGAGACGTGATGGCTTTTGAATATATTTCTTCGATTACCAAACAATTCTTCGTACAAGGTATTATATACAATATTGTACAATCAATACACATCTATAATCATGGCATGCAAGCCGTGATCCCCAATTAGTGGGATTGACCTAGGCTAGAATGGTAGGATATAATTATAATGACTTTTCCCTGATCTGTAGGGTTTTAGCCCAGGTAAGGAAATGAATAATAATATTTCCTTAATACTCCCCCTCAAGTTGGAGAGTAAATATCGTGAACTCCTAACTTGTCGCGTAGAGTCACAAACTGGTCCTTTCCTAAATAAAAACAAAAGGCCTGATGTCTAGTAAAGGATGGGCCAACTTTTAAACGACGATCCGGCCACATCTCTCATCTCAAGGCATATTTGAAGTTACATCTAAAGGGAACTTAGTTAAAAGTGTTTTTATTATATTTATTTAAAACATTTATAGGATAATTAAAGTGTTTATGGAAAACACTCACAAGTGTTTTTTACCATAAAACACTTAGATGTGACGCTTAAATGAGCTAAAACCGTTTCTATGTGTTTTCGTCAAGCTCAATTAGAAGCACTTTTACATGTCGTAAAGTAGTTTTATCCCATTACAAATAAGGGTGGGCACTTGAAATAAAAAACCGAAACACAAACATAAACCGAATTGCGCTGAACAACTTGATTTTTACGGTTTTGAAACGATTTCGATTTGAAATCTAACCGTAATACAAAAAAACAATTTGGTTTCAGTTTTGAACAAAAACGCAAAGACACACAAATCAACTCCCCAAAACTCAAAACTCTCTCTAATTTTTCCCAAAACTCAAACTCTCCCTAATTTTTTTCATCATGTCTTATAAATTTTCTATCCATCCAATCACTAGATGAATGTCCTTCACTTCAATCGTATCCACAATTATGTGGATTTATTGTATCGAATTTAGCTAGGTATTAATTTTATGATTTACTTCTTTTATTCTTTTCTTTTCAAGTTGTAAATAAATTACAACTCTCGTTAATTTTGTTTTTCTTTTCCAATTTGTGTGGATTTGCTTTTTCAATCCTTCAATTGGATCCATATCCACATAGTTTTGTTTAGCTACAAGTTTTATGTTTTACTTGTTGCAGTCTTATTAGATTAGAAATGTGATTGTGTAAATCCTATTAGATATGGGAATGTATCTTATATTCCTATTAGGAGTAGATTACCTATTAAATATTGTAATCTTAAAGGGTAAAGAATTAACCTTCCCTACTACTATAAATAAAGGCATAATGGGGTGGAATAACACACACATCACAATTACACATCTCTCTCTTCTCTCTACTATTGACGTACCTTTCTCTCTCTATAGCCTCCATAATTGTTCAGTAAATTATGCATACACCACGTTATTAGCACGTTATTAGCACACTCTTGACGCTGCGCTAAAGAGAGTTTGATCTTCAATATGAGGAGTATTACGTTTTAATCATTCTTTTTATGATTAATTTATTATTTTATTGAATTGATATACATGCTATTGATTCAATTTAATTTTTTTGTGATGAACATGATACAACACATTGGAGATGCAATTCCGACTTTCCAAAAAGGATCTTCTACAAATTCAAAGGCTTTTGTTGTTTTCTGCCAATTAGGTACGCTTAAAATAAAGTAAGATATTTGAAACGACCATGAAGCATGAAAACATTCCCCATAATGCATGAACCCTTTTGTGTTTATATTTTCCTTCCGATATATATATTGTATATGTTTATATATTTGTCAATATATATATATATATATATATATATTTGTTTCATGCATCGCGCAATTAAATTGCTATGTGGAATTTGTAAGTTAAAGTAAATCAAATTAGAAGCAAATTTAGGGTTTCCTAAACCCTAGGGGATTTTGAAAAAAAAGGGAAACTGTTGCAATGGACCTTGGCAGCATCTTTGCTGTGAGTATATGGACACCCTAGGCCTTCGGCCTTGTTGGTTTGACTTGGGCCTGTAGCTCACCTTTATTAAGGAAGCCTGCAGCTTTCCTTTTGGACCTACCCTATACTCTCGGCCCATGCCAGCAAGATGTCATGCTTGCTCGGCTTTTGTCCCACATGCACCAAGGCTTGAAGCCTGCTCCGATGCTAGCCCACATAATTGGGCTTGGTTCTTGCATAACGCCAGCCACATGGCTGGGCTCCTGCGCCTCAACCCACATGTCAGCATTTCGTTGGGCCTAATATGTGCCCCTATTTAGCCCAAAAAGCCAGCAGCTGCTGTTATTGAGCTTCATGTTCTCAGCTCGTGGCCTTAAGCCACCCATGGGCTGCATATTGTAGCCAACCCGAGCCTAAAATATTTTTGAGGCTATATTTTTCGATCCAATGCTAATTTTTAGCATTCTAAATCATTTTAACCCGAATGTTATTATTATTTTTGCTTCTACAATCAACCCCGTATGACCTAATTTATTGAATTAATTAAAAGTGACATGCAATCCATTAATTTGATAATGAATCCAAAATTATTGACCTGAAGATCACTTTTGGACATTAATGATTCAATAATTTATTTTTATACTTTGAACTGTTGACATACTTTCGTAGTCCTGAAGCACTCACACTTGAGTTCTTGAAGCAACCTAAATCGACTACACTTAGTTGTATATTGTCTTCTGTGTTCTTACAGGAACCTCTTTTTTATGAACTAAACGTTCATAAACTAAATTGAACTTGTAGTTTCAAATATAGTGCTCTTGAAACCCGAAGTTTTCATAAAACAATACACCCATGAAAAGCCGATGTTTTTCATGAAAACCATGTCTTAGAACTCGAATGTTCTAACTTTGATGTTTATGGATGATCCATTCCCATAGCACCAATCACAATCTTGTTCCCCCCAAATTCAATGGATTGTCAAATCGTCACAAGTTCAATTTCCCTTATTTGGACGTTTCTAACGTAAACCACTTTATGTGGGGTACAAGACATGAATCTCCACTTGATTATCAAGAAGTTGAGAAACCATTGTAGCCAACAATGGCATGGAAGAGCTGAATAAGTCTTTGCTCTGATCTTCATTCGAAGACTTATATCGGAAGCATTACAAATGGAAATACCTCATGAACGAGGATTCCATGACTCTTTGGCTTGCTCCTCAGACTGTCTAATCATGAAAGACATTGCCTGAAGCACACCATAGTTACGTCCATGAATGAGTACGATTTTGAAGTTTATAAATCCGATCGAATTTTAACTAGGGAATACTTTTCTCGACCTTCCATGTTTCTAACTCGCCTCTGAAGTAGTAATGTAGAAAGCGGAAGTTTACCAAATTCTTAGATATGATTACTACCACAACATATGGTAGAATCAGGGCTTGCCAAGGTGTGGCATCATGCCCGAAGCATGATCGTTGGCACCTAAGACCTAAAACTTCAAGAATAAGGGATAGTATTCCCAAACCTTAACCCTGCAAAATCTACTTCCGTCTTAATGGAATAAATCATTGGTTATGCACCTGTTCGTGTCCTTACCAATGTTGTTAAGGAGTACCATTCTAGTAGTCAATATGTGAGACTAGTTTTGCTCAATCGAACACCGTTTAAAGAGTAGAATTTTGACATGGATAACTGAAGGAAATTTTGTGAAAAACATGTTCATTTAAGCAACATCTATAGCATGCAATAAACAAATTAAAGGCGGAATCATGCTTGTATGCACTTAAAAATAAAACATTAACCATGAAATTCAAAGCCTAATAGTTAGGTGAACCAAGACTCAACTCAAAATTAAGTGAGTTGAGAAATTTATACCTTTGTAGATTCCTCTTTGCAAAAGCAAAGGATAATCACCCAAGAGATAGGGCCTTCATTCCTTGCTTCTTAGATCCATGGATTTGGATGGAAGAATAGGTTTCTCCAAGTTCCCAAAATTGAGAACCTCTAAGTCTCCACACCAAGGTAAGATGTGAAGAAGAGATGAGTGACCTTGGAGGATAAAGATTACTAGTTAATCCTTCCAAGGGTGGCCGGCCTTTTTAGAGAGAAAGGAGAGCTTTGTGTTCTCTCCAATTTCCTCAAAAAACCCTAAATAAATTTTGGCTATAAAGTCATATTTATACCTTTATTCATTGGAGTGGCAAACTTGTAATTAAAGAAAGTTCACTACCCTTCCTTTAAATGGCCGGCCTTAGGGTATTATTGGGCTATTTGAGCCTTTGTGAATCATTATTCATTAAGTTGTCATACAACTTAAGTCAATGGACTTGACGTTCAAAGCCCATTGGGCCTTAAGGTCCAATACTATCACGAGGTCTTTAACGAACTTATTCGTTTGATTAATTAACATATTAATTAATCCTTACCATAAATAATTAAACCATTTAATTATTCTTACTCATCTCCGTTGTTTCTTCAATCTCTACCTTACACGGTGTACGATCCATTATGTTCCTTTTAGCGAGGCAGTGGGCGATTAAAACTCTTTCAAATCGATTGTGAATTGAAACTTACTTTCAATACTCCCTTTAGTGTTTATACATGTTTAGGGCTTCCACAAACCATGAGTGACACCTAGCAGTATGTCATGGTTACCCAAGCTAATCAGAAGAGGTGGAGAACCTATTCAGTTTAGGATTACAATGCAATACGGTCTTTTTCTAATACAATACTCTTGACCACATTGTTTGGTTTGATAGTTTATTCATGTCTTCTATCCAATGTGATTCTCTTACTTATATGATTACCTTGAATGTGATTTGGAACGACTTCCTAAATCTCATTCATACTCTGGCCATAGATTCTTAATCATATCATAGATTATTCTCCCTCAAACGGTTTGAAGGTTAGAGATCCCTTGTTGCGCATTCACTTGCCTCCATGGCTAAGTGGCTTAACCCCAACTATGCCATGGACACCCGCGAATGGAGTGACTTTGACATAATCAAAGATCAAGGACCTAACCACAAGATAACTATGATGCCTTAGGTCAAATGACTACTTTGCATTATCCCAACCATGAGTTCTCATGTGACATGAGTATGAGAACTCCTCGTTGATCGTGTTCAGTGGACTCATTCGTTATTGAGCACCTACATGCTTATCTTGGTGTCAATCACACTAATGACTCGAGACCAGTCACTCTCACTAAGAGAAGACATAACACATACTGATCTTAACGGACTGTCAATGCCCAATTGGCAATCCTATGATCAGGAATGTTTAGGATATGTATACGAAAGAGAATGGTCTCATAAATCTAACTTGTTTAAATTACATTCTCCTAATTACATATTCCTTGGACTTATCGTTTAAGCATATAACATTTATATGAGACGGCTTAAAACAATAATCTTTGCCCTTGATATTAAACTAGATTAGTTTAACATGTGAAATGTCCGTAAAGTATCATCACATGATTAGTTTTAGGGCACATTTCCAACAATAACCTTGTTGGCCGAATCCCCTTAGTAAACTATTAACTTTGTGAACACTTTTCCATGTTCTTGGATTCACGTTTGGTGTTTGTTTTACTTATGGATAATCTTATTGATATTGTCCTCGAATATGAGTTAATTGAATCATGTTTCTTAATACATGTGACCGATTCAATTAAACACGTGATTAGGTGGGAATGTGGGAAAGTTAGTTGTCTGGATGAATGTGTACTACGCATAATAACTTTACACATAAATCACATCTCTAACAACAACTTCAGGTTTATCCAACCTGATTAAGAGCATTGGCACGTTCCTCGTTGTATGAATGGTACTGCATCACCATTTAAGGGACCTTAAATTCTCCATGTCGTTGAGTTTTTAAGGATATTTGAGAGAACAATGATCATAAATGAAACCATTGAAGAAAATAGAGTGAAATATCTTTGCACCACCTCCAAAAATGAGGTTGAAGCTTTGATTTGAGGCCAATGAGTTGTCTCCCAACTAGGAAAACACCACATGTAGCCGGCCTGGAGCCTGGTGATTGAGCAGTTTACTTGCTTTGACACCACATTTTAGGACACTTGGGTCAAAAATGATGCTACGATGCATCTCCGTACCCGAAGTAAGGATCTTGTGCCTATAAGCACACTTTCCCAAAGCCCGCTCATTTGGGAAATTGATTTTCTAAATCATCCCTTGCAAAGATACAAAATGACTTTCTGTTCACAGTGGATTCAAGGGAATATATGTGGACTAATCCAACCAAAATGCGGACCATATAAATACTTATGGTTTGGTTGATGAATCGACAAACTGGTCACATGTTTGTCCACACACATTGCTACTAAACCTCCTGGCCGATTAAGGGCTCACCACCTTACTTATCCCTTAAGGTCTGGGAGACTGGATAATGTCAGAGAGTTTATATCAACGGTTTTTGATAAAGTATTGCATGTATTTTAGGTTTATAATTGAACATCGAATTCCCATGATTCACCCCAAAGTATTGCAATTTAAATGATCGCTTGAATTTGGTAAACGTACCAAGTTTTTAGTTTCTGCCTAGGGCTATGCAATCTTGTACGTAGCTATGTTGATTCGCCTTGAGGCCCACTGCCACCCAACCATTTTGACGTTACAGTTGGTTACTGGGTACGAACCTGACGATTTTTGTATTTAAGCATTTGGGTGTGCATTCTATGTGCCAAGTTGCGCCGTTGCAACGTACCAACATGGGTTCTCAAAGAATGATGTGTATCTTTTGTCGATCACGATTCTCTTTCACACCAGCTCTCTTAAAACCCTTGCATGTAATCTCTTTACCGCTCATTTACGGGTTGTCACTTTAATGAAATAATCTTCCCGCCGTTAGGGGAAGATAAGAACGTCAACCTTTCTATAGAACGGTGCGAATTTGTGTGGACGTTACCTATTATGTCTTATCTCGATCCCCGTACCGCATATGTACGATAAGTAAATGCGATGAATTCTCGCTTTCAGAATGTTGCTTCAGACGCATTCTTCTGATCTAGCTAAAGTGACAGGATCATATACCAGCTGCAAACATGCTTGCAAGGATAGACGTACTTAACGGACGTCGAGTTAACATCTCTGGAGGGCATGCTGCCCTTGTTGGATGGTTTGGATGCCCTTGTTGGACGATCCAGTACACTGGCGGATAGCCAATCAATTTGTCTTAACCTGGAGCACGACATATCACTCGGTTCATAGGATTCACTTTCCTAGAAGAGGAAGACACGACACAACAATGAATCCATACTTGATCGCTGTTTCAAATCATTTTCATCTCATGAGATTAATCCGGATTACTCCCAAGACTTGAAGTTCTTGGTCCAGTATACTAGTTTGGATGAGCTAAATGGAATTGAAATGAGATTACCATCGATGATGTTTTCACTTATATGGTAGCTACATATATAGATGAAATGCGACGATATCGAACCATGTTCCGTTGATTAAGTGACAACGTAGAACTGATTGGACAATCGAAATTACAATCCAGGTCAAATTCCTTACCAAAGTGTGTATTAGACCTGTCGTTCCTACACTGCCCAAGGTAACCTTGTTGCGTGACAAATGGGAAAAGAAACATTATGAGATGAATGAAATATTACGATATGATGCATGCCTTACGGCGTAAGGTTTCTCTCAAAACGTCATGTGATTGATAGTAACATTATGAAATGTGGTTAGTGTTTTCTCCATGGGGATAGAAATACAGAGATTTACATGTAAGTTCCTGAAGAATTACATGGACTGGTTCAAATAGTTCCAAAACCACGGAACACCCTCTTAACTTGTTTAAGGTGTTCACTTACAATCAGACGGATGTGGTATATCCATCTAAGGGATTATTTGATCTGTTAGGGATTATGGCCTTGCATGTTAAACTATGAAGTCTTATTACAAATTGCTAGAGTTACATTTTATGTCATTGATACGAATCTCACTAAGACTCTGGAAGAGCTTGAGAAAACCGTCTCGCACCTGAAGATGGAATTTGAGATGAAGGATCTTAGGAAAACTCGTTTATGCCTTGACCTGAAGTTCAATCGTTGTTCTGACGGTACCTTGGTCTACTAATCGAACTACACCCTGAATGTGTTACCCTTAAGTATACCTATGATCGTCCATAGGTTATATGCAAATGAGACCCTTGAAGAGGTTATAGAATCTGAAATTCCATATCTATGTTCAACTTTGCGCTTCGTTGTACTTAGCTCATTGTATTTAGACAGGACATCTCCTTCACTGTTGATCTATTGGTAAAGATGCAGCACCGCGCCTACATGCAACCACTGAATTAGTATTAAAGACTACCCTAAAGGTACTACGAATTTGGGTAAATCAAATCCCAACGCATCTCGAGCAGATCTAACCCACATGATCCTCGGAATGATGCTTGCCTTATTTGTTATGCTGATGCAGGTTACTTATCAAACTCGCACAAGGAAAAATCCCCAAATGGTGATGTCTTTACCGTTAGGGATATCGCAATATCTTGGAGGTCCACGATATGACCTTAGTTGCGAAATCTTCAAATCGTTCCAAGACTTACCTCACTTCACTACGCCACAAGTGAGACATGATTAGGAGTTCTTGTTGAGCATATTCGAAGTACTTGCTGTTTTTCATCCATCGTTAAGTCTCAATGACGATCGATGAAGATTATGTCGCATGTATCAACTCAACCAAGCCATGATACATCAACTAAGTTAACATCAACTAAGTTAACACCAAGACATATTGCGTCTACATTACATCAGCAAAGCATTAGGAGATTGAAGTCATGCAAGCCGATCCCAGACAACCTTGCCGACCTCTACACGATGTCACTGCCAAAGTTAACCTTCCAGAAACTTCTCCGAGGAATTGGTATGCCTAACTATCATATGCAATGCTTGTAGTTCTCATTTGGAAGTTATGTCAAACTCAGGGGGAGTATCCAGAAGTAAACTCACTTTATCTTAATGTACTATTTTTCCCTACGATTATGATCATTTTTTTCTCTGGGTTTTTGCTATCTAACTAGGTTTTAATGAGGCACTCATCTTGGGTTGATCATACCCTTGTGAGCTCTTCTACTTGCTTCCAAAAGACGTATAGTTTTGACTTAATGCAAATTCTCACTTTTCTCCTTAGCCTATGGGTTTTTCTCCCACCTTGGGTTTTACCATAGCAAGGTTTCGTGAGTTTTACTTTTTATATATTCTTTCGTTGATTTGAGACTCGCATTCGCTCATTGTGCCGACAACTTCATCAACTGTACTTACTTCATCGCTGAAGACTTAATGCGCCATTTACTTGAGTATTTACACACTCAAGGGGAAATGTTGCAATCCTATTAGATTAGGAATGTGATTGTGTAAATCCTAGTAGATATGAGAATGTATCTTATGTTCCTATTAGGAGTAGATTACCAATTAAATATTGTAATCCTAAATGGTAAGGAATTAACCTTCCCTACTACTATAAATAAAGGCACAATGGGGTGGAATAACACACACCTCACAATTACACATCTCTCTCTTCTTTCTACTACTGCCACACCTTTCTCTCTATATGGCCTCCATAATTGTTTAGTAAATTATGCCTACAACGGTACTTTTATTATTCTTTTCTTTTTCTCTCTTTCACCTATGCTACTTTATTTGGTTTAATTCCTTTATTTATGGTATTTGTTTACTTTAATAAAATTTGTGTTGCTTTCATGACGAAAATTTCAATTAAATTATGTTTAATTTATTTGTTTTAGTGAAATGCTTTAAAAGCATTTTATTACTTTTCATTAGAAATAAGTTTTTTTTCTTCCACATATCACGTACTTATGTTTACATAATATATAATCATTAATCCATGATTCATACGTGTGTTGTGGCTTCGTGTGACATTCTCTAGACAATTTTAAATTTTCATGTTTTTGAGCAACTTTTCACCATTTCTATTGAAGGCAATCGATATCGATATATCTATCGATATTTCCATAAGTTTGCATATCGATATTTTCGTCGATACTAATGTTTTAAACACTGAACAAATCTCAATAAGGTTTTGGAAAGTTCTCCATTGGTCATTTCTCCAACTCTTTGACTTTTCTCTAACTTTTTAAGAAAACCGCCCAAATTCCCACACACATGTCTCTTGGAATGTCAATCCACCGCCTTCTCAATCTTAGGTTCTGCACTTCCATCCAATCAATTGCCATCGCCAGTCAATTCTCCCCTTCCATACAATGCATTGCCACCTCCGGCAAGATCTCGCCTAACTACTTCTTCTCCAATGTGGGCTCTACTGAGAATGCCTAGGACACCAAGGAGGTGTTTGATGAAAATCCTCAAAGGCTGGTTCATAGTAGGATCCATAGTAGGATCAACCACACAGATAACCCCAAATGCCCCAAATTCTTATTGGCGGTATAGCAACAATTCTAGTAGCTTTAGGTATATCGATTGATATTTCACATACTTATTTTTTACATAGTATCTAATCATTAATTCATGATTCATACGTGTGTTGGGGCTTCATATGACATTTCCTAGACAATAACTTTAAATTTTCATCATTTTCATCTAAGGCAATCAATACATATATTAATATTGATATATCCATTGATATTTTCACAAATTTGCATATCGATATTTCCACCGATACTGATATCTTAAACACTGGGTATATATATGATGGTTCTAGGTGCTTTATAACCACAATAGTTTATTCAACCACAACATTATATATGATTGGTAGAATTGTTTGTTGTACGCCATCATACAAGTTAGGTATATCGATTGATATTTCACCTTATTTTTTACATAGTATCTAATCATTAATTCATGATTCATACGTGTGTTGGGGCTTCATATGACATTTCCTAGACAATAACTTTAAATTTTCATCATTTTCATCTAAGGCAATCAATACATATATTAATATTGATATATCCATTGATATTTTCACAAATTTGCATATCGATATTTCCACCGATACTGATATCTTAAACACTGGGTATATATATGATGGTTCTAGGTGCTTTATAACCACAATAGTTTATTCAACCACAACATTATATATGATTGGTAGAATTGTTTGTTGTACGCCATCATACAAGTTATATGACGGTACATTAAATGGTTTGAACGTTTCGGTTTTTAAATTAACAGATATGAAAGAATAAAAAAAAGTGGATATCTGATTTGAGATCGTTTATTTCTCAACATTTGCTGAGGATAATTTTTCACGTAAATGGCCTAAATGGTCTGTTGCTATTCACAGATGGGATCTCAAGCCCACTTTGTAAGTTTTTGGTTGGGAAGGAAATTTGGGAGCCATTTAACATAACGACTATACATAGTACTGTCTTGCCTATTTTCATAGGACTTTGTTACATTTGCTAAAGATTTTGAAAGGGTAAATGGTCACTGGAACATAAGAATGCAAAATATGTTTTGGACTGGAAGCCAAGTGGTGGTCATTTTTAGAAAGAACAAATGTGATAGTGATGCTATTGATGATCGAGAGGGTCTGGTAGGAATTTTCCAAGACATTTTTTGTGGGCCAGTGCATTTCCCATGCTGTTCTTTGTGATTCTGTATTACTCTTGTCTTGTAAGTGTTCGTTTATTTATTAAAATTTATGTATTTGATTAATGTTTTTAAAATTAACTGAACTTAAACCGTCCTTATCATTAAAAGTTCATTTCAATACTTACTACATAACCACTTCGCTCTTGCTAGAAGCTTAGTCATAATTCCGCTGTGGAAGGACATGTTACACCCTGTCTATGGGGGTGCTATTGGTGATGAAATTAGCAGATGGAATGGACAATTGAACGATGGAGTACAATACTTTATAACGGCTTGGAATCTTGTTAAACATCGCATCCATGTACTTACTTATTTTTGTTCTTATTTATTATAATTTTTATGCTCTTTTTTGCTTGAACAATCTTTTTTTGTTGTTGTAAGATCTTGGATTGAGTCAGGTTGACGAGGATATAATGATAAATCTCCCAGAAAATGAGACCATCATGCTACTTTGTTTGCGAGACTTGAATCTTGATATGCTCTATAAGAAAGACTAAATCTAGGTTTTATTATTCCCGACAATGAAGGTGCATTGAGCTCATGTTTTTGTTCTTATTTACATTTGTCTTAGGCTACACTGAAACCTATGTTCATTCATGCTGGTCGGTGGTTTCATGTATGTTATGTAGCACTTTTCAGGTTCCTTTTATGGAATTTTGGGTGGTATTGGCCGAATATAATGAATGACATTGTGATTTGTTGTGTTTTGTGAGTGGACCCCTTGTTAAATTGCATGATTTTATTAAAATACTAGGCTTGCATTCATGAAAAGTATGATTTCATTATTTTACGTTTCATGCATTATTTACGATTGATTGAATTTACACTTTTATGATACGTTTATGAATTATTGAATTTACGCTTTATGAAATATTATGATTGATTGAATTTACATTTATTGAGATATTTATGAAAATGTTTATGAATAAGATTTTTAATATAATGATTTCATGTTTATTGATTTATGATGAATTATGATGAACATTTTGAATTAGAAAGTTGCTATGGTTGATGATATGATGCTTTGAGTTTTTGAGCTCCAATGATATGATATATGTGATTTATGGTTTCTGTGCTTACTTAGTGGGTAATCATACAACACGTACACACAATTGGGTTGTATTAATGACATAAATCATAGTTTGCAAATAGCTTGAAACTGAAATCAAAACCGTTTCAAATCAAACCGAACTACAACAAAATGATTTGGTTCCATTTTGATTCAAGCTTCAAAATTGCACCGAATTGAACTGCAAAAACATTTAGTTTCTGTTTCGATTTCACCCCAGATGGAACCAAACCAAACTATGGCCACTCCTAATTCCAAATGCTTTTGCAAACAAACCCTTAGAGCTGGGCACAGTGCGGTTCCACCCTCAAATCGGAACAGGAACTGAGAAATATCAACGGTTCGGTTAGGTGCGATTCCGCTTAAATTTATTACTAGAATCGTATGGTTTGGTTTTTACACCGGTTCTTGCCGGTTTACAGTTCCAAATACTAAATATTTGAATTCCAAATCAAAATGATATTCAATGTTTACTTGTTTTTTTATTCTTGTTTTTTGCATTCTTGCATCCAAATACATTCTCTAAAATGGTTATACAAAGTTATAAACAAAATAAATCTTTGTAAATACTAAATCAAAATGCAAATGTCCCTTGCACCAAGCAAACAAAATGTCCTTTGCAAATACTAAATTAAAAATCTGTAGTCCTTTATTGTGATGCAGAATTCTGAGTTACCTACCTACTCTATTTGTTCATTTCCCTTGTTTATCTTTTTAGGTACTGAGCTTTTAAGTAAAATACATTAACCATTAAAAAATCAAGCATACCAATATGATCCAATCCTAAAATCAATGACTCTCTGCAACAAGAAGAGAGAACCCACATCTTCCTAAACACCCCAAGTAAACCAAAATTCAACAAATCTGAGCTAACATAAACTACATGACACAATAAACACCCCATTCAACTATTTAATTTAATTAATTATTTGCATTCACGATGTAGCCTGGTGTTGAATTTTTTGATCAACACAGTTATTACGATTTATTTTGTTGCGATTCAATTCGGTTTAGCAGTCCCACGACTTTTGTGCCCACCCCTACAAAGTCCTATAAAAGTAAGGAGCCGTCGTTTACTTTACATCTCTCAGCCGACATGGATGTATGTAATATGAGCCTATTTAGTGTAATTACATCTAATCCCCAGCTGTTTAAAGTGCTTAATTACACTCACCGGAACCTCACCGCAACAGTTCCCGGCAGATTCGCCATTGATTTTCTATCAATTCGAAAAAGTGACGACCCACTCAACCCTCCACGTAGGCATAAATGTGGTGGGGATCAGCCTCTTTCATTCTCGACAAGCAGGACGAGGAGCGAAACGCCGCCGCCTTAGCCTCCAAACCTGAGTCCCTTAATCTCTCCCCGCCACCGCCGTCATCATCCATGGCCGACGCTCTGCAAAGCCCTAACCCTAAGATTTCGGCCTATTACCAGACGCGGGCGGCCCACCACGGCGTCGTCACAAGCGACTGGCTGGCCCAGGCCCAGGCCGCCGTCGGCAGAAACCCCGACGAGCAAGGGCCAATCACCGCTGAGGTTGAAGCTAAGCCAGGGTCTAATTCCGGCAAGCCCTTCAGCGTCATCGAGGAGTTCAATAGCTGGCGAAAGCAGCCCGATTTGGCGGAGGCCGTGGCGGCGATTCGGGCCTTGGCGTCTGTGATTCGGTCCAGTGAGGCCACCACTATGATGGAGCTCGAAATTGAGCTCAAGAAGGCCTCCGAGTCTTTGAAAGTGAGTCCACTATGCCCTGTTTGTTTCACTGAAAAAGCAGTTTTCAAAATTTGTGGTTTTGTGAATGGATTGTTGAAAATTTGCCATGCCTTTCTGATATATCTTAATCAGGATTTGTATAGATGTTTGGAATGCAGTGATTTAGGGTTTGTTCTATGAGAAAAGCCTCTGCCTTTCTGAAACTATCATAATAAAAATGTGTTAATCAGAATTAAAATCTCTGAATTGCATTGTTAGTATTTGGGGCAATTGAACTTGGTACGAAAATTTTCGTATTTGGTGATTTTCTAACGTGCTTGTCTTGTCGTCTGGATTGCGATTCCATTTGTTAACTGGTATTCCATTCGTTAGAAGCAGCAAATTGCTCTCTAAATCTAGCTTGCATGAAGTATCATTTTGTTAGATCAAGTTGCAGCATCATATGAGATGTCAAGTTATAATCTTCATTTTTCTTGAAAACAAAAGAAAAATTATGATCTTGATATATTTTCCAAGTATAAAAGTAGAAATCTTTGGATTTTTGGATTAATTTGATTTACCCTTTATGTGCTTCAGTCATGGGACACGACCTCTATTTCTTTGACGGCTGGATGTGACCTGTTCATTCGGTATGTTACTCGAACTTCAGCTTTAGAGTACGAGGACTTCAACTCAGCCAAGTCTCGTTTAATTGAACGGGCAGAGAAGTTTGGGGAGATATCGATGAAGGTACGTGTTTTAATACACAACACTTTGATGTAATACACAAATCTTTTTGTGTATGTTTAACAACTTTAACTATTTGTCATCTTCCGGTTATTGAGTCAAACTTCTAATACTGCAGGCCCGCAGAATCATTGCTGTGCTTAGTCAAGACTTTATATTTGATGGTTGCACCATCTTGGTTCATGGTTTCTCTAGAGTTGTTCTAGAAGTATTAAAAACTGCGGCACAGAGCAACAAACTCTTTCGAGTTTTCTGCACAGGTTTTTTTTCCCTTATGATGCAGCGAGTTATGTTTGTGTGCACATAAACTAGAGTAGGACGGGGTTAACAACATAAATTAGAATCTCCATCCTCTTGGCACCTCTTATATGGGATAGAGAGATTTTGGATTCTTGGATTTTGGATTCTTAGTATGAAATGTTTTCCTTATGGGTGGTTCTGCTTTACTTGTCTGCCTTATGATTCAATCTTTATGCTGTAAACTGCAGAGGGAAGACCAGACAGGACAGGATTACGATTATCGAATGAGCTGGCCAAGCTTGATGTTCCCGTGAAGCTTCTAATAGACTCTGCAGCAGCATATACCATGGATGAGGTTGACATGGTGTTTGTCGGGGCAGATGGAGTGGTTGAAAGTGGAGGTATCATCAATATGATGGGAACATTTCAAATTGCCTTAGTGGCACACAGCATGAACAAACCGGTTTATGTGGCTGCTGAAAGCTACAAGGTATGCCAAAATGTGTTCGATCCTATATCTAGTGGATGAAAATGTGATATCATATTTTAGCAAAAGTAAATAGTTAGCAAATAATGCGATGCCTATAAAGATTTTAGATAATCCTTTTATCCCATGATACGGCACTTCACGTCACTTACTAATTGGCAGTGTCATTTCTACATGTTATATAAGTACCTGCATCGCAGAGTGGAAATTTATAATTGATTTAGGAGTAGAAATTGCAATCTAATGGAGGAATTTATGGATCCAAATATCTACATTTGTTCATTAGTTTCCAAAACATCATCACACATTTGATTTGTTGTTTTCCAGTTTGCTCGCCTTTATCCATTGGACCAGAAAGACATGGCCCCTGCATTACGTCCCATAGATTTTGGGGTACCCATCCCATCCAAGGTTGAAGTTGAAAAGTCTGCCCGTGATTATACTCCTCCGCAATATCTTACTCTGCTTTTCACGGATCTGGGCGTGCTAACTCCTTCAGTGGTCAGCGATGAGCTTATTCAGCTATACTTGTGATATTTTCCCTGATAGAAACATGCCTCTTCTTAACTCCCCCCACCCTCAAATGATAGTACTCTAAGTATTCAAGTGAGAGAGAAGAATTTTGGTTTTTAGGTCATGAACGGATCAAATTTGTTAAATTTGTACCTTTATGTGATATGATGTAGGTGTTAATCTTTCGTTGTTAAATTTGGTTCTTAGGTTCGATTCTCGTCAAAGGTAAATTTGAACTACATTATTGCTAGCCAATTGTTAGGCCAAGCTCACTACTTCATTTTCGTGTGGATAATATCGTTTGTTAAAATAAAAAATAATTATTTTGTGGCAATGTGCAAGTAGTAGTTGCATCTACAGGCCCTGGAACCTATTCCTTCATGTTATTTGGTTCAAGGGGTTTACGATTTATTGGGCGTTCTACTCTTTTTATGATACTTTGCACGTATTCTCATAGGACGAAGTGGAACATTGCATCATGTTATATAACATGTGGATTGAGAATTTGCTCAACTTTTACTTATAATGTTTTGCTAGCGTATCGACGTAAGATGAATCGTCACATAGTATAAGTTATAACAGGTGGTTTCGTAAAGAGTATAAGTTACAACACGTGGTTGTTTCGAGAGGTTTATTTTCATGGGATTGAAAATTTGACGTGTCGGAGAAATTGTTCTCTTACAGGAGAAAAAGAATATAAAAAAAAAAGTGAAAACGAAAGCAAAGAACATGTGGAACTTGTTGGATGCAAAGTCCATGGAAAAAGACTGGAGCTAAATAGCGACTTTTTCACTCGGATATTTTCTCCTCCGTCTTCTCTTTTGTTTTTCGTTGTACGATGTTATTTTATGGTCGAAATCGTCAACCTTTTAAGTTGCCTATTAAAGGTCAACATCGAAAAATCAACTATTGGAAATTGTTTAATCGTTTGATTTGCATTATCTTAATTTCGATATTTAAGTGAGAAACATGATTTATCATCATCCCAGCTCACTGACTCATTCAATTTCAATTTTGGGAATTTCAGGTCAACTGGGACAGTAGGTATAATTAGCCTTTTGTTGGTACCATTTAGCTCATCTTGAATTGGTATCTGATCAACTTTGGAAGAATAACTTCTTAACACCCTGAACAATTGTGTGTCATATTCCGATTTATAACCCTTCCAGTTCAAGTAAACATGTCATGTCTTGATTGTTAAATGATAAACCATAAAGAATAATGGTCTACGAAAAAAGCTAAAGGATAAAATCGATTTAACTTTATCAGTTTTTTTCCCAGGAATAGGAATAGATATTTAGAAAATAGGAACACTCTATTGAAAATTTGAAGGCAATAGAAAAGGGGTTATATGTGTAGTCATCTGATGATGATGAGATTGGCGGTCACGCTGAAGAAACAGAGAACAAATATATAAACTTATAACTTCTTTTCCAAGTAAGGTCCAGCAATATGTATATGCCATATAGCTGCATAGCATAACAGGCCACATCTTTAAAGTTTGTTTTTTTTATTGGGATTATGGAGGAGCTGCTCCCTCTGTTCTGCAGCATCAACCTCTCCAAAGTGAGTCTCCGGAATCCAGTTCCCCGTCTTCGAGTCTTTCATCCAAAAAGCTTGCTTATGTTCACCATCATACCTTGCTGCACTATTATTGACAGTTCTACCGCCTGATTCTGTTGTTGTTGTTGTCCTCAACGTCGTCGCTGCCCCCTTCAGCCCTCTTACACTCTCAGCTGCAGCCTTATACGATCGCCTGTTACAATTATAAACAAAACCCTAGATAACAATTCAGACACTAACCTCAAAATAAAATAATTAGGAATATTGCACTTGACATATTATACGAAATTAAACAAAGATATAATTCTGATTAAAACTCATAATTCCAACCTGAGAAGAAGAGAAGATATTTTAGGAACCTTAGCCATGACTTAGAGAACGTGAATTAGACAGAGATGTATAGGCGTAAGGTTTAGTTGGGATCTTTGAAGAACTTCTGGCATATATATATAGGCGTACGGTTTTATGAGGATGAGGGAATATATAGTTATCTTAACTAATTTAAAAATTGTGACGCGATTGTTATTAAAAAAAAATAGTATTAGAATTCAGTAGAGTTTTAGGAACACAAATGTTGCTTTATTGTAGTAGCAGAAAGTAATTATGTCTATACACTCTAGTGTGGTTCAATCTCCATCAATTCTCTTCCCCTAACAATTAACAAGTTAACCCACTAATGCTATCTATTAGAAATATAACTCCTTAGATGGATTAGCGCAAAATATTATAATATATAGGGTTACAAAATTCATATTTTGGTGGAATGCTACACTAATTACAATTGAAAAATTACATTTCTATTAGAACAATACTTGGTTACTTAAAAATGAGTAGGAACTCCTACTCAAAATTTCTCAAAATTGTTCGTTGTCAATTTATAGATCTTCGTATTTATAATCAGAACGGTTCAAATTATAAATCACCCCATAAAGATCGCCTCTACAAAAAATCAATTAAAAATAAGGTCGTTTAGTCATCAAACTGTTTGAAAACAAATGAATGGTATTGGTAAAAGCATTACGAACTGTTTATGTATTTGCTACAATAGATTGACTAAACAACCTTAGTTTTAATTTATTTTTGCACATATGATCTTTACATCGTGATTCATAGTATGAATGGTTCTGATCATAAGCACAAAGCTCTATAATTAAAACACTAAGAGTTTTGAGTACGAGCTCCTACTCATCTTTGAGTAGCTAAGTATTGTTCTTTCTATATACATGCAATAATTACGAAGATGATTACGAATATACAATTAGGAAGTTACATTTCTATAATACATGCAATAATTACGAAGATGATTATGGATTAACCGAGTCAATTTTAACACTATCGTTCGTGAAAGAAAAAAAAAGAAGTTTTGAGAACCTAGCTACCAATCAGATGGTGTTAATGGATAATATGTTTTTTTTATGATGTATTTGTATAATACCCAAGTGTTGGGATTTTATGCTTTTAGCATACAACTATCTACGTCGCACCAGAATAAAAAGATGAATCTGAGTAAAGTGCTGCCACTCCTTAATTGAGGAGCAAGGACTTGTTGAATAATGCATCTTATTCCTTTAATATTGGGAAACGCTGAGTGGCAGATTCATAGAAATCGTATCATATACAAATAATGTTTTCTTGCAAGGCAAGTATTTGTCTGAATGCCCAACCTTTAGTATTGTTTACAGCTATGCTTAACAGAGGGGCATGGAATTCTAGTTATCCTTTATTATGTTCCACATTTAACTTATAACTCAATGGAGGCCAAACAAAATCGATGAATCAATACATATAATAATCTCGAACGCAATAAGTCGTAAGTTATGAGGATTTTTCAATGCATATATTATAAAATCATGTTCTCCTGCTATGCTATCAAGTAACAGAAAGTACTATCATGTTACTAGATCGTGAATTTGTATCAAATATTTTGACAATGATTAACTAATCAATGGTCCTAATTACAGTGCAACAACGTATAATATGCTTATATTTAACCTCTGATACCTAGGGTTACCAATGAACTTCAAACTCTCGTTAATCACACCCTCATGAGCTTTGATTAATTACTCAATAGGATACTAGAATATTGGTTCACACGCCAACACATATATTCGGGATAACAGCACCAATATTTACCTTTTCAAGCCAATTATTCCAAGAAAAATGCCAAGGGAACCCGCTTTCAAAGCGAGTCTGCATAGACTTGCTAGACACCATTTACATCAACAATTAATATTAAGAAAAACTAATGAAAATGATTTTAATAAAACTTTGAATTTTAACCAAAAGTCATCTAATAACTCTATTTAATGATAAGAAAGATAGTGTAGTCTTGCTTCTCTGTCATCTCTCTCACCTTTCCAGCACACTCTTTTTAAACAAATATGACTCCATCCAAATTCATCTAATTTTTATTTCTTTCAAATTCTTAAAAAAATAGGGAAATTTAATTTGCGTATTGATGCTTAGAGCAACTAGTTTCAATGTGGAGGAGTTTGCTACAAGATGATGGAGTCAAAGACTACCTCACAGCAAGGTATTAAATATTGATGATATCGAAAATATCGGTAGTCCAAAAACACAGAAATATCGGGATATTATCGATATCGATAAAAATAATATGGAAACCACGGAAATTGTAAGAAAAACTTGGAAATTTTTATTGAAACTTTGCAGGATGTTTATTTAGTCAATTATCTATTAGTTTATCACAAAAAATTGGAAGAAAATGTATTGCATGATGGATTTAACTGATTTAAGTTGATTATATAGCGAGCTGGCAAACATTGTGAATGTAGAAAATATGTAGTAATTAATGAAAGAAGTTTAAACACACCATAATCATTTATATATAATGAATTAGTACAATATTTTACACTTTATACATTGCATGGTAAGATACATGAGTGACTTAGTACCACATAGAGTTCCTATGAGGTTCAAAATTTTCACTATCTTCATCATCTCTATTTGTAGAGTAAGTGTATTGTGAAAAGTAGTCAGCAATCATGGCAATGGTTTTCAAGAACCAAAACCCAAAAGTCAATAGAAAACCGAATACTTCGGTATTTTTCGGGATTACCAAACAAATGGGATTTGGAAACCAATCCCATATCGAAAATTTTGGTATTTTTCGGGATGGGATTCCCGAACTTCAGGATGGTTTTGGTTTGGGATTTTTCGGTTTGGGTTTGGGACTTTTTCGATTTGGTTTGGGATTTTCAAGAATTTTTTCCAGCCCTACCATGTAAGTGACCAAATAAAAAATAGAAAAATTAAAAACCACATGCCATTGACTAAGTAATTAATTGACACAATTTAAAATATAATACCACAAAAAATTTGGAATATGTGCAAATTTGTTTCTTGTAAAAAGAATTCAAAACAAAACCATATATATAAATATTTTAGCATATTATCACAACAACATAAGTGATATGGTGGTTAAGGCGTTAAGGAGTCAAATGGGAGGGGTTTGATTCCCTCTATGCTCAAAATTGAGATTTTTCAGAAATTTTCAAGAATTTTTGGATTTCATATCGCGATATTTTGATGAAAACTCATTAAATAACCATTAAAATATCGGTAACTAAAAAAAACGAAAATATCGGCGATATTTCACCGATATTTTCGATATTTTGGTCCTTGCCTTGCAGTCCACCTCCATGACCCAGGATAACCAGGTATAGCAATAGGCTAATAGCAGCAATACCACGGAATTAAACACCCACCTCCAAGCAAATAACAACTGTAGAATATGAATAAAAAATTTTAAAATCCCAGACTCTAATTAACCCTTTTTCTGAACAAATTTACAGCTATCCATCCATGTTAGAATTTCAGTGTAAAATTTGAAACTTTGATTGAACCCAGTAAAATTTTGCCCCAATTTACATGGGCTGTTTGAATTTAACTGTTTTGGGATTGTCCCAAAGATTTTAGCTTTCCGATTGAATGAAGCCTTGTCACATTACAAACTTTTTTGTGAGTCGCTTTCAAACCACCACTAGAGAAGGTTCAAGTTCTGCAAAAGTTGGTCCTCCAATGGCAGGCAATGTCCATTCAATCCCTATGCACATTCTTCCAGCAAATCGACAGGGACTCGCTTTTAGCCGAGTCCAGCTAGCAAACCCCTTATTCTAATCAAATTGCAAAAGCCATTGATTCCGAATGCAACAGCCGAACTATATATATGGGGAAAAAAGAAATGGAAGATTCATGAGCTTCCTCATCTTCTTTTACATTTTATGACCTCTTGTTATCTACATGTGTGATGAAATTAATGAGTGAGATTATTTATAACATGACATTCTACTCTAAGAGAAGAAAAACTTGAACAGAGCCACTCAATAAGTAATTAGATATAGATAAAAATACATAAAATTGAAAAGACTTTCGACATCTAAGTGAGTTGAGTTTGCGGTCTTCCACTTAGACCAACTCCAGTGATTGGGTTAAAATCTAAATTTTAGGTTTTCAACCCCTCAAATCTCCTCCAACAATTGGGCTAAAATTTGAGTTTGTAATAAAACCTGACAGATTTAGCCCAAAAATAAGCATGATTAGTGGCAGGCCTCCCATAATACACGTAAACGCGTCTACAAATTGAAGACCGCCGCACCCCTTATGCGCTCCACTTTCATGCACGCGGCAAAGCTGCAGCTGGATGAACCCACAACTAACGGCTTTGCATGCCACCATATCCCATCCCAACGGCTATTTTACGGTATAGTTATTTTTTTTCTTTAAGTGATAGCTCTAAAGTTCAACTTTATAAATTGCAAGTTTAGTACCTAATAATGGATGGACTCATTATATAGGGTTACCAAAAACCTTGCCCCAATATGGTTTAAAATATATATATATAGTTTAGACCAATATTTACAGGAGAGTGTTAGCAACATTTGTACTAACCTTTGCATTTGAATATTTTCACTTTAACAAATGACATGTCTCGTTTGTTAAAGCGAAAAGGTCTAAAAACTACATATTCATGCTAAGGTTAGTGGCCTTGCCTAGCAAAAGGAATTAGTTCCACATATTTATAATTAAAAAGAAAAATATTATTAGAAGAAAGGATAGAAAACACCTTGTAATTGTAAGTACAAAATCCAAAGCTATGTTGAGTTCTCCAAAGTAGTGCGTAGATAACCCAAATACATGGTTACACTATATGTATATTGTTTTATTCCTTAACCTACCTAAACATGGTCTTCTAATAAATGTGGAAATTGAGTTATAATGATAAAGAAATGTTTTCTATTCAAAGTAAAATTTGGACGGTAGAGAAAATCACACTTTTGACCCACTAAATCAGATCCGATTTGGTCCCAAAATATTTAAAAAAAAAAAATTGACACGTCCTCTTCAAATCCTCAAAAGAAACCTTCCTCTGAAAAACTCCATCTTAATCGTGAAAATGGCCAAAACGTCCAGAAACGTTAATTTGGAAAAGCTTCACAGTCAACACTTATTTCTTCACCACGGCCAAACGACAAGGAATAAAAATCTGGAATTTTAACACGACCATCTTGAAATATTCATGAACCCACTTCAATTGTAAAAGAATAAACCACATAAATTATAACCCTAAACACTCATTAATGCAAAAGTTTATTTAATACACATGTTAATTTATTCGTTGCATAAAATTTTGTATTTACAAGAGCATTTGTCTTACTATTTTCTGCCTTAATAACATTTTGTATCAAATAAAGATATATCGATCCACCCATCTGTTGTTTAAAATAAATAATTTCTTGACAGCTAATTGATCATGGTACAACAAAATCAAAACGCAGAGCTACCTGTAATGAAAGATAGTTTCAGGACTAAAAAAAGGCAATTGACTGATCATACCCAATATAAATTGACAATATGCTTGAGTTGATTGATTTGATCTGGGTTGGTATAGAATCAAAAGGTTTAAATTCGATTCTCCCAGGTTAGCTATTGATTCTTGTGATTTTGGCTGGATCGAACTTAAGGTGGATTAACTCATCAAGATGATCAAGTCAAGAATAAATCTCATTTGCGCCTGCACTACTTTAATGTATAAAAGATTCTTTAGTGAAATGAAAGGGGTTTAAAAGATAAGGGCAACTATAATATGATCACAATCTCTCTCTTTCATTTCAAGTGATATGGTTTAAGGTCACATGTCGATCTGCTATTAAATTAATCCGATGGTCCTATAGAAGAAATCCTCACAAGCCTCATTTATAGGACCTCAAGTGAGCAATATATAAGGTTACTCTCATCATAAGAAAATGTGCGCAACTTGCGGATGTTCTTTTTGTTAATCTTCAGAAAATGGGGGGAGAGAGAGAGAGAGAGAGAGAGAGAGAGAGAGAGAGAGTGGAAAACTTCAGTGCATTATTTTCTTAGCAATTAAGCAAGTACATTCAATAGTATTTATACACTTCTCAACACTTCTAACAACCTAACTAACTAAGTAACTGACTCTCTAATCTTCATACAAGTGGCTTAATCTCAGCCACACAATCTATCTTTATCATCCTCCCTCAATCGCATGCTTGGAAGATCCAAGCATGAGATTGGTACAATGAACACGAAACAATGGAGCATTGAGTCCCTTGGTTAAAATATCAACAAACTGCTCATTTGAGGACACAAACTGCACCAGAACCTTGTTTGTGGCTACTCTTTCTCGAACAAAATGAACATTAACCTCGATGTGTTTGGTCAGTTGATGTTGTACTGGATTGAAGGACAATGCTATAGTTGAAGGGTTATCACAAAACAACACAGGAGGTGTAGATATGGGAAATTGAATAAAGGAAAGGATTTGTTGAATCCAATCAAGCTTTGCTGCTGTAGAAGACAAAACTTGATACTTAGCCTCAGTTGAGGATCTGGATATGGTTTGTTGCTTCTTGGAAGACCAGGAAATAGGGTTATTCCCTAAGAACATAACCAATCCAATTGTAGAGCGTCGATCATTAGGATCACCTGCCCAATCTACATCACTAAAAGCATGTAATGCCAAATCTCTGTGTGAGTAAGAGATACCAACATCCATGGTTCCTTTCAAATACCTCAAAATTCTTTTTACTGCAATGAAGTGAGAAACCATGAGATTCTGCATGAACTGACACACTTAATGGACATAAAAGGTAATATCGGGCCTTGTGAATGTAAGATACTGTAAGGCACCAACCACACTTCGATATAATGTTGGATTAGAATAGGGCTCACCATCATCCTTGAGTAACCTGTTGTAGGGGAGGCAAGGTGTATCATAGGCCTTGGATTCAATCATTTCTGTTTTAACAAGTAACTCCTTGACATAATTTTGTTGTGACAGAAACAAGCCATTGGAAGTCTAAGAGATCTGAACCCCCAAAAAGAAGTGAAGAGGACCTAAGTCCTTGATATCAAATTTAGAGGTTAAATTAGTGATCACTTGTTGTATCTTAATGGTGGCACTTTCTGTGATGATAATATCATCAACATATAGCAGTAATATCACAATATTAGATCCAATAGTTTTCACAAATAGGGAAGAATCAGAGTAAGTGTTGTGAAATCCCAATTTAGGCATAAAAGTATTAAACCTATCATTCCATGCCTTTGGGGGCCTGCTTCAATCCATAGAGAGATTTGTGCAACTTACACACTAATAAGGGATTATGTGGATCTTCAAAGCCAGGTAGCTGAGCCATATACACTTCCTCTTGGAGAATGCCATGGAGGAAGGCATTCTTGACATCAAGTTGCCTAAGGGACTAATTGAAATGTACAGCAAGTGCTAGAACAATCCTCACTGTGGTGGGTTTAACAATAGGACTAAAAATTTCACAATAATCAATACTAGGTTATTGACTGAATCCTTTAGCAACCAATTTGGCTTTATGCCTTGCTATTGACCCATTTGAATGTCTCTTTATTTTGAAAACCCATTTACACCCCACTAGGTTTTTATTGACTGGTAATGGAACCAAACTCCATGTACCTTGACCATGTAGAGCACTAATTTCCCCCTGCATGGCTTGAAACCAAATTGAACTCTTAAGAGCTGATTTGTATGTTAAGGGTTCACAAAGAGACAGATCAATATCCTTATAATAGCAAGTGTAGACAAAAATACCTTTTTCTTACTGATACCACTCTTACTTCGAGTCTGCATAGGATGAAGATTGAGTAGGGGTATGGAATGAACCACTTGAAGTGTATCAGGACTATGGTTAAGTACAACAGAGATATGATTGTCAGAAACTGCACCAGTAATGGACTGAGAAGGCTGCTGTGTATCTAAGGATAATGATGGGGATGGAGATATATGAGGAGACAATGTAACAGATGATGAGTGGAGTGATGTCTGAGTATGACTTGAAGGATGAGACAGTGAAGAAGATATTGAATTTGTATCAGTGTCTTGGGTTAGGATAGAGACTACATTATGTGATGTAGCTATAGGATGAGATGGTTGAACATCAATATGCACAGAACATGATGATTTAGGATTGGTATGTGCTAATAAATCTTTGTAAGGAAATTCATGTTCACTGAACACAACATGCCTAGAAATAAAGAACTTGTGCTGAGAGACTGCACAACAAATGAACCCCTTGTATATGGATGCATAACCCAAAAATATACATTTTGTTGTCTTGGGTTGAAGTTTGGTAGTGTTATATGGTCTGAGAAGGGGATAACAGGCACATCCAAAAGTTCTTAAATGTTGAATCACTAGAATTGCACCATACATGGCTTCAAATGGAGATTTATTGGATAAAATGGGAGTAGGCATCCTATTAATAAGGGAAATGGCTGTTTGACATGCAAAAGACCAAAACTTCGGAGGCATTTGGGCTATTTGAAGTAGTGTAATTGCAGTTTCAATGACATGTCCATGTTTTTGTTCAACCATGCCATTTTGTTTTGGAGTGTAAGGGCATGATTTTTTATGTAAGATGCCTTTTTGTAGAAGAAATGACTAAAGGGATTTACTTATGTACTCACCACCACCATCACTTTGCAATATTCTTATTTTTGCAGAAAATTGAGTGAGAACATAAGCATAGAAACCAATAAAAGTGGCACAAAGATTTGATTTAGTGATCAAAATGAAAATCCAAGAAAACTTGGTACATTCGTCAATAAAGGTAACATAATACCTATATCCATCCACATATACACAAGGTACAGGACCCCAAAGATCACTATGCAACAATTCAAAAGGAATTACAGATTTATTGACACTTGGTGAAAATGGAAGTTTACATAATTTACCCTCTAGACAACTTTGACACATTACATAACTAGAGTTTTTAGTAAAAGTGATATTGGATTTATGTAGCATGAGAGACACAACAGAAGGATGTCTTAGTCTATTGTGCCAGGTAATGGAGTTAACAAGTTGACCAAGAAGGGCTTTATTGGAAACCATGCCTTGAGAAGCTGCAAGACAAGCATTGGCAAGGGAAGAGATTGGGTAAAGTCCATTAATGTACAGTCCTTTGTAGAGTATCCTCCATGTGGCTTTGTCCTGGATCCAAAAACAGAAGGCATCAAATATAAGCCAACAATTATTGTCCAAGCAAATTCTATGCACTGATAAAAGGTTATGTGATAATTGAGGCACATATAATACAAAATTCAGTTTGATAGGATGCATAGAAGGCTTGATAATAGTGTTACCAATGTGTGATACATGCAAACCTTCACCATTTGCAGTCTGAATGACTTCATTGGTGGGATAAGGAGAAGCCAGAGATAAGTTTGAGAGGTCTGCTGTCAGATGATTTGTTGCGCTTGAATCTGTGATCCACACTTGTGGAGTAGATGAAAAAGCATGGGAAGAAGTTGGTGGTGATACTATATTATGGTAGGTATGTAATGAAACCTGTGATTGAGACTGTTGTCCAATAAACTGTGATTGAGCCCTTTGTTGGGGATATACATCAATCAGAGAGTATTGATACCCTTGTTGTGAATATGAAAACATCGAAGAGTAAGTCGAATTAGCTCCAGCACCAATATAATTGGGACCCTTCTCATTGTAGAAACAAAACCAGATATTATGATTGAATTTGCCACAAATTTGACATCTTGGCTTCTCTCGGAAGGAATAGGCTGCTGTGTATTTGGAAATTGACCAAGTATACCAGGACTTGGAGTTTAAATGACATGTGTTTGAGTAGGCATGTACTGTCTAGGTGAAAAACTTCTTGGATGTTGATTAAATCTACCATTGCCCTTGTTCTTATTGGCATTAAGCTGCTTGAATCCACTAGAGACAAAACTGGATTGATTAGACCCTCTTTGAGTTGGAGTATTGGCAATCATAGTTGTCATAAACGGTGCATTAACAATGGACTTAAGAATGACTTCTTCAACAAGCAATTGTGTCCGAAATTCCTTCAAAGCAATGACACTTTCATGCCCCCTTATCACAATCTGAAATGTATTGTACTCTATTGGTAAACCATTTAATGCAAGTATAACAATGTCTTCATCAAGAAAGTAAACCCCAGCAGCATAAAGATAATCCCTAGTTTCATTTATCTTCTGCCAGTATTGTGTAATAGAATCTGAGCCTTTTTTTATTGTTTGCATATTCGATTTCATCTAAAAAATGCTTGTCTTAGAGAAAATTGAGAATTGTTCTTGTAATCGAATCCAAATATCCCTAGAACGGGTACTCCCAATAGCACATGACATTGCCACAGGACTTAAAGAAGCAGTGGGAAATTGCATCAGGGCTTTATCATGCATCATCCAAACTAAATACTCATCATTAACTAATTCTCCAGACTGAGAGGTAAATCGAGCAGGACAGGGATGTGAGCCATCAACAAACCCTAGGATTCCATTACTTTCAAGCAATAATTTCATTTGAAAATGCCAATTTAGATAGTTCGAATCATCTAGTTTAACATTCACAGATGTGGAAATCGATGAAACCAATGCAGTTATTGGTGATTGAAGAAGCTGTAATTGAGAAACAGTTACCATTGTTGTTGTATTACGAGTGAAAGACTTTTGTAATTTGCAATGTTCTAAAAATCGGCCTAGGTGGTCACTTAGGCAGTGGACGGTGGGCTTCCGTGGCGATTTTGAACAAAACGTTCAATAAAACGGAGAGGGTTTAGGCTGCCGACTAGGCGGTGTTAGGCGGTGCTAGGCGGCATGGTAAGCGGTTCCTCGTCTCTCCGCTCTGTGTCTGTGCAAACTGCAAACCCAGAACATCTAGATGTCTCTTGTCGTGCTGCATCTCAGATTTGACCAGTATTGCAAACCCAAGACTTTTGTGCATGAAAATGGAGAAGTGCGGTGGTGGATAGAGGGAGATGTGCTGTGGAGAGATGAAGGGATTGAAGGAGTTGTTTTAATTTGGAGGGATACAGGGAGATATTTTCAATGTTTGATTTGTGGGTTTTCAGGAAAGAAGAAAATGGAGGGATAGAAACGGAGAAGACGAGGTAAAAGAGAAAAGTCTGAAAAGATGAAGCAGAGAGATAGAACAGGCAACAGGGAAACTTGGGAAAGTGGAAAAGTCTGACTCTGAAAAGCTGCTTAATTAGTTTGGCGTGGTGAAGTCCACCAACCTCTGCCTTATCACAAAATAAAGGGGTAAACAATAATTACCCACCCCCTAATAAATAAATTATATAAAATATTTAGATACTATTTTATTATTTGTTCTTTTTAAAACAACACCATATTACACTCTTGCAGTATATTATTTTATTATTTTTCTTTTTATGATCAGAATAAGATCAACTTATATTATACTCTTATGTCTAGATATGTATATTTTTTTTTAAATAACGTATTCCTCAATATTTAATCATCTACTATAAAATAAATTTAACTATTTTATATGGTATATAATATATTTATTCCAAAATATACAAGAATATTTTTTTGTAAATGTCAATATGCATTTATTTACAAAATATACAAGAAATTTACCTAAATTCGCCTAGGCGCTAGGCACTAGCCCACCGCCCGACTAGCACCTAGCGTTTTTTAGAACCTTGGTAATTTGGTAGAAAGTCTCCGAGAACAAGCACCAAACACCTGGGGTGCACAAATTGTAGAAGACAAAGTTGCAACTGAGATCGCAGTTGCAGAGCCTTAGGAGAGTAGACGAAGTGAATGCAATCACGAACCACGAACAAGAAGCAAGAAAATCAATGAAGACGAAGATCGATCGAAGAATCAGAGCGGCAAAAGACTCGGATCGAGATCAAGCGTGAGCTTTCATGGCGATTGATACCATGTTAATCTTCATAAAATGTAGAGAGAGAGAGAGAGAGAGAGAGAGAGAGAGAGAGAGAGAGAGAGAGAGAGAGAGCTTGAGAGTTTTAGAGAGAGAAGTAAAGAATGGAAAACTTTTAGTGTATTATTTTCTTAGCAATTAAGCAAGTACATTCAATAGTATTTATACACTTCTAACAACCTAACTAACGAACTAACTGACTCTCTAATCTTCATACAAGTGGCTTAATCTCAGCCACACAATCTATCTCTATCACTTTTTATAAATTATGTCTCAAGTAATACCATTGTTCTAAAAATCGGCTTAGGTGGCTGCCTAGGCGTTGGTCGATGAGGTCTCGTTCTAATTAGGTGCCAATTGGTGGAGAAAAGCGGGGAGGTGTTAAGTGCCCTCCTGGACGCTCCTAGGCGGCCTAAGCGGTGTCTAGACAGTGGTGCTAGGTGGTCCTTTCATTTTCTTGCCCTCTTTCGAACTCGTAGTTGCCGTGTTCCACAAAAGTAATTGGCGGTGGTGCTCGGCGGTCCTTTTGGATACCGTTAAAGCACACAAAGTAACTAATTAAAAGTTAATTAGGTATATTAGGAGCATTACCAATAAGTTCTTAACTAGCCTACTGATACTTCTCGGGTTTCAAGTTTGAACCACTCCTAAAGAAGTTGATCGCAACACACTCAAAATATATCGAAATTTTTTATTTTTATTTTTGGATAAAACCTCACTACATGAGTGTATCCAGGACTTGCCATTTTCAGTGCACATCTGTCGAGTCGCAAAGGCAAACATATAGAAGAAAGGAAGGGAGCAAATATACCTGCCATTCTGCCAAGATGGTCACAGCCACGAAGAAACAGAAGCAGTACAAACAAACTCTTAACTGCAGCATAAACCATTAATTTAAAAATGTTTCATATTTAAATTCAATATCAATCTGCCAATAAATATATATACTCCTAGCTAGCAAAAAAATAAATAGGCTTTCCTTTCCTTATTGTTGATACTTTTTATTTTTCTCTCTGTTAACAATTTCTGTTTCTTCTTATATACCAATATTATAATATATTTTTTATCGATATATTTACACCAATAAGGTGTTTCTTCTTAAATCCGAACTAGCAATTCATAAGATTGGAATTTAAGACCTTTCATTTACAAGTAAATAAAACTATCACTAAATCGTAGTACTAACCACTAAATGATTATTATATAATGAAATGAGAACTTTTGATAATTCAGATAGTGAGAATAACGTTTTACATTATATTTTATAAACCATATAATATGGCATGGAATCCAATCATCACCGACATATATATAATTTACTAAATATAGTAAAAAAATAGTCTCTCTAACATCACTCTTCCAAACAAACTATAATTATTATTTTATTTTTAAATTTCTTGAGTGGAATTGTCTACTTCATAATACGGGGGACAAGGAAAGGGAAAACAATTTATTAAAAAGGGTACTCATCCACACATTTTATTTCACAATTATCACGTTTTTCTCATGTTGCACCTGTTGGAGATATATCAACAATATGTGATAAATTTATATATGCGAATAAATAATTTAACAGAGTATGAACAAAACAAAATAATATTAAACATACAAACATGAAGATCAAGGCTTACGTACCGCAATGTTCTTGAAATAGAAATTTCGTCCATACTTAGTGCTTGTAGTTCTACAGACGTCTGCTTCACCAGGAAAGTCAGAATTCCAGCACCAAAAAACTTGACTTCTGGAGAATTTCTTTGTGGTTCTCTTAGTAAGAATGTTTGGGATGTAGAAGAAGAATTTTATTTTTCTGTGTTCCAAATGCCATGTAGATGGATGTCTATATAATAGGTTTATGCTTGTTCGCAATAGGTATGAGAATGAGATGCGTTTGTTGGGAGACCTCTTCTCAGAGGGGTGCTTTGCTCTCTGGTATACTTTCATCACTTCAGACTTCATTTCTCAAAGGGGTGCTTTGCTCTCTAGCGTACTTTCATCACTTCAGATTTCATTTGAAAATATGAGTCTGTTGATATAAAAAAATTAATTAATTAAATTCAAAATTAATTAAAAATAATTAATTAAAGAATTTAATTATTAGAGACTGAGCCTTAAGGCCCATCTTTATCAATTAATTAGTACACCTCAAAGCCCAATTTTAAGGTAGAGCCTAATTTTATTCTCCAGAGTCCAGCACTTCAATCACTTTCTAATAAGAACAAAGCCTCATAAAGGGAAGGAACCTTTTGGTGGTGACCAACGTGGAACAATATAGAAGGATTCTACTCAAAATTTTCAACAGCACCAAACAAAAAGTTCCCTCGTTTTCTTGTAGGGTCAAACAAACAAACAAACCAACCAAAAGATGTGAAATGCAATATTTCAACTCCAAAACTAAAAGACCCCATTTCTTAACTTTAACTATTGTTTTAAACCCTACAGGGCAATGCAGACGCGATAAAAGATAAGATCATAGAGCAAGCAAAAGTGCAGCACGTGGCTCATGAGATAGCAGCATAATCCCATTAACAAAAGCAAAACAGCTACATGTGTCTGTATATTTTTTTGGTTATATATGAATATATATATATATATATCTTCTGTGTGGACAGAAGTCTTGTATCAGCTGTATGGTGCATTTATAAATATCTAATATCTCAACCTTATAAACTTCACAGCCCTCTTCAGTTTTCCTTCTTCTTCTTCTCTTCTCTAATTTCCCCCCACAAACAATGGTTTCCAAGTTCAAGAGACCCTGCAACTTGATTGAGCCAGCTGCCCATAAGCTGGGCATCAGTGATAAAACCAGCCATACCAGCTCAGTGGCTGTTGGGTTGGGAATCCTTGTACAGATCTCACAAAGAAATAAGTCAAATATCATTGAGAAATCTGCTTTAAGACTGAGCCAATCCACAACTTGCAGCTCCCTTGAGAAATTCTCTTGCTTTCTTAAAACATGTCATTTATGCAACAAGGGATTAAGCCTTGATGAAGAGGTCTACATGTACAGGTAACTGACATAATAACAATCAAATTGTAAGAAAAGACTTCTACTTATCATTTTTCTCCTTCTGCACTCTCTTATTTGTTTCTCTCCCTTAATTCGATCCAAAAATAAAAAATAAATAGGGAGAAGAATGGGGTGTAGAAATTATTTTTCGTAAATTATTATTCTTTAAATAAATAAAAACTCTAATATTTAAATTATGTTATGCACACCCTTAGTTGCTGGTCATATAATATTGTTACCGGCATAAGATAATTTTACTATATTTATAAAGGTTATGATATCAATTACTGATACAGTTTGCGACTCTAATATTTGAATGCAGAGGTGATCTAGGTTTTTGCAGTATAGAGTGCAGGAACAGGCAGATTGTTATTGATGACAGGAGAGAATTAGAGGCTTCTACCAAGCAAATGCTAAAATCTTACAGGCGTGACCCTTATCGTTGCAGCACTCCTAAGAGTAGTAATACTAACACTAGTAGGCGTGGCGCGGCCTCTCGCAACACTAATGTCTTCGAAGATGCACATCTACAACAAGAGAAAACCACACATCACAGAAAGATATTTGCACTTTAGTCCTATATATAGTTTAATTTTTTTTTTTTTTTTAAATTTTGATCTTTCTTGTTCTTGTTAATTAACACTGCAAAGCAGCAAAGCAGGAGAAAAATTAATGGAACGAGTCGTTAATTGGATTGTTTGTAGTTAAAGGTAGAGATTAATTTTGTAACCGAAAAAAAGGAAAGTAAAAGAGGAATTATTATTACAATTATCATGAGATTAATTTTGATTTGTATCCCTTTCTGTTTTGAGATAAATATCACTTCGCTTTCTTGCCTTATCGCTTTCTTTTCTTGTCTGTTATGATAAATGGAAAACTCTTATTGGAGGCAGCAGCAATAAAATAACAACAATACGTTTGGGACCCTAAGATATTTTACATACCAGATTTATTATTTTATCAATTGACCAGAAAAATGATATTTTGATATCAACGTTTTGGTATATGGGCAGCTTTGTCCAGTACAGACCAAACCTATGTATATATTACTTGAAGTGGAAGAAGATAATGTTCTACTTGAAGTGGAAGAAGATAATGTTCTGTTTTCTTTGAAGTTTGAATATCTGTATTTGTTGGTAAATGTTGTAGTGGAATCCATCAACTCTGTTTGTCAAGTGGTGTCATGACTGTATGCTAGTCCTTATTAAAACCTGCCTAGGATCGATATACGACGTCCTTTTGGACTTTGTTTTATGTAGTAATCACCCATTGAACAAAAAACAAAAAAAGGTTATGTTCTTTGTAGTCTTACTTCACTGTATGTCTATATCCAATTTATGGTTGCATCAATTTTCTACTCTTGATTCTGAAAATTACAAGAATATGGTTAAGCTTTGTGATCTCGAAGTGTGTTGTTCAGATTGAAGAACTAATACAAAAGTTATTAATATTGGACTACATGCTTTTAATTAAGCGTTGAACGAAAGTCAATCGATGATACGTACGCTCATAATGCTAATAGGATTCATTAATAACTGTAATAAGGGTTGCTAAAAAATGCAGGACTGCAATGAAAATATTGAAATTTTTTTATGAAGGCAAAGGTGATCAAATATGTGTTGGGTACGCGACTAGGCCTGAAACGATGAACACTTCAACTTCACCAAGCTTAGATTTCTGCATTAGTTTAATCAGGTATATAATTGTAATAGGCTAAATAGCCAAAATAGTCCATGAGATTTGCATAACTCATCACTTTGGTCCCTAACATTTCAAATCGATAAAAGTGGTCCCTGAGATTGTCCACCATCCATCATTTTGGTCATTCCGTTAAAAACTCTGTTAAGTGTCCCGGAGCTCTTGGCCGGAAGTTTGGGCAATTTTCAAAGCTTCGTAACTCATTCGTTTCTTAACCAAATTCGACCCATAATATATCAAAATGAAGATAGGAAAGTGTAGAATAAGATTATACTTATTTGGAGGCCCAATGGATGCCGGAGATGGCCGGAAAATAACCTCAAAGTTGACTGGTTTGAGGGAAAACTGGAAAACTGGAAAACTCGCCGGAAACTGGGTAAACTTTAAACGTTCATAACTTCTTCAATAATCAATGCAATCAAGTGATTCAAAAACTAAAATCATACTTCTCGATGAGATGAAGAGAATGGTACCTTTTTAGATGGCTAAATCGCAGTAGTTTGTCCGAAAAACGGCTCGAAAGTGGCTAACTAGAGACCAAGACAGCCACTTTCGAGCCTTTTTCCGGACAAATCACGGTGATTTAGCCGTCGAAAAAGGTACCATTCTCTTCGTCTCATCGATAAGTATGATTTTTGTTTTTGAATCACTTGATTTCGTTGAGTATTGAAAAAGTTATAAACGTTTAAAGTTTACCTAGTTTCCGGCGAGTTTTCCAGTTTTCCTTCGGACCAGTCAACTTTGAGACTATTTTATGATTATCTCCGGCCGCCATTGGGCTTCCAAATAGATATAATCTTATTCTACACTTTCCTATCTTCATTTTGATATATTATGGGTCGAATTTGGTTAAGAAACGATTGAGTTACGAAGCTTTGAAAATTGTCCAAACTTTCGGCCAAGAGCTCCGGGACACTTAACGGAGTTTTTAACGGAAAGACCAAAATGATGGATGGTGGACAATCTCAGGAACCACTTTTATCGATTTGAAATGTTAGGGACCAAAGTGATCAGTTATGCAAATCTCAAGAACCATTTTGGCTATTCAGCCATTCTAATATTTGATTATTCCGAATTTCCTTGACGGTGAAGTAAAACAATAATTAATGGGAATATCTATCCTATCAAGTTGTGGATTCTCGATGTGCTAAAGATATGTAGTGATGGGCTTTTTTTATGGGCAAAAACCCTAATACTCCCACTTGTAAATATAAGGCTTAGGTTCCAATTTCATACACAATTCTAGCACAAAACCCTACTCCATATAGGAGTGCACAAGGCGTGTAGAGAGAGCCGAAGATCTTTGCTTGCTGCTGCCATTCGTTATTCATCTTTTACTTCGTTTCATTGGCTTCTCAAGATTAGTGCTTTGAGTGTGCATATTAATATATCATAGAAGATTTACAGTAATATATTAGGTAAAAGTACACGAGCCAATCAACGTTCAACGTTCAACTTTCATGACATTTTCCAGTGGTTCCTCAAAAGATTTTCAACTAAAGAACGTCACGGCCTCTAGAAACAAATTAAGTCCTCATGTTTAACGTGGGTTTTGAAAATGAGCCTATAATTAGGTCAAGACAGCTCTCCAATATTATCTGTTACTGACTTGTTATGATCTAAAACGAGCTTCGATGCACAATACTTTCCAGCTCAACATTTTGCACTGAGAATCTTTATTGAGATTCCGGCTGAGAGGAGAGTGATTATTTGAGAGAATTGCAGTCAACGCCCGTGGATTTGGCCCAATTTTTGGTGAACCACATTACGCAAGTATTTTGTTGTTCGTTCTTTGTTGCATCAATTTTCCTTATTTTTCTTTGCAATCTTTGACACTTTGAAACTCCTAACATAAATACTGCCAAACCCGAATTCTTGCGTTTAATTCTCTACTGCAACAATATCACTAAAAAGTACTGCCAAGATTTCAATGAGACCACATTGCACTCTACCTTCTTTATGAATTTCTGCATCAATGAACACCGTAACTCTTTCAAAACAAATGAAAACAGCATTAAGGATATTTTGTGTTGGTTTGGTGACATGATTGTGTTGATCTATCTACCGGCCGGCCTTTCCAACTTTGTTTGCTCTTTTATTTTAAATCTTGGAGCTAATGTTAATTTTGGTCCAAAGCTTTCCCTGGGGTTTGCCCTTCCTGTGTTGTTGTTCTGTCTTTTGTGGCTTAATTAGTGGTTTCATAAAGTTGGAGATTAATGTTGTCTAATTACATGGGAAAATCTCTAATATATTGGTGGGCCATCATGTGATTAACGTTACTCTAACCACATATTTGTTGTACTATCTTTTTAATAGAGATGATACCTACACGTGTTGATAGACTCTACTTCTATTAAAGAGATACAAAAATATACGATAAGGGTAACATTACTCATATAACAAAAAAACTGGTTTTTTTACTTCGGCGTGTTAAGGTGCATGTGTAGAAGTAGTTGTGACTTATGAGTACATAATCCATCCAGTTTTTTTCTCAATATTATATCCACAATTACAGAGAGCATAAAAGATTGACTTCTCCTTTTCTTCTGCCTTTTTCTTTCTTTTCAAAACAGAGACTGACTTACTTGAAACGAATATTTTCTTGAGAATTTTATTTGAACTCATATAACATCTTTTTACACCTAACTTACTTTTTACACCCATATTAAAAATAATTAAACTATCAAAATCTTTTTAAACCCACATTTACTACTTGAACTACCCTTACAAACCGAATTCAAAATATAAATTTATCTTTACACCCATTCAAAATAAAACTAAATTGATTAAATGAAAACCTGTTATACGAAGATTGAGAGTGTAGCATGGAGGATCATGAATGGAGTAGTTATCCCCAACAGTATAGCTATCAAGAAAAATAAAATTGGAGAGAGTGAATACGCTTTGTTTCGATCATATGCCCGTCTACGCTATTCTATGCTTCATTCGGTCCATGGTTTGTCAAACTTTTCTATTAATAGTCAGTGTGAAGTATATGAGGATGAGTGTACACATACTGGACCTGATCAAGAAGACGAAGTCAACAATCACTTCATGTGAATTGTTTATTTGATTGATGGAATGAAACCTTAGAAATCCAAAGCGGTTGAGCATCCCAAAGTTGCTGGTGCCTTTGAGAAAATTTAGCTAGTGGCCTGATGACTACTTTCTGAAAGGATTGTCCCAGGGGTGTAGGGCAACCGGGCAGTGATGCAGGTGCACTGAATGCAAGTAGTACTAGCACCTTGTTAAAAATTAAACATGTCCGCAATGCAAAGAAGATGACGTAAGAAAAGTTGATGCTAATGATGATTTTATATTCGAGCTGTAGCTTTATGTATGAATGTGATTGAACTTTTTGCAAGCAATACACTTGTAAACCCAAGGTTCTAAAAAACGGTAGGCGCTAGTCTGGCAGCGGGTTGGCGCCTAGCGCCTAGGTGGCTAGGCGGGGTCTAGGCGGATTTAGATAATTTTCTTGTATATCTTGTAAATAAGTGCCTATTGACACTTACAAAAAATTATACTTGCATGAAATCCTTGGATAAGATAATAAAAAATGATAAAATGCAAAAAAAGTATCCAACAAGTTCAAAATTTAAAAACACATTAAGCATATATGTCATATAACCATAGTGAGGAGTATTGTAGGATGACAAATGTACAACAAGTTCACAATTTTAAACCACTTAGACTTAGATAGGATTTTTTATTTTATTTTTTAATTTCATAAATAAAAAAAACCGCCTAGCTCCGCCTAGCCCCGCCTACCCCGCCTAGAGCCAATCCGATTTTTCCAATCAATTTGCAAGAAAACGCCTCAGCTCACCACCGCCTAGGCCGTTTTTTAGAACAATGTGTAAACCCTAAACAAAAATAATTAAAATCAAACAAAAAAACTCACATAAATCAATTCATACCTTAGTTGAAGGTTCCAAAACTTCAAAATCCTTGTCCATATGTAAAAAATAGGTTGGTTTTGTCTATGTGAGTGTCTTAGGGTTTTAGCTTAAATAGAACGTAAAAGAAAGATTGCGTGATGGTAAGAATTCAATTATTAGTGTGGGTTTATTAATAAATTTTAGTTTTATTGTTAATTTTATTTTGTACTTGATGATAATTATACAATAAGGCAAAGATGACAATTCACATTTAAAATTTAGGGTTAATCTCTGTTTACTACCCTAAAATTTCGTGGTTTTCAACATTTGGTACATGAAGTTTTTTTCATCCCAGAGTCATACCTCAAGTCTTAATTTTAGGACAGTCTCATACCTTCGTTAAGTTTTCTGTTAGAATTTATGTTAATTGATGATGTGGCATTCACGTGGACAATAATTGAACGTCACGTGTCAATATGGACCCATTTTAATATTAAAAAATTAAAAAAAATACAAAAACACAAAAATAATGAAGAAAAAGCCCAACTTGTCCCTCACCCCTGCACCATTCTCTCTTCTGCAAATCCCAGCACCTCACCCAAATCCCACCCCACCCAAATCCCAGCACCTCTCGATTTCTTTCTTTCTCTCTCTCTCTCACTACACTCACTTTCTTCCTCCGCCTTATTCGCTGTGAAAAGAAGACGACGAGAAACATCCAGCAAACCCCACCACCGCCGCCAATCTCTCTGAACCCACACCCTACAAAACCCAACAGAAACCAAGCAAATCAATCTCTCACTGCGATTCCCTAACCTTTCTGGTTCTCCATGTCCTCCGAATCGAGAGCTTCGACCTCCGGCGGCAAAGCCTCCGAGCCACACCCTAACCCTGACCATCTAGATCTTGAGTGAAGAACACTCACTGTCAACACATCTAGTACGGTCGCAAGAAAAGAGAGTAGAAAAGAGAGAAAGAGAGCTCTAAGCGCCAGACTCGACAAAATGCAAGATCCGGCCAACCCGAAACCGAATCCGAGCTCCAGCTTTCAGGACTCTCACCACCCATGCATGGCGCCCGCCGTTTCCAGACATGACTCCGAGCACCCCGTTCCAGGGCTCCTACCACCGTTGAACCCAATCCGAGGCCATTTCCAGATCCCTGACGATCTGGATCTGCTCCAGGACCCATTCGACGGCCCGTCCTGCGGCTTCAAAGAGTTGGGCAGCTCCGATGACGACATCTTCGACACCTACATGGACATAGAGAAGCTCAGATGTGCTTGGAGAGAGAGAGAGGTGAAGAAGGAGGTGTGGGAGAGATCGGGAAAGAGAAAAGGAAGGGATCGGGGAAAAGGGGGGGGGGGCGGGTGGGTTTTCTTTCTCGTCGTCTTCTTTTCACGACGAATAAGGCGGAGGAAGAGAATGAGGGTAGTGAGAGAGAGAGAGAGAAAGAAATCGAGAGGTGCTGGGATTTGCAGAAGAGAGAAGGTGGGTGCGGGGGTGAGGGGACAGGTTGGTTTTTTTTTTTTTTTTTGTATTTGTTTTTTAATTTTTTTAATATTAAAGTGAGTCCATATTGACACGTGGTGCTCAATTATTGACCACATGAACCCCACATCATCAGTTAACATAAATTCTAACGGAAAACTTAACGGAAGTATGAAACTGTCCCAAAATTAAGACTTGAGGTATGACTTTGAGATGAAAAAAACTTCATGTATCAAATATTGAAAACCACGAAATTTTAGGATAGTAAACAGAGATTAACCCTAAAATTTAAGTTGGGTATAGAGTGAGATTACATGGATTCAAATAAAATATCCATATTTTCTTCCTTGTTCCTTGTTTGATATATTTCTGGGTGCATGCTAGCTCGAATTCAGGATGGCTCTCAGGGAGCAAGAGTGTGCCCTTACCCGCGCGCGTGGGAGCGAGATGTTCGTGGAGACTGGGAATTGGATGAGAGCTCGATCAAGGAAAGCTCCGGTCGGTCAAATAACATCAGCCCCTCATCCGCCCAATCAACGTTAAGGAATCAAAAGAAACATTAAGAATTACGAAAACAAACCTTAATCAAAACCCAACACAACAGGAATCCAATTCAAAACAACAAAACAAAAACAAATACAGTAAAGAAATCCTGGGCTTTTCTTTGATTATCTTTTGGAGCATGCGCAACCACGTCAAAAAACATTGTTGTTTGTTGTTTCCTGTACCTCCCCAAATTCCGAATCTTTGTGGGTAATGACACAAAAAATCCATGAAATCCCAATGGGACATGAAAATTTACTGTTCGATTTCGTCGAATGTTACAGTCTTTGGGTTTAATGTTACACTAATCACCATGGGTTCCAATCAAAGGTTGTTACTTTGTCAAGTTCGTCAAAAGGACTTTTGATTGGTTTCAATGTTTTTCTCTTGGGTTTGACCTTTATGAGGTTTTGAATGCATATTTCTGACACACCCACCTTATTTAACAAATGAGAATATTAATTACTTTTAAATTTTTATTAAAATTTTTGGTGACTGAGAATTTTGATTTTATTTTTGGTGAGTTAGATTACGATAGATAGAAAAAGATAAATAAATTAATCCTAACAGAAGTTGGGGTTGTTTTTTTATACGAATTTCTTTTTGGGGATTTGGATTTTACGGGCCTAGGGTTCTCTTTTCATACTTTACTCGTCTATTTTGTGCTTTTTTGTGATTGTAGAAGCTAAAGGACTCACTTGGGTCGTCGGTTCTTCACAATTCCTCATCTGGGTTGTTCGAGTTCTTCAATTTCCTCATCTGGGTCGGTGGGATTTTGTGATTTTTCCATAGTTCTTTATCAGGTTCGTTGATTCCCCACGTTTTCTCATTTGGGTCGTGGCTAATTTTTCTAATTTCAACAGTTTTTGGGTTGGAATCGAGGTATTTTCCCCCAAGTTTGCTTCCTTGAATGCTAGCTACAAGGTGAAATTTGATCAGGTTGGTGTGATTGGAATCCGAACTATGGTCCAAGTTGTGGCCTGGCTTCAGTGTTATAGTCTAGGGGATTTCAATGGTTTTCGGGTTTTAAATCTTCTGTGAGGAGCTTGAGCTACTTTGCTTTGCCAACTGTGTGGAAGCCCGCAGGAAATAATGTTTCATTCTCAGGGAGCTTCAAAGCACCCTTGTAGTCTGCTTGTGGTCAATTGTGCGGAAATTTCTGAAGAGAAACGTAATAAGGACACGGCAGATGATAAACTCAGATACCCGTTTCCGGAGTCGGTTTCCTCAGGGCGTTTGGAGGTGAAAATCTTTCGTTACCATTATCTTCTGAATATTAAATATCAAATGTGCTGCGCATGCTTTTGTTACCAATATCTTCTTGTTCTTAACTTACTTGCTGAATTCCTGGTTTTGTTATAGTTTCTAATTTTGCCCTCTATGTGACTCTTTGAAATGCAGGTTCAAACTCTGACCAAGCCAACCAAAGAGGAGTTATGTAAAATGCTTGAGTCATATAAGCCGAATCTTGTATACCTGCAAGGAGAACAGCTTGGCAATAATGAAATTGGTTCTCTTGTCTGGGAAGATGTCGACTTGTCGACTCCTGAAGCTATATCTGA